>NC_136739.1:9672000-10380500 GCF_936440315.1 Barbus barbus | reverse complement strand
TATAGCACCACTTCACACTGTCAACCACTGCTGAAAATAAGCAGACAGACAAAAAGAAAGAAACACATAGTGAATCTAATGTATTCACTCAAACATCTGCATGGTGACGTATGGTGAGACATAATAAAAATAAGAACTTTTATTTAAAGGTATAAAATCTTACATAGTAGAACACGTGAACAGGAGAGGGAGTTTTTAATGCTCAAGATCAGCCCAAATTCTTCATGGCAAAATAATTTAAATGAAGTGTCATTTCTTACTATCCTGTTATACTTATTACTACCATGCAAAATAAAATTTTGCTGCAGTTAACAATTAATATTCTATAGGCATCCCTTAACATTCTGTTGCTGAATTGCTTGCTCTTGTGAAAAAAAGTAGTATACTTTAATGTATACTCAAGTGTGAATTGAATGTAATGTTGTCAGACACTTAATTAAATGTTAACTGAAATTAAATTATTTTTTTTTAGAATTAAAATTTATATTAAATACAATTCTTTTGTTATATATATGCAAGTACTGTTCTTTAAAAATACTTGATTGGAAGATTTGTAGCAACAGCATAAACAGGGGAAAATGTACAAAAATACTTTCTGAATGAATTTGATGCATGCCAAAGGATTTGAACATGCAGGTTCCATGTTCAGTGGTAGTACATACATAGTGGGATGAGTTGGTTTCAAATTACCAATTTCTGTGGAATGGTGACAATGATGCTTGCAAGCACAATTAATAACATAGAGAACAGAAATAAGCCATTACGATGATGTGCACAGCAGTATTGAGCAGCAGTTGTTTCTAAACAGGTTATGAAAGCACTGAATCCTTAAGGACACCAATTGGGTTCAATATACACCAGCGTTTCAGAGGTACATTGAGGTTAGAATTTTCCATTATCCATGACACCACTGCTTATTTTTATAGCTTCACGATTTTTAATCACAGATTTTCCATTACTGCAAACAACTCGATGACTGAATGTAACCTCTATGGTCGAGGACCTGCCTAACCTTCACTTGCTACAAAATCACTGGCAACCTTCTATTGTCAGCCTCAGCCATTGATTGCTTGCTTAAAATGCCTCTCTAAAAACAAAGCATCAAACATGAGTCACTACATCATAAAGACTGACCCTGTGACATTAAAATTCCTATTGAAGCTGGGAAATTAGGGCTCATCATCTGTTTCTGTGTCATGTTTAACTTTTTCTTCATAGAGAAAGCCTCACTTCATTCTTTAAATAATAAACAATCATTAATATGCCTGAGCCATATGGTACACGTTTCTTCAGAGATGAGTGCACACATCAACAGTTTCTCCAGTTTGATTTTCAGCCATTTCTGAAGATAAAGTTCAAGACATACAGTGCAAAACATAACAGCCTGCTCATAGAGAAGGCAAAAAGTAGACTCTCTAGTATACAAAACCCTTTAAAAAACATTCTGAAGAATGTTAGGCATGTTAAAAACATTGATGTTAGAAAACTCATACAACACTCCTCGCGGAGTGAGAGTCTTGATTGAGCCCATACATGGAAATCCAAAGTGGGTTTTGCCAAGCAGTCATGCAGTAAGTGTCATGATCTCTCTCTTTCTCTCTCCTGTCAGAAACATTGTTATATTCTCTCTTTATATATCTAAAACAAGCCTTTGTTCACTGTTCATTTTTGTCTGCCTCCTTCTTGCTTGTTGAGTTTGTTTAAAATGTAAAATCAGTCATTGTCAGCAGCCTTGTCAAACATCTCCTCTGATGAAGAGTGTGAGAAGTGAACAATTGGTTTAACAGTGAAGATGGACCTGCTACAGGGATTGTTTTATACTATGCTAGTCTATGCTATACTATACTATAAGCCTACTACTGTTATATGTCTGTGGTTTTCTGTGTGACCTAGTTTTCCCCATTCCGTTTAATTAGTCACTCAGTACACCTGTTGTCTTAATTATCTCATTAGTTCCCTTTGTTTGGTTCATGCTTTATAAGTCCTCAGTTCTCCCTTAGTCTTGGTTCCGTTCTTGTCTATGTTATGTTGGTTTACTTGCCTGTCTCCTGGATTTGCTAATTAAAATACCTTTTTGTTTATCCCTGTCGTCTTCGTGCTATTGTGCCTCACCAACCTGATTCTAATCTGATTTTAAGCATATTTTTATTGAAGAAAAAAAAACAAAAACACTAAACATAATTGTCAACTTTTCAATTTTGTGGATAAGAATTCTTGGTAACACTTTAGAATACTGATCCTTTGTTAATGAATAACTACACAGGAACAAGTCACTAATGCACTATTAACATTGTAGTAACTACTATTACCTAACAAGAAACTATGATTATTGATTTAGTAAGTAATAGCGCTCAGTTGAAACTGGTAGTTCACTATTAGCTAATCAATAACTATTTTATATATATATGTATATATATATCCTGGAGAACTACTGTATACAGGTTCATAATTAATGTGAATTATGTATAATTAATTCTAAAATGAAGGTCATGGTAACCAGCCAGTAATGACACAAGAATTATAAAATTCTTCTAAAGGAACTACTAACTACTTGGATCAGTATTCTAAAGTGAAAAGCATCATAACTCCCTAATATTGACTGAGATAATTTTAAGCTTTTGAGATATATGTAAGGTTTCGGATAGTAATGACTAAAGTGTTACTACATCCTTCTGAAGAAACTACTAATTATTTGGATCAGTATTCTAAAGCAAAGATCACGGTAACCCACTAGTAATGATTTAAGTGTTACCAAATCTAGCAAAATGAATTACTAACCAAAACCTTACAAAAACCTTAAAAGTTTACAATGACTCCAGTAATTACTAGGGAGTTATCACGATCTTCACTTTACAATACTGATCCAAAAAATGTTTAATTAATTTAGAAAAGTTGTAGTACCACCTGAATAATTACTATCCAATGCTTTACAAAATTTTCAAAAGCATACAATGATTTCAGTTTTGTAAAGATCATGATAACTCCCTAGTTATCATGATCTTCACTTTAGAATACTGATCCAAATAATTAGTAATTCCTTCTGAAGAATTTGGTAATACTTGAGTCATTACTAGTGGGTTACCATGACCTTGACTTTAGAATTAATTATACATTATGTATTATTCATATTAATTATGAACCTGTATACAGTAGTTCTAAGTAGTTCTTAGGCAGGTATGAAAAAATAATAGTTACTGATTAGCTAATAGTGAACTACCACAGTCGACTAAGCACTATTACTTACTAATTCATTAATCAGAGTTTCTTGTTAGTTACTAGTAGTTACTAGAGTGCTAATATTACATTACTTGTGTGTTCTTGTGTAGTTATTCATTAATGATGGAACAGTATTCTAAAGTGTTACCGAATTCTTTAACTTGTGGACTGAACAAAGCAATTTAAAAAGCAATATTCTCAGTTCAGATATTGTCTATAAATGCTACAAGCAACATTGCAGAACATATGTGTGTGTGTGTGTGTGTGTGTGTGTGTCTGTGTGCTGCAGTGGGAAAGGTTCACATCTCCCACGCCACTCCATATTGGGATATAAAAAAGGAAGTACATATTTTGGAAACTCACTCTCTGTGGTCGGGGTAGAGGGCTTCCTGCTCCGCTTATCAGCTGGTGTGGAGACACTGGGATCTGAACACAGACAGACAGAATACAGAGAGTAACACAGAGAACAAAATTAGAATCTACTTCATGTGACCACCATGAAATCAGTGTATTATGCATCCTCTTCAACTTCTACAAACCGATAAAAAAAATAACCCAAGCTGAATACATCAAGTAATTCTTTTGAGGGTCCATCGCCATTTTATTATTGTCACTTTTTAAGACCAAAACTAAGGCCAAAAGGATAAACCGGAGTTTAAAAAGAGGAATTTGAAATTGCAGACGCCAAATTAGGAGAAGCTGTATTAGACATGTATGCAAGTAAACAATAATGTTAAAGCAATCAAATAAAATCAGCATGCTGCCATTGAAAATAATGATATCTCCAGGTCAAGGTGTCTTTATTTTGTCACTATTAAGACCAGACAGATTTGTCTTGAGACATCTGTAAAGACATGTCTTTTAAAATTAGAGGTTGATAGATGACTGTAGGGACATGCACGATAAAGTAGAACACAGAGAACTAGTGATGGTTGCAGGGACATGGCCTGTTAAGCAGAAAAACTGTAGGGACATGCCTCATAAAGCAGGACTGCGAAATCTGAACAGGAGATCTATAAACAGATGTAAAGACAAGTCCTGGAAACCAGAAGAGAGAGAAAGAGATGGCTGTAGGGATGGAGGGATCTAGAGAGATCGGGTATTGGCTGTCATAAACAGGACAAAAAGATCTGAAATGGATGGACAAACTGGACATGCGTTACATGTAACATGTTGAACATCTCATGTTAAGCAGGACAGAGGTAACTGTAGAAAAAGAGCTGTAGGGCCATGTCCTATAGCTGAGACAGACAGATCTAGAGATAATTGTTGGGACACGTCCCATATGGCAGAACAGAAAGAGAGATGACTGTCAGAATATGTTATCCTGGACAAATGGACCTAGAAATGGTTTTAGGGAGATGTCCTCTAAATCAAGACTGGCTGTTGAGACATGGCAAAAGACAGCCCAACACATCCTCTAAAGTGGAACAAAGATTCAAAACAGTTGTAAAGGCATGTCATGAAAACCAGAACAGAGAGAAAGAGACAATTGTAGATACACTTCCAACAAGAGAAACACAGAAACCTAGAGATGCTCATAAGGACATGGCCTGTTAAGCTAAACAGTGATCCAGACTGTCTCTTAAGTGGGACAAAGATATTTAGAGACAGCTGTAGACATATTCTGCAAAGTGAAAAAGGGAGATCTTAGGACATGCAAGGGACGTTATGCAGGCTGATCTGGTCAGTAATTACCAGAAGATGCAGAGCACAGACAAGGACTGAGGGGAAATGGTCAAACACAATGCCCAGCCCAAAACAGACAGACTGAAAAGCATAATTCTCTCATAGACTCCAAAGTTTTGAATAAAAAATGTAAAATTGTTTGTGTAAAAAAATGAAAATAACTACACTTTTTTTACACATAGGGTTACAGTACACCTCATCTCTCAGAGAGCCTATAGTGTTTCATAGAGTGGATACAGGAAGAGCATGCTTTAAAGTCTTTAATGTACTGTATGTAATGAGACACACTCACCATCCACTAGGACCATACAGGAACACTCTGTCTTGCCCTCGTTAGTCTCCGCCCTGCATACATACTGTCCTTCATCCTCAGGCAGAGCTTTATCAATGGTCAGAGAGCACTTACCACCTGCTCACACACATATACACACATTTAATGGTTATTCTTATACAGTTAAAGAAGTCCCTTCATCTAAGAGAAAGTTAACCTGTTTTGAAAGTATCTGTTGCATGAGGTCAAAGATGTCTAAGGGGCAAATGACAGATGCTGTCGGTAGTTCCCAAAGCAGAATATCCCTTTAATATTGTGATAATCCATACATGCATATTCAATCGGATAAATTTTCAAGTACACAGTTTTTGTCAAACACACAGAGTTAGTAATGGCACAGGGGTCCAAATCACAGCCCTCAGTGCACCTACAAACGACTTTTCTCTTCAGATATCTCAAACATCATTACTGATAGCCTTATCGCATCATGAAACACCTTGAATTAACTCTCATCCAATTACACTCCTGCCAATTTATTGTCATGTGACCACTGTTTAAAGACAATTATGTACAGTTAGTTGTAGTCCTCGTGTCTGATTGGACAAGTAGTGTTCTAGGAGTGTTTGTTTGCATTTTTGACATTCCAGCCAACCGTTGTGTTTCTCAGCAGCAAAGTTAGTCCAGCGTTGGCTTCATTTGTAACCATTTTAATTACTGATCAAAAGTGAACTGTTTGAAACGTCAGGTACTCAATATTAACTTCTTGTTTAAAGAACTATTGTATAAAATGAATATCACACTGTGATTACCTCTGGTCTGCTGATGTTTGAATCGCAAGCATTTAAATTAATCAAGCCCCTGATAAATGCCCCAATGCCAAACTTCATCCATGACAGATGACAACAAATTAGTCCTCTTACATAATATCAAATGTGAAATGCAACACTAACCCTCGTTAGCAATAACGATGAATTTGGATGGTTTGACGAGTTTTCCATCAAGCGTCCATGTCACTTTAGCAGGACACTCAGAGGAAAGTTGGCACTGCAGATGCAAACGTTCCCCATCCAATACCGTCACGTCACTCAGTTTCTGCGTAAAAAGGGGCTCTTTCTTTCCAACTGCTTTTGTTTTTTCTTTTATCCCTCCATCCACACAATTCACATCGTTTTCCTTTCCTTGGGTGTCTTTATCGCCTTGACTTTCTCCATTTCTGTCCTGGCTTGGTTGTTTTTTCTTATTGCCTATCACGGATCTGAAGTCAACAGCTTCAGTTTTGTTGGTTTGTGTTTTCACTAAGGATCCAAGACCGGGTTTTGGGCCTTGGCTTCCCTTCTTTCCCAGCACTGCTCTGAAGTCCACCTGCTGTGGAGAGTTGACTTTGCGTTCCTCTTCTGTCTGGGTCTTGGGCTTGATCTGCCGTTGGAGGTTCCCTCTGAAGTCCATCTGCTCGGCCGTGATCTCCTTCAGGTCTTCCTCAGAGATGCTCTTAGTGTTGACCTTGCGGCCGAGCACAGTTCTGAAGTCGATCTGTTCGGCCTCCTGCTGTCGGATCTGGTCTTCCCGATGCTCCTTTGTCTCCACGCAGCGTTTGAGAAGCCCACGGGTGGCACAGCCCTCCTCTTCTTCCTGATCCTGACTGTTGTGTTCCCAGAGCGGCTCGGAGCGCGACGCTGCAGCGCTGGGAGTCTCTGGCTGTCCTCCCCTGCCTGGCGCAGTCCTCTCCACCCCTCGGCTGCCACAGGAAGAGTTGAGAAAAAACACAGAGATGGTTAAAGCCCCGGCTAGCTCAGCCCACACTGGAGAGCAGCTTAATCGAGGGGGAGAGTTAGTTCAACACGACAGAGTTGCATCAGAGATGACTTCAGAGACCTTATAGGGAAATGAGACCCGAATGAGGCCCCTAGACGAACCCACACAACACACAGCTGAGAGAGGAAGCATAAACAGAGGGTTTGGTTATAAAGAGAGATTATGCAGATTAAGAGCAGGGGTTGAGGGGTAATGGCTGTAAATATAGCTTTGGAGCAGAGGAGATCAAAAATAGAAGGAGAATGTACCGTATATGAGAATCGTCACCAGGCGACATGGGGTCCTCGCTGATGTGCAGAGCAGCCACTGAACTGCACTCTCCTACTTTATTCCTGAGATCAACAGAAGATTTTTGACCGCTAATGTTAATTTATTGTGAATTGTTGAATTGAAAAAGTAAATGAGGAAGTAAGAAAACACAACCTTTCCTCATATGACAGCACTGTCTCCAAGCATAATTTCATTGCATATGAACTTAAAAGCATGGATCTTATGAATTTTATCCACCAAAAAAAAAACAAATTGCATAAATAACACAGCCAGGTTTTTTTTCTCTCTCTATGTATAATGTGCATTTCTCATTATAAATGATCCTCATCTAATTCTCATTCCTTATTCTTATTATTATTTAAATCAGAATAAATTAAAAACATTTCAACAAATACCATGATGTAGTGATACTTCATAATTGAAATAGTTATATTTAAAATAATATAGCTATTTTTATTGTTGTAAAATATTATTCTTTTTGTATGGCCATTAAAATTTGAAGAAGAAAAGAAGTGGTCATAAAAATAATGTCACAACACAATTCACATTTCATATCTTAACATAGAATCAACAAAATAAAATCCAAATCCAAACTTTAAGGAATAATCTTAATGTTACATGTCTGTGAGTTTTGAGTTTCTGTTGTGACCTAGTTTTGCCTGTGTTTAATTATTTTATCATTTAATTATACTATCATTAATTATCCCATTAGTCCCTGTGTTCTTCTCTATGTTAAGCCCTAAACACACTGCATGATTTTCAGCTGTCCCAGAAAAAAGATTGGCATCATGAAACAATCGTGGCCAAACAGAAATTGCTGCGATTGCTTCACGATGCTAGACTTTTATCTAGGACAGTCGACAATCGTGCAGTGTGTTTCGGGCTTTACACATTCGCATGGATTATTTTCCGAGTGGATTTATATTAAAGACTGGTCTTTTGGATTCCTTGCTCTCCGTGAGTTTATCTACCTGAGACCGAAACACGTTTTTTTAAAGTTATATTTTCGGGCTTTTGTGCTTTTAATGGACAGGACAGTAGAGAGATGACAAGAAAGCATTGGTAAGAGAGAGGAGAGAGTTGTTATTTCCAAATAACAAATATGTAACTACACCCCCCGGTTTCACAGACAAGGCTTAAGCCTAGTCCTAGACTAAAAGGTAAATCTGAGCTGTTTCAACTGAAAGAAACTTTTAAATCTTACTTGAGATGAATCTCATAGTTTCCAGCATGATGTGTCTTCACTTTCCTGATGAGCAATGAGACAACGTCTTCCTTCTGTAGGATCTCAAAGTCTCCACCTCCAGATATTACCTGCCCATCCTTCATCCAGAGGAATTCTGGGAAGGGGTCACCAGCGATCGCACAGGACAGCAGAACGTGTTGACCCAGGGAGGCGGCAGTGGACTTGGTTTTAGTGATGAACCAGGGCTGAACTCCATCTTGAGGCTCTGTGAGCAACAAACCAAAATTCACTGGAGATTCACATCCATATTCAACGATTAAATCATAATATTTATTATAAGATCAAATCACTATCTAGTTGCAGATCATACCTTCTTTGGTAATGTATTCAATTAAGTAATGTTTCTAATAAGGAACAGTGTGATTTGTACCTTGTACCGTGAGGGAGGCTTCGGTCCGAGCGACTCCGGCTTCATTCCACACCTCACAGGTGTAAGTCCCTGTGTCCTCAGGAAACACTTCCTGTATGAAGAGAGTATACTGACAGCCCTTCTTTCCAAAATAGAAATCCTCAGACTCTTGGATCTCTTTTCCATTATGCAGCCAGACCACCTCAGGGGCAGGATTTCCTACATACAACACACATCACACTTGCAATGATTAAGCACATTAGGGTTAGAGACAGTGAACGGAGGTCAGTGGGACAAAATAAAAAATAATCAACAGCACTGAAAAAGTTGGGTACTATGATTTTCAAGCCACAGTGCTGACATTTAAAGCACTGGGTTAAGTTACATTAATAATGAGGGGAAAAAAAACATCTGCTTTCATTTTTCATACGACTTCAAAAAGTTCATATGTTGCTGTTCATTCAAATACACAGTCAAGAGACCCCTCAGCATTACACAGGAAGTGCTCTCAATTATATAATCACCAGAGTTAAATCCTCTGCACAAACACGCACAAGCACATAGACAATAGACGCAACACGCAAATGTAGAGCTAAATGATGCCTCTTAAGGGAGTACAAAGGAAATTCCGTTCATTACAACTAAACACAGCAAAAGACACAATCTATCGAGAGATGTGAAGTAGATTTCGGATTTTTTCCCCCACAATTTTTTTTACAATACTGTACAATACAGATTTTCCTATAAACCTGCATTGGTATATGATATGCATTAATTGATTGCTCAGGGCAACAGTGGCAAAAAAAAGCCCTACAATCTCATTCAGACAGTCAGATAAATAAATAAATAAATACATATTTTGAACAAAAAATTGAACCCAAACCATATCATTTGAGAATGTATATACTGTGTGTGTGTGTGTGTGTGTGTATATATATATATATATATATATATATATATATACACACACACACACACACAGTGGTGTGAAAAAGTGCTGCCCCCCTTTCTGATTTTTTTTTTTTTTTTGCATTTTTGTCACACTGTAATGTTTCAGATCATCAAACAAATTTAAATATCAATCAAAGATAACAAGTTTTTGCCCCCTAAATCTAATAACTGGTTGGGCCACCCTTAGCAGCAACAACTGCAATCAAGTGTTTGCGATAACTTGCAATGAGTCTGTTACAGCGCTGTGGAGGAATTTTGGCCCACTCATCTTGGCAGAATTGTTGTAATTCAGCCACATTGGAGGGTTTTCGAGCATGAACCGCCTTTTTAAGGTCATGCCACAGCATCTCAATAGGATTCAGGTCAGGACTTTGACTAGGCCACTCCAAAGTCTTCATTTTGTTTTTCTTCAGCCATTCAGATGTGGATTTGCAGGTGTGTTTTGGATCATTGTCCTGCTGCAGACCCCAAGTTCGCTTCAGCTTGAGGTCATGAACAGATGGCCGGACATTGTCCTTCAGGATTTTTTGGTAGACAGCTGAATTCATGGTTCCATTTAACACAGCAAGTCTTCCAGGTCCTGAAGCAGCAAAACAGCCCCAGACCATCACACTGCCACCACCATATTTTATAGGCTCTCACTGTGGTTCGCTGGAGTCCCAAAGCTTTAGAAATGGCTTTATAACCTTTTCCAGACTGATAGATCTCAATTACTTTCTTTCTCATTTGTTCCTGAATTTCTTTGGATCTCAACGTGATGTTTAGCTTTTGAGGATCTTTTGGTCTACTTCACTTTGTCAGGCAGGTCCTATTTAAGTGATTTCTTGATTGCGAACAGGTGTGGCAGTAATCAGGCCTGGGTGTGGCTAGAGAAACTGAACACAGGTGTGATAAACCACAGTTATGTTTTAACCGGGGGGTGGGGGGGTGGGGGGGGGGGGGTGGGGGGGAAGAGCTGATCTGAAAAAAATCAGATCAGCTCTGAAAACATTGTACAGAAAAAAATGAAAACACCCAGTAGACATTGAATAAACGGTATAGTTTAATATAATTATATTTAATTAAATATTTAATATAATGATATGCAATATCATGTGCATTATTTATTTAATTAATGGATGATTTAATGTAATTATGCAATACAAAAGGCTATCAAACTGTAATATTAAATGGTTTTCATAAAAGTAAAAATTACTCTGAACATAAAATCCAGCAGGCAAATGTTACAACTTAAAGAAAATGGTAATTTCTGAAAATAATATCCATTACGAATAAAATAAAATAAAATAAAATAAAATTCTTACTCTGCTCTCCTTCTAGAGGAGAAGCTGATCTCATGCTGAATTTTCATACCTGTCACATCCACGGTCATAGTGACCTGACTGCCGTCCATGACTCTGAGATCCTGCAGACGTTTGAGGAACACAGGGGCAGACGGCCTCCTCACATCAGTCACAGGAGGAGCAGCAGACCTCTTAACACTTGGCTTAGCTGGACAACAACATACAGACTACATAAACTAGGGTGACCATATTTTAGTTTTCAAAAAAAGAGTACAAAAAAAAAAATCTGTGAAAAGTGACCATGTAAGGAAAACAGTAAAACACACAAATAAAAATATATAGCACTCTTACTTGTGTGATAACACCAACATTTTCTAATTTAAAAGTACTGGTCTTTTTGCTCTTTGATTTATTTATTATTTTTTTGATTCTGTGTTCTTGGCTTTTGTGAAGATTAATCATGTTCGCATTCTCTAAAACCATTAGCTTGCAAAATTACCACAGATCTATCTATATTTTTTTCCATCAATTGGTTATTATATCTTAAGCAGTCCATGCACACACAGCAGCATCTGTGCTGACAGTATCCTCTTCAGTACTGTACAAGAGCCAGTCACATGATTATTCCACATGAGAAAAGTTATGCGACATCCTGTGTCAAACATGTTAGAACTATTAGATGATGTTAATGGATGTTGCAGGCCGTGGATATGCCGTATCATAAGGTCAGTCGGGAATACAGTTTTATATGAAGCTACTGGTCCTCTGGTGCTTCCCTTAATCTGCTCCCCAATATTAGTGTGAAGACACATCATACTGGAACTACTTATTCATCACATATATTTGGCAATGTATCTAACCATCAACCTCATTATATCATTATATTATCAGTAATATATTTTTTTCAGTAATATAAATCTCAATAGGTCAGATTTCAGATTTTAACCATATAAAATCCCACAATTGTTGAATAAAGAGCAATTTCTACCTGAAAAATTGAATTTCTTGGAATACATGAATGTATTTAGCTTGATACCGTGATGCTAAATAATATTTTTGACTTGAATAAAACTATTTAATTTGGATGTTACAATTTTTTTTCAGTGCACTGTGGTGAGTAAAACTCAACCTCAGTCTCCATAGATACTCACTGTCTGCACTGCTCATTAAAACATTAGAATTATTAATGTTTAAAGTTGAAATATGAACTGGCTGCCTATGACCAAATTACAGCCATGCTGACGTTCAGTTCAGTTCTGTAATAATAAAGGGATGTTTCTGTTTAGTTTAAAAAGTTGACAACATATTTTCCACTAAATAATTTCAATATTCATATTTACAGCAGATGTGTTTGAATGACTAAAGAGGAACAGGGCTGCAGGACCAGCTTTCAGTGAACACTATTTCAATGTTGCGCAGACAAACTGATTGGCTGCAGAATCAGCAGAGGCCAATCAGCTTATGCCATGTAATAAATGATGTGATTTCTAACAGACGGCATGCAAAGGACATATTGCTGCGCCATTTAGATTTTCAAGACTAAACTAGACAAAGATCAAACATCTATTTTTACATTTATGGCAGGTAAAATAAGGATTGAACACATCACCATTTTTCCTGAAAGAATATTTCTAAAGGTGCTGTTCACTTGAAATGTTCACCAGTTGTCGGTAACAACCCAAGTAATCCATACATACAAAGAAAACAAAAGAAACAAATTCAAAAATTAAGTTATGTGTAATAAAATGGAATGACACCGGGAAAAAGTATTGAACACATGAAGAAAGGGAGGTGCAAAGCCAAGAGCCATGGAAGCCAAGACACCAGCTGAAATCTGTCAGTAATTAGAAAGCAATCCTGCCCCCCTAGTCATTGGAAATTAATATTATCTGGTTCAGTCCCAACACCTACAGTACCAGAAATATGAAGATAAAACAAGGGTGGACATTTCAGCAAGACGATGATTCCAAACACAGCCAAGGAAACTCTCGATTGGTTTCAGAAAAATAAAGCTGCTAGAATGGCCCAGCCAATCACCTGACTTGAATCCAATACAAAATAATAACAAAAGATCAGAGTTCATAGAAGAGGCCCACAGAACCTTCAAGATTTGAAGACTGTGTGGAAGAATAGGCCAAAATCACACCTGAGCAATGCATGCGACTAGTTTCTCCGCAGGAGTTGTCTTGAAGCTGTCATTAATAAATAATTACATTAATAAATACATTTCACTAGTTCAATACTTTTTCCCTGTATCATTCCGTTTTATTACACATAACTAAATTTCTGAACTTATTTGTTTTGTTTTCTTTGTAAGTATGGATTACTTGGGTTGTTATCAACATAAACAGCACCTTTAGAAATACATTTACTCGGAAAAACGGTGATGTGTTAATTTTTCAATACTTATTTTAACCACTGTAAATGTTTACACAGATGCATATATCTAGCACAGCTATTTTTTGTTACTTGAAAGGTATTACTCACAGCTGTGAGAATGAAATGAAAACACCACCATGATAATTCAAGGGTGATCACTAAATTTAGTGAAAAATGCAGTGTTTGCAGCATCGATATTTAAGGAATAAATAAACCATGTCCTTACACACTGTTTTAAAATAATGCATTGCTTCTAAATGCAGTGTAGAATGTTTACATTAATGCATGTTGTCTGAAAACAGATTAGTGAAAAAGTCATGAAACAGAATTTTTAGGGAGAGAGGACAATTCCTCTTCAAGCTGTCCTCTGAGACTCAGATCAGATACGGCCACTGCAGAATGTATGTGTGTGGGAAAAGACTGGTATTTTACATTTTTAACCCACTTGAACATGGAACCTCTACCATTAGACAGCCTCACACTCTGCGAGAGAGCAGATGTTTCTCTAATCCTGAGGACCTTAAAATAACTCCCAGAAATCACATCCACAATATTCACTGATCAGCTGAACACATAGCAAACTCCTGCAGTGTATGAGAGAAGTTAAAACTCACAAATCTAGCTTTTTATGACTCAAATGCCTTCTGAGTTTGGAGGGAAGAAATGTATTTGGAACATTTGACGGAACACTATAATAACTTTTAAAATTCAAACAACACCATCTTCTTTATCCTGCCGTTAGATAAAGAACATAAATCAGGATTCTGAAGAAGTTCCAGAATAACAGGAGATTACTTTCTTGCTTAAAAAAAAAATCAGGATTGCATTTATTTTGTTGATATGAACTTTGTTTATAATAAGTTTGGCTTGCCAGTTCTTTTCATTTTAGAGGTGAAACTTGCTGTCATAACTAAAAAAAAAAAAAACAATTTATAAAATTGAACTTGAATAAAAGCGGGATTGCATTTTTGGACCAATCTGCTTAGCCTGGGCTTAAATGTTATAAAAATAAAATAACATTAACTATCAACATGATTCACTAACATTTTACAACCACAACATGTCACAATAAGTTTTTGCATTTATTTTCATTTAAAACAATGTTTTTGGGAAATGTTTAGGTTGAAAGTATGTTTGAGCTAACTTTATTTCAAATAAATCATCCTGGTTTGATATTTTCTGTCTAATGCAAAGAAATTCAGACATCCATGCCACACATGCCTTCAGCAGCCAACACTTTTTAATTCTGAATATACTGGCAAATAATAATACAGAGGAAGGAAACGTGTGTCTTACCTTTAACCAGCACATGAGCTGTACACACAGCTCTGCCATGATCATTCACTGCAACACACGAATACACGCCTGCATCCTCCAGAACAGCTGCTTTAACTGTCAACTGAGCCATACTATTCTCAAACACAGTGTGGGGATATGGAACGGGCTGATCTGAAAATACAGAACAAAAAGAGACTCTATCAGTAATTGACCAACAAATCAAGTTCTGAGAAACTTGGAACGTAACATATCCCACTGAGACAGAGATGTGGATGACACTTAATAAATTATGCAAAAGTTGAGATGGACAGAGTGAATATTATTTAGATAAAATGGCAGCTAATACACTAACAAAGTTATTTAGGAGTGATCATAATGAGAATATAGAGCACAGAAGTGATTATGATATTTTTTTTAGCCTGATCCGAGAGTTTGCTCCTTGTCAAAAACCCAGTATGATGTTTCCATTGTTTTGGATTATTACATAAAAATTATTATTATGTGTAACCAACAAAAGTTTAAAGCCTAAGCTCAATCAGCAGAAGTAAAACTCTGAGAGTTTAAATGAGCATGACTATAAACACAACAGGAGGACTAGTGAGTACATATGTTTTATTGTTCAGTGTGATTGTTTAATGTCCCAGAAAACCTCTGTATTCCCATTTAGACACTTGTTAGCAAAATGTCGATCTCCAGTGATAGTGCCCTCTGGTGGCACTGGTATGGTAACCATGTGATTGCATCTGTCAAAATATGAAATATACAGAACAGCATACAACCATGCTACTCATACTTTGTCTCTTTGCAGTATAATTCTCATCGTTAAATGTTTTTGCTTGTAAATGGCTTTGCTGCTAAACGTGCCTGAGACCACCGGGATACAAAGAGCATTCCTCTCAGAATCATGAGGAAAAGCTTCATCTTCCTCTTTTTCAGACTTTCCTTTCTTTTTGTAAACCCCCGTTTTTCCAAGGATTGTAAAATCAGCCCGCACAGACGCAATAAGCTCTCTCTCTCTTAGATGTCTAACTTGCCGAGTCCATCTGTGCGTAATGTTTCATGGTGAGTGATGCATGTTTTGCCTTTATATGGTTGTAAGGTCTCATATTTGCTCAAAGGCCCCTGCTGCGGCTCACAGTTTCTCAGGGAAACCCAGAGTCAAACTCAATAGATATTCATCCTGGCTGTAATCTGCTCCAGAACAGCATATAGAATCTACTGTTCATATGGAATTAAAACTGTTGGAACCAAATGGCAAATAACTGAAGTAGGCAGAAACAGCCCTTTTTGTAAATTAGCAATGTTCTATTCACAATACAAAAACAGTCCACTGATATACATTGAGAGAAATCCTTGGAAATAACATTACCATGCATCTGCTATAATTTACAGTATATCATTAATAGTATTGTTTGCTCAGACAGACAGGCATCATTATTACTATTGCTTATGACTCTTTTTTTTTTCTTATTCAAGATTTTTCCACTTGTGCAATGGGAAGTTTCCATAGATGTTAAAAGTTCTTCATGGAACCAAAGACGCCTATAAATAACTTCTAATTTTAAGCATTAAGGCGCAGACATTAATGATATAGTACATATGCATGTACATATACATGCAGCTTGTGGAGTTGACAATAATAGACAATAATAATAAAAAAGGGCATTAATAAAGAGCTGAAGAAAAAATCCAATAGACAGTGAGTGACCCAAGTCACATCTAGAGACCAATATCACAGAGACTTGGGAATGGGCTGTTTTCACCAGTGAATAACACTCTAACTGCAAACATCATTGTGTTTCAGATATAACAGTGAGATGTATTCCACAAAATTAAGTTTTATATATCCAACATCCCTGTAACCTCATATAGCACAAGCGGTTTGGAAAATGGATGGATGGAATATTTAGGTTTGTTTTAAATTGTTATTAGATGCTGGGATAATGTGACATTTTAGATTATTGTTGTTTTGTATTGAATGTTTTAGGTTTGGCAGCATTGCTCAGACTCTTTAAAAACCCAAATATGTTGAAATTTAAATGTCAATACAATTTCAGTTTATCAAAATTAGAGCAGCACTATTGCTATAGCCATTGCTATAAAACTCAGCTATAAGACTGTGGTTGCATTCACAATTTCACATGAACAGCAATTATAGGCAAAGAATAAATACAGGCAAAGCCTATTTTAGCTAGACAGAGAACAGACTCTCACGCACGCACGCACGCACGCACTCACACAAACACACACACACACTCAAACCTTCATAAACCTTCTATCTCAAACATGAGCAGAGAGATGTCTAATAATCTATCTCTCCATGGCATAGTAGGTCAGAAATATTTAGACTAAAAAGAGTGATCTTAATGCATCTTTGTCCAGTACTTTTCCCTTTTTTGTAGGTTTTTGAAAACAGCACTAGGGAGATGCAACATCACAGTCCTCTACTGGTTAAAAAGTACCTGCTTAACATCATAGTCATAGAGTGCTTCTAAGTCTTTATTATTTCCCTCATTTACAGTTTTTTTTTTTTTTTTATTGCTTAGACACTAAAAGTGATACTTGAGGCCCACTTGGTGGAACCATTCACTCATATAACTAATCTTTAGACCAAGTCTGCAAAACAAGCACATTACATGCTTTAAACTCAGTTTAATATTATAAAACAAACTTTTTTGCAAAACTCTATACACAGTTCTCTACATTACACACATCATTCGAAACTAAGAGCTCTTTTGTTTAATTTGGGAAACACTGCCATTATTAAAGCCACACTCATTTACTGAGTGATCTACACACAGTGATCATGTGTGAAAACACATATACATCATTTGTTCACTTACTAATCAAAACCCGTTTTCTTAGAAATAAATTATTTGTACCCCCTTACATTTCTGTTTACATTGTATCTATATTGAACAAAGTGACTTGGCTTATATGCATATTCAGTGTGTGTGTGTATGTGTGTGTGTGTGTGTGTGTGCGTGTGTGTGTGTGTGTGTGTGTGTGTGTGTGTGTGTGTGTGTGTAAATGTGTATACAGGTGCATCTCAAAAAATTAGAATAGAAAATTTGAACTTATTTAAAAAAAATTAAACTTTCATATATTATAGATTCATAGCATATAAAGTAAAATATTTCAGAATTTATTTTTATTTATTTATTTTTTTAGTTTGATGATTTGAGTTTCATTAAATGACCATCTCTACAGTATAAATTCCGAGTATCTATTGTTCTTTGAAACCACAATAATGGGGAAGACTGCTGACTTGGCAATGGTCCAGAAAACAATCAATGACACCCTCCACAAAGAGGGTAAAGTCACAGAGGGTCATTACTGAAAGGGGTGGTTGTTCACAGAGTGCTGTATCAAAGCATATTAAACGAAAAGTTGACTGGAAGGAAGAATTTGGGTAGAAAAAGGTGCACAAGCAAGGGATGACCGCAAGCTTGAGAATACTGTCAAGCAAAGCTGATTCAAACATCTGTGAGAGCTTCACAAGGAGTGGACTGAAGCTGGAGTCAGTGCATCAAGAGTCACTACGCTCAGACGTCTTCAGGAAAAGGGCTACCAAGCCACTTCTGAAACAAAAACAATGTCAGAAGCATCTTACCTGGGCTAAGGAGAAAAAGAACTGGACTATTGCTCAGTGGTCCAAAGTCCTCTCCTCTTGTCAGATAAAAGTAAATTTTGCATTTCATTTGGAAATCAAGGTCTGGAGTCTGAATGAAGCTTGGAGAGGCACAGAATCCAAGCTGCTTGAAGTCCAGTGTGAAGTTTCCGAAGTCAGTGATGGTTTGGGGTGCCGTGATGTCTGCTGGTGTTGGTCCATTGTGTTTTCTCAAGTCCAAAGTCAATGCAGCTGTCTACCAGGAGATTTTGTAGCACTTTATGCCTCCATCTGCTGATAAGCTCTTTGGAGATGCTGATTTCCTTTTCCAGCAGGACTTTAGCACCTGCCCACAGTGCCAAAACCACTTTCAAGTGGTTTGCTGACCATGATATTACTGTGCTTGATTGGGCAGCCAGCATGCCTGACCTGAACCCCATATGGAATCTATGGGATATTTTCAATACGACGATCAAACAATACAGATGATAATAGTGTCCCAGCAGACAATAGTGCCCCAGCAGTGCCACAGGCTGATCACTTCCATGCCACACCTCACTGATGCTGGAGTTTGTGCTAAAGGAGCCCCGACCAAGTATTGAGTTCATAAATGAACATACTTTAAAGAACTTGAACTTTTCTGTTTTGCAAATCCTTTTTTTGATTGATCTTAGGAAATATTCTAATATTTTGAGATACTGGATTTTTGACTTTCATGAGCTGTAAGCTCTAATCATCAAAATTAAACAAACAAACCAAAAAAAAACACTTTTGAAATGTTATACTTTACATGTAATGAATCTAGAATATATCAAAGTTGTACTTTTTGAAATGTTACAAAAAAAGAACTTTTTCATGACGTTCTAATTTTTTCGAGATGCACCTGTATGTATACATGCATACAACCCAAGTCACAAAGCCAAATTTATTTTTAAAGTGCTTTATACGATATAGTTTCACAGCAGCTTCACAATAGTATCAAATTCACATTCTGCTGTAAAGCAGCTCTAACAAGTCAATAGTGCCATTCTACAAAGAGTATTGATTCAGTTCAGCTGCATAACTGTGTAAAATTCATCAGTCATACATACTGTATATACAGTGTATATGTGCATACTGTATGTGCAAATGCTCTGACAAACATGTATTCATTGTAAAAATTGTAAATGGAAAATACCGATAGACTAGTACACAATGCCAGGCTAAAAGAAGCTAGATTAGTGCAATGAATGAGCACAACGTCAGTGATGCAGTACAGACTAAAACTAATCTGACTGATATTACTGAACATTTTAGAGTTCTGCTGGGTGCTAAACTGAAGAATTGCTGGATGAATGGTCTCTCACACAGTGTATGCTCTTACCGTTGTGCAGCCAGGTGAGCTCAGGAAATGGTTTGCCCTCCACTGAGCACTGCAACATTAAGTCCTGTCCCTCTAACACTGAACAATCCTTCAGAGGAGAACTGAACACAGGGGGCTTTGCCTCCACCCTCACACCTACAACACACAAACATAACTGAACATCTGAAACCAACCAATAGGTGGCACTGTCACACTAATAATAAAAATAAAATAATAATTATAATTATTATTATTATTATTATATAAAATGATTATTATTATTATTATATTATTGTTGAAAAATACTGTCCATAAATTATTATTATTATTATGTTTTTTAAAGATGCATTAAACTAATCAAAAAACGTTTCAAACAAAAAATGTTTCTAAAAAAGTTATTTCAAATAAATGCAGTTCTTTTGAGCATTATATTCATCAAAAGATTTCTCAAAAACAATAAGATGCAACTTCATTGCAAAAATAAAATGAAATAAAATAATTTAGTATAGTCTCTGAAGTAATATATGCTTATGAAATGTATATAGAAAAAATAATAGAATAATTTGACAAATCTAATAACATGACACACTCCAGGACAGACATGTCACTGCTTAACATGTTACCTTATAATGAGCAATCACTTGTCATTTTTATTGTTATACTTAAATGGCAATCCATAAACGTAGTAGATGTATAAAGTGACTGGTGAGTTCTTACGTTTGACAGTCAGGCTCCAGTGGGCCGCAGTCTTTCCTCTTTCGTTGGCAGCAGTGCAGCTGTACTGTCCCTTGTCAGTTATTTGAGCGCTCTCCAGACACAGGACATGCAGACTGCCCTCCTGTCGTGTGCTGACGCCTGATCTCTGTCTGAGAGGAGCTCTATCTTTCACCCAGCTCACTGTCGGCACTGGAGACCCAGACACTGAGAGAGAGCACAGCAGCTCAACATTTACCTTAATCTCCGATACAAAGTAACACAACTTCACACAACATCTACAGTTCTTCTTAAAAATTGTATTCAAAATTTAAATATAAATGTTTCATTTGTATACATTTAATATACTTGAAAAAAGGAAAAAGTGTACTGTTTTTAGACAATTAATGTTTTAATTGTGATTCAAATACAATTTATTATTGTTTACATTTATATTAAACACAGTTAGCCGAGTGTTTTTTACCCAACTTTACAGTGCATTTCATTGTATAATTACTTTATTGTCTTTGAAATATGGTTAAAGTGAACTGCTGAATGTACTAGCATTTAAGGTTAAGGTTAAAAAGATTTAAGGTTAAAATATACTTTAATATTATTTCTATTTAAATTTCTATGTCATGTATTTAAATATATCTATAATTGCACATTTTTAATGATTAAGTTGCAATTTATTACATTTAAAATATATTAAATTGGAATAACACACTACAGATAAAATTATAATCAGCTATTTTGTGCTTTGATATATTAGTCAACCCATTAATATAAACATAATTCTTTACATTTATATTAAAACATAATGTTTTAAAATGCACTTAACCCTCATGTACTGTTCAAAAATAGGTGATTCCTGTTTGGTCTTCGTCAAATTGACCTGTACTGGATTCAATGTAATTCCACAAAAATTACGACATATTAAAAAAACTAAACAAAAAACATACAATCAAGTACAATCAATAAATGTTTAATATCAGTATTTTCACACATTTCAAAGAATGAATATCTGAATTTATGATTTATAAAAATGTTTTTTTCACTGCCACTCTGCCAGACCTGTGAGATGTTTGCGATTGTACATTTTTTAACGATAATATCTTGGTCTAAACCTAAACTAATCTTGACAAATTATATATCATTTGAAAGGATTCGGACTCTAGTTTTCATATTTGATGACTATTTTTCAAAGAAATGACAGAGCAATAGATAAATAGCGATAGATTCTCCATTTGTGATATGGTGCCAAATACACTCTTATTCTATACGTATGTTTTTATGTGTTTTAGAGATAGAATTCCAATCAAATATTAAAGTTACTGCCCAAACTATTTCTGAATAGGATGCCTACTTCATAATTTTTTTTTTTTTAATTATGGAAATATATAGCTCAGAACACTCAAACAATAAATGGAAAGCAAGAGTCTCTGTATATCATCTAGTGGAAACGTTTGGTACTGCATCCACAAAATCATACTTAAAAGTTCATTTTTTGAGATATCAACCTAAAATTTGGCATAGAACTTGATCAGAAGATTGGCTTTGATTTCCTTGAAGATTTGGTGGTAACATGTTTTGTAAAATTGCTATTTTATATAAAATATAAAAATATATATTTTTATATTTTACATTTTCATACATTAAAACTTATATTACTTTTTTATAAATTTACTTTTATAACTGTTTTTTTACTTCTACAATAACCTGTGATGTTTCACCTTTGAAAAGATACCAATCTTAAGTCTGTGCTCTGAAGTATTCAAGTTTTATAACAATTTTAGCCGGAAAAGTCATTTTATGTCTATGCTCAAAAACTGTGACTTACATGCCTTTTAACTAAAAGGCTAAACAGTTTTGTTTTCACAAACTTTGAAATTAAAAAGTTGTTAAACTCATCAAGGCACTGACACTAGGAGGCACTTCAGGACTAGATTTGAGGAGCTCTGAAATGCAACAAAGGAATTTGTTGTTATTTTGTATGTATTTCAGTTGCTTTTGAATGGATGCCTATGCGGGTCAAATTGAACCACGGATATCACAAACGCATAATAATTTCTGTATGTATATTTCACAACACATCAGTGTGTTGAAACTGTGTATGCATGTTCATGACCCTAAACGAGAAAAAGTAACAAAACTTCAAGAAAAACAACGAGTTAAATAGTGGTTCAAGACATGATAGCTCATTTTTACCATCTTTGGCTGACAAAATATTTTTCTGTATTGAAATGAGTGGGGAAAAGCTACTTTTTTTTGCTTCATAGGATAGTAAAAAACTAAAATATAACCAAGAAATGTTAATATTTTAGGTCTGTAGAGTTGCCTTAGAGCATTAAAATTGGCAGGTCAAATTGACCTGGGAACAGTACGAACGTAACAATTTTTTTTTGGACATGTCAAAACACATCAGCGTGTTGAAACTTTGCATGCATTTTCATGACCCTAAATGAGGAAAAGTCACAAAATGTCAAGAAAAAAAACCTAAGTTAACTGATATTTCCGACAACTCAAAAATCAAAATGGGTCAAATTGACCCGGAACAGTACATGAGGGTTAAAAGTAATTGTGTTGCATATTTAATCCAATTTGGCACATGTTTTACAAAATAATTCATTAATCTCATCCTCTGGCTTAGAGGTTATAGAGTAGACATATGAACTGCCGCTGCTGTGCAGTGATTTAGACTGATTTTAGACTGATTTTTAGCTGTATACTGACCAGCATCAAGACCAGAACTAAATACCCTGCAACTCTGAGCATTTCCAGTCATTTCAGTTCACTGTCTCACCTTGACATCTGAATGTGACCTTTTCACCCTGCACAACCTCTTGGCACTCAGGCTGGGATTCAAAACTGGGTGGAGTTTCTAGAACATCCATTTTGCTCTCTTTGGTTTCCTGGCGGGTGTCTCTGTTGGACTCCAGCCGTGATGCTTCAGGAATATCTTCTGGAGCTCTGAACGAATCCCAAGCTCTTCTTATGCCACGTGACTCATTCTTTACAATGTTTTGACTTCTTTCATTCACAGAGTTTGATGTCTTTTGACCAGCTGCTGATCTTCCATCTGTGAACTTGCTGATAGGTTGTGAGGATGGTGATGACGTTATTTTTGGTGCCTCTGTTCTGGTCACAGAATGAACACTGGCTACAGTAGTAATGGACAGTGGTGCACGTATCTCTGCGGTTGCAGTTCGGACGGATGTGCCAGAAGTTTTCTGTTCAGTGTTCAGCCCGTTGGTGCTGTGCTTCACCACAGATTGTGTAGCGAGATCTTGAGATGGTTTGGGTATGCTATAGAAAGAAAGATCGTGAACAATCAAGTAAAGATGCTATAGAGCTAGGGGAGTTTTCAAACTGGGGTCTGGGGACCATCAGAGGACCATAAGGGTGTTCTTGGGGTCTGTGGAAATGTTTACAGAATACATAAATGAAAAAATAAATAAAGTGGTTAAAACAAACAAGTAAATACACAAGTCAATAAATATATAAATACAGTACTATAACAGTACAATACAATAAATACAGTACTATAAGTACTAGGGGAACAACTCATTTAATAGAATCAAAATATTTTCCGTATTATTTGGGTCTTTACTCAAGAAACTATATAGATTACTTTTTTAATTTTAGGATGGGGGTCACTAACACGAGATTTATCATATTTGGTGGTCATTTCATGAATCATTTCAAAGATTGAAAATCCCTGCTGTAGAGTGAATCGCTCTTAAGGTCATACGGGGCGGCACATGAGAAAAAAATAAATAAAAATAATAAACATTACAAGAAGAAATTATATTTTGCATACAAAAATAAACTGGCCCACCAAGTTGATGCCAATTATATGATTCAACATGTAGAAAATGTAGACATAGATGATTTTTTAAAAATATTTATCAGAAGTACAGTTCATTTCTTTAGACTTTAAATGAAAAAAAAAAAAAAAAATACTATGCATAAATTCTGTCTTGTCTTTTAAATTTGGTATTTTGTTGTCACTTTATAACTGCAAGCTCTAAATAAAAAGACAAAATAAAAGCTCTTCACATACGTGACTGTTTCAGCATCTCCATCTGCAAAAGAACAACAGAATATACAATGAAAACTTCAGAATCTGAACTGTGAGCTATTTAGCTGAACTGGATAACATTAAGACATTAATGAAACCCATATACTGTATTTATTGCTCTGACATCTGTTTTGTTACCAAAGATGGATTATGGTCCAACATGGACCCAAGGCACCAGCCTTATTGGCGGCCCTCTCTGGTTGCAATTGTGAGATGTAATATGCAAACAACTCTTTTCAAAATATGAGAAATAAAGTTGCAACTGAAAGCTGAAATAATGAGAATTAATTCTTTATTTACAAAACACTTTGCAAAAGAGAGCAAAAGTTTTTATTCAAAGCCCCTGGATAAATTGCCGCTCATCCTTATCTGTTTCTGTCTATATCCTTCTGTGTTACCTTGAGCAATGAGTTCAGCGTTTGCAGAGGCTTTTCCAGCACTGTTGGCCACCAGACAGGTGTAGACACCAGCGTCCTCTGAGCACATGTGGCGTATCTCCAGGAAATGCATTCCTGACCTCTCAAACATGTTAAAGTGATCTGACTGCTGGATCTTCTCTTCTCCCTGAAAGAGGAAATGCAGTGGATAATATACTATGACCAAACCTGTGACTTCAGATGCTCTGTAATCGTGCCTCACCTTATACCACTGCATCAGTGGCTGGGGTCGTCCCGTGATCTTGGCTGAGAATTTGCCGCTTTGTCCCACTTTGAGATACAGGCGAGAAGGTTTAGTCACGAACTTCGGGGGGCTTTCACCCCAGATATTGGGTCTGTTCTCTACTGCAGGAACACCCAGAGATCCACTGCTCACAGTAGAGAGAAAACATGATTGAGAATACAAATGTATTACATTAATATGCTGTTTCTTGTGAATTTGATCTAATTATATCTGCAGGTGGCTGGAAGCAAAGGCCAAAATGTTAATTAAATATGCAAATGTGATTTTATCAATTTGTGTCAGGTGTTTTTTTTTCATTACCGACCAGCTCCAAGATTTATCACACAAACAATTGTTTTGAAGCAAAGCAACAAAACAAAATAAAACTTATTTTGTGAAGGTTGTTTCATGAATCATTGCAAATTATATAATCAAATCAGCAATGACAGTACCATCAATCAATCAATCAATCAATGGTTAAAACAGGGTATACTCATTACCAAAAGGATATGGTATGTTGTGTTTTTGATATTCATGCTTGCAATTTCCTTTTTTCAGGCAGTATGTATCTCACCCTGCTCTGCTGGAGGAAGGAAGACTGTATTTTTTCCCTGCATTTCCTGTGTGGGATGAAAAAGGATATTCATTATACTCTAATATAAAATACGCACTTATCCATAAACACACAGAATTCATTAGAAACATAAAAAGCAGATATTCCCCGCTCTTCTTTCTCTGTTTCTTCTTCCTTCATAAACATGTCTTGAGCAGGGCTGCTATTATTTGCTGCTTGTAGTAAAATACTTGAATAGCTCCATATGTTTGTGTTTTTGTGAAGTATGCTGGAGGAAGTTTATTAAGCATTTATTAGTCTCTAAATCAGTACAGATGTTCTACATCTCTGACTGTGGATATGTTTACTGTAGGCAAAAAGACTGTAAAATGGGAAATGCAGAATACACTATAATGTAAACTTTTAAGTATATGCATTGCAGGGTAAACTGCAAGGCTGTGTTTATTCTACACTGTAATATATACAGGGTTTCTGCTGCAGTGTGATGTAATTTGTATTTACTGAGATTATTCATATCAGTATGGGAATATAAAATGCTTGTTTGTTTGTTTATTTATTTATTTATTTGACTTAACAGAGAAAAAAACTGTTGCCAAAGCTGCCAGTAGGTAGGCATTATGCAAATGTGCGTAATGAAAAAACAAAAAAAACTAAACATAATCTTTGCCCTTTTACCACACATATTTTCAAATGAGGTACAACAAATAAACTTAATTCTGCATATATTCTCTGAAAATGTGTTATCTTGTTTGTATTTTGTTTTTATTTATTAATCTACGGCATATATTATTTTATAATCCTAACATGAACCTTTTTCCCTGATCTTTATAGAGCACCCACTCAAGATAAACCTCGGGCCCATCAAGGTGATGATTTACCTTCCACAATGATCTCCACTGTAACCTGGCAGCTCCCAGCATCATTGACAGCTTCACAGGTGTACTGTCCTCCATCATCATCCTGGACTTCCAGGACAACCAGACTAAAGCTTCCACGAGCACTTTGTTCCATAGAATAATGATCTCCTGCTATCAGTAGTTTCCCATTCCTAAACCAGCATACCTGGGGCTCTGGAAAACCACGTACCTGACAGAGAAAACATATACACAGAGATAAACACTCCAAGAAATGTAAAATCAGTCAAAACATACATAAAGGTAACCATGTCTTTCTCTGATGCAGAGGCACACAACGCAGTGATTAGATCAGCAGTAATTAGTCAACAAGACTGCCCAAGCAAACGAGTGAGACACAGATCTATGACAAGAGTCCTGTCACTAGCATTCCTAAGTCTGACCAAAGGAAGCTGCTGGGTGTGTAAAGCGAACCAAGACTGTGTTCCATAATTGAAAGTTTCAATGAGACAAACATATGAACAGAATTCTGGACTTCCTTAAAACCCAGTGAACAGAAACGGGAACAGCCTTCAATATGAGTTACTCAGTAACTGATTATCAGTGTTGTCCTGCTTATAGACCAAACGACAGAGAGTTTTGCTTATTTCCTGAAAGCACTGCATGCGTGTGTGTTGTGTGATGAACAAGAGACATTTCATACCAGTTGCAGCACCTCTCTTTCAGTATTTGTGGTTATGCCAGAAATTAAAAAAATATACTGTATATATATATATATATATATATATATATATATATGTATGTATGAAAAAGTGCAAAAAATGAACCACGGTAGGATTACCACCATGGATTGTTGGGCATAGTGCTATTAGTAATCCCAGGGGTGCCCAATCCAGCTCCTGGAGGATCAAATTCTTCCAGAGTTTAGCTCCAGCCTGCTATAACACAACAGCCTGAATGTTTTAGGCTATGTCTAAAACCCTAGGCAGCTGACTAGTTGCCTTGCTGCCCTGTCAGCCCATGACTTCGCAGACAGTGTTTGCACCTGAAGGTACCTCCATAAATTTATTTTGGTCAGGCTTCTGATGATGCGTTCAAGTCGGATAGATCGTATTTATGAGTTGAACACACATGAACGCCACCACAAGTCATTATTGCGAGTGGGAAACTTGAAATTTTCTTTAAGCCTCGAGTTTCCGAGTTGGATGAAGCCAAAGACTATAGATATGCAGCATCTGTGTTAACTATACATTTATTGAAATTAATAAAATTATTATTTTTTTGTCATGTACAATACAATTATATAAGTTACAGAAAATATTATATTATTGTATAATTACCATAGAATATATAATAATTCAGTTTTCATCACCTTCATAACTTGAATAAAAACAGAAAAAAGCGAAAACACAATGATGCACATTCTTTATTCATCATTTTGTAGATGTAGAGTTTAAAACAATTGTTGAATTTTATGTAGAAAAGTTAAATCGCCATCTTGTTCTGACCAAAGTGACTTGAACACACTTGCATCATAATTACGACTTGTCTACTCATAAAAACTTCCGAGGAGGACTTGAATGTACTATGAAGCAGCATAATGGTCTAATAGAGAATGTTGGTGATAATCAAAAATTACTACAATTCTAATTTCTTGCTCAAAATTACAACAAAAAGCTGTTCAAAAGCTTACATTAACACTCAAACTGACCACCAAGCACAACTTTTACATTTATTTAAAAAAAATCACAGACTGGAAAGCACAAGATAGTGGGATATGACATAAAAAAAGACCAGATGAAGCCTTAATTTTTCAGCTTTCAGATGAGCCTGGATGTTTGTTGTAGGCCTAATCTAAAAGACCTTGAGAGCTAGTTCAGGTGTGTTTAATCAGAGCTGGAGCTAAACCAGCAGCATGCTGGCCCTCCAGAAGCAAGGCACCTCTTCAAAGACTATGGTGCCACTAAGGTAACACAGAAGTACTATAATAATTCCGTATATGCACTTACATGCTGAAATATATACATATTCGCTCTTTGAAACCTGCAACCACAATGTTAGGGTAGTTGCCAGATTGTTACACAGTTGCAAAGATGTTCTTTTCTGATTGTTTTTGATTACAGAAAAATTACATCTTCCCGATGAGTCTGTAAATTGACGTTGTGACTGAATCGCATTGCAAACTTCCTAAACTTGCTTATCAAAATTAGGACTGAACTTGCCTTAGTGTGTACCGCTCTAATCATGAATTATTTTCATTCATCCGGAGAAGTCTTTGTCTTTTGCAGCATTGAAATGTCTACCGGTTATAGATCAGCACGATGAAAGGATCACCTGATCCGTCTGTAATAGAACAAGCACAAATACTTGAGTCATTAGGATGGGAGCGGTACAACTATGTTTCAAAGCTCAGGCGCTCTCCTGTTCACTTCATTGATCTCTTTCTACTTGTTTTCTCTCAGTTCTGTCAACCATTACAAATCTACATGCTGACCATGCCTAATAAGGACACCATATGGATAATCTCCCTCCATTCAGCTTCTATTTACCAATGCTGGCATGTCTCGTTTCCACAGATCTCAGTGAAATTGTTTAACATTGCACACTGGAAGAGGACCAGAGTAAAATCATGAAACACAACCTTCCTCTCCGTCTGCAAACCAGCAGTATTGCATATCCACTTAACATGAAACAAAAATCAGAGGAAACTGCTAACTACTCCAAGCTGCAATGGATTTCATATTGAATATACAAATTTATACGGTTTGATGGCTTAGTAGACAATAGATTGATTCCAGATGCCCTTCCAAAATTCCAAGGCTAAAATGAGAAGAAAAACTTTACCATACAGCAAAGGTTTCTAGGAGCACGTCAAGACTGCCATCTCTTCCTTTCAGTCAAAAGTTACCTCACGGTGACAGGTCCACATTAGTGTAGATTTGCCCATAAATAGCAATACTAGCGCTGAATTTTGTATTGAATCAGAGCAGCGCTGGAATTTCCTTTATGTCGGCTGCTGGTTTTTCTTGTGTACACTCTCTCAGTTTGATGTCTTCACTCTGAGACTTGTGGTCAGGAGCTCTACCTCAAAAATCCAGCAGGACTCACATCCGATGCTGAGGGGAGGAAAAACACAGGGTTGTTTGCGCCAAAACTCTGCTTTTTTGTTTGCTTTTTCTCACACAATTCATACTGACAGTACAAGTGGGGCAAGCAGGCGCGCAGATGGCACTGGGGATGGGGGGGACATGACCCCCCCAGATTTATAGTGACCCGATCCGTCCCCCTCACTGTCTCTACGAAAGGCAACATCAGTATACGGTGGATTAATCAAGGTTTCCGCTATGGATATTAGCCTAAGTAGTGGTGGCCAGGCCACATGCACTAAGCCATTTTAGAAAAATGCTTTTGACCGCAGTTTCTGACCGAGTCCCAAAACACGTGCAGCCAATCAGCAGTAAGGGGGCGTGTCTTGTACTGATAGAGAGAAGAGAGCGCTCTATTTGAGTGCACAGGAGTCAGGACGTATATTAGCAGATCGTCTATAGATAAAAAAAGAGGAAAATATCATAGAAACAAAACATTAAAAAGAAGGGTTACGATCAGGCAAGAGGTAGGACCCGTGTAAATATAGATCGGAGCAGCTTTCCAGCAGTGGAGAGAAACTCAAGGAGCAGGAAGGGCTCGAATTGGACAACGAGGTTGTGTTGTTTCTTTTTGATAGGTGAGTATCGTTGATTTTGCTTTGTCTCACACAACTTATCCTTGTTGGCTTTTGCTTGAATATGCTTTTGTGTCATCTTTGCTTGTTTCTGCGATTGTCGTTGCCATGGTTGTGTATGTAGGCTAGGCCTACATGTGGATGCTGAGATTTTTTTTAGTTTCACTTTAACTTTCGAGATTCGCAATCGCACATACTCTGTTTATACTATGAAGCTAGATTCACACTTCAGGCAACCCCCCCCCCCCGACAACTGGACTGCTGACAGCTTGGTCCCCCCCAGTTAAAAAATCCCATCTGTGCCCCTGGGGGCAAGTAAGTCTTCAGGAGAGCCAGACACAGAGAGGACACTATTGTTTTCACAGTGTATTCAAGTATAAGTGAATCCTCGTGATTTTTATGAAGATAATGCATGTGGTGTTTGCACAAACTAAATTCATAACCAACTGCTGTGGGGTGTTTTTCTGCTGCTTTCTCTGCTTATTTACCAAGTATGATGCATCGTTAGAGAAATTAACTAGACACGACTGTTTCCTGAATTTGTAGTAGCTATGCTACACATTTGTGGTTTGAATCACATTGTTTTAATTATAGAACTGTTGGTAATGATGTTTCGTATGTGGTGGAGTAATAACTTCCACTAATTATTTCAGTTTGAGATTCAATTAATGTCAGATTATTGCTGTAAACAATAAACACGAAATCTGAGGACTACTTCGCTATTAGTGCTCTTTGTTGTTTTGCGTTATTTCCAGAAGTATGATTTCATTGCTGCATCCTCCAAAGTCATATTTCTGGATTCCCCAGGGGCTCTAAACTAGAGAACATGCTCACTTATTCTTTTGACAAGCTAAAAGGATTAAAATAAAATTTGCATATTGTAACGGAGCCGACGAGACGTGAGGCGTGCGGATCCAAATGCAAGCTTTTATTATTAGACATAGTCAAAACACAGGCAGGGTCGAACAAGTATATAGAGGGCAAGACAGATGAGTACTCAAGTAAACAGGCATGGGCTTGACAAGAGGGGTAATCCGATAACACAAGGATAATCCAAGCGATGTACGGACTGAGTCCAAACGACAAGACAAGAGAGCAATCCAAGGCAGGCTATAAATTCAGGGCAGGCGGAGATACCACAGAAATGAGATACGTGGGCTAAGATCAAGACACAAATGACTCAGGTAATAAACAGGAAAAACTAGACTAAAACTCAGACAATAAACTGGCTCTCACTTGGAGAGCGAAAAACGCAGACAATACTCGGCAACTTGAGCAGGATCTGAGTGGGTGTTATATAGTGTGTGTAATAGCGTTCTGGTGAGCGTGTTATTGGTTACAGCTGTGTGTAATCAGTGCACATGTTGCCACCAGCGGTGGATCCTCCATGCTGGATGCCAGTCTGGGCGAATGAAGACCTGACCTCAAAGATCTGGTTGCCACAGACAGGAAGTGACAGGACTCTGGACAAACAGACGAGACATTACAGGACAGGACTCTGGACAATCAGTTGTGACGTGACGAGACGAGACTCTGGACAATCAGCTGTGACGTGATGAGACTCTGGACGATCAGCTGTGACGTGACGAGACTCATGATGATCAACTGTGACTTGACTGGACTCATGACGATCAACGTTGACTTGACTGGACTCATGACGATCAACTGTGACCTGACTTGACTCATGAATGGCAGCAATGACATGACTGGGTGTTGTTGTGGCTGCCATCTTAAGTGAGCAAGCAGGTTGAATCACCAGAGTAGCGATCAGTACACTTGAATGTCCCAGAGCTTGCGATTTACTGAGTTCAGAACGTGGACCCTCACAAATAAGCTTAGACTTTAGTGGCTGATTAATGCCATCACAAAAAAAAATCGATCAAGACACAAACCCGGAAAATCTGAATAATTAGCAATGTCCAGATATTCTTGAATAAAGTCCTCGAGTGATCGCGTACCCTGCTTGAGAGCTAATAATTGTCTTGCAGTGTACATACCTGGCCACTATTGTTCATGAAAGCCGCTGGATCCTTGGGTGTCCGAGTATTCTGTAACGGAGCGGACAAGACGTGAGGCGTGCGGATCCATATGCAAGCTTTTATTAATAGAACACAGGCAGGTTCAAACAAATGGCAAACAGGTAAAGACAGGTAAGACAGATGAGTACTCAAGTAAACAGGTATGGTCCTCGATCGGCAAACAATATCAAGAGGGCTTGACAAGAGGGGTAATCCGATTGCACAATGATAATCCAGGCGAGGTACAAACGACAAGATGGGAGAGCAATCCAAGGCAGGCTATAAACTTCAGGGCAGGCAGAGATAACACAGAAACGAGATAAACAGGCTATGATCAAGACAAAAACGACTCAGGTAATAAACAGGAAAAACTAGACTAAAACTCAGACAATAAACTGGCTCCATAAAGTGCCATCACTTGGAGAGTGATAAACGCAGACAATACTCGGCAACTTAACTATAGTGTGTGTAATAGCTTTCAGGGGAGCGTGTTATCGGTTACAGCTGTGTGTAATCAGTGCAATGGATGATGGGAAATGCAGTTCAGGGTGATGTGTAACAGTCTGTGTGGTGTGAAAGTCAATATAATTGAAGGGTGTCCTCTGGTAGCAATCGGATAGGAAGGTCACGGACCAGATTCGTTACACATACATATGGAATGAAAGATTGTGCATGATAGCTTGCTTATACTACGGCTCTGTTGAATGCTTGAATCTGATTGGCTGACGAATGTTCTAAGGTGTGCAATTTTTTTCAGGGAAACGCATGGCGAACATAGTTCCAGGCAGCTCTTAACCACATTACATGTCCATATCACTTCGCCAAATGATTTGCGGTATTTCAAAGATCCTTACAGCCTAAACAGCAAAAGAACCAAAACCCACAATGACATTGGCCAAACAAATAAATATTGTAAACAAGATAAAAACGACAAATCATTTCCATGTTTTTGCCATAAAATTACGTTTTATTATGTATGGAAAGCACATACTCTATCTCTCCCCCGCTCTCTCCCTCACAGACGCACATACAGGCTGCATCCGAAAGCCTAGGCAGCTGACTTGCTGCCTCGCTGCCTTATGATGCTATGATTTTCGGACAGGATTCTGAGGCAGCATAACGGTTTAATGATCTACAACTAAATAGAATGAGTTTTGGTGATAACTAAACAAATATTTAATTACCATAATACTAATATCTCGCTAGATATAACATCAAAAGTGGAAAACGTTAGTCAGAAATATACATTTACACACAAACTGACCACCAAAACGGAACTTTCAGATGTCATCTTTATTTTTTTTAGCTCAACCGTCACGGAATGGAACGCACAGGATTGTGGGATATCAAAGGCAGCGATTGCAGCAATTTTTATCTATGCAGCATTTTAGAGCTTTTGGACGCAGTGACAGTTTGCACACATGCTAACATATGTGCTAATGTTGTTAGCGCTACTCTGGCAATTTTATCAGTAACATAGTTTAACAACTATATGACTTATCACAAGCGAGGTAACAACAATGGTGCTGTTCGTCAAGAAAATTAACTTAAAATTTCACTGTTGGTAAAGACATTGCTGCCGAACACTTTTGAGAGATGCAAAGACTCACAGAGGTAATCTCTCTCTCTCTCTCTCTCTCTCTCTCTCTCTCATAACTTAGTTATTTACTGCATCAGTCTGCTATTAATGGCTCAAGCCTCCATTACTAGATCTAAAAATGACGTTTTGGAATTAGCAATGGAGGCATTGGATGAGATGCAGAAGAATTTAATCCTACTCTCAATAGCGTTTTAAGTAGAAAAAAATTTACAAATGCCTTAAAACATATCCTCTGATCGATGTCTTGAGGTGTGGTAACCATCGTATAAGCAGAATAATTGACTTCGGTCCGTTGAATTCTTATAATGCACACACATTATTTTCTAAGAATTTAATGGCCCATTGTCAATTATTCCTTTCTTATTTTGCTTTGCATGGACTATTTAAGTGGAGAGCTGGATTTACAACAACACAACTTCGCTATTTGCAAATGTTTGCTGGGAGTATGGTTTTTGGAAATTCAGAATTGTTGAACTATGTCACAACTGGGTTGCTGTAGTAATGCACAAGACGAGGAAGTAGGAAATGCAAGCGGTATTTATTAAATCAAGAATACCAAGGAACTCAACCACATAACACTGAAGAGATCAGACAAAGAACTGAAAGACACAGGGAGTACATATACACAGAATAAACGAGGGAACTAACGAAAAAAATGAACAGCAGGTGAACTGAATAATTAACCAACAGTTATAGAAACTGACAAGAACTCAGACAGGCACAACAGGAGCGAAAGGAAAGGAAAGGAAAGGAAAGGAAAGGAAAGGAAAGGAAAGGAAAGGAAAGGAAAGGACGTGTGGCCAATTACACACAAACACACACAGACACACACACAAATGCAGAGCAAATTACACACATGTGTGCAATACAGCAAAAATAGACTCGGTGCGGAAACGATCGCTGCACTGCTGCAGCCGCACCGCTCCTGGAGCGCACTGCCGGACCATAAACACGTGCAGTTGCGGTCCGGTAGTGCGTTCCAGGAGCGGTGCATCTGCAACAGTGTAGCAATCATTTCCGCACTGAGTCTATCTTTGCTGAACTGCACGCACTGAATTAAAGTGACAGCGCATTGTTTGCAGTAAAAATGAACATGAATTGACACGAAAATGTAGTAATTACACTATAATGCATATAATTAAAGTCTACTGTGTTTCAGAGTCATCACATGTGGCTTTTTGGCTAGGTTTAAAGGAAAAGAGCACTAAGTCAATAATAGATGGCACTCATTGAAGTATGGAAAACAAAGTTCTTTATAAACCGCAGGATTGCTTGTAATAAAGATTTAAATGCAAAAGAAAATTCAGTAGAGCTGACCGTTTCTGCCAGTCATACGTTAATTTAGAATGTTTGTGATAACATAAGAAAATTAGTTTAAATGTTTTGCCACTTTCTTGAGCAACTTAAAGGGAAAGGGAAGTGGTGTGTGGCCAAGTATGGTGACTCATACTTGGAATTTGTGCTCTGCATTTAACCCATCCAAGTGAACACACAGTAATGAACATACACCCGGAGCAGTGGGCAGCCAATGCTGCGGCGCCCGGGGAGCAGTTGGGGGTTTGGTGCCTTGCTCAAGGGTCTCACCTCAGTTGTGGTATTGAGGGTGGAGAGAGTGTTGGTTATTCACTACCCCACCTACAATCCCTGCCAGACCTGAGGCTCGAACCCAAGACCTTCAGGTTACAAGTCCAACTCTCTATCCATTAGGCCACGACTGCCCCATTCTAGATTTAATATATACATCTAGAAGTAGCCTAAATGCAAAAGTCAAAAGCATCGAATAATGTGTTTCTTATAGGCTATTTATTGCATTTATACACATCTATAAAGATTGTATTACTGTAAAAGAAAAAATAATCACAATGAAAAAGCATTTGGAGTAACAATGTTTGGATCTGAAATCCAAATAATGGATAAATGTTGTATTTGTGGTAAACAGATATATCAGTAGTGGACTACTGTGTAAAATCAGGCTTGTGCTGTGTGTAAACTTTTCTGCAACAATTGCACAATTGTAAAAACAAAAATGCACTGGATGATCAAACATTTAGGTGAAATAAATGCATATTTTTGAAAAAGTTCTAAAAAATTCCCCCCTCCACGCCTCAAATAAAAAAATCCTCTCTCACAAGAGTCACCTAAGAGGGGAAAAACGAAATTCAAGCACTGAATAAATGCCTAAAAATACTGATTGGAGTATCACTATAAATAATTCTACATGATAAAATGATCGTTATCAGTGATCGGATGGGCAGATATTGCTTTCTGTGATCGGCAATCGGTGATCAGCCTCAAAAATCCTGATCGGAGCACCCCTACTAAATCTCCATGGCTAGTGCATTGACAATAACACACTGTGACTTACAGTAAGTGTTCAAATATACTTTTCAGGGACACTGTATGTGCACATTCAACCACAACAGCAACAGCATAAGACAAGACCACATACCCAGCTTGTTCTAATATGTCAATAATCAATGTTTATTTATTTCTTTTTTATGCTACAAGATCACTAGTAATCAAAACCCACTCATCTTTTAACGAACCCTTTAAACTGCTGCCCAGAACTCATTCCAGGGAACATCAAACTGCTCAGACATGCTTCGAGGCGTCTCACAAAATTTCTCATCTAAAAGCCAAACCGAAACACAATGCAGAGAACGTCCAGCTGGGAAGTTTTTATTTTTATTTCTTTTTAATGTTTTTCCTTGCATGCTTTTTTTATGGGATATAATTTATTTTTCAATGACAGGCATTTCTTGTTTATAATCTAAACATGATGACAACCGCCCAACTAAAACAATGTTGATGAATTCTGGAGTCTGAGATGTTGATTTCATAAATAAGAGTGCAGACTGATGCTCCACGCAGAGTTTAGAGGGTCTCTGGGCTGATCTGGAGTCAGTATTGGGGATGTCCCACCTGGCTCTCATTATGGGGCCTCAGACAAATATTCACTAATGACCTGCTGTAACTGAAATACAGCCAAAACTTTACATAGCACAGTTACTAACCACATATTATAAAAGAGTCACTATATGCTCAATTTAGTGTATTCTGAGCTATCGGTTCAGTAATGTACACACGCCACACACTCTGACAAACCATCCACTCACGACTTTATGAATTAAGTGTAATCTGACTATTATGAGTATAAACCAGACTTGCATTTACTAAACCATTTGCCTTATATGAGTGAAATAGTTTTAGGCAACCCAGCCTCATTGGAAAACGTGCTGGTGGTGACATTTCATTGCTTTTTGCACGTTTTGGAGCTTTCAGCATGAAATGTCAAGAGAGTTGCATTAAACGTTTGCTTATATTCAATTAAACAGATGAATGTAAATCTGGCAATGTTTTATTACATTGGTTTTTGTATGTATCATGGCAGTTCGGAAAATAAATTGTCTGTTGCGTTTGCAGATATCATACCACCTACACTAAACCTAACTGATAGTGTCAACAAAGCAAAAATGAGATAAAAACATATTTGCTGTGGCAATTTATGTCATTTAGCTTGCTTATTCAGGTCTTTGAGCTCTTTTATTGTAACATATGCTTCATGGGACTTGTCTCCAAGCGCTTGTTTCTAGTTTGGTGGAGTTCAGGGGTACTTAGCATGACTGATGAGGCTTTAGGGTACACACAACCAAAAACGAAAACAAATGCGTTAAACGATTTATCTGAATAAATTGTAAGGAATGAAAAGCAGAACTGAGATTAATTTTAATACAGTCCTCCTTTTCATGCAATGTGAACGGCGCTCATAGCTCTAACGGGTGGCACACAGTCGCTCTGAACACCCCTCAGGTGATGAAGGTTTATGAAGTAAACTGATACGCACCGCTCACATTCCACTGGGTAGTGGGCCGAAACATCAGGCTGTTGTTTGACAGAGAACTCAACCTTATGTTTCTCTCTCCCTCTTTACTGTTATCACTTTTTCCTGGCTTCACCTTCACTGTTAAAACCTGGCGAGGTCACGCACCTGAAATACGGCAGCACCAGTGACAGTCATAAATCCAAAGTCTCCCTCATGGTGCTCCCCATGGTTCATCCATTGGTGCTTTGGTATGATCTGTCCTGAACGCACATTTGCGGAAATACCACTACACATTAAACTACTTGAAAAATGATTTCAGAAGAGATCAGAATAAATCGAATATAACAATTTATTATTAGTCAGGTAAAAACCTGCCATGCCAATTACATAATTAAACAATAAGAAGCCAATTCAAAAATAAGAAAATACATAACATCAGTTGTTTAAAGGTGAATCTAAGAGTAAAAATGTATAGCTAACTTCAGGAAGATACATAGTATGGAGCATATGAAATACACTCCACACTACGGGCTGATCTAACTACAGAATCGCAAATGACTGATATGCAACTTTCCCTTAAATACTCCCAGAACAAAAGGGCCATAAACATTTATTCTCGGCCCCCCACAGATTACATTTGTGTATGGAGAATGAGAAGCCTCTCTAGGAGCAGAGAGTAAGACAGTAAGAGTAAGAGATCATCATTACTACTATTACTATGGCTTGTACAGGTTAGTGACGAACTAATAGTATAAAACTTAAACAAGTCTTGTACATTATAAGTACAGTACATTAATTATCCTAAAATGATGTACCATTTTGAGAAGAGGCATGGTGTTTTAACCACATCTATAATGAATGCTTGCTGGATTCTAAATACATGGAAGAATCTAATATTAAAGTATAAGCTGTCAGGAGCTAGGGGTCTCCTTTGACCACCCTGATTTTAACCTGGGGACCCCCTCAAAATGCTCTGCCTCCCCAGTCTATTTGAGGGCCACTACCTGGCCACAAATATCCTGGCTCCACCAATGATTATAAAAAAGGAGCCCAGCCATATCTAAAGACAAAGACACGTGGGAGTGTACTCTTTTGACTTGGGTAAGCACCTTAGCAACTAAAGTTTCAAAATCAACAAAACCAAACCTGTTTCTTTATATTAGACACCACTCCCAAATACTTTAAGCATAATGACTGATATTGTTTGTCTTCAGAAAGTTTTCTATACAATATAGATGGAATAACCGCAGACACTTCCAGTCTTCCAAAACTAAAATAAGGGCTAACGTCTGAAGCATGATATATTGTTGCCACTGTAGCTCTTTCCAGCCATAAGAAAAGAGCTTTGTGCTTCTCCGTCCCTGCGAGAGAGATGTCTGACAGTTTTATTGTGGATTCTCTTTCCTGATTAGATTGCTGCTGAACTGGATCTTGGTGAGATCCTATGAAGAGTTTTAGATCATATCTCCCTCTACACTATAAAAGTAATACTGTAGTTTCTTATGATTTTGTCCTTGTCCCTCTGTGTGTATGTGGTCAGTGATCTCAGACAACATGGCCACAGATTACCCACAGTCTGTTTATGCACTGCTGATGCATCTTGTAAAATGTCAAAAGCACATGCTACAATAAGATTTTTAGCTTGATCATTGTACTATAATCAATTTCAGAAAAACCCACCCTTAAGCGTATTGTAAAACATACAGATTTTGATTTTCACTTTGCATGTCAGTCAGACAGGCATTTCCTGTTTAATAGAGCGGCTCTTGAACAGATAAACTAAAGTCCTCTAGTCTGATTCTGTGAGATGTTAGATCACAATGTAACTTGTTCTCATGAGAACCAGAAAAAGGTATCTGCACACAGTGCCCCTGAACTTTTACAATCCACAATAAATCTAGCAAAAAGAGTTATATGCTTGTGCATGCATGTCTGTTTAAATCTATTTTATTATGCATAAAGTTTTACCCAGTAAATCCTACTACTTAGGAACCAAGGGTTACAAAAAAAAAAAAAAAATCATTTAACATATAGTGTAATTCAGAGTGTATATATATTGTTCAAACCTCAAACCGCAAACTTATCAAATATGGATCACTGCTTTTTCACAAATGATTTTGACTGTACATGCTAAAGGGATAGTTGAATGAAAATTCAGTCATAATTTTACTCACTCTATTGTTGATCAAAAAACTGCAAGACTATGGTTAATCTTTGAAACACAAATTAAGATATTTTTGATGAAACTTGATGAGAGGTTTCCATGCCTAGGCTGTTTGATTCTGGTTCATTGTTGTTTTCAATTCTTTTCACTGTAACTAAGGAGACATTAATACGTAACCCACTTTAAACTTTCTTTTCTCGTAGTCCAGAGTAGCACTCAAAACTTTCCATCGTGGACAACAGAACAGCCCAGTTGCATTGTTTAAGCTAATTTATTGAGTTTTTCTTTTTATATACTTCATACATCAATAAAAATTTCACAGATGGGCATCAGGGTCTAGATTATATGGTCAAAACTTTAATGCATGAAGCATTAATTAAGGACACTTAATTTCTGGCAATATTGTCGACTTGATTGCACAGATACTATTTGAACTGAACTGAGATGGATGATGACATCAATAATGTTAATCAACAATGAACTGACTTTAACTGAAAAACTGAGTGTCAGTCCTCTTGCTTTATCGAAACACTACTTTCCTATTTAACACTGTAAAGCTGCTTTGACACAATCTGTATTGTATAAAGCGCTATATAAATAAAGGTGACTTGAGTTGACTTGACTCCAAAAAGGTCATACAAATTTTGTCAAATGAATTCATATCAATCAAGATGTTTAATCAAGTCTTGTGTAGAGATATACGATAGCTTTATATGGTGAACAGATCATTTATGTGTTGATCATTGTTTAGATGATAAACAAAAGCCTAAATATATAAAGTGATCTTTTTTAAGATTAAACTGCTTGATCCATACAGTATGGACTCATTTATTTACCTTTTTGGATCTTGTAAGTTGCAGTTTACTGGACTCTCAATAAAGGGACAAAAACCATGTGGATGAGATTTTTATTATTATTATTATTATTTAGATCAACAAACCAAATAATTATTTATCAAAACTCCAACCCCCCTTTTTGTAAAATACTGCAATGAAACCATGTGTCAGTGTAAATTTTGATGCTGACTTCACCTCTCAGTGCCCCGAAAAAAACAGGAGTACAACAGGAAACTAGGAGTCACAAGACAAAGGTATTTTAATCCCTGTTTGTGCTCTTTCTGCAGTCTCACAGAACTGCTAGAACAGACCACAACACGAGAAGTCACATTGAGCCCTTTAATATGAGGAATTTGTCATTCATCTTTTGAAATAAAAGAGTTAATTGTAAATTAGTTTCATTTCATCTGAATAAAAATGATCAGTGGCCATGTATAAAGCCGCTCAGAATAAAATTTTAGTCTTAAGTGTGTCAAAATTCTAAGAATGATGTAATTTTTCTGTCATTCCTAGACTTAAGAATAAGAGTGATTCATAAAGTTTCCTAAGTGTTAAGACTAGGTCTCAGCTCCTAAATTATTTAAGAGAGCTGGAGAGGTCTCCTAACCTAGTTAGGAATAACAAGATGGCAGCAAAGAGGAGGACACAAACTCTTTCCAATGAAGATATGACATATTGGAGTTACAGTATATGATGATATGGAGTTGATAAAACGATACAAACTTGATCGTTATGATAGTTTTTTTTTTTTTTTTTTTTTTTTAACTGACAAAGTATGAAATGTAATAACTTATTTCACTATACAAATCAATGCTCTAACTGCAGATGTGATTACATTTTGTTTGGCTGGAAAATTGGAAAAATGCACCAGTGATGACACAGTAAGCAGGGTCTAACATATTGTGGCACTAACCCCACCAATCACAACAATGGCCAAAAGTGATGTTTGTAGGGATTTTTTATGACCCTATTTCACTTAAACCATCAAAATATGAAAAAAAAATATGAAGGGAAAAAACATTGACCAGTTGACCAGAAAGTAGCAAAAACAGTCACTGAATGTTGCTAGATTACGTCATAATGGCGAGTTCACTGATCTATAATATTATAAATATAGATTGGTGGAAGAGTCTCGGAATCTAGACATGGTTTGTCTAAGAAATTGATTTTGTTGCTTGACTTTTGGAAAATGTCTCAAAACGGTTGAGGAAGCCACTAAATCTAGGGACAAAATCACTAAATTGGTAACACTGACTATGGCTACAACATAATCAGTTATTAATATTGCGTTGGTCCTCTCTTGTTTTTGCATGTGTTCATAATTTCTTTGTATGATAGCATGCCCAAAAAATATGACCACACAATTTGGCATGTTTCATTGCATTATTATAACAAATAAAACAATTGACTCTAGGCAATATGCTTACAAAATCTTTAACACAATTTTTTTATTTTTTATTAAGGGTGACGATGTCAAATTTCTTAGGCCGGACATCACTTTTGTCCACAACTATATGGTCCACAGCTGACCATCAAACCATGCTGAAAAAACAAGCCATTTTATGAGGATTGTGGGCTTTCCTAGAGAGAGTGTTGGAGCCATGATTAATGGAACTCATGTTCACATCATTGCTCCAGTTGTAAACGAGGAGACATACCAATAGAAAACAATTTCAAGGAAACAGTAATAATTTGTGATAATTTTGCTCAGTGCAAAGCATTAAAAAATAGAAATAAAATTCAGTTTCTCAATTAAATGATTTTGTAATAGTTACATTAAATGATTGGTGTTGTGCTACTGTGACTTCACATGAGCAGGATCACTATTGGTTGTTTAAGAGGTTGAGGGCGGCCATTTTGGATTGACATCATTGTACTCCTAAGTTCACAGCACTTACGTGTCACCTCAGTCAACACTTAAGAATCAGTCATAGACTTTATTGAAAGTTGCTTTTAGCTTCTTTATAATAGTCTCCTACTGTTAGAAAAGTCTTACTTTTTACTAAGAATTTTTTGACATTTCAGTCTAGAGTCCTGCATTTCGGCCCGGGCCCCGACTTTTTTACGCCTCTAGGGCCGGGCTTCGGGCTAATTTCCACGTCATATAAACTAGAAGGGGGAAAAAAGACGGGCTCGGGTCGGACTCGGGCCGGTAATTCTGATAAGCTGTCGGACGTGGGCCGGGCTAGGGCCTGAGCGTCTCGGGCCAGGGCCGGGCTAGGGCCTAAATTTGAGGCCCGTGCAGGGCTCTATTTCAGTCAAAGCTGAAGTCTATTCTTAGGAGCATTTCTGAGAAATTGAATACATATGAGCCCAGAACTCAAAACGCCCCACCAGTCCGAAAACAGCATTTTTTTAAATTAAGCTGCAAAAATGACTTGTTTCAAACTTCCACAAGCATCACTTCCTGATGCAGACAATGTAGATGAGGGGAACAGATGTGTATTTATCATCATTTATTATTATTATAACCTAATTAATATTGAAATTAATATTATTTTTGTTGCAGCTTTAAGCTGCTGCATGTTCAAATGAAAAAAATTGACTCCAGACAACAGCTGAAACTAAATTAAGAAAGTGCTGTGAATTAAAGTTATGTTGTAAAGCTGGATCCTGTGTGTTGTTTTTAGGTGTTGTTCTCAGCCTAGGAATGTTAGCTAAGAGCAAAAACAGACACCGTCTGTGTAAAAATGGATGTAAATTCTGCCAAAGTGCTAATACATGAAGATAGAGGAGATCCTGCCAGACTTTCCACTGACAGCCTTAACAAATTCACTCCAATCCAGCAGCTGTACCTGTGCTCAGGGCTTTCCTGTGTCTGCTAGAACACTTAATGCTCGAGGAGTAATTCTGAGTTATACTTGCAGAAAACCCCCATGCCATATGGAAGTACTACAGGTAGCAAACAGTCTCAGAAACTCAAAACTGTGTGACCTTAAATGGAATGTCTGATATTCTGCATGTCAATAAATTACACTAAATAAGAAAGACAACTCACTTTTTATATTCTCTGAGGAAAATGTGAGTGGTATGTGCTGTGGCTGTTTGCTAAAGTGTTGTGAGTGTTTTAAGGTTCTGACACACCAACCTGACATCAAAGAACCTGAGGCAACCAAAGCAAACTGCAGTGTTGCTTCAAAATAGCTTTTTTCCCATAAAAATAGTTTGATTAGTTACAAATAAAGGAAGCTTTTCTGACATACTCAATGTTGTTTTTAGTTCTTTGTTTATGAGTAGAAAGAAGTTCAAAATATCTGAGCAGAAATATGTGTTGCAGGCTTTCTTTTTAATAACAAAATAAACAATGAATAAAAATGCGGCGAGAAAACAGCAGTCAAGAAAGCATCTGATCATAGTGATGGGGACACATTTGTATCAGCTCTGCAATTCAACACTCCAGTCAAGTCACAACATGTAGAATTTATTTAAATAGCACTTCGTACAATAACACTTTAAAGCAAGAATCTTTTCCAATTTTAAGCTTTACAGTATTCAACATGAAAGTGTCAGTGCTAGAATTACAACTTCAAATATTACTACAAAAAAGCTCTCCAATGTGTTCACGTTTTTACTCGTGTCTCCATGGACTGAACAGAAGAAGTAAACCAAAGATCTCTACGTTGGAGAAGGCGGAGCCCGATAGCATAGCTACCTGTTATGTTATTGCCACAAATCAAATGGTAGTTTGAAGGTGTTTACTAGCTAGAGCAAACTTTTTTGGAAAACTTGTTTAGCATGCTGTTTTACCTACGAGGAAACTGTATGCCCTGAAGTGGAGACTCTTCACTTCATGGTGCGGAGACCGCCAGCTTGACCCAGTTAACTGCCCGATTGGTACAGTGCTCTTGCGGAGCCTGCAAGAGTTCTTGCAGGCTCGTTTTTCCACAGGGTTAACCCACTCCACCTTGAAGGTCTACGTAGCGGCTTTTTGGGCCTACCACACCCCTCTTGGTGGCCATTCAGTGGGTAGACACTCCCGATTTACACGTCTCCTCCGCGGTGCGCTGAGGCCTCGAGTGCGATCCCGTGTCCCCCCGTGGGATCTGGCTGTGGTGTTACAAGCTCTCTGTAGGCCTCCTTTTTAGCCTATTGAGGAGATCTCTGATCGCCATCTCACTTTGAAGACATCCCCAAATAAAATAAACTGAAAAATTCTTCTCAGCTCTTTTCATAATAATAATAATAATAACAATAATAATAAATGTTATTTTGAGCAGCAAATCAGAATATTAGAATGATTTCTGAAGGATCATTTGACTGGAGTAATGATGTTAAAAAGTCAGCTTTGATTGTTCCCAATAAACTTTAGTTTAACTGCACTCACAAGTGAATCTCAAGTTATTTTGTGTGATAGCTAAATATATTCTAAATAAACTACAAATAAAACAATATATACATTTATTTTGCCCTCACATTCTTTCTTGTAACTCTTCCCTCTCAGTCACATACCTGACTGAATGGCTCATTATGAAGCTCATTATGCGGGCCTTTGTCTTCTTAGGTGTGAATATGAAGATTGACGCCTTCTCGCATAGACCCTTTCTACTCAAAAAATTACTTAGAACATTTTAATCAATATATTGTTTTCTGTGAGCAAGTAAACAAGATGATTTTCACTTCCTTTTGAAGCAACAACTCTAGACTACAAGATCCCGTTCTTAAAAGTCTTGTGAACAAATGTTTTATGGCCTAATTTCAGTGACTTCAAAATTTAGTTTTTCATTAACTACGCATAAACGTTGCTTTCTCAAAAACACAATCATTTACATAAATGCTGATAACATTATTGTAGCCCAGTTTGTGCTGTTTACAGTGTTATTAGACTTTAGCCATTTATATGTTTATAAGCAACTGAAAAAAAGCACAAATGTCAGGGCATGTCAAAACTTCCTTAGACCCCAGAGTGTTAACTGTATGTGTCCGGTGCGAGCAGAGCTGCCCTGTGGAGAAGGGCGGACCAACTGCTGGTATGGTCCCCCTAATGGCTCGTTTCCACTGAGCGATACAGTTCAGCACAGTACGGTACGGTACGCAATTATGTCCGTTTCCATTGTCAGAAGTTGTGAATGGTACCAAAATAGCTAACCATACCACTTTTTTGGTACCCTTTCGTTGGGGTACCTAGCACAGCAAAGGGTACCAAAAGGGTTGAGCTAAACTCACTGCAGATGTTGATTGGTTTATCAGAATCGTCACTTGTGCGTGATACAAGGGGATAAAGCTTCTCCTTCACTCGTTCCGCTCTGCTGTGTTCTGCTTATTATCAGAGTGTGCAAACACACAAAAAAAAAATAACAGTGTATTTTATACTTTTATATTTTCACACAGACAATAACCGTCTCTCAATATGTGTTCTTGTCTGTTCTTGTGGACTTGTGAAACGCCATTGCCCAAAAACCCACGTAATTTTAAAAATATAACTGTTATTCTGCCATGAAATCAAAATATTACTGTTATTCTGCCATGAAATGTAGTTTTAAGAGTTTTTCAGGCGAGAATGTAGATGTTTAAAACTCAAATCTGCGGTTTATTTATAAAGATATAGCGCCTATTTGAAAATTTGCTATGCCGATTTCAGAGCTCCAGGCGATCACCGGGTGCTCCGTGCTCATGTATCCGCCTCGAGCAGCCTTATGCTTATGCAGTCCTTCTGACATTTACCGCTGGCTCTGATGTCTCTGTGGTGATTAAACGAGAATCAATTCGTTTTGTGTATATTTAACAGGCATTCATGGTCTCATGAATCTATTATTTGTTCCTGGTCATATCGTTTTGACTGAGCACAAAGTTTAACTTTATATTTATTTTGAACTTTACCGTATAACTTGCAGCGCTGACTGTAGCAAACGTTTGACTGTGAATTGTTTGCTTTTGTCTTTATTTCCTCTTAAATAAGCCTCTTATACTTTGTACTTTTATAATGGCTATTATTGTTCATAAAAACTGACATAAAAGAGGCAGAGTTGTGCTTATTGTCGCGCTTTATTGTCGATCGCTACTTTCCGGCATACACCACGCCTATCAAGTAAAGGTTACTGTTGGCAGTGGAAACGCAAGCCTGATCAGGGATACCCGTACCGAATCATACTGTACTGAACTGTACTGTACCGTACCGCTCAGTGGAAATGAAGCATAAGAGGGGTCTGCCTGCTTCTAAGCAGACCCTCAGTCGGTGGATTGTACATGCCATTTGCATTTCCTACGAGTCCTCTGATCTCCCCTCGCCTCTGGGGTTCAAGGCTCACTCGACCCGAAGTGTGGGGCCTCCAAGGCCTTTTTGGCAGGTGTTCCTATGCAGAACATCTGCAACACTGATGGTCCACGCCTCTAACCTTTGTCAGGTTCTATGGCCTAGATATGCGGGACATCCCTGACTCTTCTGTTCTCTCGCCCTAGTTGTGCCCATCCACACTAGGCAGGGATTTGTAAGTCTAGCGGCGTGGGCATCTCGTTACCATAGCATTCTCCGACGCAGCTCGAGTTCCTGAACGGGAACGTCCCAGGTTACGTATGTAACCATAGTTCCCCGAGGGAACGAGACGCTGCGTCTCCAGGCCATATTTCTGGCATCTATGCGAGCACTTGCTTCATTCCTAGAACCTGACCCCGGTTCCACCGCACGTGCTTTTAAGCTTCCTGATCTCTGATGTCACCTACCCGTGACCTCTTGCTCATCCAGTGGACAGATTACACACATGGTTCAGAGTGCATTTACGCTGAGGGCGTTCCCATAGTGTTCTCCAAAGCACCGTCTTGTTCCCTCGGGGAATGTCTCGGTTACGTATGTACCAGTGGCGGCTGGTGAAAAATATTTTAGGTGGGGCTGTTTGTGCGTGGGGTCTGGGGGCTCCTCCCCCAGAAAAATTTTAATTTCATAGATGTGATTTCCTGCATTCTAGTGCATTTTAGGCCACTCATGTCCCTTGCTTATACCAATAAAATAACTCAAACCAGTCAATACCAATGGTCTAAAAAGACAATATTATTTGAACTGCCATGTAGAAAACAACAGTTTCACAGGTAATGATAATTAACAAGTTGCATGTTTATTATGCTCCGTGTCCAGATAGAAAAAGTGCAAACGCATAACAATAAATTATTATAGGAAATACAACAATCTAGTTCTTTAATCAATCCCCAACTGTAGACTACATATCTTTAAAGTTCACTGTAGACAAATTGGATAATGGATAACAGTCTGTGTTGATACTAGAGAAAGAGAGAAGGCTCTCAAAGAAAGCGTGGGACAACATTCTTGAAGAACACCAAGTATGAGAAGAAAAATTATTTTAACATTTTAACTAGTATGAAACACAGTAATCCAGCTCAGAACTTCGAAACAAAAAAAGCAAAGCAAACATACAGTTACATTCCTATTGAGATCACTATTTTAATGGCAAATGTGTGTGAAACGTGGTGTGTGACTGTGAGTGAGAGAGAGAGACTGAGTGAGTAAGAGAATGACAGCATAAAAATGAATACGCTATATTCACTCAAAATTGTGGCAACAGATTACAAGCAATATTATTAAATACATTTAACAAATTAGAATTGAGTAATAATTAATCTAATTAATTCCTTAAAAGTTAACTATTTAAAATCAGTAAAATTTACAAAAAATGTTTTTAAACAAAAATATCTGAATTAAGAATTCTTTCTTTTTTTTTATTTACATTAATGCTACTCGCCGGTGCTGCCATACTGCACTCGCACTCCTCTGAGGTAAATGTCCCGCGCAGCAGGTGCACTGCTCTAATCTTGGTACTAGGGGCGATATTTTCAGCGCCCCCAAACCATAAAATTCGACGACGATGATTGGCAAAATATAAACTTTTTTGCGTAGCAACAGGGGAACCATTGGCTTAAATTCCAGCACTGTAGGGCTGAGCGAACTGGCGCCCAGGGAAGACAGCCTATTTGCTACTACTACACCAGCATGAAGTGAATGCAAATATCATTCTGGAGAGTTCTAAACACATTCTAAAGTAAAAACATTAATAGCATGTCATTAACACGGATAATTTTTCAAAATGAGAGATTATTAAAAACTTCTTATTATTAAATAAAAAAATAAATAAAAATAAAAAACTGGCAGGGAGGTCGGCGCCCCAGCGCCCTCTATGGGCGAGCCGCTGCTGGTATGTACCCTGAAGGAGGGAACGGAGACGTCACGTCGTATTGGGATCTTGCCAGAGAGACCAATCAACTTCGAGTGTAATTAAACGAGCCAATGGACATTGGCATGCGAACATTGCATCCAGCTGCCGCTGATCACAGCGTGAGTATAAGAGGCAACAGGTGCACCACATTAATTAATGCTTTCGCTGAGGAGCCGAGCCGGTGACGCAGCAGCTCAGCGGTGGTACAGCGACTGTGGCGACGGGACGTGATGTCTCCATTCCCTCCTTCAGGGAACGAGGGTTACATACGTAATTGAGACGTTCCCATTCAGTTGGTCACTCCGAGTCACGTCGGATGACCGACGAAATTGGGATCCCTACCAAAGTGCCACAGGAGCTGCCCCTTCCAGTGCCCCGTGTAGGCCTCCTGATCCTTCCTATAAGGCAGACGGTAGGACCGGGCTCTACACAGAGGAGGTCAACTACTGTTGTTCCTTGAGCAACTCAAACAGTAGGACTTGGATAACACTGGGAAGCGTACCCTTCCGCTTGGAAGAGGCACTCCGCAGAGTCACCTTCTCCCAGAGGGGGTTGAGTGACATTTAGACATGTGAAGTAACTCCGTAGGGCCCTATTGCACATGGAAGTCTCTGAGATGGCTTAGGTTGCATCATTAGAGATGGCAGAAAGTGGTCTGCCAGGGGAAACACGGCTCTAAAAAGCATACTGTGGAATACACATATGGGATCCCGACAGGGTCTCTCATATGGGCACTAGATTCACACCAGATTTCAACAATTCATTGGCTGAAAGGCCTGGCGCCAGACGCTCCGCCACGTCCGGACGCCGGAGTGCTGGAGGACTCGACAGGGTTTGCCTGGTTAAGGAACTCTCTGGAGAATTAGGCGTAAGGAAACCACAAGCCGACTCTGAGCCGGGCCTCTCAGTGCCACTACCTGTTTGAGGTGAGAACACAGGAGGAAACCGATTCGACACTTAGGCTATAAAACCTAGCGAACGTGTTGGGAGTCGACTAACCCGCAGCTCTACAGATGTCTGCTAGCGAGGCACCACGAGCCAGCGCCCAGGACAATGCGACACCCCTAGTGGAGTGAGCACGCAACCTGAGCGGGCAGGGCACACCTTGTGCTTCATAGGCCAAGGTGATGGCATCCACTATCCAGTGGGGCATCCTCTGCTTGGAGACAGCCTTCCCCTTCTGCTGTCCTCCGTAAGAGACAAAGAGCTGTTCTGAGGTCCTGAAGCTCTGAGTTCTATCCACGTACTGTTGCAGTGTGCATACAGGACAGAGCAAAGCTAGGGCTGGGTCTGCCTCCTACAGGGGCAGCACTTGCAAGTTCACTATCTGATCCCTGAAGGGAGTGGTAGGAACCTTGGGCATACATTATTATTTTTTTTTTATTAAAGGGGTGGTTGACTGTTTTTTTTTCTAGGCTTGATTGTGTTTATGGGGTACAGTCTAACATGTGTTAATGTTTCGTTAAAAAAAACCCCCAAAAAACATTATTTTTCACATAATTTACCTTTATTCTAAACTGCTCTCTATCCCTTCTCTGATAAACGCGATGATGATTTCCTGGTTTTATGAAGCCCCTCCCTCATAAATACGCAATGGGCTCAGATTGGTTAGCTGGTCCAGTGTGTTGTGATTGCCTAAACCACCAGTGTGCATCTAAACGTCATGCCCCTAACCTCAGTGGCATGTGCTCCGGTTGTGTTGTAAACAATGTGTCATTTTGTTTATCAATTGTAAACAAAATTATGTTTTCAATATTGCTTATCAATTTGAGCCCGAATGAGACACAGAGGATATTAGTGAAGAGGATTTAGCAGAACCTGTTTGTTTGTTGTTTTTTTGTTTGTTGTTGTCTCATACTTTTAGATACACTGTTATTTGTAAATACTACTGCTTCTGTTAGATTTTAATATACGGTTTTATCCTGATTAAAGCTTTAATACAGCAAGTCAACCGCACACACGTCCATGTTTAACGCTTCTCATAGCTATGTGAAAAATAGCTGTCTGTCTATACACAAAGTGTATAACTGGAATTTGGAACAGTTTATTGGAGCTGACGAGATGATGATCGAAAGAGAGAGAAAGATACAAAGCAGAGCATGTGCAGAGCAGGGGGTGCGAGGGACAGGATTAAGAACCGCTGCTTTAGAACATTGATTTTGAAACTTCTGAATCCATTAGAATTGCTATATGTTTTCATGCACTCCTAGTTTTGACGGCATGGCAACAACTCTTCCTCTAAAGCAATGCAACATGGCCTCGCCCCTTTGTTGCATGTTCCCGGGGGAGGGGTTTATGTAAATTTCTGGGTTTAAGATGTCACGAACCGGGGAAGTAACTCGTTGTAGTACCTTCGTGCCGTTTTTGTAGGCATTAAACTGCCAGAATTTAAAAAGTCGATATCTCCGTTTGCATTGAACTTTCAGCATCGTAACTTTGCAGATATTGTTTATGCTCAATCAGCAACATTACACACTAACTAACGTTAAAAAAGTGAAATTACAATCAACCACCCCTTTAATGTATTATCTTAATTACAAACACACTGGTTTGTAGTGCAAACAGTTTTACTGTTTACTGCACTTTGTTATTCTTCTCATTATTTCCCTACAGCGGCTAATGAACTGGAAGTCTTGCACATTCACAGAAAACAACTCACTTCTGTATTGAAAAATAAGGTGGATATCTGGGTCTTTATAATAAAAAATTCTGAATACTCAATTTAACAAATACTTAATATGCATGCTGCAATTGTCCAGTAAGTGACACTGACACTCTAAATATACAAATCCGAACATAAACCTGGGGTAGAAGAAGGTACAATGTGAGACGTCAGCTTACATATCTTGGGTTACCCTGTAACCCCAGGTAAAGTAAGAGCAGTGTGAAACGTGAAGCAAGATAACCCAGTATTCCATTTATCCTGGGTTTACAATGACTCAGGGTTAGCTAATTCAAGTGTGAAGTCCTCTCTCTGCATGATGTGAGATATCATTCATGTCTGTACCACAAATAGTGCACAAATTGTGATGTTTACTCCCTCAGACTCTCTTCTTCTCTCTGGCCTCAAACACTCTTAAAGGGGTCATCGGATGCCCATTTTCCACAAGTTAATATGATTATTTGGGGACTTAATAAAAAGTCTATAACATACTTTGGTTAAAATTTCTCAATGGTAGTGTAAAACAACACCCTTTTTACCATATCAAAAAAGCTATGTTCACAGCGACCCATTTCTGTGCATCTCCCTTTAAATGCTAATGCACTCTGTTCACCCCGCCCCTCACCTCCGTGGGGTGACGAGCCGTTCTGTTTACTTTAGCCACATTTAGCCACTTGCTAACTAGCAGATTATTAGGAAACCCCTTATACTCACTTCTTCTGTAGGTGAAGCTGGATCACAAATGATTCGCGTGAACATAGACACATTTAGGTTAGAGGTGTCGAAATTAATCAATGCATTGATGAATCGCAATGCGGATGTGGATAATTCTGCATCGATGAAGTAATAGACCATAATCGATTATAGCCTATACTGACGTCATTCGCATACGCGCTTGTCATGCAGGAATTAAAAATGCACTCTCTATTTTTAAATCTGAGCTTGGCTTTTTCCAGCATGGCACATGTGTGCCCTAGAGACAATCACAGTGGGCTTTAATGCACAGAATATGCGCTGTGAGACACGTGCGCATTGCTTGACTGTGCTTCCACTCGCTGTTATTTCAATGTTTTACTTTAGATATGCTTTCATTTCTGCTATTTGGAATGCAGTATGTATTAGTTACACTGAACTCATGACAGACTTTCACGTGCGCTTTTTGTGTTTGTTTGTCCTGAAGCTCACGGCTGCAGTTAAACGCACTTGCATTTGCAAATACTTTTATGATTAAAAATTAATGTGTGAACAGTCAGTTATCAGAACAGTACAAAACATCTGATATATAGAAACAGATCTGTGCATTAGTGTGAATGCAGCCTATTAAAGCTGCCACTGTCTATGATCTCATCAGTAATAATCAAATGGCAATAATGCTGAGGAAAAAAGAAAAACCCATAAATATGATTGTCTGTAAACTTTCGAATACTTAAAGTACTCTCAGATACTGAAAGTGCTTTTTGTTTATCACTTGTAATTGTCTTTTTCCCCCTTTATTACTTTATATTTGCTTGTATGTTTTGAAGATATAATTACTTTGTTTAATTCTTAACAATAATTAATTAATAATTAATTTTAAAAAGATGCCTGCTTATATAATTTGATAAAAATGCACAAAAAATAATTTTATATAATCATGATGCATCCTGATACTCGTAATCGAATTGTATCGTGAAACCAGTGCAGATTCACACCCCTACTTTTGTTAGTACAGGGGGCACATTCCCTTCAAAAACTAACGTAATCCTCTGCATCTTCAGCAGCTCAGATGTCTGGAGTAAATGATGACTCCTATGTTCATTATTACATCCAACAACAAAACACCTCAATTGCTTAGGAGACATTCTTGTCTACACCTGCTCCGGCGTCGAAACAATGGCGGACTGTCTATAGTTCAGTCAGGGCGGGTCTAAGGTAAAACACCAGTGTCAGTCAACAAGCATGGGAGCGGCCTGGGTATGTGTGATGTCGCACATCCAAGAATCTGAGATTGGCTTGATCTGAGAAAGGGGTTATCATTTATCAGGATTTAAAAAACAAACACTGGGTGGATTTTTATCATTATAGGGTGGTTCAGTTCAAACAACATGTAAAAGTGAATTTTGCATCCGATTACCCCTTTAAAAATAAAGGTTCTTTATTGGCATCAGTGGTTCTATTCTATAAAGATCCTTAAACATCCATGGAATCTTTCAAATGCAGAAAAGTTATAGTCGAAATAGTTAAATATATCGTTATAGCCAAAAACGGTTCTTTAGATTTCTAAAATCTTCTTCAAAATGGTTCTTTTAGGAAATGTTAACTGAAAGGTGAATGGCATCAGTGCAAAAACACCCTTTTGGAACCTTTATTTTTGAGAGTGTACAGCAAACAGTTTTAACAGACATATTTTTATTGGAGTTTTTCCTGTATTTGCCTGCTGTGTCAGTCTGAGACAGCAAAGAAGTGTCCAAATGCACCTCCTCCTGTCCTCAATGCACTGTCAGAGTGAAATGAAACACAGATGTGTGCCTGATAAGAATCTTCAAAAGAAAAACTCATCATATAATCTTGCATAATATTTCATATTTCTCTGCTATCAGCTGAGGACAAGGAAGGATGGCTTTTTCAAAAGACAAAGGTTGCATATTTTTGAAAACTCTTAGAAAAATAGGACCATCCATTGACTACTGTCAGCTGTCTATATGTGCTGCAGACAGCAAGGCAGCTCTCTAGGTGTTAGAATAGATCTAGTTTCTAAAATAGATTATTGTTGGGAGTCCTGAATAAAATTCATTGGCAGACATAACGTCTGCTTCATTACACTACTGAGGATCAATTTCTGGCGGACTAGGATGGCTATGAAGAATCTCTCTCACCTTCCCTTCAAGGCGTGCGATACCCCCTTGGCAGACGCGGGTATTACGTGGCGGGAGGGTAAAAACAGGGGGCTCTTTGCTGGGGGAACCTCGCCCCAGAGTCAGAGTCGTCTTGGACACATGAGATACTGTAACAAACTGAACGTCATCCATCATTCTGCAAACACATAAACAACAGAAGAGTTAATTTAAGTAGTTGAAAAAATTTAAAATAAAAATACGAAAGGCACAACAATGTAATGCATTCTCATTGAAAAGACAATGAATGCATTAAAATGCATGAACTGTTTGTAGTTTAAGCAAGTTTATTTATTTATTTTTTTTATTTTTTTTTTTTTTAGCATGGATTAGGATCCCTCCAATGAGTTTCAGGATTGTCATGAATTTCATATGACCTATATTTAATTCTTCATGTTCACACACAGAGTTTTAGGCCTACGTTTACAAGTAGGCCTATGTGTTAGAACAGTTATAAATATTTATTATTAAAAAAACCCATTACCTGGCACAATCAAGTATTCAGAGTTTGAACCTGAACTTCACTTCATTATCCAAGGAAACCCTCTAGCTGACCATAGACCAAGTGATACAATATGTTTAAATGGTGTTCATAAATCTGCATTTCCCCTTAAAAGGTCAAAAACTGCTTCACGACCTAGAATTTAAGCTGATTTATGAGCATGCAACAAAAAAGATCTTTGCCGAAACATGTCACATTTGACCTCCGAGTCAAAGTGTAACCATATGGTAGGCCTATCCTAAATCCAGTGGACAGGCAATACCGTGACAAATGTACTAGCATATTTTACACATACAAGCACAAGCACACTCAAGTACATGTCAAACAGCAAGTGAAAACACAGCCATTTCCTCTTTAAGAGGTCTGCAGATCGTAACACATGGGGCGACCACATCCCAGGCTGAACACATTAGCTTGTCGCAGTGAGCGGTCAGCACAGGCTGTTCTATCCAGACTTACATAGAAGATGTTTTTACACTTGATTCATTTGGGCAATCAACGAAATCTATCGTCAACCACCATGAGTGACTAGCATCCGAGTTTTGAAGAGTACTTTTATACCAACCAAAACAAACGGAACTCTGATAACAAACAGACTTGCATCAAAAGCTCCAGTGTGAATGCACCCTTAATCAGTCACCGTGCATTAATTATTCCTTCATCTGGATCTGCCGAAAGGATGCTTTATACATTTAATTAAAGGGTTCAAATGTGACAGAGTGCAGCGTGCATGCAAGGCATGCAACCTCACAGGATAGGTAAATACAGCTGGATGTTTGATGGGCTTTCCTTCTCTCCCTCTCTCTGTCCAGATTTTTCATTATTGTGCTTATTGGCAGTCTCTAGACATGCTTTCTTATGTTTGTTATTGAGTAATGGCTTCTTTTGTACAACACTCACTTACAGGCCAGTGTTATGCTGAACTCTTGATACGCTCGACTGGTTCATCTTGAGCCTGTTCTCAACTACTACTTGAGCTCATTCAAAGTGATTTGTGGTATGATGGAGTCTATCGCAGAGTCTCAGCCGTAGGCAGGGAAACACCCCAGACCCTTGACCAGTTCTAGAGAGCCAATAGCTGTTTCCATCACCCTGTTTTAATATGCATTTTGAAGTACTGCATGAGAAACAAGTTATGGAAACGCCTTATTTCGAATAAAAATCGCAAGAAAGTTTTACGCTCACTTGAGGTGGTTTTTGACTTGTGTGAAAAAGGGTTAATACAAATAATGGGAGATGGAAATGAATTTTGTGAATAAATTCCTCCAAGTGCATCAAAAAAGTTATGTGACTATGCGCTATGGGACGGCAAAAACCTGTCTAACCAGCGGACTGATTTCATTCCACAGCATCTGAAATGTTATTATGGTCATTCGGAAATACCCAAGCAAAGTCTGTCATCAAAGTATTTCTGTATAATTGCCTCCCAGAAATGTCTTACAGCATCTACCTCAGAAAGCAATGACAGCATCCATTGTTTTGTCTACTCGCTCTGAGGCGCAAGTAATTTATTATATATGAAAATTATTATATGCAGTAGCTTCTCCTACTTTTCTTAGTGATTCATAGTGCCAGTTCATCAGGAAGTGACGATTTTGTTCTTTTGAACTCTTTGAATAGAAACGGTACTTGTTAGCAAATGTTTTATGTGATATTCCAATTTTGTGCATAAGTTAAAGGGGTTATATGACGTACCTTAAAAGAACATTATTTTGTGTATTTGGTGTAATGCAATGTTTATGCGGTTTAAGGTAAAAAAAAAAACATTATTTTCCACATACTGTACATTATTGTTGCTCCTCTATGCCCTGCTTTTCTGAAACGCGTAAATTTTTACAAAGCTCATTGTTCTGATAAGTGAAGTGTGCTCTGATTGGCCAGCTATCCAGTGCACTGTGATTGGCCGAATACTTCAAGCGTGTAACGGAATTGTCACACCCCTTCGCATGATGTAATGCCGTGTCCCGACGCGACTACACAAAAACAATAAATCCCATTACAAACGAGGCATTTGTTGCATCCAGTGGGGACATAATTACTGATTTAATGACTTATGCTGTCTTTTTACGCATTGCATTGCATATTGTGCCGTGTAAACATAACACTGTGTTTGCATTTGTGATCAGAGAAACGACAAACAACAAGTAATACTCTACACTGCTCAAAACTCGCATTTGAATAGTAAGTAGCGAATACATTAAATAAGCAAACGTACTTACAGGCTGTGAGTCAGAAGCGCCAGACTGTCCTTGCAAAGTTGGAATTGCCCCACTTTATAGAAACAGCCTTTGTGCACAGCTAGCATTATAGGCTACTCTCCTCCCAGGTTCAGGAAACAGTCTTCTGTACAATGCGCTGCACACATCTGAGTATTTGGGTTGAACTGTTCTGCAACAGTGTTGTAAATACAACTAACCACTGATTTCTGGTTGTGTACTCTTTTGGAAGGCCAAGCAAAGTAGTTTATACATTTGGGCGGTGTTATGCAAATCTTCCCACACAGTGACGTAGACGTGTGGGCTTGTTTGAATGAGCCGTTTTAGGAAGGAGTGGTCGAGTTTTAACTTTTATGAAGAATATCTCTTTGGGTTTGAGACTTTAGTCTTTGCAACTTTAGGGATCTTATCTATAACAGCTTGTAACACTCCAAAGAGAAAGGAAAACTTGAAATTACATCTTATAACCCCTTTACATTCACAACTTTGCATGGAAACCTGGCTACAGTCCTGCAGAATTTCACTCTAACCCAGACAATAGTAGCTGTAGAAAGCTACATCTAGGTGAGTTTTATCAAGGCTGGAGCAAAACTCTCCAGGACTTATTTTAGCCACCCCATCATCAAACAGAATAGCAGAAATCACTGTGTCCCAAGCAAAAATTAAACATTCTCATTGTTACAGCAAATAAGCTAAAGAAATACCCCCACCCCCCAAAACCATGTTTTTATAAGCTGTTGACTCCAAAAACGAGCCTTTAAGGGCACAAATAATTGTAGATGTCAGGGTATTTATTTCTCAAACAATAGGAAGGTAAGGAAAAGGGACACTGACATAGACCAATACAATTGTGTTTCTCAATATATCTCCTCCTCACCCTAGACTTAGGGTGGTGAAATAATCTTTTGACATGGTTAAAAATAATGAATGTTTCCTGTCGCTGATTACGTTTCCCTCCAGTGGGCGTAGTTCTCAGAGTAACCCTTACGAAAAATAATTGTATTCAAGTGTGCTATTAGTATACTTCTTACTAAAAATAGGAAAGTATACTTTTAGTCTACTTTTTATGTACTTTTCAGAAATGGGCTTTATGTACTTCTCAGAAATGTACTTAAAATGACATTTAAGTATACTTGACATAGAAAAAAAATCTAAATATATTTAAGCTATACTTGTGCTACTAGAATACGTGTTTTCATTGTTATATGGTAGGGGACGCTAGTACACATCTTCTGTACAGAATTTCCAAAAAAACACAAGTGAAGAAGTAATCAAACCAACAGATGCTTCCATATGTAACCTAACATGATCATCAGACATAAAACAGCATCAAAACTGTGTAACATGTATGAGTACTGATTGTATGTCATAATGTTATCTTCCTGTCACATGGCATATATGGCCCTAGTGATTGGCTCAGAAAGTTCTGTGGTTCCATGAGCAAAGATGTCAGATTTCAAATCCAGCACTTCCAGTGATTCATGCACCAGAAAAGCAACTGCAATGAGAAATGAATGAAAATGCTAATTGATAGCTTTCTCCACCTGATACAGACCTCCTTACACAGCCATGCACTCAGTCATGTTCTCAGTCCAAATTAAAGCCAAATTTTGGCTTTACTTTAGTACAAATTAGATTTACATTAAAGCTGAATACATATGATTAACAATAAACATTTTTTGCAGTTTGCCCCAAACTGAAGTCTGGATGAATCAAAACTAGTTGGCTATAAGCCAGTCTGCAGATACTAGCAGCTGGAGTTGACAGATTTTACAGAAAATCGTGTAGTGTGTGATTATCCTAGACAACACTTTTTTTTTCTTTTTTTTCCACTCAGTATAATGAGTCAGAGTTTATCAAAATTGTTTGATATTTTGGTGATTTCAGGGTTAGGGTTTAGTGAAATGTATTATAGTTTAAATTCATGCTAACTGCATTTAGAACTTAAAAGTGAATTTTTACCCACCTAAGCAGGGCTTAAAGTACAACGTTATATGTAATTTCATAATTACTTATTTTATAACCATTGTATTTAAAATATGATTAAAGTGTGCTTCTGAACGTATTGCCAATGCCATTTCTATTGAAACTCATATGTCATAAATGTTTTAAATTACACATCGCTAATGATAAACTTGAAAGCAATTCTAAGCATTTAGTGCACAAATATATATGTAAAATAAAATGTAATATTTAATAACACATTACAGTTAAATCAAGTATAATTTACATGTGAGTTATTATATTAGTCAACACAAAATAAGTGTATTTCTTTAAAGCATGACAAAATAATATTAAACCATAATGATTTAAAATGTACTTTAGTGTAAACGTGTAATGAGTCCACTGGAGGCGAGTTGAAAAGAACCTAAGTGCAGCTTTATTTAAATCCCAAAAGTGACCAGACTTGGAACAGACTTGGCGTAAACAAAAGCAAGAACTCTCCAACAGAGGTTACAGGGATAATACTCGACGAGAGACAAATGCAACATGAGGTCTATAAATACCAAACAAGAGGGTCACATGACACAAGCCACCCAATGGGAAACAAGGCACATGATGAAAGCAACCAATCAGAGTATGACACACAAACTAGGCAGGAATACATAAGGTGTGTTCGACTTGAAGCGGCGCTGCACAGAATGATCAGTGTATGACATCAAAGTACAGCGAGAGCTTTGATGTCATACACAGATTATTCTGTGCAGCGCCACTTCAAGTCGAACACACCTATTAGAATCAAGGGAATCACATGACTAGACAGGAACTATGACTATGACAAAATAAGAGACATGAAAACAATGAACATGAAGCAAAACCCCAAAACAGACATGACAAAAAGTTTTCATTTTCTTATAATAAGTTTCTTGTTTTGAAAAGTCTGGTTGTGTGTGATCTTTATTAGTTTAGTTTATGATGCTCAGTTTTCTCTGTAAAAATAGTCAAAGTCTGGAAGTGTATGATGCCTGTTTTAAAATCTTTTCAGGTTATATATTTAGTTGTCTTTTATCATTTACAGTTGTGATTGTATTTAGCTGCTGTTCATGACCTTATCTGGTCACCCATCAACTGAGAACCACGGCATATTAACTAGACTTGAAGCTACAACTTTATGGATGCGCATCTACAAAATTTGAATTTCTAAAAAGGCAAACAGCACACTGGTAAATTATATGGCCATATATGGTCAGGTGTATTTGTATGTGACTGTAAACACAGTTGCAGTCAGGCACATGTTTTTGTTTCTGGGTATCTGTTGAGGCACTGATAACATTAACAGAGCCAAAGCTTTATCAGTTTACCACTGCACAGTACATATTCCACTGACTCTCAATGTGTGTGTTGAGCTGATGCTGTTTAGAATGGCTCCTAGTCAATAATGACCTGATTCAACAAACACACATTAATTATATTATCTTCAGCCTGTGAAGCCAGGACTTTCAGGACAGGATAGCCTTTCACAAAATATCATGATCTGTGGATCAAAAAATCTGAATAATTTAGTAACTATTATGGTGATATATTTACTGAATTCACTCTTCACCTGGTTAAAAATGTTTAATCTGGACCATAATTACATCCAGTAATGTAATGCAAATGCCATGTGATCGAGCCGCAGAAAAATAATGCCATGACAACAGTGATTGGCTGATGGTGCCACAAGAACATGCACAGTCTCAAACATTTCAAAGGCAGCAGACAGAGAGGAAAAAAATTTAAATAAAACACTGATAAAAGCCCTCCAAAACCACTTGGCACTGGTAAAACATCTACTATATGTTGAAATTATTGTGATTCAAGTGTTTAAAAAAATGTTTGTCAAAATACATGGCTACATTAAATGACCAATAAAGGAGAAATGTGCTTGTCGAAAAATTAAGTTTACACTTTAGCTTACTTTTAAAAGAGTTCATATAGAGAAATAATATACTTTAAAAGAATATATTTATTCTGAATTTGTCAACACTAAATTGTTGCATGTCAATCAATGGATGTTAATTGCAATTAAAATTAAAATACATATTTTAAATGTATATTTAATGCAAATAACTTTTAAGTTTTTTTTTTACTTTTAATGACTTTTAAGGTTTTGTTTTCCAATTAAGTACATCTCTATATGTCATTTCTTGATTACTTTTATTGTACTTTATCTATGTACTGGAAAGCATTTAATGTAAATTAAAATCTAAAATCAAAATGTAAACTATTTCATTTCTATTGAAACTTGCATGTCATGTATTTAAATTGTTTGCATTTATACATTTGCATTTATAAATTTAAAATATATTAACTTGTAATATGAAATAACAGTTAAAATTATAATCAAGTACTCGACATGTGATTTAATATGTTAGACAACGCATCAACAAATAAGTGCTTCTTTAAAGCACAACAAAAGATTATTATTGCATACATTGGCATTATTATTAATTATTTAAAATGTACTTTAAAGTAACTTACATTACAAATTGCACCTTTGAAAGAGTGCTCTCTTTAGGTATATTTAATTTTATTAACGTTATATTATGCTTTTTTTTCAGTATACTTTTATTTGATACATTACACTCAGAAAAAAAAGACGCAAAGCTGTCACTGGAGTGGTACCCTAAGGTATCTATTCCTAAATAGTGCATAGTACCTTAAAGGTACATAAAGTGTACATTTAGTGACAGTTTCTTTTAATTATTCAGTTTTCTCCTGTGTTTAGACAGTTAAACAGTATCTTAGACAGTTTTCTAAAACACAGTGTGGTCTCTGACATGCACACTAGACTGGTCAATTCGCTCTTAAGCTTGTCAACTCTATTCTGAATGTATTTTCAGTGGGGATTTCCTTGACCGTCTCGTCATTTACCTCCCAGAGCTGATGTGCTCACATGAGGCAAACCATTCAGTCAGGTGTGAATATATCCTCTATTCCATTCTACAACAAAAACAGTCAGAGCGCCTTGTTATCATTAATTCTGTTTCATTCATCCTGACCACCAGAGGCAGTGCTAAGCACTAGTGGATAATCGCTGCACCAGCTAGATAGGTCGAGAAAGAAATATCAACAGAGCCACGTCATGACGTAGACCGAGATGCAAGGATATAAACTACAGCAGCTTGACGCCCAGCCTCTTTTCACTTTCTCGCTTATGATAGCTCGTTGATTAGCGCTGTCCCGTGCAGCTTACCTGAGTTAGCGAGGATTCGCCCTACCAAGCTGTGACAGCGCTCTCTGCATTTTTATCGGGATGGATGTTATCGAAGTTTTGAGTTCCTACGGCGCTACCAAGGACGTGTTTCTTGACTGGCTTGCTCATTTGGGGACACTTGATTTCTAGTGATTATCGTCAATTTGATTTCGCAGATGCTATTTAAACTAAACTGATCTAGACAATAACATCTCTGAACTCAATAATGAAATGCCTTAACTGAAAATTGAGTGTTTAATCTTATTTTTATACATTACTGACACTCTATCCTCCAATTTGATACTGTTAAGTGCTTTGACACAATCTGTATTGTTAAAAGCGCTATATAAATAAAGGTGACTTGACTTGACTTGACGGAGCCATGGCTCACAGCTCTAAGCTCTCATACATCCGTTTCTCCACCGAGCTGCAAACTGTGCCCAAACACACTTCTTCCCGACGACGAAAACAATCGCTGCCCATCGTGTTTGGGGATTCAGCATCTGAAAGAAGCATAGTGTTTGAATTTTGCCATGCTGCCTCTGTCAGAAAGACAGCTTTGCCTTGCAGAGCTAGATCCTGACTCGTTTGCTAGCCTCACTCAATCGTATTTAGCGCCACAAAGCGCTCAAAAACGTTGCACATCAGCGGCTGCTGGCGCTCCCCCAACCAAAAATAAATCTTTACCGCAGACAGAAAATTCGCTATCGAAGACTGTTGCTACTCTCTCTTCATAGATGGCAGAGCTGAAACTTCTTCAGTGTTAACAACCCCTGGCATCAGCCGAGCCTACTGAGAACACTTCGGTGAACAAGATTGCTTTCCAACCTCCGAATACGATCGATTTAGACGTTCTATAAATGAGTGCATCTAATTCATATTTCCTTGATGAAGAGTTGGTGGAACCTGCCATGCAGCCTGGCCCCCCACAAGATGCTCTCTCCAGCATGTCTGCTGCTGGTGGTTCAAGTGGTGGGTCTGTACATTCATCTAGTGCAGGCCAATCTTCTCCTGATGACATTCATTCGATTATGCAGATGGCAGTGGCTCATTTGGGGTCTTGATAAATCTGTTCAGCCTGCTCAAACTAATGTGTTCTTCAAGCAAAATGCTGATAGTACGTTTACTATGCCACCATGCAAGGACTTTGTAGCTGAATTCTCCAGTGCATTAACAGTCTCCAATGTGCCTAAGAGGAGGTCAAAGACAGCCCGCACTCTTGTTGACCCCTCCTCCGTACCTCAGGTCAGGTCAACTATAGGTCATGTAACGCGTGAACATGGGACACTTTCGGCGACCCTTCTAACAGCCCAACGCCAGGTATGGCTAGCTCAGGCAAGGTTGCCTGAAGATTGTAAGAAGACATTGAGGGAATTACCAATTGTACCGGGTCATCTCTTTGGCCCCAACATTTCTGAACTATTAGAAAAGAAAATGAAGTTATCAGAGGCTACACAGCAGTTAACTCAGGCCCCACAGGCTCCTTCTTTTAGAATGCGATTGACGCCAGCTCACCCACGCTACTCGAGCTCAGAGCAGGGGTTGCGTCACCATAGCGGTCCTCAACTTCAGACGCCACAGCAACATAGAGTGGCCGAAGAGACTCAGTTGCGCCGCCCTTTTAACCGCCACCATCAAGGGGGGCCATGTCAATGCCCCACCACAGATTCAAAAGGCAGAAACCCAAAACCTTGAATTTCTGTGCCAGCAGTCGGTCGTTTCACTACATAACACCGACAATACTGGGAAAAATCAACATCCGAACCCTGGGTTCTGACGACTCTGAACAGGGGATACTCTTTGCAGTTGAGGATTTTGCCCTATTTGGATGATTGGCTGCTCTGTGCCAAAACAAGAGTGTGTGCTCTACACGATACCAAGATTGTTCTGGAGCATATACAGAAGCTGAGCCATGCTGTGAACGAAATAAAAAGTAATTTGGTTCCAGATCAGATAATAACCTTCATAGAAATAACACTCAATTCTGTCACAATGTCCGCCACACTGTCTCACATTCAGACAGACAGTATTCTTCAGTTTCTGACTTGTTTCCGTCTGGGGGCAAGGATACCTTATGGTGTCCTTTTACAACTGATGGGAATGTTAGCTGCTGCCACAGCCGTGATTCCCTTGGTATTGCTTCACCTCAGGCCTCTTCAGAGGTGGAGCAACAGCATAGGGCTAGACTCAACGAGACATCGCATGATTGTTGTGTTTTCTGCTTGTGACAGAGCACTGAAACCCTGGAAATGGGTAATATTTCTGAGGGCTGGAGTGCCACTGGGAGTGGTGCCTTCTCGTCGAGAAGTGATCACAACCAAAGCTTTACTAACAGGAGGGGGGGCGACATGGAACCAGAGGGGAATTGGAGGTCACTGGTCAACAAAGGAGGCCTTAGAACATATCAACATTTTGGAACTGAAGGCGGTGTATCTAGCGCTACAACACCGCCATGTGCTTCGTTTTACGACTTTAATGTCTTATAACTACGTGCCGATTTTATGGTGAGCTTACTGAGTTTCTTGTTCTCTAAGAGGGAGATGGCGGTAGGTAAGCTTAATTGTAGGTTACATCTCTTGCACATAGTGAAACTGTGTTAGACACACTAGTCAGTGGGTGAGTGCCTTGTGTGTATTTTCTGTTTTAGTTAGTGTAGGGTATTTATGTCGTCGCTTACACCGAAGCTTTTGTGTTTTGTTTCATATTTTGTTTGGTTAGGAAGGGTAGTGTTTCAGTGTATCATTGTTTGGTTTTGTTTATTTCTTTAATTTAGGCGCCACTCTAGTAGTTCTCTCTCCTAAGTTTTTATATTATTTTTTTTATTTTAGCACTGTAAATAGTTGCACGCACTGCTGATGCGTTTCTTGTCCTCTACTTGAATAAATTACTGCCTTTTGCCAGAAAAAAAAAAGAAAAAAAAAAGAGAGAGACTAGGGAAAACGAAAGCACAACAAAAACAATAACCCCCCAGGGAATCACATTGGATTGTAGAGGTGATAAAGCTGGCATATAATAATGCTAACCAACCTTTACCAGTGGGTGTTACTTGTCACTCTTGACTTTCACTAGATCAATTGCTGATCGATTGCTTCTGTCTGTTGTGTTGCTGAGAGGTTTGTGATTGTAGCTCTGTGTAGCTTCGCTTTTCTGTTGAGTCTCTATCTTACTTTCACTCTCTGTTGTTTAAAGTGATAATATATAACTTAATGCCCACCATATTTCTGGTATTATCTATCAAACTAATTTGATTGTTCGCTTTTTAAAACCGCGAGTGCAGCGCGTTAGCATTCGTTAGCTAGTTAGCTTGTCACTCGCAGTTCCATTCACGTTTCTATTCACGCCTATTATTGTTTTCTTTTCTCTCGCTCCGTTTTTCACGAGTTCATCAAAAAACAGTGGTAAGCGAATCATTCTTCAATCCTGGTGAATAATGGCTTCTTCTCCTGCTATTGTTGTTTGCACTGTTTGCCACATGTACAGTTTATCTCTCTCTCTGTCGGCGACGAGGGATTCACATGTAATAAATGCAGGGAAATAGTTAGGCTGATAGAGAAGATTTCAGAATTAGAGACATGCATCCAAACTTTAGTCGAGGACAGTAAGAGTGTGAGGGCTGTAGATACTGCTTTAGATGCGACTAGCTCAGGGAGTCCTGTACATTGTTCGGTTCCGGTAGAGCCTGTGCAACAGGGCAACTGGGTGACTGTGAGGCGGCCTAGTCGCGGGTCAAAACACCACTCTTCCATTCCGATCAAAACATCAAACAGGTTCTCCCCACTCAGTGACGCACCCACCGAGAAACCTGATGAAAGTGCTCTGGTTATTGGCGATTCTATTGTACGGAACGTGAAAATAGAGACACCAGCCACCATAGTCCAATGTTTACTGGGAGCAAGAGCGCCTGATATCTTGGCAAATTTAAAAGTGCTGGCTAATGCTAAACGTAAATTCAGTAAGATTGTTTTTCATGTCGGCGCTAATGATGTTCGACTTTGCCAGTCGGAGATCACTAAAAATAAAATTAAAGAGGTGTGTGAACTTGCAAGTGCGAAGTCAGACACTGTAATATGCTCTGGTCCGCTCCCGGTGTACCGGGGTGATGAGATACATAGCAGACTGTCGTCACTCAATGGCTGGATGTCTAAGTGGTGCCCGCAGAATAACATAGGTTTCATAGACAATTGGAAGAATTTTTGGGGCAGACCTGACCTGTTGAAAAGAGATGGTCTTCATCCCTCTTGGGGTGGTGCCGCTCTTCTCTCTAGAAATATGGCACATAGTCTTAGAGTTCGTACTTGACTAACTGGGGCCCAGGTCAGGAAGCAGACAGACTGGCTAAACCGACCGTCTGCTAGCCACCTCATGTCACAGAAGTCAGTTAATTCTTAGCACATAGAGACTTTTTCACCTAGATATCACACTATAGAGACTGTGTCTGTTCCCTGAACTAGAAAATACATAAAACATCCAAACCAAAGTAAGAGTAACAATTTAATTGGTGTTCAACAAATAAAAAACAGATATAATACAGATAAACAAATGATAAAGCTTGGCTTATTGAATATTAGATCCCTTTCTACAAAAGCACTTTTTGTAAATGATATGATCGCTGACCATAAACTAGATGTGCTTTGTTTGACAGAACTCTGGATAAAACCAGATAACTACATTACTTTAAACGAGTCTACCCCCCAAGATTACAGTTACAAACATGAACCGCGTCCAAAAGGTAAAGGGGGAGGTGTTGCCACAATTTATAGCAATATTTTCAGTATTTCTCAGAGGTCGAGTTTCAAGTATAATTCGTTCGAAGTAATGGTGCTTCATATAACGTTATCCAAAGAAACAAGTGTTAATGATAAATCTCCTGTGATGTTTGTACTGGCTACTGTATACAGGCCACCAGGGCACCATACAGACTTTATTAAAGAATTTGCTGATTTTCTATCTGAGGTAGTGCTGGCTGCAGATAAAGTCCTAATTGCTGGTGATTTTAATAGCTATGTTGATAATGAAAGAGGTTCGTTGGGATCAGCATTTATAGACATTCTAAGCTCCATTGGTGATAAACAACACGTTTCAGGACCTACTCATTGTCGAAATCATACTCTAGATTTAATACTGTCACATGAAATTGATGTTAGTGGTGTTGAAATTCTGATGATATGGTGTTGAAAGTGATGATATCTCAGATCATTATCTAGTCTTGTGTAAACTCCATATAGCTAAAACTGTAAATTCTACTCCTTGTTACAAGTATGGTAGAACCATCACCTCTACCACAAAAGACTGCTTTGTAAGTAATCTTCCTGATTTATCTCAATTCCTCAAGCATATCCAACAGCGCAGACAAACTTGATGATGTAACAGAAACTATGGACTCTCTCTTTTCTAGCACTTTAAATACAGTTTGTGGCGAAAATAAGGAACTACACTGACCAAAATGCAATGCGGTGCGGTGAGATGGAAGTACGTAGCAAACTATTTAAGCAACAGGTGTGCGGGGCTTAAGGCGGGAAAGTTTGACAAACATTGAGTGAACGAGTTCGAGCAGCTGCTGGAGTTTCCAAAAAACGCCTGAGTTACCTGATGTCTAACCACTTTGCTGGCTGCGTTGCGGCAGAGTGTTGGGATTGATTGCTGTTGTTATCCCTAAAAGACGCTCGTTCGGCGGCTGCGTTTGGGCTGTGCGTGAGTTAGACAGACATTATTTTGATTCTCTATTACAACACCGCTGAAAAAGACAAAACTCGACGGAAGATTGCTGTGTTCATAAGTAACTGCTGGCTGCACTGTAAAAGAGTGTCTGGATTATCATTGTTGCATTTCCTGAAAGACACGTTATCAGAGGTGCCTGGGCTGAGCACGAGCCGAACATTACAGCGCTGCGAGGAGTGAGTACCCTTTTTCATTGTGGATTGTGAGATCAAGATACTGTGCGGCGGACTCCAGGTAGGACTGGAACAATACACCACTCTTCCTCTTACGAACTATTCATTCACTCGCCCCCAACCACGGAAAAGACGCTACAAACTGTGATCATCTGCGCGCACACACACACACACACCCTTAACCACTCACTAACGAACAGCTAACATTTCTGAGGTGGTTTGTTTAGTCACATTGAGTTATTTCTTGTACGTGATATGAGTGTAAACCCAACGACCTTTATTGTTTTACTTTATTTTTTTGAGCCTCAATGATATTACTTATCACATTGCTGATGAAAAACGTTGTTTCATTGTGATTCATGATGATTCTGTGGAAAATGTTCTAATTTCGTTTGATATGGTTTTTGTTGAAAAAGAGAAAAACTAAAAGAAAGTTAAGAGACCTAAGACTAAAAATAATTTTTTATTTTTATGCTGAATTGGTTGGGAAATTGTGTACTGTTCTGTAACGGAGGATAGGTAATCCCATTGCACCGTCACAGAAAATGGCGCCCGAACAGGGACTTGAATTTTTTTGTGTGTACTGACCTCAGATTGCGTATTATTGTTATTTAATGCATCTATTTGTGTGTGTGTGTGTGCTTTAAATATGAAAACTATACTTCATCTGTGGAACTGAACTAAAAGTGCTTGATGGAAATGATGAAATGTGTTAAATGTAGGGTATAAAAGTGATTTATTTTGCCTGATGTAAATCACTTCATTTGTTAACCAGATTATGTAAAACTGAAGTAGCCTAACTGACTCTTGTATTTTGAGCTTTGTGTTAAGGGTGTAGTCCGTGTGGGGGTAATTGAGTTTGTCAGTTGCCATAAGTATTTGAGAAATCCTATGAAGTGAGTACTTGAAGTATTTACCATTTTTTTTTTCTCTTTTCTTTTCCCACACTACTGACAATATACAAACACATTTCTTTTTGTTTTTTCATTGGTAAGTCATGGCAGATTCCTTACACCCATCGTCAACCCTTATTGATATTGAGGTACCAGATGTTGCAACTCCTGACTGGACGATTGGCCCCCCCCAACCTCTGTTGACTAATTATCCTCCCTCTTCCCCTTATGTTCTACCTAGCCCTATGCAATCAAGAACTCATGTGCAGTTTGCTTCATCTGATGTAGATCGTAGCACGCCTGTGCATAGCTTTGTGTATAGCGAGGAACTGATGCAGTTATGCACTCCACCTCCAGCGGAGGCAGCAACTAATGTTTCACCAGTATCTTCACCAGTATCTTCAAATGTCCAATATGATTTGCCTGGTATAATTCCCACACCTGCAAGGGGAATTGGACACCTTACTGCTCAAGTCCAGGGAAATTGGGACAAATTATATGATCTTATGGGAAGACAGGAGACCGCTGTAACTGCACTTACCAGTGAATTGAAACTTACTTCTGCCCAACATGAAAGCCAATTGAAAAGTCTGTCTGAGAAAGTGGACAATCATACCCAGCAATTTTCCACCATTTTATTAACAACCAAACAACAAGCTGAAACAGAGACTGATCAAATGGTTAAGACCATGAAGTTGCTCATGTTGGATGAATTTCAAAAAATTGAAAAGTCTTTAGTTTCAAATATGTGTTCCATGGTGGAGAAACTTCAACTAGAGATACAGAAAGATATTAAAACTGTCCGGCAAAACTTTCAAAAAAGCCACGATGAGTTAAACCAAGATTTCACTCAATTGACCGCCCAGCTTGACCACTTAAGTGTTACAATAACTGAACTGCAAGAGAGCCCAGAATATAAAACCGAGGATCCACCGAAGAATTCTGAATCCTCAAGTCAATCCATGAATATGATCCCCCCTGTAAATGCGGGTTCTGTCAAGAGCGACCATCTCAAATTAACCTTTCCTACTTTTGGGAGACCATCAGACGATTCTGATCCCTTGTTGTATTTAGCAAAGTGTCAGGATTTTCTTGCATTACATCCTTTAACTGATTCTGAAATCCTGGCATGAGTTTGAGTCTTCATTCCTTACTGCCTTTCTCTCTGAAGATTATGAGGATGAACTTGCAGAGCGTGTCAGAATCAGAACTCAAGGAGAGAGGGAGTCCATGAGAGACTTTGCTTTTACCTATAGAGCACTTTGTAAAAGGTGGAAGCCTACCTTAACAGAGTCTGAACTGGTTAAAATGACTTTAAAGAACATAAAGCCTTACTTGGCTAGCCAGCTACGGGGTCGTGTAACAACTGTAGAGGATTTGGTACGGTTGGGACAGCAACTTGAGAAGGATCATTTACAGCAGTTACAGTATAACTACCGTTTGAGCTCTAAACCAGGTCAGTCTGGACTCAAAGGACCCCTACCACCCGTTAACCGGCCAGTCGATAAGCCACAGGTACAATGTTGGAGGTGTAAAGGGCAACATGCTCCGAGCGCTTGCCCACATTTTTCTTTGCCTTCTCCTTTTCCACCCCCAGAGCAACCTTCTGCCAATCCACAACGATCTTATCCTTCTAGATCCAGAGGTAAACCCACTAACAACTTGATGACCACTTCAAATGTTTTACAACAGAAAGTGACAACACGTTCACGGGAAGCTGTTGTTGTACCACAACAGTTAATTGTACCCATTGGTATTGGTAATTGGGTAGGCAAAGCCATTGTGGACACGGGGGCGAGTTTTACCCTAATTCATGAGTACTTGTGGAAAGAATTCAACCCCACAGAACACAGCCTTAATCCTTGGTCTCTTGGACCTTTATATTTGGCAAACGGAATGACAGAAGTACCTCTGGGATGGTTGAATGTTTCGCTTGAACTGCACGGCCATGTTTGCACCCTTCCTGTTGCGGTGTTAACTTCCAAAGCTCTTGCTTATTCCATTGTCTTGGGATTAGACTTTATTTTCTTTAGTGGGATGCAAATAAAGGTGTCTGATGGGAAGTATTCCTTTTCTTCTGTCCCCGATGTGGATTACCTCTTCCAACCCGGTCATGCAAGTGTGCCAACACAGATGGGGTACCAGCATTTGCTAAATGAAAATCAAGCTCACTACTCCACATCAAGTATTTCCCTGTTAAGTTCTGTTCCACCCTTAACGCCACCCATCCCCTTAAAAGTTGAAGGTGAGGATAATACAACACTCATTAATCAAGCAGTGGATGCAGCTCACTTACCACCTGGTCAAAAACTTCAATTAAGTCACCTCCTAAGAGCAAACCCTCAAGTGTGTACTTTGCAGTTGGGACGAACAGCTGTTCTCCAACATCAAATTTATACACATCACCAAATTCCCATAAAGCAACGACCTTATCGGGTGTCCCCTGCTAAACAAGCCATAGTGAATCAACAACTCAAAGAAATGTTGGATGCAGGTATTGTAGAGCCATCACAGTCAGGATGGGCTTCCCCTGTAGTCCTTGTCCCAAAGAAGGACGGACGTCTTCGATTTTGTGTAGACTATCGCAAATTGAACGCCATAACAGAAAGTGACGCCTATCCTCTGCCAAATCTTACTGAAATCTTGGAATCCCTTTCGGGGTCAGCTATTTTCTCCACTCTGGACCTTAACAGTGGATATTGGCAAGTGACTATGGATGCTTCCAGTAAAGCCAAGACTGCCTTTATTACCTTTGCAGGACTCTTTCACTTTAATGTAATGCCGTTTGGTCTTAAAAATGCCCCATCCACTTTCCAACGTCTTATGGAGACTGTCTTGGGAGAGCTACGTGGCAAGAATTGCTTTGTGTACATTGACGATATTATCGTTTACTCTCCATCTGTTACTCAGCATTTCCTGGACCTCCAAGCTGTTTTCCAGAAGTTACAAGAGGCTGGTTTAACCATCAACCTCAGAAAAAGCAAGTTCTGTTTGCATGAAGTGACTTTCCTAGGTCATCTAGTCAACCTCCAAGGCATTTCAGCTGACCCTAGTAAAGTGGAAGCTATTCGTACCTATCCGGTGCCAAGAAATCTGAAGGAAGTCCAACGTTTCCTTGGACTAGCTGGGTGGTACCACAGATTTGTTTCCAACTTTTCCAGAATTGCTGAACCACTCAACTCCTTAAAGAAAAAGGGCCGAACTTTTCAGTGGACATTGCAGTGCCAACAGGCTTTTGAAAAACTGAAAACTTGCTTGATGACTCCACCCATCCTGGGCCATCCCAATTTAGAGCATCCATTCATTGTGTATACGGATGCCAGCGAGATAGGACTGGGTGCAGTGCTGACTCAAAAACGGAGACCAGGCACAGAGGAGGTAATAGCTTATGCCAGTAGAACTCTTAATCCTGCAGAGACAAATTACTCTGCAACAGAGAAGGAATGTTTAGCTGTAGTATGGGCGTTAGACAAGTGGCAGCACTACTTGGATCACAGAATGTTCACTGTCGTTACTGATCATTCTGCTTTGCAGTGGGTAATGAACTCCCCCAAAACCACCAGCCGTCTTATTCGATGGGCCCTACAGTTGCAAAAGTACGATTTCTTTGTTGAGTATCGAAAGGGAAAATTAAACGCAGCTCCAGATGCCCTATCACGGATAACTCTACACACAAGTTGTAACTTGTATTTCAATCAGAAGGATGTCCACAACCCACTTCCAGTTACTGCAGAATTGATCTGGGAGAAACAACATGATGATCCAGAAATCACAAAAATCTTTCAAAATTTGGCTGAGAGTAATGATGACCAGCAAGCCAAATATGAAGTCGTAGAAGATAAGCTGTACCTCAAAACTCAGCTGACAGAGAATCAGTTCCATTACCGTATCTTTGTTCCCACAGATCTGGTACCTTGTATATTGGAACACTATCATTGTAGCCCTATGAGTGGTCATGTTGGGATATATAAAACGTATAAAAGAATTCAGGATGTGGCATATTGGCCTGGGATGTGGTCCGACATCAAACTGTTTGTAAAAAGATGTGTAAAATGCCAAACCTTAAAAGCTGACCAACAGAAGCCTGCTGGGAAGATGCAGAAAATTGTCAGCAACCGACCTAATCAGATGTTGGGGGTAGACATCATGGGACCCTTACCCCGTAGCACTAACCAAAACGAGTACCTTCTAGTATTTGTTGACTACTTCACTCGCTGGGTAGAACTTTTCCCCATGCGAGTAGCTACTGCTAAGACAGTTGCTACACTATTCAGAAAAGAGATCCTAACCAGGTGGGGAGTCCCAGATTTTCTGGTGTCTGACAGAGGCACTCAGTTCGTATCTGCAGTGTTCAAAGAATTATGTGAAAGCTGGAATGTAACGCCAAAGCTGACTACTGCTTATCATCCGCAGACGAACATGACAGAAAGAATCAATCGAACCCTTAAAAGTATGATGGCTGCCTATGTAGATGAAAATCATAAGCGATGGGACCAATACCTACCTGAATTTAGGTTTGCCATCAACTCGGCAGTCCAAGAAACTACTGGAATGTCTCCTGCGGAACTTCAGTTGGGAAGGAAGTTACAAGGACCAATGAACAAGCTCTTAAAAGGTAAAGGTCATGATCTCTCACCAGATGCACCCCACTATGAAGTAGTGTATCACTTGAGTCAACTGCAAGCAAAGGCAAAAGAGAACTGTAAGAAAGCACATCTGAGGCAACTGAGAAACTACAATAAGAATCGTCGGGACGTCTTATTCAAGGAAAAAGACAGAGTGTGGATCCGACAGTTCCCCCAATCCAGTGCAAAGAAGAACTTTACTGCTAAACTTGCACCACAATGGAAGGGACCCTACCATGTAATACAACAAATGGGACCAGTAAATTATCAAATAGCACTGGAATCCACAGGTGAGGATGTCCGCATTGTTCATGTCTGCAACTTAAAACCCTGTTTTCCAACTGCCACCGAATTGGAGACTCAAGAGAAACAAACAATCCTCGATCTCTTTAATGAATCTTTAACTGAGGAAGAGGAGTTCTTAGGATTTTAATATTCGTACATCTTCATAGAGAACTATGAGATGTTTTGTTCAAGGGGAGGAGAGTGTGGCGAAAATAAGGAACTACACTGACCAAAATGCAATGCGGTGCGGTGAGATGGAAGTACGTAGCAAACTATTTAAGCAACAGGTGTGCGGGGCTTAAGGCGGGAAAGTTTGACAAACATTGAGTGAACGAGTTCGAGCAGCTGCTGGAGTTTCCAAAAAACGCCTGAGTTACCTGATGTCTAACCACTTTGCTGGCTGCGTTGCGGCAGAGTGTTGGGATTGATTGCTGTTGTTATCCCTAAAAGACGCTCGTTCGGCGGCTGCGTTTGGGCTGTGCGTGAGTTAGACAGACATTATTTTGATTCTCTATTACAACACCGCTGAAAAAGACAAAACTCGACGGAAGATTGCTGTGTTCATAAGTAACTGCTGGCTGCACTGTAAAAGAGTGTCTGGATTATCATTGTTGCATTTCCTGAAAGACACGTTATCAGAGGTGCCTGGGCTGAGCACGAGCCGAACATTACAGCGCTGCGAGGAGTGAGTACCCTTTTTCATTGTGGATTGTGAGATCAAGATACTGTGCGGCGGACTCCAGGTAGGACTGGAACAATACACCACTCTTCCTCTTACGAACTATTCATTCACTCGCCCCCAACCACGGAAAAGACGCTACAAACTGTGATCATCTGCGCGCACACACACACACACACACCCTTAACCACTCACTAACGAACAGCTAACATTTCTGAGGTGGTTTGTTTAGTCACATTGAGTTATTTCTTGTACGTGATATGAGTGTAAACCCAACGACCTTTATTGTTTTACTTTATTTTTTTGAGCCTCAATGATATTACTTATCACAGTGCTGATGAAAAACGTTGTTTCATTGTGATTCATGATGATTCTGTGGAAAATGTTCTAATTTCGTTTGATATGGTTTTTGTTGAAAAAGAGAAAAACTAAAAGAAAGTTAAGAGACCTAAGACTAAAAATATTTTTTTATTTTTATGCTGAATTGGTTGGGAAATTGTGTACTGTTCTGTAACGGAGGATAGGTAATCCCATTGCACCGTCACAAGTTGCTCCTTTACGCTTAAGGAAGATCACAGAAAATAGTCCGACTCCGTGGTATAATGAGTACACTCGCACCTTAAAGAGAGCAGCCTGGAAAATGGAGCGCAGATGGAGGAAAACAAAACAAGAGGTATTTAAAAACGATTCTTTTTATATTTTGTACATTAAATAGTTGTGCAGATTAAAGAGAGATTTTGTGGGAAGCAGCGCATAGTGCAAAAATTGGTTGGAGTTAACAGCTCTCACAGCCTGGGGAAAAAATCTGTTTAGCAATCTGACAGAGCGAGCTTTGATACTCCGGTACCTGATGGTAGAAGCTGGAAGAGGTTGTGGGAGGGGTGGGTGGGGTCTTTCACGATGCTGGAGCATTGTGCAAGGAAAATGTCCAGGATGGAGGGGAGAGGGGCACCTATGATCTTTGCGGCAGTGTTCACTGTCCGTTGTAGGGTCTTGCGGTCAGCAACACTGCAGTTCCCATACCAGACAGTGATGCAGGTGGTCAGCACACTCTCAATGGTGCCCCTGTAGAAAGTGGTGAGGATGGGTGGTGGGAGACTTGCCCTTTTCAGCCGGCGGAGAAAGTGGAGGCGCTGTTGTCCCTTCTTGTTGAGTGACGTGACATTGGTGGTCCAAGTGAGATCCTCCGTGATGTGCACCCCCAGGAATTTAGTGCTGCCGACTTTCTCCACGATTGAGCTGTCGATGGTCAGTGGGGGGTGGTCAACAGAGTTTCTCCTGAAGTCCATCACAACCTCTTTTGTCTTACTCACATTGAGGGACAGGTTGTTAGCACCACACCATTTCGCCAGCTGTGTCACTTCCTCTCTGTAGAGCGTTTCAACATTGTTGCTGATGTTGCTATAAGTTTGATTGCAGCATTTAATCATTGCTGTTAATAGTGTTCATCGTCTGTTTGATTACATCATTAACTGATTTTTACTGTACATTTCTGCCATATGTACATCAACTTAACATAGTCACCACTGATAAACTATGACTAAATATATCATAGAAACTTTAATTTTTTGTAAAGCTGATTTGCAACGATTTGTATCGTGAAAAGCGCTATACAAATAAACTTGAATTTAATTGAATTGAATTCACACACAGCTGTCTGTTCATCCACAGCACAGGTTAAAGACATGAACTGAGTGAGGTCACTGTGAAAGAATGAGAGAGCACACATCTCACTCTCTCTGCAACACATTGTTCCTGAATGCCACATACAGAGGCTCTTGGATCATTAACTGTTAACTCAACATTTAAGTAAAGTCTAATTATAATTAGAACCACAAGTGTGATTACAGATTAGTATGACATGCCTATAAAACAAATGTCAAGAAGATGATCTCAGTGTGAAATCAAGTCCAAATCAATCCTCAAAGCATGATTAGTCCGTAAAATCTTAAATCAGTGTGTCTGATATTTCAGCTCTGAATGAGTAAACAAGTGACACTTTAGATATAATGTTTTATAAATCTCCTAAATGGCCAAGAGAGGGAATATTTCAATGAATGAATGGATGTTTCATCTTTCAATGTTTATTCTATCTCCCTCAATTGTCGAATTGTCCGTTGTCCTTGGGATCATCAGTTTTGGCCATCAGACAGATGACATCATATTTTTCTCTTGGGTACTTTAGTATAAAGAGGGAGTTCATGGGTGACTTGATGACAGCAAGGTCTTGGGAACCTTTCGCTGCAAAACAAGGCCAAATCATCACCCTTCCATGCAGCACAGTGTTTGACAGTAGGTTTGAAGTGTTTGTGGAGAAACACTGTGAGTATAATGACTGCTCAGTCGGTTCTCATGGCATTGTTCTACAAATATTGCGAATTGTTCAAATGTAACTTTAAAAACGCAAACCAGAGCTGCCAGAGAACAGGCTTTATCATACCACATGGTCTTTTCTGGATTGTACTTTAACATCTAACATATGCTACCATTCTACCATTTTTGGGTTGGTTAGATTTTTTTTAAATGTTTTTTAACATTAAATTAAATATGAAAATATTATTTTAATGTACATTACTAGTCAATAGTTTGAATAAGAGTTTTTAATGTTTTTGAAAGTCATGTTCACAAAGGCTGCATTTATTTGATTAAAATACTTTAAAATACAATTTATTCCTGTGATGTTAAAGCCAAATTTTCAGGCTCCAGTGTCACATGATCCTTCAGAAATCATTCCAGTCTGCAGATTTACTGCTCAAGAAACATTTCTTAGTATTATCGATGGTGAAAAAGTTGTACTGTGCAATATGTTTGGGAGACCATGATACATTTTTTTTATGAAATCTTTTGTAACATAAAAAATGTCTGTCATATTTGATCCATCTCACCCTTAATTTTTTATCTCTCTCTCTTTCTCTCTCTCTTTCTCTCTCTCTCTTTCTCTCTCTCTCTCTCTCTCTCTCTCACTCACTCACACACACACACACACACACATATGTTTGTTTTTGTGAAAAGTGGGGACATCCCATAGGCGTCATGGCTTTTATACTGTACAAACTGTATGTGCTATTGCCCTACACCAACCCTACACCTAAACTTAGCCCTCACAGGAGACTGTGCATTCCTACGTCCCCCCCAAAAAACTCACTCTGTATGATTTATTAGCGTTTTCACGAGTGGGGACATGGGGCAATGTCCTCATAAGTCACCTTCACCTTGTAATACCTATGTCATACCTGTGTCATTATACAAATTTATGTCTTCATTTGTCACAAAACGCGCACACACACACACACACACACACACACACACACACACACCAAGGTGTGAATTTTCAAAGACTTCTGCTCCTGACAGGAATTTTCCATTTTCATCAGTCTGTTTGTAAATCATCCAGAAGAATGCAGAAAATAAAGAATGATTGGTTTCAAATTGTTCAGAAATGGCCTTATAATTATATCCAGACTGATGACAACAACTGCCTTCCTTGTTGATGTATCCGAATTCATGTTGTTCTGGTTCACGACAGGGAAACTAGGGAGCAGAACAAGGCTCAGTCATGGTCTCAGCATTTTGGCTTCCTTTGCTTTTCGATAAATAATAACAACAAAATCCGTTATGTGTTATCCGAGACATAGTTGTATAATTATAGAAACTGGTGAAGACCAAATGATTGTTGTTTATGCTGTGCTATGTAAAAAAAATAATAATAATAAAAGATGCAGTATGACTGTTCTTCAACAAACAGCTGAAGATGAGGGTACGAGGGTTAAACATACTCTCTGTTGTGTGGTTCTGCCTCAGGTAAAACAATGCAATCAAGCCCCAAAAATGATCTGTCCTGTCAGAAAACACAAACTGGTAGTGAGGCGTCTGTAATTTCAGCCAGCTGCACAAACACTTTGTATAGATTTCTCTACACATAACAAGAGGAAACAATTGTTTTCATTGACTCACTCACAAGATTCTGAACATATACAGATAAGACATGAAAGAGCCTGTCGCTGTCCTCTGATCACACCAACTCTGAAACACAATAAAGAGCAGCACCTAACCTGTAGACGACCATTTAAAGCACTGAATCTAACACATCTGGAGGGTGGAGACAGAGAGAGGGAGGGGAAGCTAAAAACTGATCACACCAGTCATAGTTCAGGAAAAAAGACAGCAGGAAGGGGTTTTATAGAAAGTAACGCCCTCTAATACACCTCACCCTTAATACATAAACTTAATAAAGGGCAAAAGTCTATTCATTAACCTCACAAAACCGAGGCTTCATTCATCCTCATGGGCATTGTAATACATTATGGGACACTTTTCCTGTTTAACTACAGAATTGGATCAAAGACATCCGACCGGAATAAATGTCACATTTGTGTTGATTAGGAGTAATTATACATGAGAATGTGGAATAACTGGAAAGGGGACAACATTATCTCTTACAGCATATTGTATGTGACATTGTCATATTTCGTGTGTTCATCAAAATAAACATTATTTGCTTCTCAGAATGTATGTGGGCACTTTTTTCACACTTTTTTCAAAAATGTACTAGATTCTAAATAACAAAGCAAGAATCTATGATGCAGGACCTTGTCTCTTAACTAATTTTCTTAATCCTTTTTTTGCTTCAATGACTTTTAAGCAGCTGGTGTTTTGTTGATTTTTAGTGTATGTATGAATTCAATTCACACAGACTACACCGAGAGAGAAAAAATGGTGAAGGATTTATGGTACTTTAAAAACTTGTGTAGAGAATCACATTAATTATAGACATGATCCACTAACACTGGAAGTGTTTGCAATAACATTTGACATTTTTAAGTGTGACTTAAGTGACTTTTGGGGACACAGTTAAACTATACAGTTATTCTAAAAGTCACTATGTCACAAAACAGCATAACGATGTACATTTCACCTTATAATGAGCAAATTATGTAAAACAATAAAGAACTCTTATTTATAAAAAAAAAAAAAAAAAAAAAAAAAGTCAAGCTTTCTAAGTTTTAATGTCAAACTTTCTCAGATAAAGTTCTCAGTCTCCATTCAAGAAGTGCATTAGATGATGTACCAAAATCTGATTGTGAGATTAACATTTCTTACAGGTAAACGTCATCCCATATTAAGATGTGGACAAAGAGCAAACTCACCCAGACAGCCGTGTTGAACTCTGGAGAGATTAGTGTCCGTCTGTCATTCACAGGAGTTCAGCGGGACACAGTGGCGAGAGGCGTCCAGACTCGCTGTCCTGACTCTGATCTGCTCTCAACGTGTTTTCCCTGTCTGCACCGAACTGGCTGGCATGAATCCTAACATCACAGGCTGAGAGTTCCTCATTGGTCGAAGGGTTAGGAGTTGAAGGGGGAGGACTGAACACTGCACACACTAAAAATGAGATGTGTGCCTTACTGCTTTTCTGTTTTTCTTTAAAGCCAGAAGAATGTGAATTTATATGTATAACGCAGTATTTAGGTAACACTTTAGTTTAGGAACCAGTTCTCACTTTAACTAGTTGCTTATTAGCAGGCATAGCATATTTATTAGTATAAAGTACATACAGTATTAATGTCTTAATCTGTGATATATCCGAATATATTCAATATATTAACTCTACCCTATACCTAAACTTAACAACTACCTTACTATCTATTAATAAGCTATTAATTAATAATGAGTTTATTGAGGCAAAAGTCATAGGCAATATTAGTTAATAGTGAGAATTGGAACTTAAAATAAAGTGTGACCAGTATTTATTATAGCTTTATATAGTAAGTATTATGTATCTAAAACACTGTATATTTAAAAGTTTGGGGTCAGTAAGATTTTTATTTTTTAATTTGCATTTGATTGATCAACAGTGACAGTATAAAGTCTTAAAATAAATTAAACTTTTGAACATCAAAGAAAAAGTATCAGGGCTTTCACATGAAAAAATAAATAAAATAAAAATGCAAGCAGCAAAACTCTTTGCAACACTGATAATCACTTGAAATGTTTCTTGAGCAGTAAATTAGCATATTAGAATGATTTCTGAAGGATCATGTGACACTGAAGACTGGAGTAATGATGATGAAAATTCAGCTTTGCATCACAGGAATAAACAGCATTTTAAATTATTCAGTCAGAAAACATTTTGACAGTTATTTTTCACAAATTTACTATTTTTACTGTTTGATTGGAAAGATTTAAAAGTTTGTGAAATCCAGAGAAAATTAATCTAATCTGTTAGCAGTACGTTAACACAGATTAAAGGTGCAATAGGTGATTGTCTTCAGAAACATTTTTTGTTATTCTGGTTGAAAGTCTCTTCACATGCTGTTAGCAATCATTAAGTTAAGTGGTCTAAATGTATTTATATATTCTGTGGAAGGCGTAGGACCAAGAAATGTCGGTCCGAGCATTTTAATTGGCTTTCCTACCTGCCTGTAAATGTATGTATTTACATACCTCTGCGCACCCTGTTCGTGCAGGCAACATACGTCATCAGCGCGTTCACACACTGTGCAGACAGAGCAAGAATGGCAGGCAAACATCAACAACCCGATCTTCCTTCCTGGTATTGTAGTAGTTTTACTAACTGTGCTATAAAGTTTTCTCACCGGTGAATGAACATGATGTAGCCCAGCGGTTCCCAATTCCAGTCCTCACACCCCCTCTGCTCTGCATATTATATCTCGCTTAGTTAACATATCTGATTCAGATCATCAGCTCGTTAGAAGAGAGCTACGTGCATGAACGGTGTTCCGATTGACATGATCCATACACAGTGTTCATTGCTCCCTACTCCCTGAGCAGGGGAAACCCATTTAAGTTTATTTCACTTCGGAGCATTCTTCACACACAGACGAAACTTACTAGAGAAGTGTGAAATAATATACTTCTGTAAATAAATACAATTTAAATTCACGTCTGGCACACTTTAATGCCCTTTGTATGGAACATATACGCTCGCTTTGAATTGGAATCATGGCGGAATATCTGGTGATGCCCACTTCCCAGGGCACTTATGAATTACGGTCGAACAGAACAACCATCGGACGTGATAAGATATACATATGAAATGTGCAGAGCGGGGAGGTATCGTTGTCTCTCTGGTATTCTGCTCTTTGAGCATATGTGCATTCAGGGGGTGTGACTTTGGACTGCGATTGCAGGGAGGGTGGGATCTTCACTTTCAGTGCTATCAGGACAAAGTTAGCATTTTCCGAGATCTCCTATTGCACCTTTAAGACTGAAAGTGAAAGCGAGGCTGATGGACGCATGACCAAATGTACCAGGGAACTGCACATGTTTCAGTGCAAACAGCTCATAAAGACTGATTTGACAACACCCCCGTAACCAGCTGCCCACTGCACAAACCCAACACCTGGCTCTGCACAGTGACACTGATTGGCTACCAGACTGTCAACAAAGCATAAAACAAGTCCTGATGCCTGTGACTCAGTAATGAGAGATTTTGAAATAAATATTACTGTGAGAAATATATGTTCTTGGATCTGATGTGTATCAGGATAGAGAGCGCCAGGCTATAGATCGCCTGTAACATGTGGAATGGCCATCTTGAGTATGTCTCTGTGTATTTGGGTATGTGTATGGATTTAGACTTAGGTTCTTCTGAATACAGAAAACACCTGCTGAAGTCTCCTACATGAGGGCTCTATAACATCGCCAGCGACATGGTCCTTCCTGTCGACATTGACTAATGACAGGACAGAAAGACTAGTGGAAAAAAACTGAAGTGACTGTGTGTCATGGAAAATAAGACTCTGAATGATGGCTTCAATATATCAGTGAACAAACTGATCAAACAGATATCTGTTGGTGTGAAGGAGCAGTCAGCCATTGATAATGAATACATAACAATTAAAGGAATAGTTCATACAAAAATTATGAAATTGCACTTACATAGACAAGCATTGCACGTACATAGAAAAAAGGAGATATTCATAAACCTGCTGATGATGTAGAGATATACAGAGTTCTTGAGAATCTTTACTGAACTGTTGCGCCACCTGGAGGATTTAAAGAAAGTCAAACAAAGTGTACAGCAATAAAGAACCTGTTAAATGCACCCTCAAAGACTGTGATTTCACCAAATGTTCTCTTTTGAAAGCTTGTAGTTTACATTATTTGGGTGTTTATTGTAAGCATGTGGAGGGTCTTATCTGCAAATGTGTTCCAGTAAGAGGAGGATCCTGATGCATCGGCTGCACTTCGAGGGACACAAAGCACCCACAGGAAACAGAAAGTAAACACTCTCTGGGAGAACTGCCCTGAACCGTAGACAAAACATCTGCCTGAAAAAGATAGAAAAATAGATGGACTGATAGAGGATTATACAGCATTTCTGTACATTTAAAGGGACAGTTCACTCAAAAATGAGGGTGAGGACATCATGGCAGAAGTGTACAGTTATGGCTTTAGTATTTATTTAAATTTTCATATGTTGAATTATTTAAAGACCCCCTGTGGTGAAAATTAAGTTTTTAATGTTGTTTATGTGACTCTGGTGTTTGTAATATGCCTAAAGACAAACAGTGTGCTGATTCATTATAATAAAATTGCAGTGTACCAAAGACAGTCTCAAAATTGCCCATTTCCTGCCATCACAAACATGTAACCCAATCCTGTCAACTTGTGGGGTGGTCACAGGCGTATCTGTTTATTTCTTGAATGCGATGGTCAATCAGAAGTGTTTCAGTTAGTCAGAATGCACTCAGTACTCAAAAAGTTGAATTATTGTTCAGCACTGACTTCTGCAAGTATCCTCTTATTTTAACAAAGTTTATAATATATAGCAAATTTATTTTATATAGCGAATTTGTTTTCTTTATTCACCTTGTGAAAAATAATTGTTTAACTGTATTGAATTTGCACTAGTGTTTTTTTTTTACATATTTTGAACGTTTATTTTGACAAATGTACTGCATTTTAGATACCAATATATAACTTTTAAGGTACTAATAGGCTCCCATAATAAGGTTGAATAAGGTACAAACATGTACCTTTTGAAAAGATATCACCCCAGCCCAGTGACAGCTTAGAGTGTTCAGCAGTACACTTTAACCATATTTTAACCATATTTTAAATACAATAAAATTATGCAATTACAAAGATAAACTCTAAAGCCCACATAAAGTCCAGCACTCTAAAGTCCAGATAATTGCATTTAATACATAAATGAACTTTAATACATTTTCATTTAATCAATTGCATATAATTGGGGGGGGGGGGGGGGGGGGGGGTGCATTCTCTTTGCACTTAAGTATATTATAGTAACCTACATTGAAGTACCTTTTAAAAAACATATGCAAAAATGTACTTTCCCCCCCCCCAAGAGAATCCACTTTAGTGTAGGGGAAACTACTTTTACACTAGTGTAGGGGAAACTACTTTGAAACTGTAATTTGTCATGCTATAAGCTTCCTCTGATATAGAATCGTCAGGTAAAAAAAAATAAAAAATAGTTAAGCTCCCTACTTCACATTACAAGTTAAAAAAATAATGATAAATAATCACAAAAAAAACAGTAACACTTTATTTTAGGGTATCTTAACTAGTTGTTAATTAGCATGTATATTAATAGAATATTAGCCATTTATTAGTAGTAATTAAGCACATATTAATGCCTTATTCTACATGACCTTATTCTACATTCTATCCTACCCAATACTATTAATAAGCAGCAAATTAGGAGTTTATTGAGGGAAAAGTCATAGTTAATAGTTAATAAGTGCATATAGTAGCTAAAAATAATACACTCAGGATAAAAACAGGAGAAATACAAACACTAACCACATTGCTATTAGCAAGGGAACTGATCAAGACACAGGTGACAATAAACAGTAACTAAGAAAACTAAAAATCTATTAGGGAAAACTAGGGAACAAAGAAAGCTTTGACTTGATGTCCCTTTTGGGACTTCAGGGCACTGGGACTTCTTTCTTGTATCTTCAGGCTCCACAGTTCAGATTTAATTGTCTTCCTGTTGGCTCTCGTAGTGGTTAGTGGTTTGATTCTTATTTATCTACTTATCACTGCAGTTCCCACAGAGATTTCCAGCCTGAGTCAGCAGTGCTGCCAGGTTTGATTACTTCTGATAACAGCCATGGTAAACTTGCTGATGTTACTTTCATACAGTAAAGTAATACAGTAGTCAAAAAGGTGAAAAATCTGTCATTATACACACACTGATGTTGTTGTTTTTTTTTTTACACAGCTCTTTGATTAAAACAAAAAATCATAGTGACCCTGTTTGTCAAAAACTACAAAATACCAAGCTTTAAACATGAATGAGTTGTGGAAGAGTAACCTGAAGCTGACCCTTTTGAAAAAAAGTACACTTTAGCATATTTAAAAAGAAAGGGGAAAAAACAGAGCACTTATTACAGAATAATGTATTAAAAAAAGACTGTAATGAATGTAATGTTTTTGACACTTAACTGCATGTGCATTGCAATTAAATAAAGTATTTTAAAGTTTAAATTAATAGTTAAAAAAGATTAAATTTATATTAAAAGCAGTTAGCTGAAACTTTTCAATCCCTTTACTGTAAGTAGGACATATTTCTTTACATGTAATATTGCAAATATTTTTATTATATGTATGTTTATTAAATGTATGTTACGTCCCAGTACGTATTTTCATTGTTATTTATTATTTTCTGGTACAAACGTGTTGTGCTTGGTGTCTCTCTCTCTCCCTCTGTTCTCTCTCAGGCTTAATCACCATCACCTGTAGCTCGTTATCAGAGCGTGCCTGTGACTGAGAGGGGTATATGATGGCAGTCCAGTGTTTGCTACAGAGAGACTCACTTCTCCAGACTGAACACTTTGGTGGATTGTTGGTTGTCCTCAGACCTTGAGTTGTGTATTAGCAAGTGGCTAATAGTGCTTCTGTGGTGAGCTGTGTCTGGAGATAATACCTGACCCTGATTTTGCTTTGTTGAAAATCCTAAAATAAGTAGCAGATTGTCACACTGCTCGGGGAGCAAGGAGCGAGAAGACAAGGAGAACGTTCTATCCTTCTTTATTGAAGCCAACACACGGAACGTGGAACTCGGGGGTAAGACAAACAATACCAGACATGGGAGACAGGGAGACACAGGGCTTAAGAACACTAGGGCTGTGTCCAAATTCAGGGTCTGCATCCTTCGGAGTACTCATTTGAAGGATGTTACGTCACAGCGCCGCGACGAAGGCTGTCCAAATTCGTAGGATCCTTCAAATGCGGCCCACAAATACGTCCTCCTTTTCCCCGAATTGGAAGGATGGGTGTGGTGGATCCTTTCCCGTCCTACCTATCCCATAATTCTTTTCGGCAGAGCGTAATGGCGGACGAAGCGAGCGGTAGAGGAGTGGGAGAGGAGTTTCTCTGACAAAACAAGCTAAAGTTTATGCTTCGGCTCAATGAATTTGTAGGAGAAATTAGTAGAATACTTAAAAACAAATTAAAATAGGCTATAATGGCTTACCTGGATGTGACTGTCTTGTAGTCTGATATAAAAAACTCTCCGACAACGAGCAAAGAAAGTATTTAATTTATCACGGTTGCTAGGCGACAGGATATGAGCAACGGGTAAGGGAGGGAACTGAAAGAAGGGTAGGCTGTCCAAATTCACAAACACCGACTTCCGGGTTTTGCGGACGTCGGAGGATCCCTCCTCCTTCAACCGGGTAGGAAGGATCCTAAGGAGGATGCAGACCCTGAATTTGGACACAGCCTAGGAAATCAAACGAGGAAGAACAGAAACAGGTGAGGAGTAATTAAACACAGGGCTGGGGACCAATTAACTAATAATGACTCTAAACGAGGAAAGGAACAGGAAGTCCAAATAAGGGCATAAGGAAACACAGGGACAGGGACTGATTATGTGCCCTGGGCACGGACTGATCAGTTGAAATTGCGGTCATTTCAAATATTTCAAGATTTTAAATAGCAATGGATTTTATCTACACTAAGGGAAAATAGCAGTATTTTTAGCGATATGTTATTTACACCAAGTGCAAATAGCTATAGATTGTATTAAATAATAGCAGGATTTTGTTGCAAAATAGTGGCAATTATCTGCACTTCAGTATTGTATTACATTATAAAACAGTATGCAATAATAACGTATTGAGTCTAAATTATCATTTTAATTCAGATTATTAAATGGTTACCACCTTATTGATACAATAAAGCCTTCTCTACACCTACCCTAACCCTACCCGATACTTTATTTTCAACATTTTGGTTATTTCTTTAATTTTTTATTAAAAATAAATGCCTTTACGATGTGATATGAGATTTGAAAAGGGAGAAAAAAAGTTCGGTAAAAGGCGGGTTTGAACCTGTCAAAAATACAACAAAATGCGCTTTACCATCTGCGCCACTGGAAATGTTGGATCATAGCCGGTTTTTATAATCTTGACAGTCCCTTTCACACGTTGGTGGGCGAAATTAGTGTAAATAGCCTCTGCCAAAAGGTGGGCTATTTGCACTGTAAGACACTCCATTTACATTATCAAAGAACATTATCATTGATTTAGCCAGAATTAAAGCACTCTCAAAAACTCCCATTAATCACTGAAGTTGCTTACATTGTGAAATTAATATCTTGCTTACATCGTACGCACTTCTGCACTTTGTTGTTTCTGATGAGGGAAACAGCAGAGAGCAGAATTCATTCATGGAGCGCGCGTGTTTCAGCGACGACTCTTCTGGACGCCTCTTATTGGCCATTGTACTCATAAGCTCAACAGAATCATGTGTGATTGGTTATATTGCGCAGTGCTGTAGAAAAACGCGGCTGTCTTTGGCTCCGTGCCAGCCAGCGAAGATGAGCGAACACAGATTTTAATTTAGCAGCAGATGATGTGCCGCACTGAATGATCTAATCGCACCGGTGTGATCGTTTATTAAATATAAAAAATATTCTTCGGCTTTTTTTTGTTTTGCTTTTTGGGGCACGGTTGAAATCGCTTTCTGGGAGTAGCGGTATTTCGTCTGGGCCCCCCTCTGGTCCAGTGCCCTGGGCACGTGCCCAGTAGGCCCATACGTTAATCCGTCCCTGCACAAGGAGCACGTGGAGAAACAAGACACAGGAAAACAAAGTCTGGCACAGATAATATATATTTTTTCTGCATATTGGTGTGAGTTAAAAGGGAAGCTGTAGGGAGAGATTGCCTATTTCTTTGGATACTACTTTCATCCCTGTTTTTAGTTCAGTTAAGGAGTTGAGGGAAGTTTTGTTATTTCTCTTTTCTTTTGGGCATTTGATGCAAGTTAGCTGCTCCTAAAATTAGGTAGTTAATGGTTTTGTTTGTTATTTTAGGCCTTGCTCTCTCCTGAGCCATTGCTCCCTATCTACTTATGTTAAACGTCTTGTGCTTTCTTTTTGTAAATAAATCTAAATTTTTATATATCTGAATTGTTGTCTTCACTCTGGGACAGAGGACTGAAGTGTGTTCTTGCCGGTTTCTTTTTTAATTTTATGCTTTTTCCTTTGCTACTTCCCCTCCCAATCCCCTAGACAGGAGGGGAATGTACCATGAAACATGGTACAACAAGTGTACTGCCGAATGTACTGACGAGCATTTATAGTAAATTAAAATGTACTTTAGTTTCATTTCTATTGAAACTTGTACTTAAATAAATTAGTAGTTACACATTTGTAATGATGAATTAGAAATTCAGTACATTTAAAATAACTTTATATTTATTTATTTTTGAAAATCATGCTGTAGTTAACATTATAATGAATGTTGCTCATTATGTCCAGTATGCTAGTCAACACATTAAAATAAGTGTACTTCAAAGCATGACAAAAGATTATTAAAGCATAATTACTTTTGTTTAACATGTACTTTAACATGCAATATTATATTAATGCAGTTTTTTAAGTTTGCTTTTAAGAATTGATTTATTCAGTACAGTTTACATTCAATACAGTTAAAGGCAAGTACTAAGTACAAAAACTAAACAAAACTGAAATTTTGTTGCCGTTTAACATGATTGACAGAAATAAACCTGACCACACATTTTACAATAGGCAAGGCCGCTGTTACGAACTTGAAAGTCTGGGTTAGTTCGCAACACTTAGAAAAATAGATTATTATCTGGGTAGATTGAACCAAGCAGAGAAATGACCATAAACAAGGATAAAGCTTGATTGCAAGTGATTTATTACATAAAGCCAAAGCCACAAGAATATGAATGAGATGCACTATTTACAACTGCTGGAATGATTCAAGGTTCACATTTTGAATTCTCTCTACCTTGTTTAGCGTCATATTCTATTGTTTGAAATACAGGAATGTCGCATAAAGCACTTCTATCACCTTCTGGAAATTCCCTGCTGGTTCTGTTAGCCAGCTCACCTTTATGGTGGGATGGGAATGATTCAAGAGACACAGAGACCATGGCGGCACAACAGTTTCTAAATTTACATTTTAAAAAGGTGAGGGACGTGGTTGCAGTATACAGTCACAGGGCTTTGATTTCCTAGTTACAGTTTTAAAAGTAAATCCAATTAATTTAGATGTTACCACATGAAGCACATTTATGTAGGTTACAATTTTTTTTTTTTTTTTTTATTGTACGGCAGATACTGCTTGTTGTAGAATTGGCTGTGCACTGACATTCTTATTTTGATCAATATGAATGAGCAAGGTTTTTATGGGAGTTTTATGGTTAGTTGTTTGTGAAGATTTGTCAACCTTGAGAGTGCAGATTAAGAGTTAAAAACCCGAATGATAGCTATATTAGCTTCCACACTAACAGATGACAACGATAAGTTTATTATTATTTAAATGCTCAACCTCTTTATAGTCAGGTGGATTCTGACTGGCTGTGTTTGTCTTTATTATCTGGAAAAAAAAAATTGACTATAAACCATATTTGTTTGTCTGTGTTGTTATCGTTATAATTATGGTGTGGGCACTGCTATTCTCACAGAATTAGAATGATTATTAAAACTTTAGTCATATTTATAGTCACAATATAGTACTTCATATTGAACATTATAGTCATCATAATTGATGTAAACAGGAGTTTATAGTAATATATTTAACATTTTACACACACGCACTCATTCACTTCAATATATTAAAACACTATTAAACAAAGAAGGTAAAACTGCTGTGATGAACATGATGAGAAACAACTGTATCAAGGGGAGAATGAGAGAAAGAGTGAACAGATGTTTGTGATTAAACACTTCTCTGTGCTCACTGTTCTCTGAGTAATATTGAATAAGTAAATATTATTTGTATAGCGCTTTTAACAATGCAAATTGTGTCAAAGCAGCTTTACATCAGCTTGATATGAATGAATGAATGAATGTCATTCTCCACTGGCCAGACAAAATATCACCCAATAACACTAAACTCATCTGGGGAGCCATTTGGTACGGTCCATTCCTCAACACCTGACCATAAACATGTCATTGCTTCTGTTCAGCACGGCTCATCTCTCACAGGGAACAGATATGGGTCAGCACTCATTTTAAGCTTCCCATATACTGGAGTTTTATGGCGTGAAAACTGTGCTGAAGAAAACCAAAGCATAAAGAAAGTCACTTGATAAGCACTAGAGTGTTCGATTCACTCTCTTAACTTTCTCAGAAGTCCATCTGCTTCAAAAAATACCTTTAGTTTAAAAAATATAAAGCTGATTACTCATATTATCATTTTATTTGAATATTGCAGTATTTTGTCAGAGATTTCACCTAGATAGACTCTAGTGTGTGATGTGCTTGTATAATTCTGGCATTTAAACAGCTAAACCATCTGCTGAATGTTTGAGTTATAGGGGCCTGTAGGGTGGCTGAAGGAAGCTGGTATTGTGCCCACTTAGAGTCAGCTAACAACAGATCTCCTGGCACACACACACACACACACACACACACACACCCTCACTCACTCACTCACTGTAGAATACACTGCCAAAAGTGTCCATGGTGCATTGGTCTTGATCAAAAACAGGATATGCTGTATATATATATATATATATATATATATATATATATGAGGACTGCATTTGATTATAAAACGTTATGTACTGTATGCACAGTATGTCTAATGAAAAATAAATAAATTAACCATGATTTGCAAGAGAAATATGTCTGAGTGAAATTACTAGTATGCTTTTTTTTATTTGTTTTTTACAAGATTTACTTACTCAACTTTAAATACAAAAGTGTTTAGATCATAATAAATAAAAAAAAAGATCAGATTATCATCATAGGCAAAATTATACATGAAAAATAGAAATTAAGAAGAAATTAAGTCAATGAGGGGCTATTACAGTTCATACTGGCATATAGTTTTTACCGAGCCTTTGTACTAGTTTTACATACAGGTCCTTCTCAAAAAATTAGCATATTGTGATAAAGTTCATTATTTTCTGTAATGTACTGATAAACATTAGACTTTCATATATTTTAGATTCATTACAACACAACTGAAGTAGTTCAAGCCTTTTATTGTTTTAATATTGATGATTTTGGCATACAGCTCATGAAAACCTCTCTATCAAAAAAATCTCTCAAAAAATTAGCATATTTCATCCGACCAATAAAAGAAAAGTGTTTTTAATACAAAAAAAGTCAACCTTCAAATAATTATGTTCAGTTATGCACTCAATACTTGGTTGGGAATCCTTTTGCAGAAATGACTGCTTCAATGCGGCGTGGCATGGAGGCAATCAGCCTGTGGCACTGCTGAGGTGTTATGGAGGCCCAGGATGCTTCGATAGCGGCCTTAAGCTCATCCAGAGTGTTGGGTCTTGCGTCTCTCAACTTTCTCTTCACAATATCCCACAGATTCTCTATGGGGTTCAGGTCAGGAGAGTTGGCAGGCCAATTGAGCACAGTAATACCATGGTCAGTAAACCATTTACCAGTGGTTTTGGCACTGTGAGCAGGTGCCCGGTTGTGCTGAAAAATGAAATCATCTCCATAAAGCTTTTCAGCAGATGGAAGCATGAAGTGCTCCAAAATCTCCTGATAGCTAGCTGCATTGACCCTGCCCTTGATAAAACACAGTGGACCAACACCAGCATCACTGACTGTGGGTACTTGACACTGGACTTCAGGCATTTTGGCATTTCCCTCTCCCCAGTCTTCCTCCAGACTCTGGCACCTTGATTTCCGAATGACATGCAAAATTTGCTTTCATCCGAAAAAAGTACTTTGGACCACTGAGCAACAGTCCAGTGCTGCTTCTCTGTAGCCCAGGTCAGGCGCTTCTGCCGCTGTTTCTGGTTCAAAAGTGGCTTGACCTGGGGAATGCGGCACCTGTAGCCCATTTCCTGCACACGCCTGTACACGGTGGCTCTGGATGTTTCTACTCCAGACTCAGTCCACTGCTTCCGCAGGTCCCCCAAGGTCTGGAATCGGTCCTTCTCCACAATCTTCCTCAGGGTCCGGTCACCTCTTCTCGTTGTGCTGCGTTTTCTGCCACACTTTTTCCTTCCCACAGACTTCCCACTGAGGTGCCTTGATACAGCACTCTGGGAACAGCCTATTCGTTCAGAAATTTCTTTCTGTGTCTTACCCTCTTGCTTGAGGGTGTCAATGATGGCCTTCTGGACAGCAGTCAGGTCGGTAGTCTTACCCATGATTGCGGTTTTGAGTAATGAACCAGGCTGGGAGTTTTTAAAAGCCTCAGGAATCTTTTGCAGGTGTTTAGAGTTAATTAGTTGATTCAGATGATTAGGTTAATAGCTCGTTTAGAGAACATTTTCATGATATGCTAATTTTTTGAGATAGGAATTTTGGGTTTTCATGAGCTGTATGCCAAAATCATCAATATTAAAACAATAAAAGGCTTGAACTACTTCAGTTGTGTTGTAATGAATCTAAAATATATGAAAGTCTAATGTTTATCAGTACATTACAGAAAATAATGAACTTTATCACAATATGCTAATTTTTTGAGAAGGACCTGTAGCTCTAATTAACGATTTGATGCTATGCACACTTCATCAGCTGAAATGTCCTTTGAGACATTAACAAATAAGGCGCACAGTGTCTCTGAACGACTCAAAATAATTGATTTTAACTGTGATATTTAGTGTCATTCACCAGGGGGCAGTAAATCCTCAATTTTTATTCTTCCACAAGTCTGTTTAGCAGTTGGTTTGAAAGGTTCTAAATAATCAAAATGTTATTTTAAAATGCATTTCATGAAATGTATTTGAAATATTAATCCTACATCAAAAAACAAAACAAAAACTAAATTCCTTCAAATGAAATTACATTATTTCCCCATTATTAGCTAGTATTGCCCATGAAGTAATAAGAGCCATACCATTAATGTCATTAATGCAGTATAGACATTTTATTTTTTTAAAGTAACAGCGCATATGAACGTGTGTGTACAACACAAACCACACGTGCACTCGTGCTTCCTATTTATTATGAAAATACAAGTTCTCATCAATAGCCCGAAGAGTGCAGGGGGCGTGATATTTCACAGAGGGAGGGTACACACACACACACACACATTTCCCTTCTTCTCGCGCTGCATCCCGTCTGACACACTCAGGCTGGCGCGCCGCTTTGTGTTGAGCTAGTCCGACTCATTTCCGCGAATCGGTTCTTTTGAACAGTTCATTTAAATGGAGAGATTCAAGAAAAGATTAATCGGTACTTTTACGTCACACCCGTACCCAAGTGTCAAGTGAACATTTTAAAATCTTTAAACAATACCTGCCAATGTATGCAACGCAATTGTTTATTCTGTTTTATTAAGCCAGCCTACATTAATTCACGTTGGCCTACAGTCTTGTGTTTTTTTTCACTTTGCTGCCCCGCACTAAATTAGATTAACATTAAGTCCTGTTTAATTTGCTTTTCTTTGCAAATTGAAAATACCGCTGTGACAAATGCTAATTCTCTTAAGCTATTTGCAGAAATAGCCTACCTAAGCGTCATGTTTCTAATAGTTAGTTACAATGTTTTGCAATCTCTTTGCCCTTTGTGTGATGCTGTTACACCACGCATAAGTTGTTTCCTGCACAAATTCGGCTATTTCTTAACTCTATTCAATGGGGCGCTTACTTTGCGCCCCATTGATCAACCCGAGCAATTGGATCATGTTCAGCGGCACTTGACTCAGTTCGAGTCGGACAGACCAAAACAACAATTCGATGCTTTTGAGAACCGCTCCGACCGGATCAGACCTTTTCGCGAAAGAATCGATCAGTCCAATTGGTGAACTGGTTCAAAAGAACCGACTCATAAGAAGCGAAAAGAGCGATCTAAGGAGGAGAGGCGCATCTGGAGACAATAGAAGGCAATGCAGAGCTGTGCTTTGTCGCTCTGATCGAGGGCTGTGGCATCAAAACACAGAAATATAGAGATGATGGAGCGCTGAATCTGGATATATTTCCCGTTATCTTGAACTGTGAGATCTAAGAGGAAAGATGAGTTCTGCTGAAGCGGCGGAGGACGGACCCAGTGATTCAGACACGGATGCCTTTTTCAAAACAGGTACGATGAGAGGAGAGATGGAGAGACCGTGATCTCTGAAGAAACGCTTGCTCATATTGGCGCACTTAGTCTTATTTTTCATCCTTTCTTCATGACGGTTAACTTAAGTTCAATGTAGGCTATTCCTCTTTAATTTACCAAGTGCTCATTGTATTTATTTTCATAGTTATTTAATAATATTTTATTCAATTTTCTTTTTTTAATTGTTTTTTTTTTTTCTCGTTTATTCAGTTTTGTTATTTGATTTTATTTCGTTTATTTGGCGCTGTTTTGGCAATGCAGTTTTTGTTTGTGAAGCACACTAAATTGAAACTGCATTTAGATATAGACCTTTTAAGAAACTCAAAAGGAGGTTGAGGAAAAAGATGAAAGCCGAAGTTAAATAGAAACTAATGGGATAAATTATGGCATTATGTGATTTAAGGATGTTTGATGTGCAGTATGCGTGATTAGGATGCCGAGCATTAGTACCGTTATCCTGTTTGGATTGACAGCTATAATGAGCTTTAGCCCTAGTCTGAAAGCCCAGCCATATCTCTTGAACAGCACCATATAACTACTTGATAACTTCTCATGCATTATTTCTCAGGATTGTGGTTATCAATGTGTATGCTGCAGTAGACACAATGGCTGGTTCGTTGCCATATATTAGGTCTGACTTAGTGTCAAATCACTGTCACTTGTGTGTACTTAACTGGGCTTCATGCTGGGCTCATGAGACAGTGATTGGAAAGAAGCTAATTACAAACACACCTCTGTTTAATGGGTCATTTATCTAAAAGCTCATTGCTTGTGAGTGTTGGAAGTGGCACAAAGTTTTTTTCTGGGATGTGTGCTTTTCCCCAGTTTGAGGGAGGCTTTAGCTAAATTGCTTAGAAATCAGCCTTTTCTGTAAGATCTTGGTCTTTGAAAGATTAGTCAATGAAGTCAGACTAAGATTCTGTAATTATTGCCACATGCCCATTTATAACAAGCAAATTCCTTGTATTTCAACCATTTATGTTGCTCTTATTGTCTTTGCAAAGTGGACATAAATATTTATGTGTATGTTGAGTTGAGTGCAGTTGTCACCGTTGACGTACGGGGTCAGAATAGAGGCAAGAACTCATATCATGTGCAGTGTTTCTGGAGATTACAGAGAGGAAATGGCTGGTAGAAATGCTAATGTTTAAGTAAGTGGTCCAAGGCTGTAAGACCCCTGCTGAGGAGTGATGCATAAACCCTGCAGCTTTACACAGCGGGCTATAGGTCAGGATTCTGGTACACTACACTCACTCTCTCTCACACACACACAAACAGAACACACATCTACACACACTGCATAACGCAAATCACAAACTTTTTTTCCCCCATTTGTTACAGTGGTGCTGCCTTTATTTCTGTCTTTTGAATGTGAGTGTGGTTCAAGGTGAGGTTCTTTGGAGGAAGTGTTTGAATTATCTCAGTTTTTGAGCTGAAGGTCATATTTGCAAGCACAAGCTGATAAATAACAAAGAGGTTCAGAAAAAAACCCACACACTACAGAAAGAATAATAGTTGGTACTCACGGATGTTGGAAGTGTGGAAATGTTGACAGATTGAAACAGATTTTTGCATTTTCTGAAGGTTCTCTTTCATGGTTTTGCAGAGCTTGCTGCCATAATAAAGTGCTGCTGGTGGCTGCCAGGGTGTTGTTTTGTGGTTGATAGTGTGTTCAAGGTGACCACAACAAAGTCTCTATAATATTCCAACCTGATTTCATGGGAAAGCATAGTTATTTTATGAGGTGCCGAATTTGTATGAATTTGTGCAATGTGAATCATATGAAAACAATTTTTGGAAAAACATAAAGCATGAAGGTCCACTCCTAAAAATAACCATGACTGGGGTGTAAACTAGCCACCGTTTCACCAAAATGTAATATAGTTACAAATTACCATGGGATTGTTTTGGATATTCTGGTATTCCTCCATCAATGTCAATGGTATTTTTATTTCATCTGCTTTGTACGTAAATCCAATCACAAAGTAATAGCAAACTTCCTCAACAAGCTGGACGATTTAGATATCGCTCATGTCTGTAGCACAAATAGTTCACCATCAGTGCCATGGCAATGTATAAGCAATACTCAGTCTTTTTCTCACCTAGAACTTCAGAGCAAGTGAAGAACAAAGCAGGCTATTTTTAGGCCTGATCATAAAGACATTGTTGAGTTGTGCAGAGCATTGGTTTTGAGATCTCCAATGCCAATTATTTGCAGATGTTTGGAGGTCTGGGTGAGGTATCAAAGAGCAGAGGGGTTTTTACTGTGGTTTTACCCAGTGGAAGAAAGGACATCTGCTTGCTGAACACAGCCTTTGGCCGTCATCAATAGATATACAGATAGATCCGGGCAGCCCGTGCCCCTGGGGCCAACAAAAAGACTGGAGGTTATGGTTATAATGGAGGAAGAGAGGGACTGAGTGAATGGGACCATAAATCCTCTCTCTTCTGCCACGTCCAGTTGTAGTGGGTGTTTGCCCTCCTAGAGAAAAGACGTTACGTGGCTGAGTGAACAGTAATCCATTCACAAGCGCCACACTCAGCGATCTGAAGAGGGTTTTATACCTTCAGCCACATATGGCTCACACGCTGCATGTGTATTCAGTATTTATGGTTAGATTAACTTCTATACCAACACAGAACTATGTGCCCTTGTGAAAAATAAGCACGCTTTAGCACACTTTCAAACAGAGTTTTTATTATGGAAATAAATTTAAAAGAATATACTTTATATTGGAATATATTACAACCAAATGAACAGTTTATAGTTTAATTTAGGTTCTATTTTGAGTGCTTTTGTAAGTACATCTTTTCTTGTAATTTCATAATTATTTCTATTGTTTATGAAAAAAGTGTACTATTGAATGTACTTATTTAAGATTAACTTAAATCTTTAGTTAACCATTTAAAGTCATTTGAATCTTGTATGTCATGTATTTAAATAGTTACACATTTCCAGTCAAAAAGTTGCTATTCACTTTAAATATTATAATTGAATATCATGCTACAGTTTAAATTATTATTAAGCATATTATGTCAAAATTAATGTACTTCTTAAAATTATGACAAAATATTATTGAAACAATTATTTAAAATGTACTAATTTAACATTATATTTAACATTTTAATAACATTAAATCATTACTATTAAATTATTTGCAAGTGCAGTTTTTTTAACAACACACTTTTAAGGTTTGAAGTACACTACAAGTGCACAATCAATACAATTAACTTTGCTTTTTCACAAGTGTGGCTCTTTATTATTAGATAACTGTTCCCTGACCCTGTGAACACATGAATATGAGTCACTACAGTTCTGAGTACATTGATTTGGTTCATATTCTTGGTATAAAGAAGTTAGTTGCTGAGAAACTAGAGAACGACCTCTCTCCTCTCATAATAATTGTTGATTGTCATATTTGCACCCCTCCTTTGTTATCCTTCCTGTTATAAGCTGTTACTTCCTTCTGAAGTCCTCTTTAGCACTGCTTATTAAACATTATATGACTGTGTAAAACTGGCTCACAAAATCAGATGAGGCAAATCATGCATTGATGAAATGAGCGATTGTTTTTGTAAAGCATCTGTGTTCTATTGTCTTCTGTAAAAGCGGTTATTAATTCATTACATAATCAATCACCTGATCAATACATTGGGTGGAGGTAGGCCAGGCTTTAAGGGCCATGAAGAAGATTATTTGCTAATCCTGTCTGGAAGTGTTGCATTGGTTTTGACAGGGTTTAGTGAAGGCTTTGTTCTGCATGCAGCAAAGATCTGATTTCTTGGCGCATCCAACTCAAATCGATTTAGTTGTTTGTTGTCTGAACTGAAACTGAAAAAAAAGTGTTTTTTTACTAAATTGATCCAAACCTCATTTATATGTGGTTTGAAATCCGATTAAAAATGAATTTCCGGATTTTTGAAAGTAAAAAGTCGGTCCAGACCGTAACATCGTAGCTTTCACTGTGTAATGAATTGCGATAGAGTTCATATAAGCATGCATGTCTGTTATGCTTATGTTGTTGATGTGCCTCTGTAGTTTATGTCATGCTCTCTTACGTCTCTTGACATTGTACTGACGCTTACATCATAACTAAGGCAACTGATGTAGAAACACCAGATATTGACTAAACTGAATGAACAAATGATCTGCTTTCATCAGTGCAGACAGTCAAACCTTGATTTGTGACGAGAACTTTGATAACCTTTAGCAACAATGAGCATTTTGCCATTACTGACAATTTTTTTTTGGCAAACCTTTGGCAAATATGTGCCAGTAGCAGGAAAGATTTATGATAAACCTGTGGCAGTAATGGACAAAAAAGTGTTGTTGTACTTTTCACTAAAGTAAAAATTATTATTGGAAAACTATGACAAAACATCCTGAATGACTGTCACATTTTCAACTCACACCCAATATAACTGTTCTGACCTAAACATTTTGGAAATTTAGATTTGAAAATCAAATTGGATTTCTGCGTAGTGTGAGCAAAGTGCAAGAGCTTAGCTATGAGGGAGAGCTAATGAGAATTAAAGACACTGGGTTGTGTGAGAATCTGTGTGTATTTGAACAGTCTGTTGTGGGCAGCTGTTTGATGGTGTTGCCCTGAGGACTGATTTCCTCTGCGAGTGATATGGATACACACTGTAATCATATGCAGACCATATGAGCATACTCTCCTTTCTTTTTCTCATGGAGAGTATGCATTTATTCAGGGCAATAAAACAGTTAAAGAATTGCAGGGATGGTATCTCCTGGTATTAAATATGTTTTGAAGCCTCTTACCATATGATTTGGTCTTAAAGCATTCATGAATCAGCCTTTATCCTCTAAACATGATGCTGTCCTGATGGTGCAGTCCTGGTTTGGTTTTTGGCAGATCTGGATCTGTTTCCACTCAGTGTAGTCAGAAGGGAAAAGTGGAAATTGGCTTTGGCAAGTAAATAAAGTGTACTCGCCAGTTGGCCAGTCACTGTTATAATGCTGCTATTGACATAATGACCTGTGCTGTTTGCTGTAAATATACAAGAGAAGAATAGCAGCATAATTATTTTGTAATGTGATATACATTCCAATGATAAAGTGTGGGTTGCGATTTCAATTTTAAGATTTTTTTATGTTTTCAAAAGAAGTCTCTTATGCTCACCAATTTTTTTATTGTCAAAAACCATCATAGTGGGAAATATCATTACAATTTAAAACATAGTCATTTGATATGGTGCTCAAGAAACAATTTTCATTATTATTAATGTTGAAACAATTTTGCGGCTTAATTTTTCAAATTGTTTTTATTGCATAGAAAATTCAAAATAACAGCATTTATTTTAAATATATTTTTTAACAATGTAAAAGCTTTTGTAATTGAATGCATGTATTACTATTTCAGAGATAACTTTTAATTTAACATATAAGGGACTATTTTAAGAAACACTGTCATGAAAATATACTCTCTTTTCAAACCTAAATTTTAATATACATGCTTTGCTTGAATGATTCTATATCTGTTCATGTGTGCATGAGACAAGGCTGGAAACTGCAGATAAAATCCTACAATGCCACAGCATGATTCAGCCTGATTAGACTGACACACAGTACGAGACGCGCACAGCCGGTGCTGGAAAAAGCCTTGGCTTCCTGCCAAAGTGTGTGTGTTTGTGCGTGTATGTGTGAACACCCCTATCCCCCACACCACGCTGTCTGTGCCCCACTCGTGGGCTCCAGTGTGAGGTAGAACAATAGAGCATGATGCTCCAGCATCAGCACACACACAATACACTCAAATGACAGCCAGCATGTTTCTGTCTGGCACATCACCTCTTCTGCCTTTCATTTCTTGTGGTTTTCTGTTTTCCAGTTTGCATTTTCCATCCCTTTAATGTCTTTACCTCTCTCCATCTCTCTTTCACACACACACACACACACACACACACACACTTTTGTCTAGCTAACACATACTAGACTTCAATTGTTTTATATAAAGATCACAATTATGACTTCAGACTAACCAAACACAAACCTCACCCACATTTTCTTCTAAATCAGGACATCCCCAAACTCACTTCTGGGGATACATTTGTCCACAAACTGTATAAGGAATCACACACACATTGTTAAGTAATTACACACACTTACCAAAAGTTTGCCAAATGAGGAAGTGTCCAGGAGATTTTAATTCACTTCTGGGGACAATTTTAGCTTTTTAGTTTGCCCTTAACTAGAGCTATAAGTAACCCCTAACCCCAACACACACACACACACACACAGTTGTAGTGTGGCAGATGGCTAATTGGCCGGTTAGAGGCAGTGGGTTTATAGCGCGAGTGAGAGCAGATTCGAGTGGATTATAGAGTCATGATATGACGTTGAGGGAGATGGGCTTTAGTGAGAAGGATCCCCATTTCCGCAGTCTGTTCCTGCGCTATGTAAGCGTGGACGGACACTTAGCACTGCAGGCTAATGGAGTCAGATCTCATTAGCTGATCCTCGGCTTTGAATGAGGCTTTTAGATGGATTGAGGGAACTATTCCCTGGAGGCATGTGAGTCTGCAACTGTGCTCCACTGATAAAGATGCTGCTCCACTCGCCATTCCAACAGCTAATTCTGCTTATTCCTAATGTACAATGGCAGATTACACATGCAAATTTCAACTACATTTCTCACCTGCAGGCCTTTAAAAGGCCCAATGATAAATCAGACCAAAGGTGATGTGTGCACTGATTAAACGGTAAAATACATTTCAATGTTCCATTCATTGCATTCATTTTGAACCAATCACCTGAGATGCTCAACAGGTACTCACTAGAGCTAAGAAAATGACTTCATAACAGCTCTAATTGGCTTAAGAATGCATACAATTTATCACATTATGCTTAAGCCCGGTTTAACCCTATAAGGGTGTTTCACACTTTAAATGGTTAACCCTGGGTCATCCTAAACTCTGGGTTAACGTTACTTGCATATTTGCAGCGTCAACAGGTATGACTGGATAAATGCAGCACATGGGTGGTTTAAATAACCAGCTTGTGTTGCGCTTTTGCATCAGTGAGAAAAAATGTTGACATGCAGGCTGTTTTACAGCACACAGGGTTCCTGTGACTGTACAAAGTTTGAGGGTTTCATAACCCCATGTTATGATTCGCCCTCCTGAATTACAAAGGTAAAACTCTCTACCCAGGGTTAAAAGCAGGATCTTCTAGAGCGACAGTAACCTGGGGTTAAATGCAGTGTGAAAAGGCCAATCCTACTCTGTGAAAAATAACAATTTCTCACTCATATTTTAGTCTCATCTTACTGATATATTAAAGAGATCTCATTTGTGATTTTGGTTTTCTTATGGATAAGACTCTCTTCTTCTCAAGAAACACTTTTTGCTGTATAGAGTTGTTGTTGCATTGTATGTTCTTTAGATCAGCGTTTTGATGTCTGAAATGTGTAAAGTCTTGACTGTGTACATAGATTGAAACTAGAGAATTAAACAATTCTTGTGGAAATTGTATGAAACTTGTGTTCTGCTATGATATGTAAATGTATCCTGTGGAAGCCTTAGTTATAGTTAGGACCTTTATTTTACAAAGTATATATCTGCTGCTAAATAGAACAATATTCTTCACTTAAATGCAGAAAACTATCTACTAGGGGTTCAGGTGGAAAAAAAGTTGATTTTGGATGTATTTTACACTTCATCAGAACACCTGCTCTAACTGTTTCTGCTGGATTTGACATTTTGATTAATCTTAATCAATCAACTTTATTACAGAGCAGTTTGAGAGCATATCTACGCTTTCATGATTTATGTTGCTTAATGAAATGAGACACCCAGCCCTTTGAAACTGCTTCTCAATTGCTCCCCATTGATCTTGAAAAGAAGCATTAAGATGTAAGCACAGTCCTGCAGTTCTACTCCAAACATAAATGGTTTGTGAAATGCACTGTAATACCCATTTCACATTTTTTCTCCCCACTCTCCACCATAAGCTTCTAAGTAGATCTAGCTTCCATCAGACAAATGAAAAGCATTCAAACATCTTCATTTGAACAGACACAAATATGTTTTTTGCTCAGAAGTTGCTTTTTCACAGCTCTGTTAAGTTCTCGTTTGTTTAGGTCTTATCTTTGTCTAAGATGTTTCTCCTTAGTGCTTCAGTAAAAATAAAAATAGGCACAAATGAGGCAAATGTTGAAATATAGCCAGATTACACAATTAATATGAATAGGAACATTCAGATCACTTGATCTTGGAATAATTTCAAGAGAAAAGGTCCTATTGAGATATCTAGCTTTTATTATCAATCTTTGATTGATAACATCCACATCTGAGCTCAGTTTGAGACACCGTTGAGATCTCTTATGAAACTAAAGAGCAGGTACATAAGGTTACTAGGGTCTCTTTCTCAGGAGAAAGTCTGAGAATCAGTAGAATTTAATCAAAATGTCTCCATTCATTTAATCTCCATGTCTAGTTGAAGCAGTTGAGATATTAAATAGACATCCATAAGAAAGAAACATCTCATATGAGATCTGTGTCTGCCAGGTTTCTCTGAAGGGTGCACAGCTTTGATAGAAAGAGGAAATTAAAACGCCTATTGAAACTGTTCCAGTGGAAATAACATGATTCCTTCTTTATTGTTTTCACCGGGTGGGGGGTACCATGATCTAACCTCACCTAGGCAGGACGCACACGCTCACATGGCCACAGGCTCCATGAGGATTCATGCAGGGAACCAGAGAGTGCTCATGCATATTTAATCTACTGCTAACCAAGAGAGAGATGATTTGAGAGACCGAGGCAATGAGAACTAGAGAGTCAGTCATTGCAGTCGGTCATTAGTGGCATTTGCTTAGATATACCGTACTTGAATTTGAACTACGAACATTTAAACTTTGACCCATTTATGATATGGACATAAAGGACATGCACATGCACATATGATATGCACATTCCTCAAATCATGGGCCTTGTTAAAGGGATAGTTCACCCAAAAATGAAAACTCTGTTATTAATTACTCACCCTCATGTCATTCTAAACCCGTAAGACCTTCGTTCATCTTCGGAACACAAATGAAGCTCTCTGACCCTCCATAGACAGCAATGTAATTACCACGATCAACGCACAGAAACGCAGGAAAGAGATCGGTATCCAAAATAATCCATGTGACATCAGGGGTTCAACCGTAATTTTAAGAAGCTAGTTCTGTTTACTTTGCATACAAAAAATATTCTCATAGCTTCGTAAAATTACAGTTGAACCCCTGATGTCACATGGATTATTTTACCGATTTCCTTGCTACGTTTCTGGACCTTGACAGTGATAATTATGTTGCTATCTGTGGGAGGGTCAGAGAGCTCTTAATTTGTGTTCCGGAGATGAACAGAGTTCTTACGGGCAAATGAGCGCTATTACTTCTGCGCTATTCTTGCTAGGTAATAGTAGTTACTACAGTGTTAATAGTGCATTAGTGGATCAGTATTCTAAAGTGTTACCACTATCCCTTTACGGCACTACCATTATTCTAAGTGATCAGACATACAGTTTGTAAAAGATTAATTTTAGAAGCAGATTTACTAAGTAGTTAATTGGTAAGCAACCATCTTAGACACTAGCAGTGACCTAGCAAACACCCTCTTAAAAATAAAGTTTGCAAATGGGTGTTTTTGTAGTTAACACAAGACCCATTTTGATTTCCCCATATAAATCTGAAAACCCTTTTTCCGCTATAAAGACATTTTTGTGGAATGAATGTTCTTCACAAAACCATCAATGTCAATAAAGAACCCATAGATTTAAGTGTGTAGCAACTACCCACAACACCTTAACAACTTTGAGTTGCGATGAAACCGATGTAGCAGCAGTTTTTTTCTTCTGTATTTTGACATACATCTGAGAGAAACAGATAATGGAAAAATAAAAAATGTAGTGCAGGAACTTGGTTCTGCTCATCGGTTGTTGATTGCATGGAGGCAGATCTGTATGTGAGCTTACCGTCGATGGTAAGAAAGCGGCAGAGTTTAAGCAGACTAAACGATTGGAGAAGTCCAGCATATGTCATCAGTCTGTCAATTCACCTGAAGATTGAGTTATGACAGTTTGATTAAAATTACGAGATCATAAAAAATGCTTGGACAATTTGTTCACAATAAATAACATGCCTTTAAAAACTACATTTTTATTTTATGCCAACTTTAAAACCCTTCAGACCACTATAGCGACTCCATTGCAATGCACTGACAGCCACCCACAACTTTGTAGCATTGTCCTGGGACTCTTGCAGACAAGCACTGCTCTCATTTTCTTAAGAAAATGTAAAAGTGCAGTTTCTCTTATTTTGCACATGGTAATTTCTTCACCCTGCAGTGTAATGCAGACTACTTGTGTTCTTTCGGGTACAGTAATGTTTGAGTGCTCTGTTGTTGAGATGAAATTGTGTTCTGCACTGAGAGTTCAGCACTGCAGGACAGGAGACTGCTGTGTTCAGCACACACACACACAATCACACTCACACACACACACACTCTCTCTCACACACACACACACACACACACACACACATATATGCAGATGAATGTGTAGGGTAAGCCAGCTAAGGCAAACAGACTGCTTGGTGCAAGAAGAGCTGCTTGGCTAATGCTTTTAGAGCGTTATATTTCAATGGGAGAGAGGCGAGTGGACAGAGAGATATAAACACAGTGATGCTTGATGGAGGATGTCTGTGAGCGTGGAGCTCCAATCAATGGCTGCCCATGAAAAATAAGTACTTTAGCATACTTTTAGAATGAGTACTTAAAAATAATATACTTTAAAAGAATTTACCAAGCAAACATGTTTTCTGACACATATTTGTATGTTAACTGCAATTCAATGAAACTGCATTATAGTTTAAATCTATATTTTATGCAGTTAACAAAATTTAGAGTGCTTTTTTACCCACTTAAGTAGGACTTAAGTACATCTCCATATGTAATAAGGGGAGGAGGATTTTTGCAGGGAACTGAACCAGACAGAACCTGTGGCTGGTTTACCATGGTCTAGCTGGTTTCGCAGCCTGGCCAAACTGACAAGTGCCAGACCAGTTTGGAAGACCAGCTAACCAAGCTAACAGAGTAAGCATGTTTTAATGTGAAGCATTGTGGCTTCAGCGTGTTGCGTTTGCATGGTTTTGTATATGTTATTCTAGGGTCATGGCTCTCTTTTGCCCACTGGAGTGACGACCCAGCTGAAGGCGATAAACAATGACCTTAGCAGTGAGCGAGCATGTACTGTATGTGGACGTGGACAACTATTTCTTGGCACTCTTCAGCAGCACACTGAATCTATAAACAGCCTGTGTTTATAAAATCCCAGAAAACAGATAAACCATGCTGTCAGGAGTGAGTTTTTCAAATTTCCAACAATTATGGTGTTTGTAGTTTACAAAATTCTATTTCCATGACTCCAGTCACATATTCTCAGCGATGTAACCTCTGAAGTGTACGGAGCCCCTAAAGGGACATGGTGGTGGAAAAAAAATCAGGGTGGGTGGAAATTTTTTTTTACATTTGCCTCAAGAAACTTTGCGTTTCCAAGCAAAACTTTTGCATTCTCTCACAAAGATATTTGCGTTCCCTCGCAGAACTTTTGCGTTCCCTCGTAAAGATATTTTGTGTTCCCTCGCAAAGATATTTTGTGTTCCCTCGCAAAACTTTTGCATTCTCTCACAAAAGATATTTGCTTCCTCTCGCAAAACCAGTTAAGTTAGTGTAAGTGTAAGTTAGTGGTTCATACAGACCGTATGTTCACAATGTAGCGGTACATAGAGTTTTTAAACTTGGACTCAAGTTCATACAATCAGCTTTGGTTATAATTTAAGGCACGGTTTTGGGATATTCTAAAATGCTAAAGTAAGGAATAATTGACGACACACTGTTGAATTATTAGAAAAATAATGCACACCCGAGGTGGTGATGCGCCAACGAGCCACGTTTTTGCTGTCACATAGTATCTACACTGGATGCGACAAAGCATTGCAAATCATTTGAACTTTGTGTCAGTACGTTATAAATAGAACGAGTCAGCAGTTTACTGTCAGGGCTGTTGCTGATTTGTAAGATTATTACTTGATAATATGGTTTAATTTATGTAGGCCTACATAATTGTTTGCCTCCTATGGGATTATGACGTGTGCATTGTGTTTGTTTATTTTTATTTCACAAGTATATCGTTCGCGTCTTTATACAGTGTTTGATGGCATTTTTGATTTTGATTTTTGATTGGCGTGTAATGGAAGAACATACCTAACCAGCATTGTGTATGCTGTTTTTTTCAACAGGGGATTTATACTTACATGTGGGCAGTTTTTGTCTAAATAGGGTGTAATTTGTACTGACAGGTACAATGTTTCTCAGTGCTTCCAAAGCATACCAAACCCTGTGGGGAAGTCGTGGCCTAATGGTTAGAGATTCGGACTTGTAATCCAAAGGTTGCGGGTTCGAGTCTCAGGCCGGCAGGGATTGTAGGTGGGGGGAGTGAATGTCCAGCGCTCTCTCCACCCTCAATACCACGACTGAGGTGCCCTTGAGCAAGGCACCGAACTCCCAACTGCTCCCCGGGCGCCGCAGCAGAAATGGCTGCCCACTGCTCCGGGTGTGTGTTCACGGTGTGTGTGTGTGTTCACTGCTGTGTGTGTGCACTTTGGATGGGATAAATGCAGAGCACGAATTCCGAGTATGGGTCTCCATACTTGGCTGTATGTCACGTCACTTTCAATAAGAGTCAATCAACAAATCATACAGGTATTGTTATGTATTAGCTCTAAATGAGACATGAAGGCTCTTAGCAGGTGGACTGATATGTAGAGAGGGTTGTAAATCTCTGCTTCTTCTCTCAGGGTGTTTTAAAAAACACTGAGATGTGTTTGAGATGGTTTGCAATGATATCACCCTCCTCATGTCTGGCTAGAGAGAGAAATGGGCTCCCCATTGACAAACTCTGCCAAAACCCTCATATATATTTTGCTTTCTGGGAACATCTGGGAAAACTATCCATTCTAAGAGAGAGAGAGAAAGACCCTCTTGTTGAAATCCTGAGGGGAAAATGTCTTACAGATAAGTAACATGCAGCTGGTTTCCTACCAAAAACAAGTGTGTGTTTGTGGAACATGGACTGCTGAAGAAGGCTTTCTGTGATATGGTGTTTCACTCCTGCTTCACTCTTCCTCAGAGAAGCAAATAAAATGACCAGCACTCTGGGTGGAAAATGCTCTTGCTCAACTAAGAACACTGGCTGTCACTGGTGTAATCATCAATGGTCGAGTTTGGATTGAGTCACTGGCATGGACCAGCCAGCCTTTACTTTATACTCAGATGTGTGAATAGTGTGTGTATTTGGGGGATTGTGCTGGAGTGGAATACAGCTGGTGTATTAATGAGCACACCGGGAGCTTTGGCACAGTAAACCATACGGCTGACTGCCAATAAGAGCTTACTGTAGCTTTTAAGAATGGAGAGAAAGACAAAGAAGCTGTCAGAGCCAGCTTCACGCGACCTGATCCATGTCACCTTAGATGTATAAGGTTAGAACTGATTCAGTGCCCTTATGAAAGTTTACCATCGTTACTATTAGTAACCAAGTTCAGTATGGTTTAGATATACTATCTGTCAAAATAATTAGTGCTGCAATTCACAATGCCCCAAATTCAGGTTTAGGGTTTGAATGTGCCAGTGCTTCCTCAGAGTTTAAGAATAAATCTTTTCACATTTCATATTTAAGTTACAAGATTATTTTAAGTACAAAATTAATACTGTCCCAAAGTTGCTGCCTTTTGGTATACAATGAAACCAATATTCTGAAGCCAAATAAGTAATTTAGCATATGTGATTTGTGCAGTTCTTGCTTTGGTTCATAACTTAAAAGTATAGAATTTTGTCTAAAGACTTATTTATGGTCTAAAGACCATATTTAGAGACAGGGGTATGTTTCCCTGTCTATATTTCAAATTAATTGATTTGAGATCTCTGAGATGCTGATGTAATAAACATGGCAGATGATGACTAATTCACTATTTTTTTTGTTCCCTGCCATTTTGCTTTATTTGATGTTTTGATTCATCACAGGTTCCCTTTTACGTCATACTCCGGGGTTCCCTTACACATTTATGCTCATGCAAACTCGTCAAAAAGGGCTCTTATTTTATTTTATTTTTTAAATGGCATGGATGATATAGATTGTACTACCTCTTTATCTTGCTTATTGTGCCCAAGAGCATCATTTATTTAAGCCCACAGGTCTTACTAACAAGAAACTATGCTTCTAATTACAGGTTGAGAGCTGTAGTTCCAACAATGTAAGTTTGCAATGCTATTTGCGAATGTTTGTTTGAGCTATGGTTTCAGAATACACTGAATTGCTGGTAACGACAGAACTTGTGACCATAGTTAGCTAACAATGCTTTTGGGAAATGCACCCCAGGTTATCATGGACTCTTTTGATTCAGAGAAGTAAGTCACCTCTTTGCAACTAACCCTAACACCTTAGCAACCACCTATTATTGCCCTGGCAATCACCCTATTGTGGCAGGTTTTGTACTTGGTAAGCATCATTTACATTTTCTTCTGAAAGTTCTCTTTTTTATTTCACATGGCAGTAAACAGTTTAAAATATACCAGATTTTTATTATAGTTACAATAACTGTAGTAACTATGGTATTTTGGAGGACACAGTGGTTGCTATGAAATGTAAGTGTGTGTGTGTGTGTGTGTGTGAGAGAGAGTGTCATTGTATGAGGCAGCAAGTGAACAGAGAGCAGATGGTTCATAGGAACCACAAAAAACTGCAGACTTTGGAATCTGCTGTTTGATCTCATTCTAGTGGTGGAAATTTTGATTCTTTCCAGAGACTCGTTCATTTTTCGTTCGTTCACCAAAATGATTCGTTCAGATTCGTTCACTAATTCGTTCAGTGACCATTTTTCCATATTACACAAATAAGTCAGCATGTGCGGCAAAATGTGTTGTTCAACTAACGTATTTACTTGTTACAAAATAAAAACCGATTTGGCTTCAATAAAAAGTGTGCCCTTCTCATTAAATGAATAAAATAAGTCTAAATAAGTGATCAAAGTCATTACTCTTTTTATATTTTAAATTACACTCTTTTCGGATGACCAATGCACAAGTGTTTTTTTATTTGTTTGCATAGGCTAGTTAACATTTAATTGTTTAGGCAGAGATTTACACGTTCAAATCTGAGATTATGTTAAACGAGGAGTTATTCTGTATGTAAAATATGAATATAAACAAGCGTGCACAGTACGGATACCTGTGCTTTGCATCCGCTTTCTGCTGATTGATGAACTAGATTGACAGAATGGCCGACCTACCCGGTCAACGAACTGGGTATAGCTACCAGTTCGTTCAATTCGTTCACGAACGGGAGATCTCTCTCTCGTTCAGACTCAAAACAGAGCCATCTCGGTCAATGATGCTATTATATTCGTTCGTTCGATCCAACCAATTACATGCCCCTTCTAAACCCGAGCTGAAATGCTATTTGCTGACGTGAGTCACGTGACACAAATGAGATGGGATGACGTGACGCAAATAATCAATACTGCCATATTTTTTTGTTTCACAGTTTTTAAACAAACAAAAGTGCATGACATGACTAACATAATGAAATATTTTTTTATTTAAAAGTATGTAACTGTTCAAACATAAAACAACAATAATATAAATAAATAAAACAAAATGATAAATAAAACAAATAAATAAATAAATAAAACAATAATATAAAAAAATAAAACAAAGAACCAGTTGTTCGAACGACGAACGTAATAATGAGACGAGATGTATGTATGTAACAGTTCATTTGACTCTTTCAAACTCAAAGCAACTCAATGAAGGGCGTATTCGTTCACTAGATTCAACAAATCACATGCTCCGTCCTCGTATCATACTCGAAGGCTATTGGCTCGAGGTTTAGTCATTCTTTGACAGATGAAACGGTCCAGAGCTACGCATGCGCGCAATAGCGGCGCGCTGCGGTGGAGGGAGGAATTTCAGTGAACGAGAAATATGAGTCAATGGATTACGTGAACGAGAATGATTCGTTCACCTAAAAGATTCGTTCAAAAAGAACGATTCGTTCACGAACGTAACATCACTAATTCACATTGCACTTGGAAAACCATTAATGTGACTCATTTGAGTTTCTTAACATGATACATGTGTAGTGCCTTGAGCAAGGGATACAAATCAATAAAACTAATAAATTGCATCTCACAAAACCTGAAAGACCGATAGTAACATGAACAGAGGTTCAATTAAAAACATATGATGATGTTTGGAAAGTGTTTTGGTATATTTGGAAATACATACACACATACAAACATTCAGATTGGCTTCTGTGATGCATTTAACAATCTCCAATGTCTGACATTTTGGAATTTGTATCCTAAAAGTATGTGGCGAGGGAAATGAGAGCTTTGGATAGAGCTGCACTGCAGGACATATCAGGACTGATTTCATATTGTACAGACAGGAAAACACACACATTCATATCCCATCATAAAGCAACCACTTTTCCAAAAATTGCCATTATTTCCCCATGACTGCTGTTTATCTGTGGAACTCAAAAGGAGAAATTTTTAATGTTTTTTATGCAGCTCTTTTAGCTATGGCTATTGTGGCCAAATGCGAAAATTGTGAAAACACAATAAAATTTGTTAATGTGGCTATATATCAATATTCCAAATATATGTAAATAAGACCACATTTTAGGGATATCCTACTATCCTATATTTTGGACTGTTCCACACAAAATGATTGTATGGCTTCAGAAGAAAGAATGACGAAGAAGAATGAAAGGTGAGTAAATAATACCAGAATTTTAGGTACACTATTTCTTTAAGGAAATAATGCTGAGGTCTGGGGTATGCTGGTTGTTTCATACTGTGGTTGGGATGGCAGACATGCATGTGTCTGTGTGTGTAACTTTTAAAAAGATTGGACATTTGGCATTCAACTTGGATCTAAACGACCTGAAATGCTGACTTGTATTAAGATGACATGGAAAAAAAAAACTACTTTTGACAATGAATCAAGTCTATTCATGTCTTATTGCGGCGGTCTGTGGCATTTGACTGCTGCTGCCCTACATTATCTTGGCAAGCCCTTGGCCAATTGAATTTTTCCTCTTTCTTAGCTAAAGGGAAATGATGGATTTCTCAACTCCATTTTGTTTTAACAAGCAGACCAGTGCCCTTTAGTGTTTGAGCGTTTTTAGCATGCATGAAATATGTGTCTGGATTCTAAAAGTGTATTTAAAAACAGATGTCACCAGCAATTAAAGCTCATTTTCTCATATGTGGCCATCTCCAGGGCAACCACACCGCATGCTCATTGTGGAGTGCATGGAATGTGAAAGACCACTGAACCACAATTGACTAAACAGAATGGGCACACAGTACCACTGTATATTTTATTAGCAAAGTTGGCTAAATGATTTTAAAGGTGCACTTAGTAAGTTGTATGTTCTGCAGGCACTTCTTCATCTCAGAGGTTTAAACTTTGTACTGACACCTATTGGTGTGGATCCATGAGGTTTATAACTGTTTATCTTTTGTTACTGTTTCTCTTTGGTTTCATACAACACACATCCATGGAATATATCCATCTATCTATGGATGCACAATAGTGATGTGTGGATGGTGGTTATATCCGCGGGCGCTGCGGATAATCCACAGATCGGGTGGGTCGGGCAATAAAAAAATATATTCTGATTAATTGCAGGTGGGTCACGGGTGGATGAAATAAATCATTAATGATGCAAATATTAAGTACATTGTCTAAAATATGAACTTATTTTAAATGCATTTTTTTCATCAGGCAGACAGAGACACAAATTAAATTTTTGTGTGTGTGTTCATGTGTTCGGGAAGTTGAAGTGACAGAAACAGTGTAATTCCAGTTAAAGTTTGAAGGGAGTAAAGCCTGTTTATGCTATTACGAAAGTGTAGGCTAATATGGCCAAAGAAGAATGTACTCGGTTACAAACATAACCTTGGTTTCCTGAGATACGAGTACTGAATTTTGCTTGCAGTGAATTAAAAATGAACCAATGGCTCGGCATAGCTGCATGAGCCTATGGCGACGAATCCCGCCAAAGCCCGCCAGAATGGGCAGGGCCATCTGGCTATATAAGCGGGCATTTCGCCATAGGATCCTCAGGTTACTTTGACTGAAGCGACGACTGAGTCAAGCAGCTACATAGTACGGCCAGCAATGCAGTACTCGTAACGGAGTAACGGAGGTTATGTTAGTAACCGAGTACATTCCCTATCGATACTTCACTCGTACTGCGTCTTGCTTAAGACGCTAAGAGGAACCAATATAATTCTGCCATGCTATGCTATATGAACAACTAATATTTGAATTTGCCTTAAGCACCAGAAGGGGCCCAGAGGGACCAAGTATTTTGCAGTAAAACCCCACAGAAAACAATAGGGCCAAACTCCTTGAGGTCGGCCCGGCCTTTTTGGACAGCCTCGGAACTCAGTGAGGGCCAAGAGTTTGCGGAAGAAGGCAAACACCAGAAAACACTGGTTTTGTCATATGACAAGAGTGAGCCCGTTATGCAGAAAGGACCCGGGCCTGTAAGATCGGGACGTCCAGATTATAAAACCTGGTAAATGTGGACAGTGAGGCCCAGCCGGCCACCACACAAATCTCTGCAATGGACACGCCGCTAGACCAAGCCCAGGAAGAGGCGATGCCTCTAGTTGAGTGGGCTCTTACTCCCATGGGGCATTGTAGGCCCAAAGAAGAGTACGCTAGTGCAACAGCGTCAATTATCCATTTGGAAAGTCTCTGCTTCATGACTGGAGAACCTTTGGTGCGGCCGCTGAAGCATACAAAGATCTGTTACGTCTGCCTGAATGGGGCGGAACGCTCAATATAAAATCTCAAAGCTCTGACAGGGCAGAGTAAATTCAACTCTTGGTCTTGCTGCGACGGACGAATCGCCAATATGAGTTATTACCTTTGCTCTGAACGGAGTAGAAAGCACTTTAGGTATGTGACCATGCCTTGACTTCAGGACGACCTTGGAGTCGCCGGGCCTGAATTCGAGGCAGGTGGGGCTCACAGAGAGCGTCTGCAGATTTCCCTATGCTGTACTAATGCTAATGCCAGTAGCAGAGCGGCTTTTAGCGCCAGGGGACGAACATCAACGGACTGTAGTGGCTCAAAGGGAAGGCTCTTCAGAGCCCTCAACACCGTGGGCAGATCCCATGTAGGGATGGTGATGGGACGAGGCGGGTTAAGCCTCCTAGACCCCTTCAAAAAAATGAACAACTAGGTTGTTCTTGCCCACCGATTGGCGAGCTATTGGAGCATGAGAGGCTGTTATGGCTGCTACATAGATCTTAAGTGTGGTTTGGGAACGGCCCTTATCCAACAGCTGAATGGCCAATGTACGTTCTGGCATGACTACCGCCCTCATTTGGGCTGAGTCGAGAACTGTTCCCAGGAACGAGATCCGTTGGCTGGTGAACAGCGCACTCTTGGCAAAATTGACCCATTCTAAGTGGCTGAGGAGGAAGGATCTGTGAGATAGTAGCTTGTCCTCCGACTAGGCCAGAATGAGCCAGGTGCCATTCATCTAGGTAATTCAGAATGTGGATTCCCATCTGTCTCAGCGGGGAAAGAACAATCCTAGGGACAGTCCGAAGGGAAGGACCTTGTCTTAATAAGCCACTCCCTCGAAGGCGAATCTCAAGAATCGTCTGTGGTGGGTGGCTATCTGGATGTGAAAGTAGGCGTCTTTCAGATCCAGCGAAAAGAACCAGTCCCCTGGGCACACTTGCGAGAGGATCTGTTTCAATGTAATCATCCTGAACGGTCGTTTCATGAGGGCGCGGTTCAAGGATGGGTCTCAGGTCGTCATCCATTTTGGGGACGAGGAAGTATCGGCTGTTGAAGCCTGATTCGCTCGGAGCCAGGGGGACCATTTCTACGGCTCCTTTCGCCAGCAAATTCATCACCTCTGCATGCAGGACGTGTGCGTCCTTGCTCTGAACTGAGGTAGAAACCACTCCGCTGAATCGCGGGGGTCTTTGAGCGAATTGAAGTGTATAACCTCGTTTTATTATCCCCAAAACCCAGTCTGACACTCCAGAGATGGCCTGCCGGGCCTCGGCCCATGTGGCGAGGGGTTGGATTGGTTCGAGCGACAGGCCGCCTTGTGGAAACCCGACGCTCGTGATAAGAGGAAGAGGAAGTTTTATTTTTCTCTCTATAACAGCAATCGCTTGTGTGGGCACTATTTGAATGGGCCCAGAGTTCACAACGGTGTTTACCACAAACCATCGGCACCCGGAACTGAACGGGTTGCTTGGAGGCACGACAGAGGCTGCTTGGGGGGTGATCCAGTTGTAGCGAGACTTGGCCCCTTCCTCTGTCTGTCCTACAGATCAGGAAGACGCTTGAGGCGCCGAGTCAGCACTATCTTGGGCCGGGGTGCCTGGCGCTTAGGGAATGGATAGTGTCTGGCTGAGCGGGAGCGATGACGGGGCTCAGGCTTAGAAGCTGATTGAGCAGCTGGAGGTGCGGGCTTTGTGGGCTGCTGAGTCAGCGCCATCTTGGGGCAACTGGAAGCAGCTGCAAAACTGGAGCGCTTTGGCAAGAAGTGTTGCATTACCTGGGACGACTTCTGTGCGGCGGTGAAGCATTCAGTGAAACCCTCAACTGCAGGTCCAAACCAGTCGGTGGGGGAGACCAGGGAGTCAAGGAAGGGGACCTTATCTTCATCCTTGATCTCCGTAAGGGTCAACCATAGGCGGCTCTCGAGCACCACTAGACTGGCCATGGACCTGCCAATCGCTTGAGCCGTTATCTTGGTGGCACGTAAAGCCAGGTCAGTTGCAATGCGCAGCTCCTTAAAAGCTGCGGGGTCCGGGCTGGAGGAGTTTGGCCTGAAAGAGCTGGAGGACCACCATGGAGTGAAGCGCCAAGGCCGTGTGTCCAGCTGACGAATAGGCTCATCCAGCGAGAGCTGAAGTCATCCTACACGGCTTGGATGGGTGGATGGCCGTGGGCAGGCAAAGTCTGTTGTACCCTTTTTCTTCGGCGCAGTCTGTTGTACCTTTTTTCGTCGACCGATGTGAGGGCGGACGAAAAAGAGGCACGTAGGTGGGTTGAGTAGGGGGCACGCTAAGATCTGGTGATCTCGTCATGAACCTCTGGGAAGAATGGTGAAGCCCATTGACGAGGGGCCTGATGGCGCAAGAGCCATTCATCCAGGCGGCTACGGGTGGGTTCCTCAGGAGGAGACCACTCAAAACCCAGCTTCTGAAAAGAAAGTTAACCGTGAGCGCAGAGAGGCGATACTCATATCCTCGCAATGAGGACATTCCGTCTCAATGAGTGCAGTTTCCGCATGGGCGGCGCCCAAGCATGAAACATACTTGCCGTGTTTGCCTGCACGAGCGACAATAACGGTGCAGCATTTGAAACAATGCAGAGAAAATTTATAAATTTATAAAAAACTAATAGAGAAATCGCCGGATGGTGGCAGGGGGCCCGGAAGACCGCAGCTGCTGAAGATCCTGAAGACGGCTGGGGAGCGTCATAGTCAGCCGAGCAGGAAGGGGTCTTGATCCACTGCGAGGCTTGTTCACGGTGAAGGCTTCAAGTCTCGTAGAGCGAAGATCTTGCAGAAGAAATCTGTGGAGCCGTAATGTGCCGCAGACGCATGCAGTAATGCGCACATCAGCTCCAACGTCACTGAATCTGCTGTAAATAATGAACCATTCATTCATCAAGTCATCATGCAAAACTAAGAATTAGAATCATTGTAATGTGAAAATCGGGTGCGGGTCGTGTGCAGTTATCTAAATCAGAGAAAAATACAGGTGCGGGTGGGTTCGGGTTACATTAGAGCTCATCCGCGCATCTATAATGCACAATATTTTGGCACTTTTGAATGTCCATCAATGGATAAATATGTTCTTTTCAGCCTGATGGTGTAGTTAGTTACAGTTTTATATATATATATACACTCACCTAAAGGATTATTAGGAACACCATACTAATACTGTGTTTGACCCCCTTTCGCCTTCAGAACTGCCTTAATTCTACGTGGCATTGATTCAACAAGGTGCTGAAAACATTCTTTAGAAATGTTGGCCCATATTGATAGGATAGCATCTTGCAGTTGATGGAGATTTGTGGGATGCACATCCAGGGCATGAAGCTCCCGTTCCACCACATCCCAAAGATGCTCTATTGGGTTGAGATCTGGTGACTGTGGGGGCCATTTTAGTACAGTGAACTCATTGTCATGTTCAAGAAACCAATTTGAAATGATTCGAGCTTTGTGACATGGTGCATTATCCTGCTGGAAGTAGCCATCAGAGGATGGGTACATGGTGGTCATAAAGGGATGGACATGGTCAGAAACAATGCTCAGGTAGGCCGTGGCAATTAAACGATGCCCAATTGGCACTAAGGGGCCTAAAGTGTGCCAAGAAAACATCCCCCACATCATTACACCACCACCACCAGCCTGCACAGTGGTAACAAGGCATGATGGATCCATGTTCTCATTCTGTTTACGCCAAATTCTGACTCTACCATCTGAATGTCTCAACAGAAATCGAGACTCATCAGACCAGGCAACATTTTTCCAGTCTTCAACCGTCCAATTTTGGTGAGCTCGTGCAAATTGTAGCCTCTTTTTCCTATTTGTAGTGGAGATGAGTGTTACCCGGTGGGGTCTTCTGCTGTTGTAGCCCATCCGCCTCAAGGTTGTGTGTGTTGTGGCTTCACAAATGCTTTGCTGCATACCTTGGTTGTAACGAGTGGTTATTTCAGTCAAAGTTGCTCTTCTATCAGTTTGAATCAGTCGGCCCATTCTCCTCTGACCTCTAGCATCAACAAGGCATTTTCGCCCACAGGACTGCCACATACTGCATGTTTTTCCCTTTTCACACCATTCTTTGTAAACCCTAGAAATGGTTGTGCGTGAAAATCCCAGTAACTGAGCAGATTGTGAAATACTCAGACCGGCCCGTCTGGCACCAACAACCATGCCACGCTCAAAATTGCTTAAATCACCTTTCTTTCCCATTCTGACATTCAGTTTGGATTTCAGGAGATTGTCTTGACCAGGACCACACCCCTAAATGCATTGAAGCAACTGCCATGTGATTGGTTGATTAGATAATTGCATTAATGAGAAATTGAACAGGTGTTCCTAATAATCCTTTAGGTGAGTGTATGTATATGTATGTATATATATATATATATATATATATATATATATATATATATATATATATATATATATATAAAATGTGTGTAAATTATATAATGAAGTACTTCTCACACTAATTATGCTGACAATGTGAGCGGAGTGTGTCATTAGCTTTGATTCGATTTGATGCCATGAACAGGCTACACCAAGAATCGACCTAGCTGTGTCAATAAAAATTCTTGACAGAGTGAGAGTTGTGATTTTCAGGACACTCATTTTAGGTTATAGGGTACCGGTCAGGAGGTATTGACATTTGATGTGTGGTAAAAATATAATTTCATAACTCGTGCAGCATACAGTATACTGATAATGGAACTTTAGTTGTTGAGGTGGTCTAGATTATGCAGCTCATCTACAGTCTGTATGGTGCATTTACAGTATTGTTTTGTCAGAGGAACAAGATAATGTGTTTCTAGACTTTTGTTCACAAGTTTTTCAACAGAATGTAATGCATTTTTTTATCTCAGTAAAACTTCTACAACCTAGCTGAGTTTAATGGCTTTCCTCCGGCGCTCAAACTCTTGTGGAATGATTACTTTCTCTGCTGGATGCTGCATATGTATTACCGAAAGAAAACAAAATAACGCTATTTTCAGAAGATAGGTCCAAAATAGACAGCTGTTCTACAATGAGTGTGTGTATTGAGACATCATGACAAACTGTTATATTGTAACATTGTTTAAAAACTGCTTTGTAAGTCATTCCAAAAGCATATATTGTGTGGTTGAGCTTTGTTCAAATCTCTCATTAGTTAGGTTTACTAAAGCAAGGATTGCTATTATAGCTATTTGTGGGGTTTTCAATTATTATATTTTAGTGTGTAACTGATCCCACAGTGCTTGTGCTACCGAAGTGCATTATACCACAAATAACATAATTGATTTGCTTGTTGACAATGCAAAATTATACTATAATCATATATTTTTAAAAAAATACATGATATAACACATATACATTTACATTTAGTCATTTAGCAGACACTTTTATCCAAAGCGACCAACAAATGAGGACAATAGAAGTAATCAAAACCAACAAAAGAGCAATATGTAAGCGCTATGACAAGTCTCATTTACCCTAACGCAGTACACGTAGTAAGGTTTTTTTTTGTTGTTATTTTTCTTTTTTTATGAAAGAAAACAAGGACATAGAATAAAAAAATAAATAGCTAGTGTTGAAGGGTCAGATAGATACAAAGAAGACAGATAGATAAAATAGAATGTGCTAGAGTTAGAGGGTCAATTAAAGATGGAAGGGATGTGTTTTTAGCCGTTTCTTGAAGGTTTTGAGATTCGGATTGAGTTGGGCAGGTTATTCCACCAGGAGGGCACAGATAATGAAAAAGTCTGTGAAAGTGATTTTGTGCCTCTTTGGGATGGTACAATCATGCGTCGTTCACTTGCAGAACACAAGCTTCTAGAGGGCACCTAGGTCTGAAGTACTGAATTTAGGTAAAGGGGTGCAGAGCCAGTGGTGGTTATGTAGGCAAACATTAATGCCTTGAATTTTATGGGAGCAGCTATCCTTCATTCAGCAAGAAATGTCTGTTATACATGCTGAGATGCGAGCAGCTATCGTTGGATCATCAGGATGGAATGAGAGGTAGAGTTGAGTGTCACCAGCATAGCAGTGATATGAAAAGCCATGTTTCTGAATGACAGAACCTAGTGATGCCATGTAGACAAAGAAGAGAACTGGTCCAAGAACTGAGCCCTTAGGCACCCCAGTAGCTAGAAGTTGCGATTTGGATACCTCTCTATCCATTAGGGGCAGTCGTGGCCTAATGGATAGAGAGTCGGACTTGTAACCCAAAGGTCGTGGGTTCGAGTCTCAGGTCCGGCAGGGATCTGAGGGATGGTGGGGGGAGTCAACACTCTCTCCACCCTCAGTACCACGACTGAGGTGAGACCCTTGAGCAAGGCACCGAACCCCCAACTGCTCCCTGGGCGCCGCAGCATTAGCTGCCCACTGCTCCGGGTGTATGTTCACTACTGTGTGTACACTTGGATGGGTTAAATGCAGAGCACAAATTCCAAGTATGGCTCACCATACTTGGCCACACACCACTTCCTTTTCCCCCCTTTCCCCTTAAGATACCTTGAAGGACCTGTTTGAGAGGAAAGACTCAAACCACTGGAGTGTGGTTCCTGAGATGCCATATCAAAAGCAGCGGACAGATCCAGCAAGATAAGTAATGAAGACTTGGAAGCCGCTCTTGCAAGTCTTAGGTCTTCAACAACTGAGAGCAAGGCAGTTTCGGTCAAGTGTCCACTTCTGAAGCCAGATTTGTTGCTGTCCAGGAGGTTGTTCTGTGTGAGAAAGGCAGAGACTTGGGTGACACAACTCGTTCAGGTGTTTTTGCAATGAAAGGTAGAAGGGAAGCCAGTCTGTAGTTCCCTAAAAGAGTTGGGTTAAGAGTAGGGCTGGGTATCGTTCAAAAAACTTCAATATCGATACTGATATCTTGACTTCGATACCGGTTCCTGAACAATACTTTTTTTCGATACCAATTTTATAAAATCCATTTAACAAGATTACATTATCTAAAAAAAATTTAATAAAAAAAAAAAAAAAAAAAAGTTTTGGTTTTACTTTTCAGCTTGTTGATGTTTAAACAGACTCAAAGACTCATCTCCTGAGTCACTGCACAAAGGAACAAAATGTAACCAACACAATAGATCAGTGCAAATAGTTTTAATAAAGCCCAAATAGTCTTCAGCTTACACATCTATTAGGCTACATTTACACTAGTGCGTGTTCATTTTAAAACGCGTAGCTCAGACAGAATCATAATTTCTATTCATTTTCCACGATTTACTCCGTGAGTGAAATCCGTGAGTGAATGTTCCGAAGTGAAATAAACTTCAACGGATTTCACCTGCTCAGGGAGTATATCAGGGACCATGTCAATCAAAACACAGTTCATGCACGTAGCTCTCTTCAAACGAGCTGGTTATGTGAATCAGATGTGATAACTAAGCGAGACATGCAAAATATGCAAGAGCGGAGGGCGTGAGGACTGGAATTGGGAACCGCTGGGCTACATCATGTGTCATTCACCGGTGAGAAAACTTTATAGCACAGTTAGTAAAAGTACTACAATACCAGGAAGGAAGATCAGGTTGTTGATGTTTGCCTGCCATTCTCGCTCTTTCTGCGCAGCGTGTGTGAACGCGCTGATGACGTATGTTGTCTGCGCGAATGGGATGCGCAGAGGTATGCAAATTTGACAGGCAGGTAGGAAAGCCAATTGAAATGCTCGGATGTTTCTGAAGACAATCACCTATTGTACCTCTAGGGGTTAATCTCTGCTAAGGGGTTAACCCCTTAGGTATCGAAATTTGGTACCGAACAAGACGTTTTTTGATACTCGATGGTATAGAGGCAATTCGGTCGGTGCCTAAAAAGTATCAAACTCGATACCCAGCCCTAGTTAAGAGTGAGTTTCTTAAGAAGTGGGGTTATACAAGCCTGTTTAAATGATGAGGGAAAAACTCTTAGGACAGCTTAGGAACAGTCACCAATGTGATCTTTGCATATAGATTTGCTAAAAAATAATAAACTATTAAAAAAAATATATATATTTTAAATACATCCATCTTCTTAAGTCTATGCTCTAAGTGTATGCTGAATTAACGTGTATTAAGTTTAACAGAAGAGTGTTTTCCAACCATTGTCTAACCATGACTCATGACATTTAGTGAGATAAATTGATTGTCATCTATTAAAGAAAAGCAGCAATCAGAAGCCTTTTTCTATCAATCATGTCTGTGAAAGCCATTCTCTCAAAAGAGCCACCTTCACTTCCTGATTATATTACCATTGAAGCCCTAAACTTTCTCTTGCACTCTGCAGTGCACTTAGAGATGCTATTAATAGCGTAGTTTAAGGTCTTCTTGTTTCAGTCATTGTCTGTAGCCTGGTGTGCTTTAAGTGGTCTGGGTGTGTTTTGTTGGCTGTTTGTGTTCTAGAAATCTAGAACCGCGGTGAGGGAACGGTCGCTGACTCAGGCCACTCTCTGTGACATCAACGGCAGCAGACACTGAGGTCATCACCCCAGCCGCAGCATTAGCTGAGTGAGTGGGGGTGGATCGGGATAATGGAATTATATCCTCACCACAAGAAAGGAGCTCGATATTGATGGCTTGCCTTTACTTACGACACATACTTACCAATGAGATTTGATGTCCTCTGGGACTGTAGAGACAAGACCTGTTTGTTTTGTATAGGTTGTGCTTGTGCAAGACCATTTCTTTGTGTCTGCTGAAAAAGCTAAATATGGGGCACAGCGTGGAGTGAAACACGTGTTCGTCATCCAGTGGTAATGGAAGAGGGTTGGTCATTGGAAATAGCTGTGATTTATTTGATTTATTTTCCTCAGCTGTGTATAATTTAGTGTAATGACAGGAAAGAGAGTTCTGTTAATGCCATGGAAACAATGGATTAGGTCTCTCACTTTAAAGCAATTATCCAAAAATGTACGCTATGCGAAGACTGGGTGTACGCTACCAAAAATAGCCCCTGCTCCAGATCATGGAGTTAAAACAATCACTCACTTTCTTACCACAGGAACCTATGCCCTCCAACTGCTGGTGCTGCATTCTGTTCCAAGGCCTAGCTGCCTACCAAGACAGCATTTTGAGGTATTATCGTCCTCCTAACACAAAGATTGTTATATATATATAATTATGCTGCCTTTTAAGACACCCTCTTTAGGTCAAATTTGGTGTAAGGAAGCAATTTAACTACATTGACTACTTCACTATATTTTTAGTGTGACAGTAATTCAGCTGTTTTTATAGTAGTCGCTTTTTCAGCAACGAGTTCAACATGTAATCAAAAGTCAACATGTAATCAAAAACAACAATTCATATATTCATGCAGTGCCATGCAAAAGTATTCATTATTTAAATGACTTTTTTCACATAAATCTATACTTCATACATAATAACAAAGCAAAAAACTGATTTGTGACAACTTTGCAAATTTATTAAAAATAAAAAAACTAAAATAAGTACATTTCATAAGTATTCATACCCTTAAAGGCCTCCCCACACTGAGTGCGAAAAAGCAAAACGAATATCGGATGCGATGACGCGCTGGAATAAAACAATAGATTTCTATGGATGCTTCCACCTAGACCGCGAACATTCGGGCACCGAAAATGCAAATGTTTTTTTCCAACCAGTCCGACGAATCTTTTCAGTTTCGCAAAGCGAAAACACAGGCCGTGCAATAAGATTTGAGCTAGGATCACGAGACTGGAGCAGCTGCTGTTGCATAAAAGGGTGAGAATGGTGGCACTGTTTCTAAAACCAGTGTAAACTAACACAGAAGAAGAGTATACCAGATACGAGAAGAGAGTGGATGCTGGGTTCTTGTAATCGTTGGTATTTGAGCACAGATTTATTCTCACATGTTCTTCATACAGAATAACATTTCTAATTATTCTCCACTGAATCATGTGATCTGTAGAGCACCATCCGTTTTCTTCCACGTGCGCGAGTGTTATGAGTCAGAGTGCATTCACTCTTTAGTCTAGAGCTTATGTATTAAAAAATCGAGTGAAACATTTTTCTACACATGAAATATGAAAGCAAACAGACATGATTGTGATTATATATTTTCTGTATGGTTTTGTATACAGCTCATGGTATTTTTTTTATAGCAATAAAGGATGTTTATGACAAACATTAGCAGTGCTTATTATAGAAGCAGTGCTTACTATAGAATCAAAATATAGGTCACATTCGGAAGTTATTACATGCACTCGATGATGGTTTAAAGTGGGTAAGCAAATACATTAATAATACATACATTTTCAAGTGTAGCTTGATGCTAATTGTACTTCTAATTATATTTTAGGATGTTGCTTATTCTTGTAAGAATTATAGATAGTTTGTGTTTCTGGTGTAGATCCAAACTTAGTTTATCTTAATGTAGATGTTAAATCCATATACGAGATGCGTATCTGAGGAAAAATGCATTGTTGATCGGCGCTGCCTAGCATGCAGAAGTGAATTAGCAGAAGTTTTAGAATTAGCAATTTTTTCGCATCGTGCTCAGAGAATCTTGGTCCTTTAGGTGTTTTTTTTTACAAATTTCAAGTGGGTTTTCATGTGTCTTCACTGAGGAGGAGATTGATTCTGACCTTATCGTTAATAAGCCCAGATCGGTGGAGTTTTGCAATCAGTACCACCGCTCCCTATACGCAAAGTACGCAGTTTGCGTAGGGCACCAACTCTGGGGGACACCATCCCAGTTGCTAAAAAAAAAAACACTTTAATTTTATATTAGTGTTAAAATTAACATATACTGTACATATACATAAATACAAATCTAAGCATTAACATATATTTAAAAAAAAAAAAAAAAAAAAATGCGTTTTACGGTGAACGCAGATGCAGTAGGCAGGCTAATTACACGTGACGCAGCATACTCGCATCCGCGCCCGCGACCGCTCGCACCTCCATGTTTGCGGCTGAAAGCAAATGATCATTATTAATGTGCAGCTATGCCTGTGAGAAGACATCGGCAGTCCGACACCAAGAAAAGAAAAAGAAAAAAAGATGAAGCCCGTGCATCACTTTTAGGTAACCTACATTCATAATCCTGTGAAACTTTTTTGGCTGTTGACTGTCAGGGTTGTGGACTTGTTTTTCCGTGTTTTATCCCTGTCCTGAGTTTCCTTATTTTGTCATTTTCCTGTTCTTGTTAAGTTGATTGATTATTCCACACACCTGTGTATATTAGTTCCTGTTTGTTCCTTGGTTCTCTGTCCTGTCTAATGTTGTTTATAGTGGTTGGTGTTCTCCTTGTTTTTCTGAGTGGAATTATTAAAAGACATTATTTGATTTATCACTGCTTCCTTCGCATTCCCTTGAGCTCCCTGTTCCAGCAACCCGTGACAGAAGACAGGACCCCTAAAACAGAAGGATGACAATGGCTGAGGACAAGCTGTGGAGTTTCCGGCAGGCTGGTCGGAAGTTGGAGCGGTATGTGGAGGATTTCCTCGAGCTCGTTAACCAGCTGAGTTAAACGAGCTGAGCTTCTTCGTGCGTGCTTTCATCTGGGGCTGGACGGCGAGACGATCTGCTGCGAACTTCCTGCATATGATTTTCCCCTGATAGAGCTGATTAATCTTGTCCTTTATTTAAACGGATAAAAATTTGAAGTTGAAGAAATAAAGGAAGAGTTTCAGTCTCGTCGTCCAGTCTCCTCTGAGGCACGCCGCGTCTCGCCAGTTCACTCCACGCCAGGAACCCCCACATACCGCACCAACGGTCCAGACGCCCTGCTCAGCCCCAACCATCCCCATATCCTCTGAAGCTCCATCCTCGTCCTCAGTCCAGAACCGCCGTCCGCGGCTCACTCATGCCTGTCGGCCACTCCAGCCCCAGAGCTCCTAGATACAACGCTAGCCCCGGAGTTCTCGGCCCTATCTCGGCCCTGTCCGGTCTCGGACTCGAGTCCGTACTCGAGACGTTTTTCTGACGTCTTGGACTTGTCTTGGACTCGTTGGTATTTGGACTCGGACTTGTCTCGGACTTGGTCATTGGACTCGCCAAGTGTTCTAGTTGGTCTCGACCGAGTCCAGCTATATATACACTTTTTTTCTCTTTCAAAACAAAACCATTAATCTGGCTCGCTTGTTCGGAAAATGGGTAATGTAATTGGTTTAATTTACAATCTATCAAGAACGGGCATTGCCATTGGTCGCCTGGTAAATGCACGGCTGCATCATATGCCTGGCTCTGAGTGTGCGCGCTGCACAGAGGCATAATTCATTTTTATTTTGGCCACAGACACAATGTCGGTGAGTTGCATAATACAGTTTGGTTTTACAAAGTTCGTTGGAGTTTTCCCTCTCTTCCACCTGACTTTCCTTTGCTTTTATATAGCTTATAAATGCCCGCGCGCAATTTACTTTCACCGCATATCAGCGCACATGATTAACCGCTCTCTTGTGATGCTCTCTATGCCATTCACACAGAATGTGCTTTTGTGTTGACAAAGATGCGACGTGGGCAGTGGAATAGAAAAAAATGCAAGAAGATGGGAGTTAAACATCTTTTAATAATTAGAGCGCCGCGTTTTTAGAAAGCCGTTTCATGCACGAGACGCTGCAAGAGACGCGAGCGCAACAGTCAAACGCGTCCATGTTTACATAGAAAAAACTATGGAAAACAGCATAATCGAATACAAAACCTATGAATAACTACTACTGTATGTCTGATATTTCATGTGTGCATCAGGGTGACAGGCTGAAAACTACTGTTCGTTGTTTTTACAGAGCATTTATAGTTAATAATAGCAGTCTAGGTGTTATACCTTCAGTCATTTTGAATTTGAATTACTTGAGAATTTTTTAAGCATTTTTCTTGTATTATTTCTGAACATATAATATGCATAAGAAAAGTTTGTACAAGATGTAGTTGTAGTTCATGCATCTTTTCTGCAAAGATATTTAGTGATTTGTTTAACATTTACATCATGATGGCAACTTCATGTGTGGTGCACTTAGAATAGAATTTTCTTTAACTAGAGGTTTAATAAAAAAAAAGTTGCTTGATTCATGTTGTAGTTATATTTTCAAGTTGACTAGTTAAAATTGTACAAAATCGAGAATTGGTCAAATATTCTATGAAAATCAATTTATTTATTTATTTTTTTTGCCACATGGTCCAGCCTAGAAACAAATAAAAAACCTTCCAATTTTTGATTTCTTTAATTTTTCAGTCTTTAATTGTCTGTTTTCTAACTGAACTAAATGATTTTTATTTCTACTATTAAAAATGGCCTCAGCTTAACACCTGCAATACTGTCTATATCCCCCTATCCCTGGGGGATATATATTGCACCTATATTATATGGCCTAAGGTAAACAGCAAACAAATGCATGCGCAGCCACACACAGACACACAGAGCTGAAGGTGTTTATATGCTACACAGCCTTGCTTGGGAGGGTTACATTGTACTATGGTTTCTTTAGGACAGGGGTCTCAAAACTCGGTCCTGGAGGGCTGGTGTCCTGCAGAATTCAGCTCCAACCCTTATCAAACACACATTAAACAGCTAATCTAAGCTTACTAGAAACTTTCAGGCAGGTGTTTTGAGGCAAGTTGGAGCTAAACTCTGCAGGATACCGGCCCTCCAGGACTGAGTTCGGACACCCTGCTTTAGAACAAGTAACAAGTTCAAGAATGGGAACATGTAGATTTATTTTTTACTTATGTTGCTTGTTCTTTGTAATATTTTCCATTGGCAGCCCAGAATGTGATTGTTACACTTTAATAAAAATGCTGAAAATGTGAAGTTGCACTTCAGTTTATGTGACTTTAGTGAAATTGCTAAACCTAAAGTAAATAAAATAGCCTAATTTGATCCTACAGTGTTGCTACACATGCTCTTAGATCATTACAAATAATAATGCAAAAAGATTATCTTAGAATAGAAGATATCTGTCTCTCGTGTCACATAAATGATCAATAGTTAAGTATGTGGTTTTGAAGAAGATGCTTTTATTTTCTTTCTCCGTTTTGACTGTCTCATTTGGACTTGGACTTGACTTGGACTCGAACCTCTTGGACTTGTCTTGGACTCGACAAAGGTGGATTTGACTACAGCCCTATATTCCACGCACCTGTTTTGTTAATAAGCCTGTGTATCTTAGTTCCTGTTTGTTCCTTAGTTCTCTGTCCTGTCTAACGTCATTTATAGTGGTTGTGTTCTCCTTGTTTTTCTGAGTGGAAGTATTAAAATACATTATTTGATTTATCGCTCCTTCCTTCTCACTCCTTTGAGCTCCCTGCTCCAGCAACCCGTGACATTGATGTTAATAACGTGTTTTAATGTCGGTACTAATTTAACCACCAACAACGTATATAATATTCTCTCTGACTTTCCATGTTCCCATACGAAAACTAGCCATGGTTTTACTACGAATAAAACCAAAAGTCATGGTTCTTGTACCCATGGATGGTAACCACAAATTAACCATGGTTTTGTTATTGTATTAAGATTATAACAAAAGTATTAAGATTATATTGTTGTGGTTATAAAAACAGACCTAAGCCAACAACAGCCTTTAAAATGACTTAAAATGCATTAAATAAAAACAATGAGGCAATAATGGTTGGTTAATTAATAATTCTATGGTTTCTTTGAAAAACACTGTTAAAATACATAATGTAATACAAAATAAACAATTTAGATATTTACATATTGTTACAAATGCCTGTAAAGGGAGCAAAAGGCCTGGTATACACTTACAGAATGATAAAGTCATTTAATATTGACCAAACATTTAGGCTAATTCAAATATCCACTTAATTTTTAATGTTTGGCCACCTTTTTGCGATATAAATGCTACAGCTTTTGAAAACGTGGACATCACAACCCTTACAAAAATTAACCACGGTTTTATCGTAGTAAAACTACTCAATTTTCTTTTGTGTGATTTCAGAATGCTTGAAACAATAAAATCAATCAGGCATCTATAAATAAAATAATAGCTATAGGTAACTGTCTAGAGCTAAAATTGTAATTTGTAAAAAATACAATTTAATTACAATTTATTTATTTATTTACTTTTATATTTTAAAAGTAAATATTTTATTTATTTTGTTTTATTTATATTTTAGTAAAGTTCTATTTTGACCCCTATAGTGGGTGTTTTGTTTTGTTGTTGTTTTTTTTTTTTTTTTGGGGGGGGGGGGGTGCACAACAATACAATTCTGCTTAGGGCACCCATTTGGGCCCTTAGGGCCCTGATTGCAATAATGTTTGTCTCTCTGTAACTTTCTCCCATCTCCATATACGATCATGGAGCTCAACTAGACCAAGGCCCTGCTCAATCAATTGCTCAATTTGGCCAGAAGGCCAGATCTAGGAAGAGTCCTGGTTGTTTCAAACGTCTTCCATTTAAGATAATGAAGGCTCCATGCTTCTGTGAACCTTCATTGCAGCATATTTCTTTTTTTTCTGAACTCTTCCTCAGATCTGTGGATTAACACAATCCTGTATCTGAGCTCTACAGGCAGTTCTTTTGAACCCAAGGCTTGGTTTTTGACTGTTTTAAACTTCTGAAGATAACTTAATTTGGGCCTGGTTTTATTGAAAGTGATGTTACACCACCAGATCGTTCTTCGATTTCGCGTGAAGTATATCGGGGCCTTTAGAAGGCAACTGCCTATGCAGGCCATAGACAGCAAGACAGCTCATTAGAGTTTGGAAAAAAATTAATGTTTCATCATGAAAACAATCCTGGAGGCATTTCCTCAGGGCTGGGTATTAGAAAGGCAAATTCTGCGAAGAGTTTGGAGTTTCAGAGAGACATAACTTGGCATGATGTTATGTGACTATAGAAAGACTGTGGATGGTTTGTATTTTGCATTGCAGAGAGTCAATCTCAGATTACCTGCATTATGCATGAACCCCCTGTGTGATTGTGCTCAGGATAGTCTTCAGTGAGCGTGTTCTCATTCATGCTTTGGCCCCAAGGACTGCTAATGCCATTTATCCATTTCAAGTGGCTCTGATGATTAAATTAGACTATTTGGCATGTTTTAAACCTGGCCTGCTCTCAAGCCTCGAACATGAGCGACAGAAAGAGAGAGCAAAAACAATAATGAAGCTGTGTTTCCGAATTAGCTGCTGGTGAAAAGATGGAATTCTCATTTGGAGCTCCAGAGATTCTGAAGACCTCAGACGGAGTGAAATGCCATCACCTGCCTGGCAGACATCTGCATTAGATCGCTTTCCTCATTTACAGAAAACTCGCCTCAGCTTCAGCCATCAGGACATCTGGAAATGAAGCAATCTCTCAGAGAGAAAAATGAAGACTGATGTGAATGAAAACTGAACATGTTGGTGACAGTACTATAGCCCTCTCGTTTAACTCTGCCTTGTTCTGTCTATCGTAAACTCTTTCATGAGCAGATGGTTTTGTAAAAGCATTAAAATCTAATTAGCGAAAGTAATATGAAATTCAATTTAGACAGTCTGCATTAACTATAACAGTTTCCTCTGTGCTGCAATAACTTTAAAATTTGATTTTGAGACCTTTGAGAGCTGTCATCTCAGTGTGATGTTAAAATCAGTTTGATGTTTAAATGCCAGATTTTTTTTCCCACCCCAAACTCATAACATTGGTTGTACCTATGCTACTACATTTAGCTGGGGCACAATTCCCATACAACAAAACTTGTTGCTTAAAGTCATAGTTCACCCCAAAATGAAAATTCTGTCATCATTTACTCACCCTCAAGTAGTTCCAAACCTGTATGCATGTCTTTGTTCTGCTGAATACAAAGGAAGATATTCTGAAGAATGTGGGAAACAGAGAAGTTCTGGGGCACCATTGACTTCCATAGTATTTTTTTTTTCCTACTATGGAAGTCAATAGGGCCTTTCGCACTGCTTTAGTTCCATAACTAAAAGTACAGTACTAAAATACTAGGACGATTTTGCGCAAACTATTTCCCAGTACCATTTAAAGGGCTACATTCACACTGACAGTGGGTACTAGGATGGGATACTCAGACATTGAAAATGCCATAGTGTCACACTCTATAGGAAATTAATCTTTAAATTTACTTACAGATGTCATTGCATATCAAAGCTATTAGTATTAGTAATGAGTATTGTAACATCATAAAAAATACATACAACCCTTTTAAATTATACGTTATCTTTTAATGCTTCCAACATCTGCAATACATATTACATCTCATTAACTTATACACTGATGTGTAGACGTTCTCAGTGCTCAATAAAATCTGAAGCAAAACAAAGATGACAAGGGAGATTTCGCTCTGACTCACATCAGAAATAATTGAATAGCTTGCTTGTAAACTTGTTTGTGTTAATAAGACATTGGTTGAGTCCAAGAAATTGTGTGTACTTTGATGGTGATACAGTACTAAACATGTCATCTCGATACCACAGGCGCCTTTGTCACGAACTGTTTGTGCTTGTAAAAAAGCTTAGCATTTAGCTAGCATTACCATTTTTTGCCCTAAAATGTATTATTATGTAACTGTTAGGTTCATAGATTTGAAAACTGCTGTGGCAGCTTTGGCATTCTCACAAGTTTTCAACACCCGAAAAAGTTGTTTCCCTTCACAAATTTCTTTTCCAATATGTTGTGGGCAATATTAGTCCAAAAATCATGCATTTATGCCAACATCTAAAATCCACTTGAAACAGTATACCATTCAAGAACTTTAGTGTACTGGTTCCAGTGCACTATGGTTTGGGACTCACTACTTCTAATTAATGTACTCACATAATAAGTAAGACAGATGTGAATTGGAATTTAGCCACAGGCTAAATGATGGATCCAGGCTCACTGTCTTTTAAAACAAAGACAGAATCAGTACCTCAATTCATTAATCATTCAGATTTGAGCTCCTGCCGAGGGGCTGTCTGTGTCCTGACCTGAGATATGGTCCAACTCGTCTCTTTTGTTTCCCCATATAATCTTTAGCTTCTATTGAAGCTATTTGGCTTGCTGCGCTTGAAAGATAAGTATGGTAGCAAGATAAATTATGCTTGTGCAAATATCGCTCCTGGAGAGCTACCATCCTGGTGAGTTCAGCTCCAATCCCAATCCAAAAGACTTGAACCATCTAATCAATGCCGGGTTCACAATGCATGATTTTCAAAGCCGTTGGATTGCTGCACTTCTCACACTGCACGACTATCTGGAGGACTGTGAGTCACCGATATGTCCAGATATTTAGCAAGCCAAATATCTCACGGGCATCGGTGATGGGTCGAAGCTTCTCTCAGATGGCGTCTTTGATAACATACACAACGTGGCTGTCAGTCACATGCCTTGGATTTCAGGCATTTGTCACCGATTTCCACAAAACTGTCAGTGAGTAAAAATCAGGGATAAAATTGTAAACCCGGCATAAGTAGCTCTCCAGGAACAGGGTTGGAGACTGCTGCCTTAAAGGGATAACTTTGTACCTTATTATCCCCTAAAAGGTTCATGGTAGTGCCTTTAGGGTACATATTACTACTTTGTGGTACTAATATGCACCTTTTTGGGGTAGGTGATCAGAGAGCCTTCACTCCCAGGTCACAACATTTTCACCCTTGATGCCAGAGCAAGGTGACTATATGCTCCGGCTGAAAGATTAGGTGGGTTCGCTCCTACTGAAATAGCATTTAAGAACTTCAGTTATGCCACAGAAAACTTGGTCTTGATCATATCTTAAAAACTTGAGTCTAGTGCTCTTTTAGGTTGGTTATTTAGTGAGAGGAGGAGGCATCTGAGCCTAGTTATGATTTTCTCTGGAGCTGATCTTGTGTGGTTTTTATTTTGGTGGTGAAGAGGAGAGGTGTTTTTATTCCTTTTGGATTGAGGGTTGATAAATGTGGGCTGTCTCACTGGTGAACTTGAGAAAACATTTAGAAATATCTTTAAGAACTCTGGAATTGTAAATGTATATTGTGCATTATTTCACAATATCTACTGTTAGTGTTTATGAGTGACTAATAGAGCGTTGATTTGAAGATGAAGTTGTCCCACAGCTGTGGATGTCTGTCTTGAAGTCTCTGAATTATTCTTCCAATCTGATGCTGGGGGTGGCTCTGATACCCATCAGCCAGCTAAAGGACTGTGGTACAAGTGTCTCTGTCTGTGTGTCTCGGTGGCAGCTGAGAGACTGTTATATGAGTGTGTTTCTGTCTGCTGTTCTCGGCAGCTGATACTCGGGACACAGAGGAAGTCTCTCAACACGTGTCTCTGATTCGCTGCTTGATGCCAGACTCTTTTTAAGAGTCCACGTCTGACACAGGACCATTCACTCGTGTCACTGTCAAGTTCAAGTGTGGGAGGAAATTAACAGCTCCCAAATGTGCTCAGTGGGCCTTATGAAGGTCAATCATGTTTTCCATGCCAAACTCAGTAAATAATTTTTAAAAGGACTTTACTGTTTACACAGGGGTATTGTCATGCTGAAATAGAAAAGCCAAACCAAGTCAGAAGTGCACAGTTCTCTAAAATGTAATTCGGTAAACTTTTGTTTTAAGGATGAATTCTCACTATTAGCTAGCATGCATATGACTAGCATCTTGGCTGTTTATTAGTACTCATAAAGCACATATTAATGCTGTATTATACCGCATTACCATATTTTAGATGCCCTGATCCTATCCCATACCAAAACTTGACAACTGCCTTTCTAACTATTAATAAGCAGCAAATTAAGAGCTTATTGAGACAAAAGTTACAGTTAATACAGTAGTTAGTTAATACTGAGTATTGGTTCCCAAACTAAAGTGTGACCTGTCATGGTATATCATTGCAATGGATTAACCAAACCTGCTAATTAGAATGGAGTGATTTGGACCATAGAGTGCCCATATAAAGGAGCGTTTGGTAATTTTGGTAATAAAGTGATGGCATAAATATATCTACACATAAAAGGTCAATAAAAAACAAACAAAAAACTAAACAAACTTGGGCAACACTTTATTATAGGGACCAGTTCTCTCTATTAACTAGTTGCTTATTAGCATGCTTATTAACATATTGGCCGTTTATTAGTACTTATAAGCACATGTTCTGTATGACCATATTCTACATCCCTAATCCTGCCCTATACCTAAACTTAACAACTACCTTACTAACCATTAATAAGCTGCAAATTAGGAGTTTATATAGGCAAAAGTTGTAGTTAATGTTTTGTTAATAGCGATAATTGTACCTTAAAATAAAGTGTGACCAAAACTGTTTTTCACTCTAAGGACATCCAGTGTTATCTGATTTAATTAAGTCCCAGGGACATGCTGTCCCTAAAATATCACTAGGTTAGAAACACATGCAAGCCAACTAGGCTAACTTTGATTTAAATTGCTTCCTTAATCCAGAGCTCGGTGAAATGAATGTTTGTGTGTTGTGACAGGGAGGCCGAAATAGCAACTACAACTGAATAAGCATGCAACACACGCCGCACATGGTTTTGGTTTTCTTCATGTTGTGCTGTACCTTTTGAAATGTTTTGAGGTTAACGTCTTGGTCGGACAAGGGAGATTACATTTTAAATAAACAGGTCAGTAACTCTAACAGCTTTAAATGTCTGCCTTGGGGAGATATGTAAAATGTTTATTTTTCATTTTCTTGTTGAGAAATGTTAAGAATTGTATGTGCTCATGGCGTTCCTCTATTGGCAGGCACAAATACACACTGCTCAGAGTTTAATGGTCTGAGGTGTTTTGAATTTGAGGTATTTTTGCAGTAGCCTACCTGTTTAAATGTTTCGTGTTTTTGTTGCCCGTTCATTCTGAGGCTGTTAGCATAGTTGAGCTACAGCTCAATCTGAGACTCTGGTATAAAATTGTTATACTGGTAAATTTAAAAGGACAAAAATAAATGTTAGACCCTGTAAGGTATTCGGAGTAACTCAGATATGGGAAAAATATGCTGTTTTATAATGAGCTTTCAAACTCCATGTGCCTCAGGCCAGGCATGTCTTACAAAGATATTACTTTCAAAAGCCTATAAACTCTTTAGAAAATGTTTAAAACTCTGAAATACTTTCATTAAGCTCCATCTTTACCCTGTAAAGTGGACATTTGCAATTGTTAACTTGGAAAGTTGGCTGATAATAAACATGCCTGCTTGGCTAATTAAGAAGCGTTAATTTTCCCTTTTTAAAAAGTTGAACGTTCTTGTCAATGAATAAAAATAATTTTGTACTTGAAATGTTTTAGTGAATTTTGAATAAATGTTAAGTGAAATCAATATCACTATTTTGCTGCAAATGGTTACTGGCCACACCACTTTGACTGCATCAGCAACTAAAAAATCGTTTGTCATGAATAAAACCAATTGATTTGTATGTTACATCACAAAACCCTTTTTTTTTAGATTATTGGACAGAATTGTTTTGGAGTGTAGGGGTATTTAGACCTTTCAACTACATAAAATAAGAATCAAGCAAAGAAATTAATTGACCTTTCATTAGTCATAGTAAGGCATGTGCTCGTGTGGAGGCCTCTGTTCATCTAACAGAGAAACTAGACCCTAGTGGATATAAGGAGGGTCAAAGGTTGCCTGTAGCAGCTGTCACTGAGACGCGTCTCCTGAACCACAGCTCCCACCTGCCTGTCCTTCTGTCATTAATAAAGCCGATTGTGACAACTGAGAACCACACAGCGATGGGTGTATGATATCTCTCAGTGACCAGGGGATGGAAATAACCTTCATGACTCCAAGAGACGATGTATTAAGGACAGGGATGCCACTTATCTGTGGAGGCTCACATAATCATATCCATATATTTTATTTTCAGAGTCAGTAGAGACAATCTTGTATTACATTTACACAGAAGACAGTTGTATTGCTCAGGGGTTGCTCTGTCAGGAGAGTTAAAGAAGGTTTAGGTATGTTTCACGAGTTCGACTTAATGGTAAACAAACTTGGCTTGCCTTTCTCTACAAAGGTTTGTACCCGAGGCTCGGCTTGAGTTCCGAGTTCAATCCCCCCATTCTGATACTTCATAGAGGTGGAATAAGAAAAATAGAGAAGGAGATGGGGAGGTGGAGGGATGGCGGAGGAATTGTCACTGAGACAGAGCAATGGTTGCTGCTTATATACACTCATAATGATAATTGACAGAACTGAATGATAATTTGGTTTTGAGGGAACTTGATAAAAGGTGTTTGAGATCATATTAGTCCTGTTTAAAGCTGGTATTAAGGTGACGGATCAAGATGGTAAAGCTGAGCACAGTTTGAGACATTGTTGAGATCACTTCTGAAGCTCTTGAGGAGACACCTGTGAGATTAACCAGGCCTTTTCTCAGGAAAAAAAAAATAATAAATAAATTCTGAGGTCTCCAAAAACCTTGAAGATCTCATTTGTTATTTCTCTTTCTTATTAGTAATGATAGTTGTGGTATAGCTATTGTAATTAATGAATAGTGTTTGTCAAACAATCTTGATTCAGAGGTTTTAATCTTCAAGACTATGAAAGCATATTCTCATTTACTGCCTCAGTACTGACAGAGATGTTAGCATTGAGTAGTTTTGGTTTGATTTCTAATGTTTCCAATGGGATCTTGAAAGAAACAGAGTATTAATATCAGCAACAAGGGTGTAGAACAGTGAGAATACACTTGTATAAATGGGATGGCGATTAACTTTTGATGACAGCAGGACTCATAAATCAGTTGTCTGCATCACCCACTGTCTCTTGTTTGCTTCTGTGATCAGCAATTGATGGAGTTCTCATAAAACAACATCAAACAGCAGAAGTCTTTTGTTTTTCTGTCTTCTATCGCAGAACTAATAATTTACAAAACATGACTATATGTTCATAAATGATTAATTAGTGGTATGTTACCATTTTATAAATGTTTGTTAATTCAGTTAAAATTCATTTAAAAGGACAAACACGCAGGTACGCTAGAGCAGTATTTTTAAGAAGAGTAATTCAAATTTTTTTCAAGTGGATGAATGTTTATAAATAACTTAAAGTCTGGGGATTGCAGTGGGTTATGATAAATCGTTTCACTCATCAGCACAGACTTGTGTTCTGTGTGGGATCTAGTGATGTGAACTTTTCTTACATTTTACTTGTATACAAATAATTTACAAAGCTTTCTGCATCCCCTAATCTAAAGTGTGAACTATTCATCACTGACATATACAGATATACAGTATAGCATACCACTTATTAATAATTTGTGAACGTATTAACTAATAACTGAGTTTACAAAATGTTAGCATATCACTTATTAATCATTTATGAATGTATAGTCATGTTTTGTAAATGATTAGTTCATCATTAACTAATAACCTATATGTGACTTATAACTAAACGTTATTATAAAGCGTTGAAGGACCTTATCCAATTTAATGAGAAATTGTAGAAAAGCATCTAACCTACCCGTGTCAAACTGCACCTGCTCTGGACAGCAGCGAGGCCTCCTCTCCTTCCAGACCACCAGAGAAATCTTTTCAAACACATGGTACAATTAGTGTGAATACTTTTTATTTAACAAATGTCTATTGTTGTGAAATCCATCTGCATAAATCTCATCTATTTTGGCACGTGAAATCATGATTATCTCTCAGAAATTCACTCTACCAGCCTCCACCACTGTTACTTCCTCTCTCTCTACACTCTCTCCATCAGAGCCCTCTCTCTATTAGGGCCCTTGCCTGATCATATGACACATTGACCATCTGACAGAGTTCCTTTAAGGACACAGACATGGTTGCTGCAAAAAATAAAATGAATAAAGGTCAAATGATACGGCATGTTTAAGTAACGAGGCAAGAAGCCAGCTAGCTTGCTTAAAGTGATGAACATGACGGCAAAGGCAGCTATTTGTTGAACATGACAGCATGCCTTGACATTGTAAGCTACAATCCTGTCTTATCTGCAATGTACAGGGTTTAGTCCGCATTGCAGTGGATTGTCTTGCGCTAATTTCCAATCCTCAAGAGCGCCAGAACTAGCGGAGGTCGAGATTTTTTTTTCTTTAAGCCCCATGAAAATCAAGTTAGCTATCTCACCAAACATGACAACAAAATCAATGCATAGTGGCTAATGCATAGTGGCTAAATTCATTATCCTCTTCAGAAACAAAACCATGGAAGATTTCAATCTACAAGATAGCTACCGTCCAATGCTAGACCTAATTTAGCAGAAAGAAAAATCTAGCATCCTCAGAAACAATACATTACACCTTAGCACTACCATTACTACTAGATTGAGATAAAACTGTTATATATAATATATAAATGTTATTATATAATTCATATAACTAAATCATGAATAACCAGTGTTTTGAGTACATTTACCTCAGAGGACGTGTTGCTCGATGATGATTCGTTGCGACTTTCAATCAGGAGACGTAATGCCGCGAAGCTCCCGCGGAGTGAAGAAGAGGTGGAGTTACGAGACTTCTCAGACAGTTGAAGTGTCCAATGGAGTTAAGAGGTTTGCTCTCAAGCTATTTTTAACACTTTAGATTGGTTAATAATTGACAAAATTTGGACATAGGAGGTTTCCGCCCGACAGTGACGATACTGCTCTGAAGGTTGGAAATATATACAGTATTTGTTAGAAGTTTCTTAAGCTCCCCAAAGATGCATTTATTTGATTTAAAATCTGTCAAAAATGTAAAATATATTTTAAAATGTAATGTGTGATCAAAGCTGAATTTTTAGCATCATTAGCCGCTCTTCCACTGTCGGGCCAAAAGCAGGCATGCTAGTGCGTGCCAGGGCCAGTCGCATTTCCACTGTCACTTCCGGGGCTTGATCGTGCCTCGTCGGTGCTTCCTCGGGGCCAAAGGCCAGGTTTTTTGGCCCGACGAAACCCTTGGGCCAAAGCGGGCCAACTGGGCTAGAGGAGTGGTTATGAACTAAGGCAGAGTTTCTCCACATCTGGAGAGCGTCAGTGCCGCGGATCACTTCATAAAGTTAGCAGCTATAACACCAGCATTAAAGACTTTAAATATAATTTTAGCTTAAAACTCACTTTCAAACAGCAGCGAGTGTTTGAAATTAACTTCTGTTGTGATCTGATGTGGATTATGATCACAATACAAGGCAGAAATAAGCGTTGCAAAATACTATGCATGCTAGCCGTTACCATAGTAAACATGGTCCTGACTCTCTGTGGTCATTAAAAATCCCATGGCACTTCTTGTAATGAGAAGGGGTGTAAGCCTGGTGTCCTGGCCAAATTCCCTCTACTGGCCCTTGTCAATCATGGCCTCCTAATAATCCCCCTGCACTCTGGTGGTGGTTGAGGAGAGACCCCCCCACATGATTGTAAAGCACTGTCATAAGTGTCATCTTGAGACTTTAGCTCCGCGTATGCCAAAAATATAATAATGTTTTTTTGTTCGGGAGCTCCCTCTTCTACTCAGGTCGTATTTTTAATGGAAAAAAATATATAGAAATTATTCTAAATGTGATGTATTCTGTGACTACAAATAAACATAAACAGACTTGACTGAAAGTAGGCTATGTGTCCTCTTTCTTTTGTGAAATAACGGTTCATGCCGCTTTATTTATGTGTGGCTAATTTTCAATCCTGATTAATTCATTATGATCAATGTATCACTTATTATTGTAAAACATTGATGCTTTTGGATTGAAATCTTTAGCAAAACAGGCAAACAAACGTCTGCAGCTTTGCCATCACAGAAATACATTTGTTAAATATATATTACTTCAAAAATTACAGTTTTGCTGTATTTTTGCTCAAATAAATGCAGCCTTGTTAGCAAAAGAAAATATTTAAAAAGCATAAAAATAGTACACAAATACAAAGTTCTGGCATGAAACTCTTGATTATATCACAATTTATGCACCCACATGTGGAGAACGCAATTGAAAATACAATTTGCAATTCCTTTTGAAAAAAGTCCTGAATGTTCTTCCATATAAACCTATGCAGTCTGAGCCAGAAAGAGAATTGATTAGTTCATCTCTCAAGTCTTTCGTTCTTTTGTCACGTGACGTGACGTGACAGCATTGAATAAAGAAATTTGTTAATTTACAAGCTTCCTTACAAATGGGTGCACAGTTATTATTATTATTATTATTATTATTATTAGTATTTACTCTTACAGTTACGTGATGCGTTTCTGGTCTGAAATTGTAGCTTATTTCTTATAGTTTATAAATGTGTGAATTTCTGTCATGATGGTTCTTTTCCTTAACACTGAATGTGGTAACAAAGGTAATAAACTAAAGCGTTAGTTATTATTATTATTATTAAGTCTTTTCCCCTCAGACTGCATAGGTTTAGCTTATGGGGCTGTCATGTGATGAACGAACGATTCAAACTCGAAGACTCGAGAGATTTACTAATAAATTATCTTTCCGGCTCAGACTGCATAGGTTACACGTATGGGGCTGTCACGTGATGAACGAACAACTCGAAAAACCCGAAGACTCGAAACAGGTGAACTAATTCAGTGCAGAACCTATAGGATGTTGCGCATGCGCGACTGAACGAATCACTCCCCGAGACGACTTGTTCTTTCCAAGTCACATTAAAGATTCGTTCAAAATGAACAAATCGTTCAAGAACAACCCATCACTAACATGCTCACAGCAGCATGTTGTGGATATATTGGCAGTAGCAAGTCTCGGTACTTGCTCTGCCACAGCAGATGGATGTTTCCTGAATATTTGCTGTATTTTACTGTATAAAACAATTTATGTTTGTGATACTGTATACGGAAGCCACTCATCTCTCGGTCTGACGTCTTATTGATGTGCTCCTTGTGTGGTATTTTTGTGGTACTGGTGTTGTGATTAACTGAAACAGAGATTTTTACAGTACAGTGTGAATGTATGTGATCGTATGTGTGTTGAGGGAGTGTGACTCGTGAAAACGAATGATGTGATGAGACAAAACTAGCCACACACTTGCACTGTAGACAGCTTCATTGAATATAGCAGAGCTTTTGCCGCGTCACTCTTAGTATAGATGAATGTAAGTATTTCCCAGATGTATAGTTAATGTTCAAAGTGTGCTAATCTTTAAGACATGAGCTGTACAATGATTTACACACACACATATGGCTGCTAGACAGACAGTGCTGAAAGCTTCAGGTCTCTAATAGAGAGCTTGACTGCATTCATTTGCACTGAGGCCACTGAGTTTCTCCCTGCGGGATTGGCACACACACACACACTCGCACACTCTTCAACAGCAGGGTGTTGAGTGAACACATCTTATCAGTTGCTTCCTGCTCTCTTTCTAGATTCTGAGTTGCTCTACAATGGCTTCATGACTACGTTTTCCAGCCAGACAATGTGGTCTAGACAATGTGGCAAGACAATGTGGTCTGTGTGTGTGTGTGTGTGTACCTACTTAACCATATTTTGGAGACAAATTTGTACACAAAAGTGAGGTAAACCTGACAAAATCTTTAAAAATAAACTAAACAAAGTTTTTTTGAAATTGTAAAAATGCTTAAAGTCTCCTGTGAGGGCTAAGTTTAGGTGTAGGGCAATAGCACGTACAGTTTGTACAGTATAAAAACCATTACACCTATGGAATGTCCCCAATTAGATAGCTAAGTAAACGTGTGTGTGTGTGTGTGTGTGTGTGTGGTTGTCCTGAATTGCTCTCAATCTCTTGTCCTGTTATGGCACTCGTGTGTTTGTGTGTATGTGTGGACATTTACTTATTCATGTTCTAACTATGATAGTAAAATACTCCCCCCCCCAAATTCTGCCCCCAAAGCAGAATTGTAGTTTACAACATTAGTAATACCATAGGATTTTAATATGTACCATGTTTTCAATTATTACCAAAGCAATGCATCCTTGTATTGACATGGTACTCTTCAAAAGAATGCCATATTAAATGCAATATAAAATAATATAGTACTCTTAAAATAAGTGTACTTTAAAACGTGACGAAAATGTACTTTGAAATATACTTTAAAGTGAAACTTAATATAATTGACATAGTTTGACATTTATTACAAAGTACACTTTAAAAGTAAATAGGTTTTTTTATTATTATTTATTTTATTTAAAAAAAAAATTACTAGAGATACTCATCCAAAAATGTTAAAGCATCATCATGTTGTTCCACACCTGTATACACCTGCTCTACTGCAGATTAAAAAAGTTGGTCACATTTTATTTTAAATTCCAATTCTCGCTATTAACAAACCATTAACTATGCCTTTTGCCTTAATGAACTCCTGTCACGGTGCACACACGAGGAGGACACAGGAACACGCAGACGAGGATGTAAACTCAAATATATGTCTTTACTGATAACATCAAGACATGGCAGGGCAAGGCTGACACAGACAGGGACACCGGGGAGTAACGAGTGGACCAGACCAAATCTAACTCAACAGACAGGACTATTATACAAGGGATAATCATAGATAACGAGACGAACACAGCTGGACAAGAATTAACTAATGATGGCATTTAACAAGGACAGGAAACAAACCAAATATGGACACATGAGGCGGGAACACATGACACACACGACAGAGGACTGACATAACTCCCCCCTCCCGAAAGGCTCATCCCGAGCCTTAACGGTTCCATCGGGGAGGGGGGGTGGGCGCTCTGGAGGCCCCTCAGGACAGACATGGACCGGAACAGACAGATCGGAGGCCATGGCGGAGCTGGGAGCTCAGGAGGCCATGGCAGGTGGTCTTCGGGGCCTTGGCCTCGGCTCGGCCCCCACAGCCGGATCCCTTTTACCCCCCCCCAAAAAAATTTCCCTGGGAAGTTAGGGGGTATCAGGAGCCCTACGGGGCTAAACACACAAAACAGTACATGACAGGACAGGAACAGGACTGGGACAGGACAACCCACAGGAACAGGAAGCCCTCCTGGGCTAGCTCGGAAGCTGAGGCTTCTCCTGGGCATGACAAGGAGTCAGGGGCCCTCACAGGTTCCCTCAGCAACCGCCTCCACTTCCACGACAAGGGGGCAGGCCGTTGGAAATGCTGGAAATGGCCTCCGTGGCCACTACAAGAAGAGCCGCCTGCCCCAGACGAGTCTCCGTGGACAAGACCGACCGACTGATTAAAACTGCTCCTGTGGACACAACACAAAACCGGCACTCCTGGCCGGAACTAGGAAACGGGGGCGGCCGGCGGGCATGAGTCAGCGGCCGGCGGGCATGAGTCAGCGGCGATCTGGCAGGCATGAGTCAGCGGCGATCCGGCGGGCTTGACAAAAAAAAAACACTAGAAACACTGAACAAAACAAAACGAGGTGAAGGGGCGCCACTTACTGTAAAGGTCTGGTCTTCTGTCACGGTGCACACACGAGGAGGACACAGGAGCACGCAGACGAGGATGTAAACTCAAATAGCCTATATGTCTTTACTGATAACATCAAGACATGGCAGGACAAGGCAAGGCTGACATAGACAGGGACACCGGGGAGTAACGAGTGGACCAGACCAAATCTAACTCAACAGACATGACTATTATACAAGGGATAATCATAGATAATGAGACGAACACGGCTGGACAAGAATTAACTAATGATAGCATTTAACAAGGACAGGAAACAAACCAAATATGGACACATGAGGCGGGAACACATGACACACACGACAGAGGACTGACAACTCCTAATTGGCTGCTTATTAATAGTTAGTAAGGTAATTGTTAAATTTAGGTATTGGGTAGGATTAGGAATATAGAATATGGTCATGCAGAATATGTGCTTTATAAGCATTAATAAATAGCAAATATGTTAATTATAGGCATGCTAATAAGCAACTAGTTAATTTAGTGAGAATTGCTCCCTATACTAAAGTGTTACCAAAAAGGCTTAGTGCTTAAAATATCTTACTTTGCTTTCCCCAGAAGTAATAAAGGCATACAGGTTTAGAACTACATAAGGGTGAGTATAATTTTTATTTTGGGTGAACTACCTCTTTAAATCATGTGATTTGTTGAGGAGAGGTATGATTAGGCTCATAAATATAACCTGGCTGTCAGTTAATGAACGTAAAGACATTGATGGGTGTATTTAGATACCAAAATATCAATGAGATTAGAAGTTGGACTCATTTGGCTTGGGCCAGTAAGGAATAAATCACCCTAGCAACCTACAAACCTCTCAGAACATTTTAGCTACCTCACAGAAACCACCCAGAACATCCTAGCACAGTGGTGAGTTTTACACTTCTTCAGAAAATGTGAGACTCTAGTTTAATCTCCATCTGTATAATCCAATATCCGTTTATTTTTTCTCTTCTCTGATTGTGTTAATGTGTTCTGGGTTTCTATTGGTCTGGGACACTCACAGATGCATTAGGCTAATTTAACTGCCAGAACAGGAAATAATCCAATCTATCATTACAGGCACTGGCCGCTCAAACTCTGTCTGAGTTTGAGCCTCTCTGAGTCTGTGTGTGTGTGTGTCCTGAGGGACTGGAGGAGAGAAGACTCACGATCTGTCCATACTTTTGTTTCCACATTGATCTTGTTCTTTGGTGAATGTCTAAATGCCCCTCCATCGCTGTTCTTTACCAAGCATTCATCACTGTCACGGGTCTCTGGTGCACAAAGGCAAATGTATACCTGCGTGTATCCCAGCATGCTCTGCTTATCAGAGCTTGTAAACTATATACTTTACAATGTTCTGTCTGTTTATCTGTTTTGATTCATCTGTATCTCTCTTTTTTCTTCTGTATTCTGTCCATTTTGCTCTCTCTCTCTCTCTCTCTCTCTCTCTCTCTCGCTCGCTTGTTTGCTCTCTCCCCCTCTGAGCTTCAATAATGGAATAAATTGACCTATTTTGTCTTGATTATGTCTCTTAGCAACAGAGCTCCATCATTTATGTTTCAATCAGGTGCAGAGACAGCTAGCATTACTTAAGCAGCACTCCTGAATCATGTTAAGTCTCATTTTCACCTTGTGTGTGTGTGCGTGTGTGTGTGCGTGCGTGTGTGTGTGTGTGTGTGTGAAAATGAAAAGGTTTTGAATTTGGCAGGTGACACGCAAAGGTTTTAAGCACTTCTATGACGTGTATTTTGGAAATTAAAATAGCTGTATCAGATTGCTGTTTCCTTATATAAATTAATAGTTTGCATAAAATTGAAAATTCATCATTTCTGTGCCCTAAGTGTTTTTGTTTGTTTATTTTTTGACCTGAACATGTCCGGGTCATATTTCACCCCAAATTCAAAATAAATTATATACATAAGATTTTTAAAAATCTCATCAATCTTAATCATGTAAAACATTATTAATGTAACATAAAGCAATATAATATATTATTATATATTAACTGAATAATAATAATAATAATTAATAAAACGTTAAAAAATAATAAACAAAATTGTTATGCCAGAAAAGGATAATTTTAAAGATATTGCTAATTGTTTTCAGATTTTCATCTGTTAACCTTATTTTATTATTAAAATATAATAAATAATGCGTAATGACTATTTTAGTTATATTATTGGCTATTCCACTCCAACATTCGAATCAGCATTATACAAATATTCAGGTGACTTAACTATTGTGCTATTTGTGATATCATCTAAAGAATGAATGAATGAATAAATAAATAAGATAATTCATACATACATGCATACATTCATACATGCATATATGCATACATAAATAAGACTGAATCAACCTTTACCAGTTATGCCAACATTGTTATTGTGTATCTCAGCAGTAATCTCAACTTGCAGAAATAATATGTAGTTGAGTCTGGCTCTCGGTGAATGTGCTGTATGAGCATTTTATCTTCAGTCGGCTCTGGAGGTGAGACAGGTCAGTATGGATCTTCTAGCTGAGCTAACGCAAACATCTCTCCAGGGTTTCTCAGAGTCTGTCTTTCCACAGCATGATGTGAGCTAAATGAATGCAGCTCGACAGGGTTATGAAGGGTGGAATAATATTGTTGTAGCATATGCTGACACTCGTCTCTGCTTTCTTTTGGCCAGAGTGCATTCTGGGTTTCAGTTTAGCTTCCTTTGAAATACTGTACAAGTGGAGTTTTGTGATGGCTAAACTTACCAGCACAGTCATTTTTAGCTGAACATGTTTAATTTTCATTCATCCTCTATAGAATTAAATTTCACGACTAGAATACATCTCTAAACTACTCTGCATGTAACATAATTATTGTTGAGTACAACACTGTTTAGAGTATAAATATAAGTATTTGATGACACAGTAACATTAACTGTGTGTAGAGCAGTGTGTGTGTGGCCTCACCTGGCATAGTCTGGTTTTGTTTGGCTAATGTGGGGTCAAACTTTCCAGGAAACACTGGTCACAGCTGTGCTCCACACACACACACAGAAAGAGAGAGAGATTAAATCATCTTTCTCAACAATGCTACATAGCAAAATATAACACACATCTGTGACTTACATTTGCTGACAATAACACAGATATTATTCCTTCATGTATTCAGACATGAACTTAGTCTATGCTATGAAGATTATATCAAACTCTTCATTTTCATCTGAGATTACAGATTTCAAAACTCTCTTATGATCTCTTGTTTTGTTGTGTTTTCTGAGGTTCGGTATCATTTTAGTGTGGTACTTTTAATACTAGTATGCTGTTATGCAAATGAGCTGTTACCTTGGTAATGAGTGACAGCGAATGACAAGGTTGCGGTATGCATGTAAATGAGCAGAGTAGGCGGGGTTTGTTTGCATGTAATGGCACTAGCTTGCTCTCTTCACTGTTAAAATGGATTTAAAGGGATCAAATTCAAATTCATTGGGCATTCAAAACAGTGTTTCTGGAAAACGGATCAAACTACTAGGTCAGTCAACTACATGAAGATTGTGTTGTCTGTACTAGTATTAGGAAAAGATCATTTCAGTGCAGAAAACTGTATAATGGATGTCTTTAATAATAAAAATATATAAAAAAAAATAGTGTGAAACAATTTTTTGAAACATGAAATACAGTATTTGTATTGATGCCGGTTTCATACATTAAAACAAACAAACAAATAAAAATCCTTAATGGCATTTTGTACAAAAAATATTATAAAGTATTAAAATGTTTTCTTGTTCCCAAAACTTGTATATGAGGGTTACATATGAATGTACAAAACTTGATCATTTTCTATAAAAGGTTTTACACCTTACAAATGGGGGGGGGGGGGGGGGGGGGGGGGTCTGTGCATTTGACCTGAATAAATCTTACATCTTCATAACGAGCTTGGCATATCTGATATTTTTTTTTGTGGAGAACTGAATAGCCTTGACACACATTCATGCATGAAAGGTATCGTCTGTATTTCATGGTTTTCCTGTCATATGACAACTGAACATCTACTAAACATGTTATAAAACAAACTTATTCACTACATTCTCTTAAGTTAGGCAAATTATTTATGCCAAAAAGCCAGTCGGTCCATGAGATTTTTACAGTCTTTTTTTTTGGTTGGTGTTTTTACAGTCTCCAGACAGTTGCATTGTTACTTTGTTACTTACAGAATATATCAAAATTGTGTCTGTCAAGCAATAGCTGTGCTATAAACATTATATGGATAAATAGCCTTCCCATGGTGCATTATCAGAAATAAACTATTGTTCTCAGTCATTTTATTTTGTTCTGCTTGCGTTGTTTAGCAGAGGCCATTGTTTCATTGTTTCTGTCACTTTGGTGTTTAATACAGAGCCTAATCCAGTACAAGAATCTGCTATGTTACTCCTTTTCTGCTTGTGTTCATCAGCAGAAGCACGCTGTGGTGATGCATTCTGATATTTGTGGTGGGAAAAACCCAGAGACCTTGATTTAGATATTTCACGGTCACTATATGCCATTTATCACTGCATGTTTCCTGAAACTAATTTTAGGATGTGTCATGCATTTCCCTTTCTGCTATTATTCATGGCCTAATTAGTGGAGGGCTCTTTTGTTCTTCTGTGTGTTCAGCATGAGTGTTGAAACACAGATGCTTTGTGTTGAATGCGAGGCAGAGGATTGTGTGAAGTTATAATCTCTTCCAAAGATTGAATCCCAGTCTCAAAACACAGCGCTTGAAAGCTCTGTTCCAAAACACAGCGATCTGCCTTCCCTTAATTGTACTGAATGTGCACTTGTAGTGTCCTTTAAATCTTCAAAGCTTTTTTTTTTTTTTAAACTGCAGTTGCAGATAATATAATATTAATGAAACAGAAAGTTCACTTTCATGACATTTGTTTTTTAACACAATTTAGTACATTTCTTAGTAATGACTACTTAGGCCGTGTTCACACTTGGCGTCTTTTTCGAAGCTGCCGGCGTCTGTTTTACATTATAATCCTATGGAGTAAACCGTGTTTTCAAAAAAGTCCTGAGCGCTTTTTAAAACGCCACCGCCGGCGTCTTTTTCTGCAGCTCAGAGCGTTTTTTCGAGTTGAAAAAATGTCAACTTTTCTGAAAAAAACGCCCTACGTCAAGCGCCTTTTTGACAGCTGACCAATGACAAGCGAGTAGCGAGATCTGTCGTTTCCATAACAACAAGAAGAAAAATGGAAAAGGTGCCGGTAGATAGACTGCTCGTACTAGTTTCGGAGCACAAGGAGCTGTATGATATGTGCACAAAACTCTATCATAATATTGGTTCCTTCCCCGTATAATGTCGTGCACCCACAAACGTCGTTGTGAATCGACATTTTCTTTCCCGTTAACTTCAAAAGCCAACGCAAGAGCCAACTTTTTACTCTTTCTTGACATTTCTGCAGTACACAGCGCTAGGCTACTGTTACAGCTGTTGCTATGACAACAAAAGACGCTCTCAGCTGCTATTTGTAACAGACGCTGCCAGCTTTGTTTTTCATTAAAAAAACGCTCTTGTCAACTTTTTCTAGTCAAAAAAGACGCCAATTGTGAACACGGCCTTAAGTTACATTTTAAATAATTGTTTTTATCATTTTTGTCAAGCTTATTTTGAAGAAAGTTTGAAAGTGTCAGTTCATGGTAATATTAACACATTTTAATGTTTTATTTTAAAGACATTTTTGTTATTTTTGAATGCTAAACAATTTTGGTACTTGGTGCAGCAAGTTCAATTTAATTCAATACCAGAAAGAATGAAAAAATCAATCTAACATTTTTTTGTATTTCTGATGTATTCATCACATAGACATCAAATTCATTTGTTCTGCTTGTGGAGTTGCTGTCTATTCTGTCTAGACAGTTTTTTTTTTTTTTATGAGTTTGTATGATGGTTAGTATTCTGCATAAGAGGGCAGCTGCCTGTATAGTCAGTAGACAGCAGGCAGCTCACTAGTGTTTGGAACAGAGCCAGCGTCCGTTAGCGTAAGTGTGAGGGTTAAATGAAATGTTTCCTGGATGACTGCAGCTCAGAGATGTCTGTATATGTGTGTATAAGTGAGTGACACTATATCCTTCTCTCTCTGTCTTTCAGTGATGGACAGATGATGACAGATGAGGTATTGATTTCAGTGTCTGGAATGAAGATGTAGTAGGAAATATCTCTGATTTCTCTGCAGCTCATTCTGAAGAAAAGCTCGACTCAAGTAGTTTACCGAGAGAAAAGAGCGACTGTCAGAGAAAATAAATGAATGGTCGTTTTATATCTTGAGTCAGCGTTATCTCTGCTGAATTTAGTCTGAGTTATAAAGTGCACCTTGAGCTGATGTATATGGAAGCCCATTTCTGCCACATAATAAAAAAAATTAAGTAAAAAAGGTAATTGCGACATTTTCTCCAACAATTCTGACTTTTTTTTTCTTTCTCAGAATTGCATGACATAAACGCACAATTGTGAGTTAGAAATTCATAACTGTGATACTTGCAATTCTGAGAAATAAACTCATAATTCTGAGGAATAAAGTCATAATTCTGAGGAATAAAGTCATAATTCTGAGGAATATAGTCATAGTTCTGAGAAATAATGTCAGAATTTTGAGATTTAAACTCACAATTTTAGTTTATATCTTTATGTGAGTTTATATCTCGCTATTCTGATTTTTTTTCTTAGAATTGTGAGTTTATATCTCGCAATACTTTTTGTACCTAGCAATTGCAAATTCATATCTCACAATTCTGAGAAAAAAAGTCAGAATTGTGAAATGTAAACTCTCAGTTGCAAGAAAAAAAAGGCAGTTTTTATTATGAGATAAAATATTTTTAAAATATATTTTTACAGTTTTTTTTTTATTTAATTTTTTTTTTATCAGTGGTGGTAACTGAATAAAATGTTATTTATCTCTATTGCACGTTTGAATTTCAGGGATTTGTGTCATCATTACTAACAAAATACAAATAATAAACATTTTTTATGATTAGTGTGTTTTCATTCTAAATACTGGGTGCAAAAGCTTGTTATAAAAATGCCTCTCAAAGCATCAGTCCAGACGAATGTGTAATATTCCTCCAGGATTTTTTTTTTTTTTACTATGGGCTATAGAAGAAAAACCCCAGAAGAAAAATATAACAACCAATAGGGTAAAAATGACAAACTATTTCCATGTTTTCCACCTTTATATGTATGGAAATTGCGCTTTCTTTTTCTCGTTCATAATTCAGATGCACACACGCGGAGACGTGGTCAGAAACTTGTTGCCAGCGCTGCCCTGCAAATTGATCAATACAATAGTTTTGCAGCTAAAAAGCTTAACTTAAACAACTTAAAGATTCTCTATTAAGAACGTAATTCTCTATTGGAACGTAAGAAATTACTTCAACACACACGAGATTTCAGGACGAAAACATGACAGAAATAAATCATCTGAACAATGTCTTGAGGTGGTTGTGACTCCAGGCCGTTAAAATTAGGCCTATTAGAGAAATAATATATATATAATAATAGAGAATAATGGAACGGTTCTCCGTTCTCAAAGAAAGAATTACATTCGATCTTTATTGACTGAACATAAGCGCTTAGAAAACACTTAATAGGGAAGGGGGGGCCCAAAAAATGTTTTGCCTATGTCACGATAAGAGGTAAATCCGGCCCTGACTGGGATAAAAACACAAACAGAAGACTGAACTAAATGTCAATAATTTTTTGTCAACCCCCAGACTCCTGGAGCAGAGAGTGAAAGTAAACAAACACTACCGCCCAGTGAGAGAGAGACAGAGACAGAGAGTGAGAAAGAGGAGGGAAATGTTAGGCCGAATAAATTAATTATCCATAATGCCTTCCCTGCTTTGTGATGACAAGGCAATTTCATAAGACATACACACTCAAACACACTGTTAAATAGGAATAGTGTGAATTGTTGAATTAAGACCATTAAAACTAATGAGATTTGGAAGAAAATGTGAGTTACACAGTGTAAAACTTACTTCCATATTGCCAGTGAGAAGTTTCCAGGGTTTTGCTGTATGATTATTTCTTTGTAGTTGTGCATTGGTGCAAACCACAATATCCCACCCTCATGTCTCGTGATCTATTAGTGCCTAGATATAAAAACTGTGTGTATGAGATGTGTGTATATGCTTTGGTGGATAAGGGTATGTGTGTGTATTACTGTTGTGTTTTTAGATTTTATTTTGCACAGAAGCACGCATTATGTAAATAGTATACTTAGACTGAATGTTGAAACAGTACATTTAAGATATTAAACTTCAATATCAGGTAAAATTATAACTGACTTGACATGTGGTTTCGTATGTTAGTCAACACATCAAAATAAGTGTACTTCTTTAAAGCATGACAAAAGTTTATTAAAACTATAATTTAAAATGCAAATATGATTTAATCACAGATGAGGCCTAAGCCTAGTCCCAGACTAAAATGCATGTCTGAGCTGATTTAACTGAAGGAAACTAGCACCGATGCATCTTAAAATATGACAGTGCCATTGTTTTGTCAATGATTCACACCAGTAATGAGACCCCCCCCCCCCCCCCCCCCCCCCATGTAAAGCACTTTGAGTGCCCAGAAAAGCGCTATATAAATGTAAGGAATTATTCATTATTATTATTACAAAGTGCACTTTATACATATAAAGTGTTAAAAGCCTTTTATTTTTATTTAATTAATATTATATTATCGGCAAGTAGAGCATTTTTAAATATACTTTTAAGATTTGAAGTACACTTTCATTGCAATTAAGCACATCGTGTCACATAAAGGACAGGGCGTGCTGTTTTGTGTTTACATTACTTTTAGGAGCAAGTTTATGGGAAACCAATAAAACCACAATGATAGACTGCTGTTAAAATAATACTCTTGATATTTTTGTGTGCAAATTGCATCAGACAGTTAGTGAATGTAATATGTGTAGTTTATGGCAGAAATGTATTGTTTTAAAATGTGAAGATTTCCCTAAAAGTAGGTTTAAGTTAAAGATTTGGTTAACCTCATGGGACATTTTTCCAGCATTATTGCCCAAAGTACGGCTAGGTTAGAAACACACATATGCTCATTTCTCATTAGATGACACAGTCAGACCTCACAAGAAGAAACATGCCAGTATGTGAAGAAATATGTCAGCGTTTAACACATTTAACACCAAATTAGCAATGTGCTAATTTCCCAGCAACACCTCTTCATATGCTTTTGACCCCTTTGCCTTTTCCCCAGTGGTTTTTCATAAGATGTCTTTACATGGCTCAATTATGACAGTTGAACTGGTGGTAGACACAATATCTATGTCCTCATTTACCCCTCTGTCTCTCTCTAAGTGTCTCTATTAGCTGTTGTGTGTTTTTCAGGTCTTGGCAGAGGTGGAATGTCCTGGTTTTAAGTCTCTCTAAGGAAATCTGTCAGTGCTGTCATTAGATTGCCGCTTCTGGGTTTCTGCTGCTCACGTGGACTTCAGTCACTCTCAGCTTTCACAGCATTCCTCTGTTTGAGCGTCATTTATAATCTCACTTCAGCAAAGATGACGGTTGGGGATATTACTCCCACGCTGACTCGCATCAACACGGCTCTCCTCTGTCGTTTTAAACAGATAAAGCATATGAGACTTTGAAAAGTGCCTTTTAGGGGGTTAATGGACATTCTTTGTTTCTCTGTGTGTAGTATATTGAGTATGAATATATTTTTATGGTTCTCAGCGGGTCAGATCACCCCACAGTGCTTCTGTAGCGGAGGTTCATTATTATTTAAATTAGTTTATTACTGTGGAAAATGCAGCTTGACCGACCTGAACTCACTTACAGGACCTGATACATTTAATATGTATCATCCATAATTTATGTATAGGGCCAACAACAGTGAGTGAATCTTACCTCTTTATGAATATACTGTATCTTGCACGCACTCTATGGGCCTTCACCATGTTTCAACAAATAACATATGATTACGTATTGCATATCATCATTTAGATACAACTGTGGTAACCTTCAGCAATAATAATAATAATGCAAAATTATAGGATAAATATGTATAAACGTGAAGGAGATCTTATGATTTACTATGATTTCACAGTCACATTAACTCTAGTAATACAAATATGACAAAATAATAGCCCTGTAAAATAAAAAAAAAGTAAAAATAGGGCACAATGTACTGTATTAATATAAATGAATTTTCTGTATTTATTTTACTGTATTTCTGTACAGGTAAAACTAGTGTTTTACCTGTATTTTGAATTTTGCACTTCATTGCGTTGTGTTTTAGAGTTAAGGGAAATCCTGTAAAATGACCGGATAATAGTTACCTGTACATTTTTGATTTTTTTTCTTCCAGTTAACATTAACACAATAATAGTATTTTGGTAGAATACAATGAGTGTTTGTAAATATTAAATAACTTAAATATTTGTAAAGTTTGATGAAGCATTATGCTTTAAATTAACTGTATACAGTTTGCCTGAAGCTCTAGTATACCATTCAAATATTAGTTTATTAGGGAGAGGAAACGGTTTTACTTGTAAAACACATCCAGTAATTCTCATCTGCATCTCATTTGTAATCTTAGTTACTTGCACTTTTTGAACAAATGTTCTTTACTATTTCTATAATATTATAATGTGTATTTATCGTATTTATTTATTTAAATTAATGAGAATAGGACTTTTTACACTAATGATTTTGAATTAGGTTAATATGTGTCTTAATTATTGCTGCTGTATCTATTTTGTGTAACTCAGTCAACAGCAGAAATGAGTTTCACATCTCCTTGGCTTCTTGTGAACAAGACTTCAGACATGCTACTCTGATTCAAAAGTGTGTGTGTGTGTGTGTGTGTAATGTCTCTCATGCTGTACTAATGAGAAAGCTGTGTCTCATGACCCTGAGATGTAGGAGTTTGCAGATCTGCATATCACTCTGGCTGGACTGCTGTAGTAGCCACAGTATTTGCCGGTGAGGGTCGACTGGGGTCTCATTGTGACCAGGCTGTAATTAACACAAAGCAGACAGACAATGAGGGACAGCAGAGAGAAAAAAAGACCCCCATTCCTCACAGATAATTACAAAGCAGACAACAAACAAGCAGAATGTTGACTTTGAACATTGTTTGTGATCTTACCCCACAATACAATGAATGTGCAACTGATGGTCTTCGGAGAGACTCAGAGACAGACAGATGTTTCCCATGAGCCGACAGACAGCCCTTTGCCCTTTTTTTAAAAACTTGCAACGGCATGAGGGCTGCGACATGATTTCTAATTTCAAGATATCAGTGGAACGCACAGTAAATGATTGTCATAAAGTCCATCTGTTTATCATCAACATTATTCATTGGCATCTATAGAATTGTTTTTCTTTTCCTTTTTTTCTGGAAGGGGATTTAAGGGATCTTCTGCTGAAGGAATAAAATATTACATAGACTAGAGTGCACGTTTAATATACATATTAAAAGATAAAATCAACTATGTCCAGTATTTGTGTTTGAGTGTGTTAGGAGCATTAGGAGGTTTGTGCATTTAGAGACCAGATGTGTCGGCAGACAGATGTGCATCCAGACCATACCCCAAGAGACAATATAAGTCTGAAAAAATCAATTTGGTCACACCTTATTTTAAGGTCCAATTCTCGCTATTAACAAACCATTAACTACGACATCTGCCTCAATAAACTCCTAATTTGCTTCTCATTAATAGTTAGTAAGGTAGTTGTTAAGTTTAGGTTTTGGGGAGGATTAGGGATGTAGAATATTGTCATGTAGAATATGTGCTTTATAAGTACTAATAAACAGCCAATATGTTAATATTAGGCATGCTAATAAGGAAGTAGTTAATAGTAATAATTGTTCACTAGACTAAAGTGTTAAAATATATATTTTTTTACATTTTTCTTAATGTAAGAGGCTGCCAATCACAACCCTTACCTTCTTACCTTTTATTTAGAATTTAGAATAGCATTCTTTCCTTCATTCTTTCTTTGGTCCTTCATATTAAGTAGTCTTAACTACTATGTAATTACATCAAAAACAAGTGCAATGTACTTATTGTGTTCATATTGTATTTCAAAACACTTTTACTGCTATTGAGGTTGGATACAGATAAGATTAGGGACAGGTTTGGTGGTATGGGTTGGTTTAAAGGTGGGTTAAGGTGTTAGGGATGGGTCAACAGTTTATGTATAAATGTAATTACAGAAACTAATTGCAGATGTAATTAAATGCAAGTATTTAAAAAAAAAAAAAAAAAATATATATATATATATATATATATATATAAGTACAATGTAAAAACATGTATGGACACGAGTGCATTGTACCAAATGATTAATTTAAATGTAAGTACATAATAGTTAAGGCCACCTAATTTAAAGTGGGATCCTTTCATTGCTTGTAGTCAGTGTCCATAATGTTGCTGTGTGCTCAGATGACAGCAAACGTGTGAATAAACTCAACCATATACAAGTCAGTTCTTTATTTTGTGTTACAAATAAATATCAGAACAGTTATACTGATTTATGATTCAGCTGTTTTATCATTAAGTCTGATCATTAAGAAAACTTATAGCACAACTCTCCTCACAAAATGTCTGTATCCCCAAGTCATAAATGAGTTACATTAGTTTATTTTTTTAGGGTTAGTGGCTTGTTCAAATCCATATATAAATAATAGTTGTATTAGCAAACACCACTAAATATAATTTACTTCCAACACAATGTCATTGGAAAATTGTGTCTCTACATACATTTTTGCAAAAACGTGCCTATTCATAAAATGTACTGCAGCTGAAATATTCACTAGTGAAATATTTGCCAAAAATGTGTATTGTTTATCATGCAAATTCTGATTACAGTGGGAGATTATCGATCAATACTTGTAATATTTGTATTAGCAAAATACCATGTCATGACATCAAACCACTTACCGTATTGCATGATTTGTAAACTAATACATTTAAACATCTGTATCACATATCTAGCTACATATGGCATACTGGCTTTTCTAATAATAGTAAACTTGCTTGGTAGCACACCTGGTACAGCACTTGCAATGCAGTTCATTCAGGTACGCGCCCAAAGATATCATGATAAAAGAGCTAAAATGACATGGTTGCTTCAGCAAATAAATTTTTACCTCACATTTGCTTTTCCTGACAGTATCGGTTTGGTTTATCACACTTTTAGTGCCACTCACTGAATATTTCTTTTTTGAAAGTGTCATAAAATGTGCAAGAAGCAAGGTAATATCGTTTAGTCACCCCAGGCATGTTTTTTCTAAAGAGCTTGTGCCGATTCCTTCTTGTGGTGGTGCTGTGGAAGCTGAAGAGTTTAAATGTTAAATGCATGTCCAGGTCTTGTTTAGAGAATAGGCTAGTATTTTTCTTTCTCTGTTCTTTGTTGACATATCTCTTGAGAGCAGGTCACCCTGTGAGATGCAAAACATGTCTCAAATCTCAGTATGAACACCTTGCAAGTGTTTTGGAGGATATTCTTAACAGATGTTTCTCAATAAATCCATCTTACAGCCATCCAGTAGCAGACCTCTCTCTGAGACCCACCTGTGCAACACAAAACTGGCAGAGAACCATACAATCAATTGCTAGAAACGCAGCAGCTCAGCATGAGTTGGCACCAGGCATTCGGTTCGATATGTATGTGTGATGCCTCGGTATATGTGAAACAGCCCAGCATTCCCTCTGATCATTTTTAGAGCTCCATGTCTGTGTTAAATAAAGCAACACCTGCTGTCTTGTTGCAGTCATTTAACTCCCACGTTTGTCTCCGGGGATGGATAGGGCTGCTGGTGAGATCAAGCGAGTCTCTTCTGTCATAGGGAAGCTGCGAACAAGCGTTTAACCACCTGGCCACTCTCAGTAATTACTATAACAGTTTCAGTGCTTCAGCTGGGATGAATCCAGGATGTTGCATTTGATGTTTTCATATGTTGTCTACAACCATTACAGAACTCTGATTCAAATGTAGCGAATGATGTTTACTTTTACTCTCTTGTAGGGTTTGATAGTCAGTTAAATGAATCATTCACCCAAAGAGAATTCTTTCTTCATATACATTTTGTGCCAAACCCGATTTACACACACACACGTTGGTGTTTGTGGTTTATGGGGACTCTCCATAGGCGTAATGGTTTTTATACTGAACAAAATGTGTGTGCTATTGCCCTACACCAACCCTACACATAAACTTAGCCCTCACAGGAGACTTTGTGCATTTTTAGATTTTCAAAAAAACACCATTTAGTATGTTTTTTAAGCCTTTTGAATTACGGGGACATAGGCAGTGTCCTCATAAACCACCTTCATATTGTAATACCTCTGTCATACCCATGTCATTATACAAATTTGTGTCCTCATAAACCACATAAAAATGCACACACACACACACACACAATATTTAAGCTTACACAGAAGATGTATTTGAATTACATATACAATTGACATTCATTTTAATTACACAGTTTTAACATAAACTAAAGAACTTCATTTGATGCATATTGTTTGGTCATGCATTAATTAAACAGGTAGTTGCACTCACAATATGATGGCATAGTTTATTATTATTTCATTTAAATAATCATATTTTTCAAAATGCATTTGCTTACATTTTGTTTACCTATTACATACTGCATATTACAATCCACTTACATTCCATGCTTACATATGTGTCCATGTTGACATTTGTAAATATTGTAAAAATTAAGTTTGGTGTCTTATTTTTGGGAAGTAATCGAATAGTTAGTGGCATTTTGAGAAGCAGCATTGAAGACATCAAAATAAAAACAGATTTGAGTGCATATTTTGCCTTTAATAATAAGTGACATCTGTGCTTCAGCATTCTTGAAAACCACCAGCTGCTACATTTATATTCATAATATAGTTTTATGTCACTGATGTCAAATGTAATTGAGAATTTTGCCATTTGAATAAATGACTCCCAAAGCTAGATTTTCCAAACTAGGTTCTGCTGCTTGCTGAAATTATTAAAATATAAAATTAAAATAAATGAAGGAATAAATAAATAAAACCAAAATGAAACATCAAAGAACCATGAACATGCAAATATGTTGTAAAATTATAGAAATTTCAAGGTTCTTAAAGGAAAGGTCAAAGGTGTAAGGCTGCCAAAAATTTAAGCATGGGAATCCTGCTTAATGTTTCGGGTTCAATATAATAACCTTTGCTCAAATCAACAGCATTATCATTTGCAATAATTATAAGTGCTAACAATAAAATAAGCTTCACGTTTCTACTTTTAAACCCACGAGAAAGCATTGTCTCACAGATTCGAGGGACTAGTCAATGAGGGACTGTTTTGTATCCAAATAATTTCTTTAAAAGATCATCCATACTTAATGTACTCATGTAGCTATAGTAATAGAATGATACCTTTCAAGTATTTAGGCTCAAACATTATGCTGGGCACGCACACGCTCTTACATCAGTGGCCAGCTCTCTCTGTTCACCGCTATATGATCTCAGAGTCAGGCTGCTCTCAGATCAGTGCCTGCTGTCTGGCAGCCGCTCGGCCAACAGATGGGCGGCAGAATGAGTTTCACAGAGAACACGTGTGTGCTGGAGGGAGAGTGTCACGACGGAGCCAGATCCTGATCTCAGAGCAGGACTGTCACAACAGGGTTTGATTTTCAGTAATGGAGCAGAGGACTGTGATTATGCAAACCAGTGCCTGACAATGATGTCACACACACACACACACATTGTTGCTGATTGATTTAGAGTAAACTTTATTTTATTCAAGCACAACAGTGTGTCTTGCGGTATTTTGGATATTAGTGTTACGTCAAGTGTTCCATTACAAAATCGCTTAGTTATGATCTCCAAATTTTCTAAGGATGAATGGACCACTGACTGCATTGCTTGTCGAATTGCAACATTCGTTTGGGTGCGACTAAAAGGTGTTGTGGATGCTATGTGGGTACTGATGTTCTGAATGGTTTTTACCACTGTGCCCCAGTAAAATATTACTCATAAATTTGGTCACAGTTTATTTTAAGGTCCAATTGATCCACCTGTGTCCCGTTCATTACCCCTCGTTAAGCCCTGTATTTATAGTGTTGTCTGTCCTTTGATTCCTTGGTCCGGTGTTATACATCTACATTGATGTGCTACGTGTGTCTCCTGCCTGCCTTGTATTACTCCTTTCCTTGGATATTAAAGACTGTGATTCTCATTTTCCTCGTTTCCACGTTCCTTGCTCCTCACAGTGGACATCGTGACCAACAAAATAGTGTATTTGCGTGTTTCCCCTCCATTTGTTTTCTGCTTTTTGTTCAGTGTTTTGTTTTTTTCCTTATGGATCCCCTCGCCTCATAATTCACCTCCCTAGCCCGTTCCCGAGTTTAGCCCAGAGAGGGCTCCTGTTTCCTCGTCCAGCCCAGAGAGGGCTCCTGTTCCCGAATTCGACCCAGAGAGGGCTTCTGTTCCCAAGTTCGGCCCAGAGAGGGCTTCCGTTCCCAAGGACGGCCCAGAGAAGGCTTACGTTCTCATGATCGGCCCAGAGAGTGCTTACGTTCATGAGTTTCCTCGTCCAGCCCAGAGAGGGCTCCTGTTCCCGAATTCGACCCAGAGAGGGCTTCTGTTCCCAAGTTCGGCCCAGAGAGGGCTTCCGTTCCCAAGGACGGCCCAGAGAAGGCTTACGTTCTCATGATCGGCCCAGAGAGTGCTTACGTTCATGAGTTTAGCCCAGAGAGGGCTCCTGTTACTAAGTTTGTCCCAGAGAGGGCTCCTGTTCCCCAGTCCAACCCCGAGAGGGCTTGTGTCCCCGAGTCCATCACAGAGAGGGCTTCCGTTCCCAAGTTCGGCCCAGGGAGGGCTTCTGCTCCTGTTTGCAGCCCTGAGAGCCCGGAGGCTAAAAATACCCACCCACCCTCCCGCTCCTTCCTCCTCCAACGATGTTGTCTGGCAGCCCCTCTGCTCACCCTCAGCCCACCATCTGTTCGGTGCAAGCACCGCTGGTCTGCAAGTCTCCAGTCTCCACTCCTCCAGCTGTGCCTCGTCCCTCCGGCTCCATCAGGCTCCTCCTTCCCTTCGGCTCCACCTTGGTCCTCTTTCGCTCCGGCTTCACCGCAGCCTTACGTTTCCCCGCCTCCGCCTTGGTCGCCTGAACCACCTATTCCTCTGCGAAAGCTTTGTACTTTGAAAGGAAAGGAAAGGAAAGAGAAGTGATGTGTGGCCAAGTGTGGTGACCCATACTCGGAATTTGTGCTCTGCATTAAACCCATCCAAGTGTACACACAGTAGTGAACATACACCCAGAGCAGTGGGCAGCCAATGCTGCGGCGCCCGGGCAGCAGTTGGGGTGCTTTGCTCAAGGGTCTCACCTCAGTCGTGGTATTGAGGGTGGAGAGAGTGTTGGTTATTCACTCCCCCCACCTACAATCCCTGCCGGACCTGAGACACGAACCCACGACCTTTGGGTTAAAAGCTACTCATTTGTGTTGGTATGGGTCACTTAATGTTAAAATAGAAACAGACTGCAAGGTATAGTTAAAGTGTGTGGTAAGATTGTTGGCACCACTTTAAATGAGTTGAATGACTTGTATAAGGCTAGGACTTTGAAGAAGGCTGAGTTAATTATGAATGATCCCAGCCATCCCTTGCAGAATGTTTATAAGTTGCTTCCTTCTATATTATTTGCCTTTATGTTGGACCAATAGATTTAAAAACTCTTTTATACCAGCTACCATTGGTTTCTTAAATTATAAATAATTGTATGTATATTATTAATGGAAGTCATTGTTTTTGTTGTGTGTTGTGGTGCTTGTCATTGTTTCATATGGTTTACTGCTCGCTGTGAAACAAATTGCCCTTCGGGGATAATACATTTGACTAAGACTAAGAATATTCCGCCATGGTCCTCTAGATCCTCCTCATCACCCTGGCTCATCGGCTCTCCGTCTCCGCCACCAGCTCCACTGCCGACGGTCGGACCCCTGGAGTCGTCAACCCTTCCTCCTCTATGACTCCTGCCTCTGTCGGCTCCACCGTGGGTCACCATTATGGCTGTGGCCTGTTTTTCTCCCTATGTGCTCCCCGGGACCTAGTTTCTCCCTCTCGTTAATCGTCTCATTTGATCCACCTGTGTCCTGTTCATTACCCCTCGTTAAGCCCTGTATTTATAGTGTTGTCTGCCCCTTGATTCCTTGGTCTGGTGTTATTCGTCTACATTGGTGTGGGTGTCTCCTGCCTGCCTTGTTTTACCCCTTTCCTTGGATATTAAAGACTGTGCGTTCCTTGCTACTCACAGTAGACGTCATAACAATACTAATGTATTACCATAATTTCTTGTCTGGCAATGGAGAATACACTGACCTTAGAATCATATTCCCTGGTAAAAGTTCTGCAATCATATCGTGTATGTTTTCAATCAGCTGTTTAGAATCAGAACTATAAATGACAAATTAGCGAATGATTCACCCTAATCAATCAAACGGGAAAAGTCTGAAATTGGTAGTGATTTAGTGTGATTCACTACCAATTTCACTACCAATCACTACCAAATGGTTCAATACACATTGAACCATTTGCTGCAAGATTGATTACATAGAAAACTAATAGTATACCTCTTGTCAATAATCTGCCAGGTTTGAGGCATTATTAATATCTAGAATAAACATTGTAGGATTGAGTAAAAAAACTAATGAGGAGCGATCCGGCATTAGAATAGCATTCCATCTACTTTTGACAGTCCTTTTCGTGTAGCTTTCTGTTGTGTAGTAGCTCTATGTCTGGGTAGATTTCAGCACTGGATCTCATTGAGATCGATTGTATTGGTGAGTGCTTATTGTAAACTAAAATATCCTTCATTATGTAACACTTTATTTTACGGTGTCCTTGTTACACTTATTATATGCACTTATAACAATACATTATGCATAATTACATGCAAGTAACCCTGAACCAAACCCTAAGCATAGTAAGTACATGTAGTTAATTAATTTTACTCAGTACTTAAATGTATAATTACACTGTAACAAGGACACCTTAAAATAAAGTGTAACCCTTAATTTCTATTGAACCTTGTGTTATTTATTTAAATATATGTGTAGTTACACATTTGTATTGATAAACTTGCAGTTTAGTGTATTTAAAATGTATTTATATGGAATATGGAATAACACACTACAGTTAAAATTCTAATCAAGTACTACATCAAAATAAGAGTACTTCTTTAAAGCACAACAAAAGCACCATTAAAAACATTAAAACACTCAGATTATTAAGTACATTTAAAGCATACTTTAAAGTTAAACTTTTACCTTGTCATTAATACAAATTGCGCTTTTCTAAAGTATATGTGAGTTAAGAAACAATCATAAAAGTGTCTCTCTTTAAGTAAGAGGCATTTTATTTCATATTTTATTATTGGGGAAGTCGTGGCCTAATGGTTAGAGAGTCGGACTCGTAATCCAAAGGTTGCGGGTTCGAGTCTCGGGCCGGCAGGGATTGTAGGTGGGGGGAGTGAATGTCCAGCGCTCTCTCCACCCTCAATACCACGACTGAGGTGCCCTTGAGCAAGGCACCGAACCCCCAACTGCTCCCCGGGCGTCGCAGCATAAATGGATGCCCACTGCTCCGGGTGTGTGTTCACGGTGTGTGTGTGTTCACTGCTGTGTGTGTGCACGTTGGATGGGTTAAATGCAGAGCACGAATTCCGAGTATGGGTCACCATACTTGGCAGTATGTCACTTCACTATTATCTGCAAGTACAGTTTTTTGCAAATATACTTTTAAGACTTGACGTACACTACAAGTGCATATTTTATATGGGGTTTTATGAATTCTACTACTTTTTATGCATTTGGCAAATGGTTTTATTCAAAGCGACTTTCATTGCACTCATGGTATACATTTGATCAGTTCATGCATTATCTGGTTATCAAACCCATCAATTTTGGCATTAGTGCCATGCTCTTTTAAGCTAGGAACACTACTTTGTTAAATGTTGTGAAATAGACTTGTCTGACTTGTTCAGTTAAGAATGGTTTGTAAACTCTCTAACAGTGGATGGCAGGTGTCTTCTGTTAGGGATGAAGGTTTAAAGTCTGTAAACATTGTTGTGACCTACTGTCTGTGTATCCTGTACACTTACCCCTATTCATATTTAGGCATATGAAGTCTGTTAAGATTCTCAGTAAGTTAACTCTAACGTCTCAAACTAAATTGGAAAGACATGTTACAGATGCTCATGAGCAAATTCTACAAGAGAATCATCTGAATGACTAAGAATTTTGACTAATCTTCACATACTAACATCAAAAGCGATTTTCGGAAAGAATCAACTCATAACATAAATTATTCAGGCGTTTGTCCGTCTGGACTGGCATTTTCTGACACAACAGACTTTGACAATCCTCGTCCTAGTCTTAATGGGGAAGACCACTGCTGTATCCATGGAGATTTCCAGTATTCCATGAAGTGGGAGGAAGATGATTTACATGTTGTGAATGCTCCTCTGCCCTGTTACCAGATGATTGACACCAATGGTGAGGGGCGTAGTGGATAAAATGGATTTTGGGAGGTGTATGTGACATTTTTGATTTACACACACAGACACACACACACACAGACACACACACACACACACACACACACACTGGCTCAATTTAACCTTGCCCAATTTCCCATCTGAGATGTATCCTCTAGGGCAGTGAAGTTGTGTCAGTGTGGGTAAATGCATGCTCTTTCTCCTTTAGAAAATGTTCTGCATGTGTCCTCTCCCTCTCTGTTTGGTCAAGGCCCATTAACTCCAAACAGCAAAGAGGCTTTAATATGACATCGCCTGAATAACAATAGCATTTCGGCTCATGCCTCAATGTCAGCTATGTTTAGAGAGCCGCCTTAAACCTCTCATAGGCGTCTGTTCTCAGCTTTTTTTAAGGTGTTTATAAATGGACAGTTCCAGCTGTAAAATCTGAATGGATGAACTATGCTGTGACATAACCAATAAAAACACACCGTAAAAGCCTACAGTTAAATTAATTAATTGTATTAGTTGATGGAAGAGTTGGTTTTATTATTTCGATTTTTATTTAGCTATATTATCTGAGTGGCAAGTGTGCAATGTGCTCTGAGCAACCTGATATTGTGAGTAATCGTAATGGTTTTATGAGATGGAGATTTTGTATGGATTTTAGTTATTTGATTCATTTGGACATGTAAATTTTTTAGAAAATAAAAAGCTGTAACTCTCTGTGGGGCGTAAAGAATTGTACGAAAATGTATGATTGAGATTAATTTTTGCACCACTTCAACAAATCGTAACATGTTTTCTTATTGTCATAAGAATGTGTTGTTTCTGAGTGATTTTGTGGCATTGTTTTATGGTTGCTACTTTGGTCTGAGTGGTTGCTAGAATATTACTCCACCCAGGCTGATTGGAAATACGTGCCTCTACCTACTACATGTCTGCAAAACTCACAAATTTTACTTATCCATTTGAATCACTGCAGTTTCCAGCTGAAATGAACACTAGAGGCAATAAACCTCTGACTACTTTATTCCTTTTTGCACAAATTGTGCTTTACAGGGCCAGCGTTTCAATTAAGAAAACCTTAGTTTTTTTCTAATTTGTGCATTCTTTCCTTGAATTTTTGCACAATTCCAAAATATTATATGATTTCAAAACAATTTAAACATGCTGTGTATGTGTTTTTAACTCTGATACGAACTCCCATGGAAGGCAGTTAAAATAGAATGCATTGTTATAGCACTTTTCCTTTGGTTAACGCGATCTTATATGTTTAGGGTTGGGTTTTGGATTAGGTATGTTATTTTCCAACATGATAGAACCTTTAAGCGACACTCCCTGTACATTTTAATTCTGAACCGCTGCAATACCTAAAGCAGCGTAAAATGCAGCAATACTTGTCTTTACCAGTGTAATAAAAACATGCCATGGTCACATTTATTTTGAAACTGCCGTGAAACATGCAATACAGTTCGTAATATCTGTGTTGCAGAAATGTCGCCAAAAAGCACATTTTTAATGAGCCTGGATTGATATTTTTTTTGATATTGAGTTTTTTTTTATCTTTTTAATCATCTTCTAGGGAAAATTTGCAAATCTGAATGCTTGATAAAGTAGTAGACTGTCTTTCCTCAACAGGTCGCATGTAGGGGCAGTTACACACCAAAATTCAATACTTTGGGGTAGAGTTGTCATCATATTGATTTTACCATATTTAAAGGGGTCATCAGATGCCAAATTCACTTTTACATGTTGTTTGAACATAACTGTGTGTTGGCAGTGTGTGCACACTACCACCCTATAATGATAAAAATCCACCCAGTTCTTTTTTTTTTAATTCCCAAAAATCATGAGCACTGTCTCAGACCAAGCCGTTCACAGATTCTTAACAGTGTGATGTCACAAAGACACAGGACCCTCCCACGATTGTTGATTGGTACTGGTGTTTTATCACAGACCCCTCCTGAGTGAGCTGTAAACAGTCTGCAATTGTTTCTATGTTTCTAAAGTTTACAGTCTAGAGAACTGCTCATCATGCCACAGAAGAGAGGGGCGGGGTGAGCAAAGCTCATTAGCATTTAAAGGGACATGCACAGAAACAATTGTGAACATAGCTGTTTTTGACATGGTAATAAGGGTGTTGTTTTACACTACCAATTTTAACCAAAGTATGTTATAGACTATTCATGAAGACCCTAAAGAATCATATCAATTTGTGGAAAATGGCCATCCGATGACCCCATTTAAGAGGTTTTTAGAACTAGCAATACCCAACAATCATGGTAAAATCAGTGTAATGCATGACCTCTCATGTCTTATTGTTTCAGGAGTCTGTTTTTGTGTCAGAGTTTTTGTGTTGTTGGCTGTACAGTGTTACTGCCAAATGACAAATTACTTCCTCTCTACTCTTGGGGGTATTCACCCTTAGTCAGGACTGCTGCCGTCACACGTTTCGTTATGCCTATGGTCCAATGTCCTGAGAGGGGTAGTGAATCTGATTAGTGTCCAATTAGTTTTCATGAAGACAATTAAATTTTGCACGTGTGCAATTCCAGTAGTCAGCTTTTCCCATTTCTCCAATGGGCATCGGCTGTCATTACCATGGCAACAAAAGAGCTGAAATTTATGATAGTGGCCTTGTGAGCTACTTGGCAGAATTCCAGAACTCATTCCTTTAATCTATGTGGCTTCCAGGGAAATTACATACTGCATATGTATAAATTAATGACGGCTCAGCGCTCGATGATTTTAGATTACTGAAATTATGTTATGCTGTTTTCTTATATTTATAAACAATATATTTTAAGCAGTGCTTCTCTAATCTAATCTCTAAAATCACTTGCATTGATATAGTTATCTCGTTCTCAAAGTGTTTATCCCAGGGTCACTTCCTCTTTTATCCTAATTTGTGTTTGCCGCTTGCTCACAGTCAGTGGATATTTATCTTTAAGATGTTGTTGATACAGTTCTGCAAAAAAAAAAAAAAAAAGATTGATGGCTTCAACAAAGGCATGTTTTGATTTATAGTAGGTCTCAAAATAGGTCTGTCTTGAAAGGCTGCGATGAAGTTGTTAAAATGAATGGTATTTTTAATTCTGGAACCCGGCTGTTGTGTTTTGTCTTCTAAATTAATGATGTAAATCAGTTGATGAATAAAATAAAATAAACATGCAACTCATCTTCAAATGCAGAGTTTTTGGAAGGTGAGTTGTGCAGATTCTTGTCTTGTTTCACCGCTCTTGCAGACCAGAAAGTTTCAGATTGCGAGGAATACAACAGATTACACAATCTGGCATACTTTAGTCGCACTTTACAGCATCACCAAACTGCTATTATCCAGGCACCTGAATCACAATAGCAATAGTTTTGGAACATAGCTAGAGTCTAGTAAGAGGAAGTGTGGTTAATGTGTTGATCAAAAATAAATATACTGATATACTAGGTAGAGCAGCCTTACTATCCTTTATCTTTAATATTAACATATTCTTAAAGCTTATGGATAGTGATAGACGAGAAGAAAAAAATGAAATTCACGTTTATCTAGAATAAATGTGCTGTCATTTATCTCATCTAACATCAGTCAGCATTTCTTAATGAATATTTGACATCTGGGAAACAGATAGTAGTGCAGTACAGGTAGATTGAATAGTTTAAGTGTGTGTGTGAGTGAGAGCATGTTAAAGCCTCAGAAATGGGGTAGCACTAATGAGTGGTGACAGTGACTCTGCGGATAACGAGCATTCCCCGCGAGGCTGATTCCCACTTGGGATATCAGGTTCCCGCAGGTAGCTACACATCCGCTCCTCACCAGCAGGAAAAACTAATGAGGAGCGATCCGGCATTTGAATAGCATTCCATCTACTGTTGACAGTCCTGTAGCTTTCTGTTGTGTAGAAGCTCTATGTCTGGGTAGATTTCAGCACTGGATCTCACTAACAATGAAGATGACAAGCTTTGTTGGACATTTACCATGGTATTGTTTGAAATACCATGGAGTGTCATGCACTGCATATAGCAAGGTTCATCAAAATAGTATTCATTCAGTACCATGGTATATATCAAAGTAATGTGGTGTGTTCTCACCTGACACCATCACTGTAAAATGTGACCCTGGACCACAAAACCAGTCATAAGGATACATTTTTTGAAATTGAGATTTATATATCATCTGAAAGCTAAATAATCTAAATATGGTTTGTAAGGATAGGACAATATTAGGCTGAGATACAACTATTTGAAAATCTGTAATCTGAGAGTGCAAAAAAATCTAAATGCTGAGAAATTGACTTTAAAGTTCTCCAAATTAAGTCCTTAGCATTGCATATTAATAATATAAAATTAAGTTTTGATATATTTACAGTAGGAAATTTAAAATATATTCATGGAACATGATCTTTATTTTTGGCATAAAAGAAAAATAGATAATGTTGGCCCATTTAATGTATTGTTGGCTTCTACTACAAATATACCTCTGTGACTTAAGTGGTCCAGGGTCACATGGTACCTCCACTGTATTTTTGTAAGGAGCTTGCAGCAGGCAATATGTGAATGGATTTTTGCATGAAGCCATCATACCCATCTGAAGATCTGAAGAGAATATCAGATGTCTTGTTTAGGGGTTTCGGTGCAACAGCTGCAGTGAACTAATTTATTTTTCCTGTGTTTCCTCTTGAGCAAGAAAGATTCCCTAAAACACAGGAGAATACACGTCTGGCTAGTTCATTGACTGTACTACTTAGTGTGTTTACACCTGGTAGTAACATCTATCCCAGGTGGTCCGATCACAAATGGTCAGCAGAGACAGATTACAGTTTACACCTGCTATTAACACACAAATCAAACACCTATCCGTTGACCACTAATGATTCAATTTTCTAGGGTCTTTATGTTGATGTCAGGCATTCTGAAGGTGTCTTGTGTTTTGTAGATGCATATGCATGCCCTTTTTGGTAACACTATAGAATAGGGAACACTAATTCACTATTAACTACGACTTTACCCTCAATAAAGTCCTAATTTGCTGCTTATTAATAGTTAGTAAGTTAGTTGTTAAATTTAGGTATTGGTTGGATTAGGGATTTAGAATAAGGTCATGTAGAATAAGACATTAATATGTGTTTATTTACTACTAATAAATGGCTAATATTCTAGTAATATGCATGCTAATAAGCAACTTGTTAAGAGACTCTAAAATAAAGTGGCCAAAATCATTACATTCAGTTTGCACGTAAGTATATTATTAACTGCTATTTTTGAAAGCATGCTAAAGTGTATTTCTTTTTTTCACAAGATGTCAAAATATTACTGCTGCAGCTCTACTAAGATTTATTCAAACTTCTATCAAAATTTAATGCGCTGCAGAACACATATCAGAGTTTCTTTTTTGTTACATTTGTGTTTACAAATTTGTTAAAAAAATAAAGCAAATCAAGGTCAATACTTTATACATAAATCTCAGTTTAAGACTACCTCAGCAATCCGTAACTGATGGCTAACTGTATTTTGGATGGTTTTTATGAAGAAAGGAAACACGGCTGTAGACGAAACATAAAAAGATCCAGCTGGAGATCAGAGAATAACAATAACAATAACAGAGAATTGACTGATTATTAATGAAAAGCATATGGATTTCACTCTCATTCGTATAATAGCTTGCAGACTCGTGAGTATCCCTTTGTTTTGAAGTTCACATACAATATGTGGTTTTGTCATTTATAAATTGTCTCCTATCGGTCTAAACGGTGTCTCTCACGGCCATAAAGACGTTTCGCTGCAAATCAAGATGAAATAAAATCATATCAAAGCCAGGGCACCGCTGTACAACTTTTTCCTCATTAATTAGTAATTAACTGCAGTTTAAGTGCTGGAAGAAGAGTGGTGTGTGTGTGTGTGTGGTGTTTGTGTGTGTGTGTGTGTGTTCTGGCATAAAGAGAAGAACATTGTTTTGTTCCTTATTCATTTGTGTGAAACAGTCCATGACACTGGTATGCAGTGCTCTGTTTGGGGAAAATTATGGGATCACCTGAAGTGTGTCTTTGTCAAAGACTTTGTTTGGATGTCTATTCAATTCAGGAGGTACAGTACTGTGATCTGCATATAAGTGCATTTACACACAAACACACAGATATTAATGCTGTTAGGTGATATTGAGGACTTAATCTAGCTTTGTTTAACTGAAATTTAATGTGCTTGTAATGATGAACTCAATATGGTGTGTGCATAAATTATTCAATTGTATTAAATTACCTTTTGAGATCTCATTAGTATTCCAATATGATCACATTAATATGTATAGGTTTCCGTGTATATACTGTTCATGTTTTATGCTTGGCTAGAGATTGATATGTACATTATCAACCTATGTACAGCTCTTAAAGTTTAACCTGAGTACAATCCTAAACCAATCCCAGAGCAAGACGTCCATTTCTCAGTCAATAATGGAAAAGTTTTGTGCGAGACATGTAGGCTATTTAAATATGAGGGCGTCAATTGGGAACACATTTCACACCCTTGTGAAAAAGATGTACACTTTAGTTACAGTATATCTTTAACTACAGTTAAAATTATGATTGTGTACTTTACATGTACTTTAGTATGTAAGTTAAGAACAGTTAAGCAATGCGAATGGTTCGGCCCGACATTGGAGAAGCAGCTACAATCACTACAAGTGTAAATTCAATTCAGTTGAGCACACTTCTTTTTCACAAAGGTAAATAATTTGATCATTTGTTATTATGTATCAGTATCTTTTTAAATGTAAGAAATTTGTCAAGACCTGCACTATACAGTGCTTAAATATCTGCACATATTTATTCATAAGTAAATTATGTAGTGATATTCAATGATTGTATTCGACTGTCTGTTTGTGTTTATTTGTTTTATAGATGCATGTATGTTTTCCTTCATCTGCTGTGATGTCATAGATCTCAGTCAGAGAGACTTCATACAACACACACACACACTCTTGGTCTTCTTCCAGGCACAATCTTTGTACACTCTTGTCAATATGTTTTGAGCTCCAGATTGATCAGTATTATTGTAATTACCCACCAATCAGAGAGACAGATGATGACTGATGATGTCAGAGAGAGGTGGGCAGTTTGTGCATATATATGAGTGTGTTCAGTCAGGAGTTGATGGTGTCACCACATGTATATATGGAAATACAGGTGTGGCATGCTGTCTGCCTCTCTCATCAGCAGAAAGACAGGTATTTACATAGCTCTCTCTCTCACACACACACACACACACACATTTCTCTGTTTGTTTATCTGCTCTTTCCTCTGTGTTTGGACATGTGTGCCCTATTTATGTTCTGCATTGGTGAGCCATCATTCATTTTGAGATTGTGTTTAGTTGGGTGATTGAATTATACCTGTTCACATGCATGATCTACATTAGTACAGAGGAGGAAGGACAGATTTAACTTATGTATTAAAGTTATATATACATATACTACCAGTACTACTAAGATTTATAACACTATACTTTGTGTTTTCTTACCTTGGCATTCAATTACAGAAGACTTGTTCACTGCTGCATGAGTGTTTCCAATACATCTGACCAAAAATGGACAGATTTTATTTACATAATATTAATTTTACTCAATATTTTTTCATCTTTTCTCCTTTTCCTTCAAATGTGAGCACAACAATTTCATGTGTTGTAGTTTATGTTCACAATAGAAGTTTAAACAACTATGATTATATTATATTGTAATGATTTTTGAAAGTGTTACAAGAGTTGTATTTTTAAGAAGCAATATACTGTAAGTAGAAAGATTTTTTTATGTCTCAGAAAATACAGTGGGCCACACAATGCAATGGCAAATCTAAAATAGATTTACTCCGCTTTATGAAGACATTTTTTTCTGTTGTGTGTTACTTGTGACAAAAACTCAAATGTGCTTTTATTAAAATAGTATCTTAACTCAAAAACAGTTGAAACACTGTGAACATAATATTCAGTAAATGCATATAGTCTCTTGACTGGTTTAGTTTATTCATGTGGTTTTGATGTGGTGTGACTTGTATGTATAATGTGTGTAATGCTGGTGTATTGAGTTTGTTGTGTTGTTTTTTCTGTGACATTAGTGACATTTGGTCGCTGTGGGTCATATTGGCGGTCCTGGTGGCACATTGATTCTCCTCTCAACTTCTAATTAGCAGTGTGACGTGCATTCTCCATCAATACTTCATTGATTTTTCAGTGTTTTGCATGTGACGGCAAGGGAATGTCATGAGGTTTTGGTTGGAAAACTGTCAGAGAGAAAAACAAGCAGCAATGTAATAAAAGGGTGAAGGCTGAATGAGAGATGGTGTGATAACTGTTGCTGACATGCATATGGTGCAGTTCCAGCCATTTAGAGGATGTATGTTTGTGTATGTATGTATGTGTGTGTGTGTGTGTGTGTGTGTGTGTGTGTGTGTATTTGCATCGTTTGGTAGATTGTTAGATAGCAGGAGTCAGTTATAAGTTAAAAGTGGCAAGTTCTCTTTCAATGGTGTGTGTGTGTGTGTCTGAGGATAATCTTTTCCTGATTTATTTTTGGGTGTAATCATGCCTTTAATTAGTGATGTTTTCTAAGGCAAGCATTATTATTGCTATTGCTATGGTTGGGGATTTCAACTAACCGCTAACCCTAAGTATTAAACCAACTCTAAGTCATGAATCATACTTCAGATCATATGGTTTATTGATAAGAGGTATACTGTTGCTTTTCTAAATACAGTTTACATTTTTTGCCATTTGCAAGATAATCTGAAAAAAAAATCTGATAGACTTGTACTGAAAGTAGGGTCATATTTAGAAACCAGAATATAACAGATTTTAGAGTGGGCTCTTTATCACGTTTTTGGTCTTGTTTTGCCCTGTGTTCTTCCTGTGTTTCCTTATTTGGTCACCTTCCTGTCCTTGTTTAGATTAATTGATTCATTTCCTGCACCTGTGTTTTTGTAATTATCCTGTGTATATTAGTTCCTGCTGTTCAGTTCTCCTTTGTTTGGTCTACTTGTTTACATGTGTTCGTTGGTTACACGTGTTATTATGTTGGATTCTCCCCTGTTTTTCGTCAATAAAGACGGTTTAAGTTTACTCGTGCCTCTTACGTTCTCCCTGCTTCCACAAACTGTGACAGAAGACCAGACCAAAACAGTAAGCGGCGCCCCTTCTCCTTGTTTTTGTTTTTCCGTTTTTGAAAGGTTTTGTTTCCTGGTTTTTCCCCCATGGCATGGAAGGCGCCACTCTGCAGTCAAGCCCACCAGCCATCGCTATGTCAAGCTCGCCGGCCGTGGCTCGCTCAAGTTCGCCGGCCGATCCAAAGTCAAGTTTGCGGGCCACCACCCGCTCAAGCCCGCTGGCTGCAGCTCACTCGATGCCACCGGCCACTACGATGTCAAGCCTGCTGGCTGCGGCTCACTCAAGCGCGCTGGTTGTTCACGAGTCAAGTCACAGTTTATCTTCATGAGTCAAGTCAAGTCACAGTTGATTTTCATGAATCAAGTCAAGTTACAGCTGTTCGTCCAGAGTCACGCCATGTCTCAGCTGTTTGTCCAGAGTCACGTCACGTCTCAGCTGAACGCCCAGAGTCCTGTTATGTGTCAGTTTGCTCCAATGTCGGCTCCAGCCCTGGAGTTTGCTCCAATGTCGGCTCCAGCCCCGGAGTTCGCTCCAGTGTCGGCTCCAGCCCCGAGTCCAGTGCAGGCTGACCAGAGTCCAGTTCAGGCTCCAGTCAAGTCATGTCCCCTGAAGTATTGTCCACAGGAATTATTCTAGTCGGTCTTGTCCTGTCCATAGGGGTTCTTCCGAAGCAGGCTGCTTCTATTGCCATGGCAACGGAGGCCATTCCCAAGCCGCCTGCTTCTCCTGTTGCCTCTACAGAAGCGGTTCAAGAGTTTTACCTTGAGAGGGTCAGCCCAAGGAGAGCTGTTGGTCTAATGTCTAATGACCTCAGATTCCGAGCCTAGCCCAGAAAGGGCTCCTGTTCTTGAGTTTAGCCCAAGGAGGGATCCTGATCCCCAGTTTAGCCCACGGACGGCTCCTGTTTCCGAATCCAGTCCAGGGTGGGCTCCTGCTCCTATGCCTGGCCCATAGAGGGCCTCTAGAGCCGGTATTTTCCCAAAGTATTTTTTTTTTGGTGCTTTGTATTGGAACTGTTTTAAAAATGCTTAAAAGACTTTCCAGTATCAGAACAAATGCCAGCGTTATCCTCCTGCTCACGGGTGCTGTCATTTTGTGGGGAAAACATGGAAGTAATTTGTCGTTTTATCTTGCAAAGATATGCTTTCTTCTGTTTTCCACACACATTTTTATGAAAATGGATATAGTACTGTACGATATAGTTCTGGATTATAAATAGCGTTTTTTTTTTCATCTGAAATGTGCTGTGATTTCCAAGGTGACTTATATAAAGTAATTAAGGTCAAGTGCAAAGCGCACACATTAGGATTGGTGACGAATGAGAAAAGTGAGTTTGTTTTGAGTTTGTATTGTGCATTTTCCAGCAACCACGCCGCTCGTTTCAGTTTCGCTTTAAATATTTAGGCTGGGCGATTTATAATATATGTTTATAGTGAATGCTATTCGCTATGTTTTTTACTTATGTTTTTGTTCTTTTTTTTCTATTCTGAACACAGCTAAATTTACAGGATTGTTTGTGGAATGTAGGGAATATAAATACATGTTTCTAATGCTTGTAAACTGTTTGTTTATTTTACATTATTTCTGACTGAAATGATAAAATGTGTCTTATACATCGACTTGTACACGATGCAATTTATCTGTGTGTCATAAAGTGCTCATAAAAATAGGTAGAGATGGTACAAGAATAGAACTGCCATGTAGGTACAAGTATACATAGTACAGTAGTAAGTGAGTGTCAATTTAGAAAACAAATTAAAATAAATCAAAGCTTCATATTATGCGGCCCCTCACTTAATGTGGAAAACTTGATGTGGCCCTCGAGTCAAAAACTTTGCCCACCCCTGCATTATATTAATAAACTGTATATTGAATTTGAAATTTTAATAGCAATATCTTAACACATTAAGCCATATTAAGTGTTTATGGTTTTCTGCGAGAGGAAAATGCTTAACGAGAAACTTTGCGCATTGCGTTCATATTGTGCAGTTCTGTAGCCACGGATTTGCGGGTCTTGTCTTTTTCTCCTACAGATGACTTGCAGGACCCTGTTTGTTATTGTACTAAATTAGTTTTAATCACCACAGTGTCTTGTCTCCATTGGCAACGCACACAATTTGTGTCGAATGCAAGTACAAGTCTGCAGCCAGACCCTTCTCGTCATCCCTGCTTCCACGAACTGTGACTATTCTGATTTGGGCATTTAGCAACTTTCAAAAACACCCTAGCAACCATCCAGAACATACTAGAAACTGCACAGCAGCACACTAACAACAATCTCACATTATAGTAACAACACACTGACAAACACCAAAAACACTCTATCAAGGTGTGCTGCCTTCTCTTCCACACAAAATGTAATAATCTGTGATCAATCTTGTTGCGAGCTTTGATTTATATTCATCTTCCTTCAGTACAAGAACCAAAATATCTCTTTTGCTGTCTCAGCTCCTTGACTTTGAAAAAAAGTACTTCATATGAAAATAATAGTAAATGAAAGTAGGACTTAATTTTATAATTTTATATACAATTTTATATGCAATCTCATTATTACATCGGTTGTGTTTGAAAGATTAAAGTGTACTGCCAAATGTTGAAAAATACTGAAACTTGTTTGTAATGTTTTAATTCAATGTTTAAATGCAACATTGAACAACACACATATGGTTAAAATAAAGTACTTTAGTATGTTAGTCAACAAATCAAAATTTCCGTTTAAATGGGATTTGTGTTTTGTTAAATCCAATTTCTGGATTCGGTGTTATGGATTACCTGGCCCTCCTTTTTGCTTTTCTCCCCAGGGAGAGATACAAAGCATCTGATCAGCATACTATACTATTACCTACATTACTATAAGCTATATGCTGAGATTGCTCTGTAGATATCAGTGTTTATATGTGTGTGTGTGTTGTAATTCTGGTCTGTCTTGTTCTAAATGTTTCAGCTGTACTAGAGTCATGCTGGAGAAAGCAGGCCAAAGCTTCTTTCAGTGGGATGGGCTTGACCTGGTTTCTTTGTAGATGTGTTGCAGGGGGTGACGGTGTCCTTGACAACAGGAGGTGGGGGTTCGGGCAGATTGCTGTGTTGCTACTGTTTTATGTGAGTGTCTATTAGAAGTTTCTTGGCCCACAATCTCATAGTAACAAATAACTAGATTCTAGAAAGGACAACTCTTAGAGTTGGTTTGTCAGTGTGCACACAAGATCTGCTTACGCTGCTGTTGCAGAGCAAATTTGGAGACTTGCTACCACTACGAAATAATTAATACATGCTTCTGGTTCACAAAAAATAAAAAATAAAAATAAAATCCCATATCTACCCAGCAATGCGTATGTATTTTAACATCAGGTTTTATAAAAATACTAGTGCATTTAAGTCTGTCTACTTCAAAATTTTAATTTACTGTCATTTCTTTGATATTTATTATGAAATGTGCAATTTCTGATTAAAAATTGTTTCGTCTCCAAATTCTTTTTCAGTGTCACTATTAAAATCCTTCAGAGCTGCAGTCTGTTCATAATGTTGAGCATAAAATCTTCTGCAAACTGTAGTTTATTTTGTGACAGAGTGCTTATTTAATTGATTGTGCTGCTTCCAGTTCTGTAGACAACCCTGAAGAAATACTAACATTGATTCAGCACTATGCTGTGTGTTAAATAGATTAAAATGAGGCTCTATTCAAGACACAAAGCCCGATGATGTCCCATTCACTTGATTCACTTTTTATATAAGGACATTCTTTACAGGGTCTGAGCTATTGCACGCAGTAGGATACTGCATTAAACTTCTCTGAGCACATTTTCAACTAATTTAATTGTACTTCCGGTTTATTTTTCAGTGTATCGAAGACTATAGTGAAAAGGGAATGAAGAGGCTTTAAATGCCAGCGATGTCAGGAAGAATTACCGGAAGTACAAATCAACTTTTACATGTAAAATATTTGTTCAATTGTTGTATTTGTTGACGAGTAAATGTGATTGGTATGTGTGATACATTGAAACATGTATGCACTGAATTATTCATTGAATTATTTACCCTTGGCAAAGATGTGATGCTTGATAGAGTGAAACAGATGAGATGCTGAAGTGGCTTGTGTCATATTGTGTTGGTGATCACAGGGTTGTTTTTAAGCCTTTTTAACCCAGATTTGTTGAAACTATTCATAAAGTCTCTGAGTTGCTTGAATGCAACGGAGGGTATGGTTTAGAGGTAAAACTGTGAGGTGGGTGAAAATATGGCATGGTCTTGAATAAATAAACATACTTGAATAAATACTAAAATGCATTTAAAATGCCATGCAGGCACATGAGGGATAATGATTCATTAAAATTAATCTGACCTCCCAATGGGAATTAATAACTTTAATGTAAGTTAAGCTTTACTGACAGCATTTGTCATAAAATGTCAATCAGCACATAACGGCTGAATACTATTTGAAAAATACAGCCAAAGTTATATAAAAGTTGTATAATATTTCAACGGTATGCTATGCTCATTTTACACTTTTTCACTTACACAGAGAAAAATCCAACCACAGGAATTATGTTAGTATATTTGAAAAGTCTCCACACCTCAAAAGGACAATTTCGGCAAATTTAAAGCTCAAATAACACATTTTTACTAAATAATTTAGCCAAAATATCATGTTTCTGCTTTTAAAGTCATTTATTGTGCTGGCCCATAGACTTTCAATGTAAGTGTGTTACTGTAAAGATGATAAAAATAAAGGTAGGTCAAAGTTTACCACAAACACATGCTGTCAATAGAGCTTAAATTATGTTAGACTTGTACATACTGTATAGAACAGAAAATTAATACAATATATGTGGAAAACTGAGAGCTTCATTAACACCATAGCATGAGGTGAGAAACGCAAAGAGCAAGTGAGAACAAACACAAAAGAGGCTATTGATGTTCCTCGAAACATTCATACTAATGAGGTGCTGTGAAAACAGGACTCACTTGATGAAATATCAATGTCTTGCTCTAGATATCTAGAGAGAGAGCGAAAGGTACAGGAAAGTGCACTCCCCCTCTGCCCTTCATAAATTCTCCAGTCGCCCCGAAGGAGGACAGACAGTTTGAGTAATAATGCAGGTGTTTGAGTGAGCTGAGTGCAGACAGACGGGCCACTCTTTGATCTGATGCTGTCTCTCATTTTAATGGGGCTGTGCTTTAGTCTTTCTGTAATCCAATCCCTCATTTCTGCCCCATTACAGCTCCTCATCTCTCAGTCCATCCCTCACTCTGTGCCTCCTGTGTTTCTCCTCAATTTCTCATTTACTCTTTCGTTCCACCTCTCAAACACCACTCATTCTGTTATTAGATGTAGCGAGAGTACAGATTTCTTTCCTAATGACTCCCACCTGATTTAACAAGCATTTTCAGCAGTTAAGAGCCATGTACTAAAGTAATGCATGAAGCAGTATGCAGCAAAGTAAATGTTTCAAACTGTAACTGTCACATACATTTGAAATAAAAAAGGGTTTTTTTTTTTTTTTTCAATTTTAGCATCTGGTCAAATAACAAGTGAAGAAAGAGATGTCAAAGAGACCATTAAGTAAAAATTGGGGTTTTGTGGTTTTTAGTGTGTCTATTAGTCCTACTTTTAAAACCTGAGAGAAAAAAAAATGATTTAGAAAACATATAAAAAATTGACAAGGTTTTTCTTCTGGTAAAGCAGATCAGAAACAGTGCCAAAATTATATTACGTTGATTCTTACACATTTTGCGGCTCTTTCAAAGTGAAACATCCATTGGCATTTATCTGAAACAGATTAATGCAACAACATTTCATTATTTTGGTTATTGGTCTATTTATCGTGGCAATTAGGAAATTTTACCTTCAGTGAATTGTGCTAAAAGGTTTTAGTCATTTGGATTTGAAAATAGCATACCACCTAAACTAACCTAATTGTAAACAAAAGCAAATTTAACATAAAAATGTATTTGCTGAAGCAGCCATGCTGTTTTAGCTTGCTTCTACAAGTCTTTAAATTATTTTATCGTCATTCGAACCTGAGCACTCCACATTGTGCAGTGCTATACCAGGTGAACTACCAAGCAAGTTTACTAAGTCAGAAAAGCAACACATATCCAGCTGGATATGTCATGCAACTGTCAATACAGTATGTTTTAGTTTGCAAATCATGCACTTTAGTAAAAGCCTTTTGACGTCATAGCATAGTATTGGACAAAGAACGTCTCGGTTACGTACGTAACCCTCGTTCCCTGATGGAGGGAACGGAGACGTTATGTCGTGACGACATAGGGGATTTACTTGGAAGCCCCAATCATCTCTGACTAAAGAGAAAACGCCAATGAAATTGGCTAGTGGATTTTGCATACCTGAGCCACTCCCCGTACATACGGGTATAAAAGGGCGACAGGTGCATCCACTCATCAGGTTTCTACCCGCTGAGGAGCCAAGAACGAGTCCTCGGCAACCAGCGATGGTTCAAGATTGTGGCATGGGGACATAACGTCTCCGTTCCCTCCATCAGGGAACGAGGGTTACGTACGTAACCGAGACGTTCCCTATCTGTCGGTCACTACGAGTTATGTCGTGACGACATAGGGGTCATATGGAAAGCGCCACAACCTGAACCCCGTCACGACCTTGTGCATGCAGATGTTGACAAGCTAGTGCGTGACAGACAAATGGCATGCGAAGGTCGCAACCTTCCCATCGCCCCAGCGCAAATTCGCTAACCTTGGTGCCCGCAGGGACCACTGAGTACATTGCTGCTGGAGATAGCCAAGCCGCTGTTCCTTTCCCCAAGAAATTGGAAGGGATTTCGACCTTCTATGAAAGACTGCTTCAAGTCTTTCCTATTTGTTGTTACAGCCTGGCAGTAACGACGGGGAAGCGAGCCTTCCGGAGAAGGGCGCTACGGAGGCCACATCCTGCCCGAAGGGAGGTAACATGTGGAGACACTGATATGGACTGACCCAGGCCTGGGGCAGTACTACATACGACTGGTCCCTGGGGCAGATCCTACCTAGGAGTAGGGAGGAGGGCTGCCAGCAGGGCCTGACAGAACTCTGCCAAAGGGAAGACACGGGTTTACCGTGAGGGAAACCGTACCGTGGACGAATACACATGTGGGATTACCCGAAGGGAATCAGGCCATACGGACACCTAGCCGAGTACAGGGGCTGACCGGAGACCCGGGCGAGCTAGCACCAGTACTGGGCCTGGCGTCAGACTGCTCCGCCCAGTCTGACTGCCGGGGGTGCTGGAGGTCTCCACCAGGGTTCGCCGTCCGGGGAACTGAACTGGAGGAGGAAAACAGGCGCTCGTATCCCCGGGTGAGGGGGAATGGCGCAGCAAGCGTGACACCGGCCAACTCTTCCCGCCACTTACCTGTTACCCAACACACGGGAAGAGACTGGCTCCACGCGGAGACTGTAAAATCTCGCGAAGGTGTTCGGTGTCGCCCAGCCCGCAGCTCTACAGATGTCTGCCAAAGAGGCGCCGTGCGCCAACGCATAGGAGGAGGCAACACTCCGTGTGGAGTGAGCCCTCACCCCAAGGGGGCACGGCTCGCCTTGGGATTGATACGCCGAGGCGATGGCCTCCACTATCCAGTGGGCCAACCTCTGCTTGGAGACAGCCTTCCCTTTCTGCTGACCTCCGTGGCAGACAAAGAGCTGCTCAGAGCTTCTGAAGCTCCGGGTGCGGTCCACGTATATGCGCAATGCTCTTACGGGACACAGCAACGCCAAGGCTGGATCTGCCTCCTCCGAAGGCAGTGCTTGCAGGTTCACCACCTGATCACGGAAGGGCGTGGTGGGAACCTTGGGCACGTATCCAGGCCGGGGTCTCAGGACAACGTGAGAGTAGTCCGGCCCGAACACAAGGCACTCTTCGCTCACCGAAAATGCTTGGAGGTCCCCGACCCTCTTGATGGAAGTGAGCGCGGTCAGGAGCGCTGTCTTAGCCGACAGGAATTTCAGCTCGACTGAGTCCAGCAGCTCAAAGGGACCCCTCTGAAGTCCCGCCAGGACAATAGAGAGGTCCCAGGAGGGCATCAGGGGTGACCTAGGCGGATTCAACCTCCTGGCACCCCTCAGGAACCTCACGATGAGATCATGCTTTCCCACGGACCGGCCGTCCACTGCATCGTGATGGGCCGCGATAGCAGCCACATACACCTTCAAGGTGGAGGGTGACAGCCTACGCTCCAACCTTTCTTGCAGGAAAGAAAGCACTACTCCAATCGTGCATCTTCGGGGGTCTTCCCGGCGAGAAGAACACCAGTTCGCGAACAGACTCCACTTCAGAGCATAGGCTTGCCTTGTTGAAGGAGCTCTAGCCTGAGTGATGGTGTCTACCACGGCCTGTGGTAGACCACTTAAGTCTGCCGCGTCCCGTCCAGGAGCCACACATGGAGGTTCCACAGCTCTGGACGCGGGTGCCATATGGTGCCGAGCCCCTGGGAAAGGTGTTCCTTCCTCAGAGGGATACGCCAGGGAGGGGCTGTCGCGAGGAGAATGAGTTCCGGAAACCAGGTCCGGGTGGGCCAATACGGCGCGACCAGCAGGACCTGCTCCTCGTCCTCCCTGACCTTGCACAGTGTCTGTGCGAGTAGGCTCACTGGGGGAAATGCATACTTGCGTAAAGCCCGAGGCCAGCTGTGTGCCAGTGCGTCCGTGCCGAGGGGCCCCTCGGTCAGGGAGAAATATAGCTGGCAGTGGGAGGACTCGCGGGAAGCAAACAGGTCTACCTGAGCTTCCCCGAATCGACTCCAGATCAGCCGGATCGTCTCGGGATGGAGTCGCCACTCTCCGGGAAAAGTGAGCTGTCGTGAGAGCGCGTCGGCCGCACGGTTGAGCTCCCCCGGAATGTGGACAGCGCGCCGCGACCTGAGCTGCGTGTGACTCCAGAGGAGGAGATGGCGGGCGAGCTGTGACATGCGGCGTGATCGTACACCTCCCAGCCGGTTGATGTACGACACAGCCGCAGTGTTGTCCGTACGGACCAACACATGCTTGCCTAGCAGCAGTGGCCGAAACTGCCGCAAGGCCAGATGCACTGCCAACAGCTCCAGGCAATTGATATGCCAAAGCAGTCGAGGCCCTGTCCAGAGCCCCGAGGCTGCCTGCCCGTTGCATGTAGCGCCCCAGCCCGTGCTGGAGGCATCTGTTGTGACAACAACATGCCGGGACACTTGTTCTAAGGGCACCCCGGCCCGTAGAAAGGCAAGGTCCGTCCAGGGGCTGAAGGAGCGGCGACACTCGCGTGTGATACTTACCCGAAGTGAACCGCGGCGCCATGCCCACCTCGGGACTCGGGAGTGCAACCAGTGCTGGAGTGGTCTCATATGAAGCAATCCGAGCGGCGTGACCGCAGCTGCGGATGCCATATGCCCCAGGAGCCTCTGAAACTGTTTCAGTGGCACCACAGTCCTGCCCCTGAAGGAACTCAGGCAGTTCAGCACTGATTGGGCGCGCTCGTCCGTGAGGCGCGCCGTCATACTCACCGAGTCTAACTCCACACCGAGAAAAGAGATTCTCTGCACAGGGGAGAGCTTGCTCTTTTCCCAGTTGACCCGAAGCCCCAACTGGCTGAGGTGCCGTAACACCCGCTCCCTGTGATCGCACAACTGCTCTCGGGACTGGGCCAGAATGAGCCAGTCGTCGAGGTAGTTGAGGATCCTGACGCCCACTTCCCGTAGCGGGGCAAGGGCGCCTTCTACGACCTTCGTGAAGACACGGGGAGACAGGGAGAGCCCGAAGGGGAGGACCTTGTACTGCCATGCCCGACCTTCGAACGCAAACCGTAGGAACGGTCTGTGTCGCGGAAGGATCGAAACATGAAAGTAAGCATCCTTCAGGTCGATCGCTGCGAACCAATCCTGGGGCTGAATGCACCTGATCATACGCCTGTGCGTCAACATCTTGAACGGAAGCCTGTGCAGGCTCCGGTTCAAGACTCGCAAATCCAGGATTGGCCGAAGACCACCGCCTTTCTTGGGTACGATGAAGTAAGGGCTGTAAAACCCCTGCCTCATCTCGGCTGGAGGGACCGGCTCGATTGCATCCTTTGCCAGGAGGACAGCAATCTCCTCGCGCAAGACAGGGGCGTTCCGAGGTACCACTGAGGTCTCGAGAACGCCGCTGAACTTGGGAGGTCGCCTGGCGAACTGAATCGCATAGCCGAGTCGAATTGTACGCGTGAGCCACCGAGACGGGCTGGGCAGCGCAAGCCACGCTTCCAGACGTCGTGCAAGGGGCTCCAACGGCACAATCGACGTACCTGTGGTGGTGCAGCGCAGAGGAGTATGGCTGGATGATACAGAAGGCAGCGCGTTCTGAAGCACCCTTACCGAACTCCCTGGGTCCCAAAGGGGACTGGCTAGAGGTGCGTGGGGAGGCACTGCGTCCTCAACCCGCACTCTCCTGGCCGCTGGCAAGATGGGTCGCGGGCGAGAGTGAGGAGGCAGCGCATCGCACACTGTCAACCCGCGAACCTGATAACCTGGAGGAAAAGGAAATTGCTCTTTCTGTGACATTGTGGGTACCGCTGGCCCTTGGGCCAACGGCGGAACAGAAACAAAAGGGAACACAAGATTCTCCACCCGGCCCTCCTCCGGGGGAAGGAGCGGCGCTGTCCTCGCCGTCTCCTGAGAAAGAGCAAATTCCAACATCTCCAGGTTGCCCGCGTCAGGGCCGCTTCGTCGCTCTCCTGGACGACTTGGGGCCCGGCTGGGACGCGGGGGGCGCCGCCCTCCTGCGAGAGGCTCGACGCGCCGGCCCAGGTGTTGATTCGGCACGGGGCGGAGCAGCTCTGGAGGACGCAGGGGGGCGCCCACGGCGGCGAGCAGACTGAGGCCTGGGCCCGGGGGCAGCTGTTGCAGGTGCCTCGCGCCGGGGCAGGATGTGCTGGATCGCCTCTGTCTGCCTCTGCACCGCCGAGAACTGCTGAGCAAATCCCTCGACGGTGTCGCCGAACAGCCCAACCGGGGAGACGGGAGCGTCGAGAAAGCGTGCTTTGTCGACATCCTTCATCTCCGCCAGGTTGAGCCAGAGATGGCGCTCTTGGACCACCATGGTAGACATCGCCTTCCCGAGGGACCGCGCCGTGACTTTCGTCGCTCGTAGAGCGAAGTCAGTCGCCGTGCGCAGCTCCTGCATCAACCCCGGGTCGGAACTACCCTCGTGCATTTGTTTGAGTGCCTTGGCTTGGTGAACCTGCAGGATCGCCATGGCATGCAGGGCAGAGGCTGCCTGGCCCGCAGCACTATAAGCCTTGGCCGCAAGAGCAGCCGTCAGCTTACAGGCTTTGGATGGGAGACGCGGGCGATTCCTCCAAGTGGCGGCGTTTCGCGGGCACAAGTGCACCGCGACCGCTCTCTCCACCTGGGGAATGCCCACGTACCCCCTGGCAGCCCCGCCATCGAGGGTAGTTAGGACGGAGGAGGCAGACGAGCGGCTTCTGGCCGTGAAAGGGGCCATCCACGACTTCGTCAGCTCCTCATGCACCTCCGGGAAGAAAGGCACTGGAGTAGATCGCGGTTGTGAGCCGCGCCCCACTCCGAGAAACCAATCATCCAGCCGCGAGGGCTCGGGACTGGGCGGTCTGTTGACCTCCAGCCCGATGCTCGCGGCTGCCCGGGCAAGCATGGCCGTCAACTCTGGGTCCGGTGCAGGGGAGGCGACCACACCCGAAGGGGGCAGCCCCTCTGCACCTTCATCCTCAGAGGACGAAAACCCGTCCCCCGATGCTGCGATCGACATCCTATCCTCGGGTGGCGCACCGAATGAAATGCTGGGCGCCCCGTGGGACGGACCAGCGAAATCACCCGGGAACCGGACGGGACATTCGCTGCGTGAGGAGTAAGAGGTCCGTGGGGACGTACCCGGCGGAGAGGCTCTTACTGTGACCCTCAGATCTCCCAGAGCGCCAACCGGCGGTCCTCTGCTCGAGCCAGAGAGACCGGGGCGGGTGGCGGCAGAGGGTGCCAATCCTTTCAAAAAGGAAAGGCGAGATCGCAGCGACGTCATGCTCATACGCCCACAACAGGCGCATGAGTCATCCACGAACGCAGCTTCAGCGTGCTGGAGACCCAGACACTGAAGACAACGATCGTGTCCATCATCCGCGGACAGGAAACGACCGCAACCAAGAGGACACGGACGAAACGGCATCTTGAAAAAGACGCGATCGTCCGTGATTTTGCTCTTTCAGAATTTGCTCTTTTAGTTGAAGTGCCCAGGGGAATCGCTGGAGAAGGGACTCCGCTGTTTGCACCGTGACGCCAACAGGAACAAAAACAAAGATGAGGCTTGTGGAGAATGGCACAACCGTCTTCATCCACTTGGCTCCGAAGCAAAAATCTGATGAGTGGATGCACCTGTCGCCCTTTTATACCCGTATGTACGGGGAGTGGCTCAGGTATGCAAAATCCACTAGCCAATTTCATTGGCGTTTTCTCTTTAGTCAGAGATGATTGGGGCTTCCAAGTAAATCCCCTATGTCGTCACGACATAACTCGTAGTGACCGACAGATAGGGAACTATACAGAAATAAGGCTTTGTTAATCAATAACCTCCCTTGTAATGATTTTTTTGTGTGTTTTACTGTCACTAGTATTCATTTCAGTTTTGAAAGTGCAGTGATAGACATGTTTTTGGAGTTTTGTAAAAATTATATGTAGAGGAATATTTTTTCCAGTGAGCCTGTTTTGAAATGAGAATGTTACTCACCATTAATTATAAACACCAACTGCTGCTTACTAGCTGTAGCAAGTACCAAATCTTTGGTTGTGCTTAATTATCCATGTTAGGTTGTTTCTAATCATCTGCTGAACTACATCTGCCTTCAATCTGATGCATAATCAGCCAGACTGCTGAAGCAGCTCTTACATTATCATGCTCCTCTCTGAACTTCTGTAATGTAGTCGTTCATTAGCAGAGTCGCCAGCGTGTCTTTAATGTGAAGAATCAGCAGCATTGATCCGCTCCTGTGAAGCAGAGAGTCTTCAGGGAGGAGTGCAGTACTGAGGAGACACCTTGCTTCAGATGGCTTCATCCTGAGTGTTTATGATGACTCTTATTATCTCTCTCTGAGGACTCTGCTGCTTTATGATAGTAAGATTTAAAAGTCCAGACTGAAAGAGAGGGGGGTTTGGTCATGATGAATGGAGATAAGGAGATAGACGTGGACAGGAAGGAAGTGTGTAACAGTGTAAAGGAGTTTACTGTAGACCCAGTGGAACCTTTTATTGCTCTGGGTTGTGTTTTCATAGCCCAGAACACCTAATGGAGGTCTCAGTTATCTTTATGATATCCTGATCTTAAGTATCAGCATAAATGTTTCAGGCATGTCTCCCAAAACCCCTTAGAACCCCTTTTAAAAAGACCTCTGATTGTTGTACATTTTATAATTGCTTTATATTAAATTAAACATGGCTTATTATTAAGTGTTTCACATCATAGGCTTTACTATATTTTGTATTTTTGCGTGGCTGGAACACTGTATTGGCCAATCAACATCTAGAATCAAAGCTATACATATTATACTACAGTATATGGGTGCACATCTGCTATACATAATCAGCCGCCATCGAAGGCCTTCTCAGTTTGAAGGATCCCGTTTAGCAATTGTAATTGTGCATATTTTGAAGGGTGCATCAAGCATACCATTGGTGTCATCCAATCACCCACAATCCTCTGCACACATTACAATTAATACAAATAAATAAATAAATAACTGGCAGCATTAAATAGGCACTGAGCTTGTCGAATTTCATTGTAATGCATTTTTTGCATAATGTATTGATAATGTTTTATTCTGTTTTATTATAAATCATATAGTACTAATTTGACCATGATGTAAACCACTGGGAGGCCACCAATGGTTGTTATTCACTGCATTGCATTAATAGAAAGTTGGTTAATATAAAGATTTTTAATATATATATATATATATATATATATATATATATATATATATATATATATATATATATATATATTTTGTTATAGTATTTTCATGCCAAAACCATGTGAGAGACAACCTTTATGACATAGCCATGTGGACTTTGTGTGTATTTTCTGTTTAAGACTGCACTAATTAAAAAGTAATACATTTAAAATACATTTATTTCATACTAAGTATAGTTCAAACCTATTTACATATTAACTGAAATACTGTTCGAGACAATGCTATATATACAGTATATATAAAAATATGAATTAAACTTTACTTGTGCTTTATTTTACTTTTGCACAATGCACATTTTTTTATTAAGCCTAAAATGTGTTTGATGAGGATTATATGATCTTTGAATAATATCAGTCTTGTAAATGCAAAATGCAAAATGTTTAAAGTTTACCTGAAGTATACTTGCAATAGTTCCACTTTATCACAATCAAATCAGCCACAGCCACATCACCCTGCAGTCCAAGACTGGTTGCCCACTGAAGCTAAGCAGGTTTGAACCTGGCCAGTACCTGGGTGGGAGACCTCCTGGGAAAACTGGGTTGCTGTTGGAAGAGGTGTTAGTGAGGCCAGCAGGGGGTGCTCACCCTGTGGTCTGTGTGGGTCCTAACGCCCCAGTATAGCGAGGGGGACACTGTTCTGTCAACAAGCACCATCCTTCGGATGAGACGTTAAACCGAGGTCCTGATTCTCTGTGGTCATTAAAAATCCCATTGCACTTCTTGTAAAGAGTAGGGGTGTAACCCCAGTGTCCCGGCCAAATTCCCTCCACTGATCCTCCTTGTCAATCACGGCCTCTTAATAATCCCCATTCATTGAACTGGCTCCATCACTCTCTCCTGTAGCTGGTATGTGGTGAGTGCACTGGCGCCGTTGTCCTGTGGCTGCTGTCGCATCATCAGTCTCAGTTAGTCTAGCACAATACATACACATAGCTATTTTTTTTTGTTTTATAGAATGGAATAGGTAAGTGCTAGTATTAGTTTGTCAGGTGCTGGCGAAAAAGATGTCTTTAGACATTTTTTTGAAAATGGCCAAAGACTCAGCTGTTCGAACTCCATTCCACCAGCTGGGCACAGTCCAGGAAAAGGTCTGTGAGAGTGATTTTGTGCCTCTTTGGGATGGCACCACAAGGTGTCATTCACTTGCAGAATGCAAGCTTCTGGAGGGCACATAAGTTTGAACTAGCGAGTTTAGGTATCATGGTCCAGTTGTTGTCTTATAGGCAAACACCAATACCTTGAATTTGATGCAAGCAGCTACTGGTAGCCAGTGTAAACTGATGAAGGGAGGTGTAACGTGAGCTTTTTTCGGCCGTTGTAGCAATGTGGTCTGTGAAGCTTTACTGATCATCGATCACAACTCCAGGGTTCCTGGCTGTCTTGGAAGGAGTTATGGTTGACGAACCCAGCTGTATAGAGAAGTTGTGATGAAGTGCTGGGTTGGCTGAGACCACGAGCAGTTCAAACACATCTCGCTCAAGTGTCTTTGCAAAGAATGGAAGAAGGGATACCGGTCTGTTGTTTTCTAAAAGTGCTGCATTTAGAGAGGGTTTCTTAAGCAGTGGGGTTACCCGAGCCTGCTTAAATGCTGTGGGAAATGTACCAGTCTGAATAGAGGTGTTTATAATGTGAGTAAGCACAGGTATGACTGAAGAAGAAATGGCCTGAAGGAGGTGAGTGGGGATAGGATTAAGTGGACAGGTAGTAGGATGATTGGAAAGGATAAGCTTGGAAACGTCCGTCTCCGAGAGTGGAGAGAAGGAGGAGAGAGAGTGTGTATTTGTCGTTATGAAGTTATCATCAGTTTGTAGTGAGGGGAATTGGTCACTGATATTTCTTATTTTATTTATGAAGAATATTGCAAAGTCATCAGCTGTAAGAGTTGATGAAGGAGGAGGGGGAGTAGGACAGAGAAGAGAAAGTTTTGAAAAGTGTGCGAGAGTCAGAACAGTTGTTAATTTTGTTGTGGTAGTATGTCGTTTTAGCAGTGGAGACATTTGCAGAGAAGGAAGAGAGGAGTGACTGATACACACTAAGGTCGGTAGAGTTTTTTGATTTGTGCCACTTCCTCTCTGCAGCCCTGAGTCTAAAGCGATGTTCACAGAGAACATCGGACAGCCAGGGGGCAGAAGGGGTAGTACGTGCCGGTCTGGATGAAAGGGGGCAAAAATTGTCTAAGCAAGATGTTAGAGTGGAGCAGAGAGTGTCAGTACCACTGTTTGTGTCCAGCGCTGAAAACTGAGAAGGTGAACGAAGTAAGGATGAAACCATAGAGGATAGGCGAGAGGGAGAGAGTGAGCATAGTTTATGCCAAAAGGCGATCTGCGGAGGAGTGTGTGCAACTGCTGTTGTGTAAAGTGCTTTGTAGGCTAGTATACTACTATATGTATACGAATTAAATGTATTTCAAATACATTTTAGTATATTTATTTTTCACTAGGGTTTTTAATACTGTGGAAATGTAATGAGATTACAAATGAAAATAATAATCACCCTTTCTCCTCTTTCATTCTCAGGGTCTTTCAGAAGTGAAGGGATTAAAGCGTCTGATGTCCTTCCTGTGCTGAGAGAAAAAATAGCGTTTGTATCAGGTGAGTGTGAGATCTGTGAGATGTTTTGAGTGTGAATGACAAAAAAACAAAAAAACATCTAATTTTCATTTTGTTGTTATTTGCTCACATTTTGAAAATGACTGATGTTTGATACTGAGCCTTTCTCATTTGGCTCTGGTGTTGGTGGTACATCCAGCTACAGTACATCCAGATCTGTAATGATCTGTTCTTAACTGACTGATGTGATGGGACTCTCCTCACTTTTTTGAAACATCTGTCTCTCAGGTTTGGTGTAGAGGGGTTTTCTCAATTTCACAGATTTTAACCTCCGGCTGTTTCACATGTTAACAGCTGGCTGAATTTAGTGAGCTCGTTCAAGCATGCAATGCAGAACTCAAAATATTGGATTTCAGGCACAGTAATTTGTGTGCTAGTTGATCTTGTGAGATGTGAGATACAGCAGCCATCAAATGCCTATTATACAATCACTGTCTACAATAAAATTTGAATGCTTAGTGATGTGAAACTGCCATAATGAGTTTTGTGTGAGTTCTCTCTCACCTGCATGTGTATGAATGAAATAAATCTCAAAATCAAGGTGTTCAGGACACTTTGTGTAGGGAAAAATCAGGAATGATTCTTGAGCTATAAGTAATGATTTGTCAGCACAATCTCTACCTGTTTTTTGCCTTCTTCCTTCCTTTCCCTCATATACATTTTTATCATGGATCCTGTTCTCTAGCTCCCCTTTTTCCCACTATTTCCTATAACTGCTTCTAATGATCTCATCTCATGATCTCATCCTCGCTTTTCCTCAAAACCCGCTTGATTAGAGATGCCATTCATTTCTGTAGCAAACAAAGTTAGGTATAAAAGTTTAGTAAGCCTAAATATGAGCAATACTAATAGTGATGTAGTAACGTTTGCCATAGATAACACTTATGATGCTACCCTCTAAGACTTATTTAGGCCAAAATAGAGATAGTATGCAAACTGCTCATTTATTTATGGTAAAAACTGGCAGTTGGGGTGGCTAGAAATTAACCATAAAAAAGTATAGTGAAAATGTTTTCAGTATTACAGGATGGCATAATGATATCTGTATAACTCACAATTTATAACCGTATAAGTGATACAATGTTAAATTACTGTCAAATGTACAGATAGCATTTGCTTTTCCTCCCACCTCATATTATTTCCACCATAAAAGTGTACCCAAAGTTTCTCAGAGCAAAGTAAAAGTCTTGCAAGTGAATGCAAAGCTTCTCAGGGGAAGAGAACGCAAACGTGTTGAATTCTAATTTTTTATTCCAACTCATATCTGTATATTTATGATGAAAAAAAAAAGAACTATTTAAAACTATTTAAATTTAAATATAAGTAATGTGTCGCTCAGGGACTTTTGAGTATGTCCTTTTACTATGTTTAACAATAAATAGTACAGCGATTCATAGTTTGAACTTCCAGAATAAAATTGCATGTGTTAAACTATTTCCTTTTTTTTTTTTTTTTTTTTTGCAGGAGGTCGTGATAAGAGAGGTGGCCCCATCCTGATCTTTCCTGCCAGGAGTAACCATGACCGAATAAAACAGGAGGACCTGAGACGTCTCGTAACGTACCTGTCCACTGTGCCCAGGTGAGCTTAATGTTAATGTGTGGATCAAACAGACTGCAGAGCAGACTTGAGCATTATGCATGTAAATGTGTCTTTATTCTGTATAAATGTGTTTCTGCTCTGCCCTCCTGGGCTGTTTTCAGGGCAAAGAGTCTCAGCTATTGCATTACAAGAATTATACGGCTTAGTACAATATTAGTCTGCATTATGTATCTTATTAAAGGATCACAGTGTAAAATATTAACAGAAAAGGAATTTGAATAAACTCTGCCTTACTGTGGTTTTGTTCCCTAAGCTCCTCACTGAGAGAATTATTCAAGAACAAGCATTAACAAGCATTAAAAAAGGGGAAGTCGTGGCCTAATGGTTAGAGAGTCGGACTCGTAATCGAAAGGTTGCGGGTTCGAGTCCCCGGCCGGCAGGGATTGTAGGTGGGGGGAGTGAATGTACAGCGCTCTCTCCACCCTCAATACCACGACTGAGGTGCCCTTGAGCAAGGCACCGAACCCCCAACTGCTCCCCGGGCGCCGCAGCATGGCTGCCCACTGCTCCGGGTGTGTGTTCATGGTGTGTGTGTGTGTGTGCATTTGTTCACTACTCGCTGCTGTGTGTGTGCACTTGGATGGGTTAAACGCAGAGCACCAATTTCGAGTATGGGTCACCATACTTGACAATACGTCACAACTTTTTTTTAACATTCCCACAGTGAGGAGTTGTGTTTGCAAAATTGGAAGCTGAATAGCGTAACTCTGCACTCACCTAAAGGATTATTAGGAACACCTGTTCAATTTCTCATTAATGCAATTATCTAATCAACCAATCACGGCAGTTGCTTCAATGCATTTAGGGGTGTGGTCCTGGTCAAGACAATCTCCTGAACTCCAAACTGAATGTCAGAATGGGAAAGAAAGGTTATTTAAGCAATTTTGAGCATGGCATGGTTGTTGGTGCCAGACGGGCCGGTCTGAGTATTTCACAATCTGCTCAGTTACTGGGATTTTCACGCACAACCATTTCTAGGGTTTACAAAGAATGGTGTGAAAAGGGAAAAACATCCAGTATGCGGCAGTCCTGTGGGCGAAAATGCCTTGTTGATGCTAGAGGTCAGAGGAGAATGGGCCGACTGATTCAAGCTGATAGAAGAGCAACTTTGACTGAAATAACCACTCGTTACAAATGAGGTATGCAGCAAAGCATTTGTGAAGCCACAACACGCACAACCTTGAGGCGGATGGGCTACAACAGCAGAAGACCCCACCGGGTACCACTCATCTCCACTACAAATAGGAAAAAGAGGCTACAATTTGCACGAGCTCACCAAAATTGGACGGTTGAAGACTGGAAAAATGTTGCCTGGTCTGATGAGTCTCGATTTCTGTTGAGACATTCAGATGGTAGAGTCAAAATTTGGCGTAAACATAATGAGAACATGGATCCATCATGCCTTGTTACCACTGTGCAGGCTGGTGGTGGTGGTGTAATGGTGTGGGGGATGTTTTCTTGGCACACTTTAGGCCCCTTAGTGCCAATTGGGCATCGTTTAAATGCCACGGCCTACCTGAGCATTGTTTCTGACCATGTCCATCCCTTTATGACCACCATGTACCCATCCTCTGATGGCTACTTCCAGCAGGATAATGCACCATGTCACAAAGATCGAATCATTTCAAATTGGTTTCTTGAACATGACAATGAGTTCACTATACTAAAATGGCCCCCACAGTCACCAGATCTCAACCCAATAGAGCATCTTTGGGATGTGGTGGAACGGGAGCTTCGGGCCCTGGATGTGCATCCCACAAATCTCCATCAACTGCAAGATGCTATCCTATCAATATGGGCCAACATTTCTAAAGAATGCGTTCAGCACCTTGTTGAATCAATGCCACGTAGAATTAAGGCAGTTCTGAAGTCGAAAGGGGGTCAAACACAGTATTAGTATGGTGTTCCTAATAATCCTTTAGGTGAGTGTAGTTTGACATGTCTCTGATTAGCTGTGTTGCTGTGTAATTGACATCAGATGTCTAAATCTGAAATGTTTTTACAACTTATTCTATAATTAATTATTATACATGCAGTTTTTAAGTGGTCATATTATCTAGTGTACTTTTAAAAATGTATCTGTACAGTATTTGCAGGTTCTTATGTAAATGCATATTAATCGTAGCCTGAAAATATATGGACAACCTAATAATTTAAAACATAAAATGTTTAAGTTTTTGAAGTAATGGATTTCAAAGACATTCATTCATTCATTATTTCTAAAAATGCTTAGTTAAGAATAGATAATTGGCTGAAACTTTATTTATTTATTTATTTTTTATTCCATGGCACTCTACTTAAAAAGATCTAAACTGTATTTAAAGTCTTTCAATAATATGGGCAACCTAATAATTTCATAAAATGTATTCTTGTTAAAAGTAATGGATTTCAAAGGTTATTTGTTTATTTATGTATGTATTTATTTATTAATTCATTCATTCATTCTTTATTTCAAAAAATGCTTAGTTCAGAACAGGTAATTGGCTGTTTTTTTTGTTGTTTTTTTTGGTCATGGCAGTCTACTTATAATTATCTAAATTGCAGACTGTAAATACTATGGCCCACCTAATAATTTAACAAAATGTGTTCTTGTTAAAAGTAATGGATTTCAAAGGTTATTTATTTATTTATGTATTTATTTTACTTAGCAGTAGTCATTGGCTGGAACTTTTTTTATTATTTGTTTGTCTCTTTTAAATTTAAAAAAATTTTAAATTGCAGCCTGTAAATAATAGTGACAACCTTAAATTATTGAAAAGTCATGGATTTCAAAGGAATTTTGTCTATTTAGTTAGTTAGCTGGCTGAACATTAGCTTGTATCTCTTTAAAATGATTCACAAATTATTCACTGGAATCACTGGAAAAGACATGGCAGTTCATTGATCTAAAGGTGTTTGACCCCTGAATAGACTGAAAAATAGTGAGATCTTTTAGTGAAGTGAAGTGACATTCAGCCAAGTATGGTGACCCATACTCAGAATTCGTGCTCTGCACTTAACCCATCCAACGTGCACACACACAGCAGTGAACACACACACACCGTGAACACACACCCGGAGCAGTGGGCAGCCATTTATGCTGCAGCGCCCGGGGAGCAGTTGGGGGTTCGGTGCCTTGCTCAAGGGCACCTCAGTCGTGGTATTGAGGGTGGAGAGAGCGCTGTACATTCACTCCCCCCACTTACAATTCCTGCCGGCCGGAGACTCGAACCCGCAACCTTTGGATTACGAGTCCGACTCTCTAACCATTAGGCCACGACTTCCCTCCTTTTACTGCTGTGCTCTGTTGTAAAAGTGTGTTACTTGGCTGTATGCCTGTTAACATCAATTGAAATATCCTGTTAGAATATTTAGATAAACTGGATCCTTTGCATTAAATTGTCTGGTCTGGTATTGTGCCTGCGTTGCTTCCATTTCTGTCTGTGTGTTGTGTGTTTCGGGCTGGTGATATAAATGCAGCTGACCTCACTGGGCCATTGATCAATGCTGTCACTGCCCTCAGATGTCAGCATCAAAGCCTGTGAGCTAAGCAGTGAACAAAGATGGACTTAATGCAAGTTTAATTAGGAGAAAGAGAGAAAGAAACTGAACGGAGGGAGAGCCCCATCTCTTTAAGCCTTTCCCACAAGCCATGATTCATCATTGTTTTGATGTGTCGGTGCCCACTGGCATCTGAGCTTCTGTCCCCTTTAGCTGCTCTTTAACGCAAAACAGCTTTTAGCTTCATGCAGATGAATTTAAAGGAGCGATGCTGGTTCTCTGAGAGGTATCAATTACCCTGTTTCATGACGTGATGTGGTTAAGTGTCCCGAACTTGTGTGTTTAGTATAGGAGGGTCTGCCTGACGTGTTTCCAAAGCATTGTTCCTCCACCCTTTGCATTAACCGGACCTTCCATTCTGTCAACCGAAAGATATTCTCATTAGCGAAGAAGAAGTCATCCACGTCTATTATGGATGTATAAATATCACAGTAGACACAGAACCCGGCCAAGTTCGATTTCCACTCTGGAGCAGCGCTTGCATCATCAGTGTCAGATGGATCAGCGTAAAGCAGTGCAGGCTGTTGGTTTGGTGAAGAGGGAAAATCAATGTTACCCCCCTTCGGGCTATGATTCATGCCCTGTGCTTCCTGCGCTGGCATATAATATAGTGTTTGTGACACGCTCTTTTGATTCTTGTCTGCATTCGTGTTTGCCTTAAAATGAGTATCATGTCATCGTTTGCTCACATCATGTCGATCCAAACCGCCATGACTAACTGGAGCACAAAAAGAGATGTTATAAAGAATGTAGCTCTTTAAAGCTCCAAAAGGGCAAAAAAAATCATAAAAATATCCATCTTGTGCTCTACAAGTTCCAAATAAAGCAAAATTATATGGGTTTGGAACAGCGGGTTTATTAGTGGCTATGCTGGATTTGAACTTAAGCCAAATGTGGTTGATAAATAAAATCACAAAAACCCTCAACACAGAGAAAGTTTGGTGTAGAAATCATCACATGCAGAAGAAAAATAAAATGTAATGGCCGTGAATTAACAATTTGTTCCCAAAAAATTCATTTATGGTGACATTTTATTTATTTATTTCAGCATTTTGGTTAAATCATGGCCACATTACTTTGTGCTAATTTGTTCCCTCTTTTTAGGTGAATCGTGGCTATCTTGAACTTTGGTTTAAACATTACAATGAAGCAAGTTAATCCAACCAATAGGCCATGATTTAACAAAAGTGAGGGAACAAACTGATAAGTTGCAGGAACAAATTCTATAAGATAGTTGATGATAGATGACAGGGGTGTCCAATCCTGTTCCTGGAGGGTCAGTGTCCTACAGATTTTAGCTCCAACCATCTCCAAAACTCTCTCCTGGAAGTTTCTAGTGCATCTAAAGACCTTTATTAGCTGGTTCAGGCGTGTTTAAATAAGGTTTGGAGTAAAACTCTGCAGGACAGTGGTCCAGGAAAAGGTTTGGACACCCCTATTCCACAACATAAATTCCACATGCTCATACTGAAAACACATTTTGAAGGTTGAGTTTTTTTTTTTTATTCAATTTATAATGTAATTTTATTGTAATTTAATCAAAATTAAATTTAAATGTATTACAAATTGAAATTGAAATGTATTACTACAAAAAAAAAAAAAAAAATTTAATTAAATGTAACTTCACTGGTGTGAGTGTGTGTAGTTTATGTAGTGCAACAAAACGTCTAATTATCATCAAGTTATGTGCACAGACCTTATATTGCTCAGGAATTGAAAACCCCCATTGGAAAATCTCAAGGGAACTTGTGACGAATTAGTCTTCTGTGTTTGACGTCACAGCTGCAGGACACTATATCTAATTTTTTCCCTCATGTCATTTGCGCCTTTCCGTAAATAAACCAAGTATTTAATTTTTTCTTGCATTGCCATAGCTTTAGAATTGGTCCCACTTTATATTAGGTGGCCTTAACTACTATGTACTTACATTTAAATTAATCATTTGGTACAATGTACTGATTGTGTACATACATGTTTTTACATTGTACTTATATATATTTTTAAAAATGCCTGCATATAATAACATGTTTAACTGTAATTAATTTCTGTCACCCTGCACCACAAAACCAGTCATAAGGGTAAATTTTCTGAAATTGAGATTTATACATCACCTGAAAACTGAATAAATAAGCTTTCCATTGATGTACGAACATTATTTGGCCGAGATACAACTATTTGAAAATCTGGAATCATATTGAGAAAATCGCCTTTAAAGTTGTCCAAATGAAGTTCTTAGCAATGCATATTACTAATCAAAAAATAAGTTTTGATATATTTACAGTAGGAACTTTACAAAATATATTCATGGAATATGATCTTGACTTAATATCCTAATAATTTTTTGCATAAAAGAAAAATGGATCATTTTGACCCATACAATGAATTGTTGGCTATTGCTACAAATATATCTTTGCTACTTATGACTGGTTTTGTGGCCCAGGGTCACGTATACTGTATACTTACACTGTTAACCCATCCCTTAAACCAACCCATACCACCAAACCTGTCCTTAACCTTACCCGTATCCCACCTCAATAAAAGTGTTTTTCAAGATGATATGAACACAATAAGTACATTGTACTTATTTTTTGATGTAAATCCATAGTAGTTAAGACCACTTAATATAAAGTGGGACCGAAAAATAGTGGTCTGTGATGGCTTTTGGTGAACGTGAAGTTCTTTGTTTTCTTGAGCTAGTTTGTGTGGGATGAAGACTCAAGGCTGTTAAGTGTTTATGTCCAGCTATTGAATTACTCAACACAAAGTCTACAGTGTGGCTTTGGCAGTAGTTCATCCCATCGCAGGAGTAAAATGTTAGAATTTACAGCTGTTGTTTTTGACTTGATCCCCACTCAGACCTCAGAATGGCAGGAAATGAAAGAGGCTTATATGTGCCATTATTTAGTTCCTAATCACACAGCGTTTTTACTGACTTTCTGTAATCTTTATTTCCTCTTTGAGGCATACAGTCTGTGTGTTGTTAATTTTACTGTCACTGAAGCACTGGTGAGTTATTTTTATCTTCCAATCTACTACTTGAGCCAGAAATAGAAGCCGTGCTGTTTCCGCTTAAGCTGATGAGAACAATCCTCCTGGAACGTTTTAAATGATGTCTAAACAAATCACCCTGTGGTGTTCCAAGATGATATTTGTTAGAAGAGATTCTGAGTGATAGCATTTATATGGAAATTCAAGAACCAAATTGGCTTAAAGGCAATAATGTGGCCAAATGTGCAGCACTTTATGGTCTAAAGGACATACTAGTATTCATGTACACACTCACCCTTCTCTCTCTTGCTCTCTATCATTGTCCTTTTCTCTGGGTCAAGTGACTCATTTAATATGAGTCAGACAGGCATACTCATCAAAAGTGTCCCACACTCTGAGCTTTTTGTATGAGAAGTTCATAGAAGACAAAATTTAGCATATGAAAAGATTTCATGACCATTGAAAAGTTTTCATAATCATGCCATAATCAGTTCCAAAAATGTTAAAAAGTCTAAAAACTATACATATACATAAGCAGGATAGGACAATAAGTGACGTAAGCAGCCACTTAGGACCCCAGGGAATCATGGGGCCCCATCTGATATTGGCAAAACAGATTCGGCAAACACTCCAGACACTCAAACATTACAAAATTGGCATACACCACATAGTTTAATGCAGTCACGGTTCCTACATTTATTCCAATTAGTTTGATTTAAGTATTGTGTTTACATGAGCTTTATAATTGCATTGTGAGGGTGCATGTAAACATAGTCAATGTAACAAAAAAAGAGTAAACAAGATTATCAATTATAATCATTTTTTAGTGATTATAAAGTGTGCACTTTGTGTCCTTTCTTGCCTAAAATCCATTCAGAATTTGAATAAAAGCCTTGTTTTTCATGCTGCCATGAGGACCAATGGCCACATACATGCTGCAATTCTTCATTGTGTGACATCCGCATATAAGCAGGATTCACTCTCAAAATCGCAGTAGATAGGACCAAAATATGATATGTCAAACTAGATGTGCATTAAGAGCACCCTAACTAATTTCAGACGCACTCTCAGTGATTAGATTCTGGAACCAGTAAATGCCAAAGAATTCACTATAAATAACAATATGATTATATATAACAACATGATTAAATGCTTAGCTTTAAATTATTAAATAGTTGTAAATTAAAACATTTTAATTTACACAAGGAAAATAATAATTGAGTAAGGTACTGTATGAGTGATTGTCTCACAACAGAGATATTCACCTGATCATGATTTAAATCGCCTTGATTTCTCAAAAATGCTTACACTGTCCCACAGACAGTTTATGAAGGGGTAAATAAACCCTACTCCTGGAGTTTGCTTAGGGCCCCAGTCAATACCTGTCACAGGTATTTTTCAGATCAGTTTTTTTTTTTTCTTGTCACAGTTGCATTGGGTTTGCTCTTTGGGGACTCAAAGACAGTAAAGCTTTTTTTTTTCTTTTCGGTAAAGCCGCTCACTAGAGCATAAAGACATTGAAACACTGAGGCACACATCTCTTTAAAGCGGCTTTGAAACCATAAATTATGAAAATTCCATGCACTATGCAAATACCTGCTTTGTACAGTATAATAATAATAATAATGCATAATAATGTAGCACATTAGCTCAAAGGGGAAATAATTACATTTCCCCCTGAATGATTACAATTATTTATATCAGCTGCCAGAAGTAACTGTAGCAGAATATTACTATTCTGAAATATTAACTATTGCAATCAACTAATCTGTTCGTCCAGCAAACATTCAGTGTAATTTCATATCAACTCTAAGAAATGTTGTTTCTGTGGCCACAGAAAATAACTTTCTTTCAGTACTTAAAGCATTAGAGCATGTAGGAAGATCGGCTCATTAAATTGACTTTGTTTTGCAAGCAGTGACAGAACCAAAACTCATGTAATTGTGTTGTAACTCCTGTAACTCATGTAACATTTATCTGGTTACTGTGGTAATCAGGGATCTGTTCTGCCCTTCTGGGGTTGTTTGGCATTCGAGAGAGGGTCCCACAGAATCTCATGCTTGGCTTGTTGGGTATGGGGTGTTGGATTTTTTGTTAAATATAACAAATAGTAATGTGTCTGATTTGTCCAGCTGTTGCAATAATAATAATAATAATAATTATTATAATAATAGTAGTAGTAGTAGTAATTATAATAATAATAATAACAATAATACTTTACATGCATTTTCCTAGTTAAAATTATTTACTTATAATTTATAATTATTTACTTATAATTCATTTACGTTCTTATTTTATTTAGTAGTCTAGTAGACTAATAATTACTTCATAATTGTTGCATTCCTTCTGGTACATTTATGGAAATCTCTGCTTCCATGTCTGTTTCAGTGAGGATGTGTGTAAGAGGGGTTTCACTGTGATTATTGATATGCGTGGTTCTAAGTGGGACCTGATCAAGCCATTACTGAAGACCCTGCAGGAAGCGTTTTCAGCTGAGATCTGCGTCGCTCTCATCATCAAACCCGACAACTTCTGGCAGAAACAGAAGACCAACTTTGGTAGTGCCAAGTTCACCTTTGAGGTAAAAATACAATTATTGAGTAGCTGTCTTGTCCTCTTATCCTCTCTCTTGTAGTGAACATACTGCAGATAGTTTGTGTGTTGATTTTGCTGTTAAAACTTCTGCTATAATTAATTTATGGCTCATATCAAACAACAGGCAGGCCGTCCTTACTTTCAACCTAAACTGACATGTCTGTTCCATACCTTCTCGCTGACAGACTAGCATGGTATCTGTGGAGGGGTTGACCAAACTCGTAGACCCGTCTCAGTTAACAGAGGACTTTGAGGGATCTCTGGAATATAATCATGAGGAATGGATTGAGCTCCGTGTCGCTCTCGAGGAGTTCCTGGCCAGCGCCGTTCACCTTCTCTCCCGTCTGGAAGATCTGCAGGAGATGCTGACTAAGAAAGAGTTCCCGGTGGATGTGGAGGGCTCTCGGAGACTCATCGATGAGCACACTCAGCTCAAGAAGAAGGTGATGAAGGCTCCCGTGGAAGAGCTAGACCACGAGGGCCAGAGACTCTTGCAGTGTATCCGCTCCAGTGATGGCTTCTCAGGGAGGAACTGTATTTCTGGAAGTGCTGACTTCCAGAGTCTGGTTCCGAAGATCGCCAGTCTGCTGGATAAACTCCACAGCACCAGACAGCACCTGCACCAGATGTGGCACCTAAGAAAACTGAAGCTGGATCAGTGTTTCCAGCTCCGATTGTTTGAACAAGACGCAGAGAAGGTAAGTTAGCACTGGTTTAACCTGGTATGGGTTGACAAAATTATGACAAGTGTAAGTCAGGAGCTACATTTCCATCCACCTATTTTTATGCGCATTTTGGAATATCGTATAAAAAAAAAAAATGCTGGATGGAAATGCCAAGATTTTTTAAAAATGTGCATAAAAATCTTACGTGCACATTTGAGTTGGATAAACTTTTTATCCGATAAGAAAAAAATGTGCATAAACTACGATGGAAACACATTTACCTAAAAATTCCTCCATGTGCATTGAAAAAGCCATGTGACTTTGCGCTATCAGACAGGATAACTTGACTAACCAGCTGACCGATCTCGTTCACAGCATCTATATGTTGTTATGGTTATTCTGAAATGCCTGAGCAAAGTCTATTTTCAAAGTATTTCTGTATAACTGTCTTACATGACTGTGTTCCCAAATGACATCCCCCTCCGAAAGCAATGACTGCATTTATTGAGTTTCGTCTGCTCACTCTGAGGCGCAAGTAATTTAAGTAATGTATTATAATTATTATATTCAGTGGCTTCTCCTAGTTTTCTTAGTGATACTTAGTGCCAGTTGAATGGAAACGGTGCTTTATCCGCAAATATTTTATGCGATATTCCAGTTTTGCGCATAAATTTAATTCAAATCTTTGGATGGAAACATAGCTAGTGTTTGTGAATAATTGAGAAAGTAAGTGACCCAGTCAAGACATCCATGTGGGGCCCATAGGGGTTGCAATTGGGCTGATATCTGGGGCCCACCAGGGCTAACCAACTGGGACCCAGCTAATTTTGTCCTCAGTTTCCATGGTGGCCTAACTCAGATGGGCTGATGATGGGTCCTTGATGGGCTCCATATAGGGCCCATATGGGTTAACCATGTAGCTCCCATTTGGTGCCTACATAAGTCTGCCTACAATGGGTTGGTGATGGGACCCAGCTAGGTCTTATGTAGGTCTCTTATGGGCCATAACAGGTATTCACATGGGCTAACATATTTGTCTGCTTGGGTTACCTTATTTTACAGTAAACCCCTAAACACAAACATTACATTAAATCCACTAAAATGCTAAAGGTATTCAATAAACAGAAACCAGTAGTTCATGCTTTTAAGCAAAGTTTATTGAGCATAATTTAAACATGACTATCATAACTTGTACAGTCACAACTTCATAAAACACAAGCATCTATAAAAAAAAAAAAAAAAAGTGTTATTTTTAAACTTCCTGGAAAACTATATAACTTTTATTCTGAATGCTTTAAGCAAGGTTCCGTAGGAATAATTTGAACATGACCATTAAAACTTGTATATTTACAACTTTACAAAACATAAGTATCTTAAAGTTAAATTGAAGCTCCTGACAAACATTATTTGGCATAACCTGTATCGTATGTATATTCATATCTGAAAACTCTAAAATGCATTTCACAAACGAACAAACCAACAGTGCAGCTCCTCACTCCTCTGTCCTCGCTCTCACAACGGCCCTTTGAAAAGACAACAAATAATCAACCACTGTGCCACTTTTTCAGTTAAAACAGATGTTTCTTGTCTTTTTAAAGACTGTATTTCCACTTAAAAATAATATCTTAAGACTTACCCATCTTGCTCTCCACTACATGACTTCGCAGAACAGTTTCCTCCCGTCACCGATTAACCACTTTGACACTGACTTTTCTGCCTCTTTTCTGGTAATTTGCTTTGTAAGAGATTTTTTTCAAGCTTCCTGTAAAACACAATGAGCAAATTTAGATTAAATTCCATATTTAAACCCTTGCAATAAATAAGCAGTCATCTCCATTTTTTTTTTTTTTTTTTAAGGAAACACAATAATGGTATCGGATATAATATTCTATCATAAACATATGATTTCTTTGTAAACAAGGGCACAGGGCAACATTTAAAGGCATAGTTGACATGAAAATTAAATGCCTCATTTAATCACAAATATAAAAATCTGTCCATCTGAAATTCTTTTAAACAATTATAATTTTTATCAGGCAAATGTAGGTCCTTTTCATTGCCATTACAGTGAAATAACTGAACATAAACATAAGAGTCTGATAAAAATGTTTTTAGAAGAAAATTTCAGACGGTTTTTGCATCTGATGTCTTAATTTATTCTTATTTTAGTATCACTTCACTTGTATTAGTGTACACTTTAAAAAATGCTGGGTTAAATACAACCAAGTGCTGGGTAAATATTGGACAGAACACATGCTGGGTTGTTTAACCCCACCTTCTGAGCAGTAACCCAACCGCTGGGTTGTATTTAACCCAGCATTTTTTAAGAGTGTACTTGTCTTTTACAAAGTTTGAATTTTATTGTATATTATAAACTGAATTTTGTGATCGCTACACCACAAATTAACAGTTACTTATCACTAAAATAAGCAGTACACCTGGTCCATATTCTCATAATTTGGGGTATTGTTTGTTCCAGTATGGACAATTATTTGCATACAATCAAACTCATTTGATTCCACTGATTTATGAAGAACAAACTCAACTCTACCAAATAACCTCTGTTTGCACATAAATGTTATGAATAATCCAACAGCAAGTAAACATACCTTATACAACCTCAAGCAGTTTGAGCCCCCGAAACTCTCGCTTTCCATGCCGGCCAACAAAATTGAACTCTTTTGATAAGGGGTGGTCCAAAAGGAAGGCCATCATTCTTCTTCTGGCTTCATCCACAGTACTGCCTCCAATTTCTGCCACCACAGTAACCTACCGGAAAAGAGGATTATCATTATTATGGGAGATAACACAAAATAATTAACCCGAATAATTGCAATTATTTCCCCCCAAATCGTGTAGCCATAGGTTAATCGATGGTGCACTGCTATTTTACACTGGAAGTTGTAATCTACTGTGTGCAACGAGTCCATACGTATATTAATCACAATTCATATGGAACACTTCTATAATTCCTATGCAGTTGCCTCTGTAACAGATGTTTTATACTTGTACTACAAGTGTGTTGCCTGTGGTACAAAAACATTCTGCCTCTGTAAAAGAAAAGCTACAGGCCTGTGAAAATGTCTTAGGCCACCATTATATTTGTTGTTTTAGAAATGGTATAATGACTATATCATTTTATTAGAATACAACCAAAAAATACAGGAAATTTATAGGCAGTATTAAAAAACAGAAAGAAACAAAATGGTGGCCTAAGACTTCTGCACAGTACTGTAAGTGCAAAAACGTTAACGTTCAGCCCTGTGAACCTGCTAAATGGTCATGTTAGAACATACCTCTTGTTTCTGGAAGGTGGGGTCTGCCAATTTCCACTCCACTGCATCCGAGACAGTCCAATTTCTCTCTGTAAGAAAAATGCTTATTACTTAAAAAAAAAAAACATTACATTTTAATTTAGGCAAAAATGTAGACAATTTGTATGATTTGTAATAACACCCGAATGCAAACTGATGCAGATTTATATAAGGCAGAAACTCCTGGTTGCATGATAAATATACTAAATATTGTTATTAATTGAATTTTATGTATTGTTAAACGTACAACAGTCTTATTGTTTCCTCTTCAAATCGAGATCTGTCCCAGGCTAACATACCTTATTTACACTAGCTTCTCTGCTATTTTAGCCATTTGACCTCATCATTGTAATCTTAATTCCTGTATCGTGAGTACACAACACAGTGCCAAACTTTGCAGATTAAGTATTAGCTTTTTTAGTGTCTTTTACTTTTAGAGGGCGTAGGAAACACCAAGACATACAGCATTATCGTTTAGGCATTGGCGCCAGAAATAAGAGGAAAAATATGGTGCAATCTGAGTATGATGTCTAAAATATAACGAGACAAAAATCCAAACTGTTTCGGTTAACATTATGGTTGGTAAACAATATAATTACATTTTCAGTTTTAAAAATTGACATTCTTACCTGGGATATAAGTACATGTTTGCTGAGTAAGTAAGTAATTCAGTGAGTGAGTGAGTAAGTGAGTGAGTAATTCAGAGGGTGAGTGAATGACTAATTAAATGAATAAATAATAAGTAATAAAACTGGATTTGGGAAAAAGATACAGTTAAGGTATGCTTTACCCCAAAACTTTTTCCAAAAACTGGTTTATTTCAATCACCAACATGTTTACAAAATGCATACTTGTCTTTGAATGAAACTGACATTTGATGCAAGATCAGTTTTGTTGATTATTTCTTTTAAAGGCTGATCCAGAAAAAAAAAAAAGGAATTTTTTCACAAATCACATTTCTGACTCTAAGGCTACGTTCACACTGCAGGCAAAAGTGGCCCAAGTCATATTTTTTTTGCTCACACGTGACTCAGATCTGTTTTTGTCATGACAGTGTCAACAGCACAAACCGCATGGAATCTGATCTTTTCAATTCCGATTTGTGCCACTTCCATATGTGGTACTAAATCCGATCCATGTCAGATGTTTTGCAATGCGACCGCAATGTGAACGGTCATGTCGGATTTCATGCGGCTCTTACGTCACTCTAGATCGACATTCGTCATAATTCCGCGCTGACGAGAGACACTTAAAAGATTTTACATACCCAAAGTTATCAAGATAGTAGTGAAAGGTAGTCAGTGGAAGTACAGTGATGTGTCAGAACTCATATGTATTCCAGTGACAACTCCACAAGCAAAACATGAGGGCTCGTATCATAAAAGTTTAAAAACTCTGCTGTCTTTTGCCACATCCTTGTCTTTATCGCCTGCACATAATTTCGCTGGCTTCTGCAGCAGATCACACCATAAATAAACGCATAATCGCTTACTTTATATCCTCCGTGTTTACTTCCGTATGACGGGCGAGCTGCGCCAAATCCACAGTTTCAATGCGGAATTGGGCTACTTTTTCCACTGTTGCCACGGGTTGCTTTTCAATTTTGTGGGTTGAACGCGACCCCACTAACGTGATATTTACCCCCTGAACATGATTGGGCTAGTTTTGAGAAACAACTGGTGGATTTTGTTGTGAAAATCTGGAAACCCTGTTCGTATCGTTCTTTTGCGCAGTTCAGGACCATGATCTGTTCACACTGTAAATCTGATGTTGGCCACATTTAAAACAACAATGCGAACAGCTATACAAAAAAATCAGATCTGAGAAAAAAAAATCGGAATTGAGCACTAAGGCTTGCGGTGTGAATATAGCCTAAATACTAATCTGATTTTGTTGTAAAATCTTGATTTTGTTGATTTTAATGAATGCATAAAAGTCCATTATAAACTGCAATAAAAATTTATTTAACATTGGTATTTTGTATAGTTTCATATTATTTTAAAACAAACAGGCACTCGAGGTCTCATACTTCACATCATGCCTTGAGTGCTTTGTGTGTATTTCTGGTTAACCATGTAAAGTCTGGCTTTAAATAAAAATAGTCAGACTTAACGTGAACATTGAATGTATCAGGATCATGGACTGTTTTTGTTGTGTATTTTTGCTCCCCATGTGTTCCGTGACCCAGTTTCTCCCTCATGTTAATTGTTAATTTGATTCCAGGTGTCTCTCCTTAGTTCCTTGATTGTCCTGTCTTTAAAAGCCCCAGTCCATTCAGTTAGTGTTTGTTGGTCCTTGAATGTCTTCCCTGCCTGTGCTCCATGTACCCTGTTGGATATTAAAGACTCTTCTCTGTGTCCTCGTTCCGTGCTTCCGTGTTCCCTGAGCGATTGTGACAATATGAGAAACATTGAAGTGTTTTTATGGTTTTGATATTATATGCAATTTGGTGGAGTTCCTGATATTTATACAATATGGCCTAAAAGTAAAATAAAATTCTGAAATAATAAAAACAGATAAAATTAAAATCAAGGACAGTATAAGAGATTATTTACATAAAATGGATATAAATAGCACTTGTCACTCTATATCTGCCATTAGCATGTCTTAGATTATATTTAAATGCTTAGATTTATGATCAAAGCTCTGTAGTTTTTATTGTGGGGGCCAAAACATATAATGAAATGAAATGCAATACAGTGATTAATGAAATATGTACAACATTCCTTTAAAAGCTTGATGTATCATATTTTATACGCGATTGAATTTAAAAAGTTGTTTTAGTCTAGTAAGTATTCCGCTTGAAATATTGCTAACAATATGAAAGTTGTTCTTATATTTACTATATTAATCATTAAAGATTCCACAGCCACAAGACAAATGTCTAAAGGGGGACATTTTAAAATTATACTAAAAGGCCTTTTTCTTCCTAAAATTGTTTTATATCATTCAGACGACAGAAGACATGTAGTTCTGATCATGTTGATAAAGCAGAGGCCTTAGAAATTAGCGTGATATTGTAGGCTTTATAGAGTTAAAAGTGTGACCTCACACTAACTCACCCACTTCATGATAGCAGTGAGTTTGAGATAAACATTCAGAGATAAGGTGAAGGGGCAGAGGGGCCACTCACAGGGGCTGTCTGATGCTGAGTACATATAAGTGCTTTGTGTTAATGATTTCATTTCGCTCAGAGCGCAGGCGTTTATTTTTAGCTCCCACACACACAACCTTTCACTCGTCACGGGTGAACATGACTGAAAATCATTTGTCTGTCAATGTGCCAGGCCTCCTTGTGTCAAAAGGCCAAGAGCGAGCAGTCATTCTGCTAATTAATACTGCTGTCTTACTTCTCTTAGAACGAGCCTAGACCTATTAGATTAAACCGGCCATTTAATGTAATAGGAATGCAGGCAGTCAACTACATTATCAATGATGCTGTCTCTCAGCTCGTATCTTGATTACAAGTTCAATTAATTATCAGCTCTAATTAAATATTTATTTAGGACAGTTATTTGGTATTGGAGGTACATCGTTTATAAGTCAGAAGCAGTGGAGGTCATGGCGGTGAAACATGTAGACAGAATATTAATGACTTTGGTATTTGCATATTTGTTTATTGTTCATTATGTTGCATTTCCATCTATTAATTAAAGCATTCTTATGAATTAATTAATGCAATGCATAAAGCTTTGATGTGTAAAGTATGTACAGTTACAACAGTATAAGATTTATGGAATGGATTTGTGCATAATTGGCAATGAAATTTGATTGTCTTATTGTTTGGGCTCCAGATAGAATAACTTTTTTAGAAGTCAGCTTTTAGAATTTACCACAGTTTTCTGCATGAATTAGTTATCAAATTTGATCTAAACTTTAATGACTGAGAAAAAAAAAAAGTGTTTTATGGTAAACCCTTAAGGGATCACATACTTTTTCTTGCAGCTGCATGTAGCCTATATGATGTCACAGGTGGGAATGGCAAACTCTGACATTGACAAAAAGGTATTTAGGATGCAGATTGTGTTAGAAATGTTGCTAGACGGATGTTCTAGACAGTATAATCCTTTAAAAGGTTTACAACTGATATCTGTGCTTTAGCGAAGCAAATTATCAACATGTGGATTAATCTTAATTAGACGGGCTGTCATGACAATACAGCAAACGTCCCAGCAAACCACGCTGATTGTACAAAATAATCCTTCATTTTTCCTACTAAAACACAGAACGCTGTTGATCCAATGGTGTCTCCCTATATTAACACTCTTATCTAAATGGATTCCTTATCGTCTGTTGAAACAAAATGGTTAAGATTTGTACATTTGTCATTCTGTTATCTGTCCTTAGCCTGGCGTGTTTGATTAATTATGCATGCTGTCAAGTTAATAACACACCCCCAACTGTGGTAGTACGTAAACTTCATAAAGGAATGGTGCAGGATTATATGTAATGACCTTCTCTTCTCGTCTTTCTGTAGATGTTTGACTGGATCAGTCACAATAAGGAATTGTTTCTGCAGAGCCACACAGAGATCGGCATGAGCTACCAGCATGCTGTGGAGATGCAAACTCAACACAACCACTTTGCCATGAACTCCATGGTATGTCATGCTGATGCTTGTGGAAGTCTTGTTTGCTGGTGTTGAATGCCACTTCTTCTTAACTTGAAGTTCAGAGAATTCATACGTTTTGTATGAGCTGGCGATTTCATATGTATTTGAACATTTATACCAAATCGCCAATTCTTTCATTCATAAAATACACTAGTTAAGAATTGTCATAAGGTGTGTCGTTCATAACATTTAAAGGGATAGTTCACTGAAAAATTAAAAGTCTGTCAACATTTATTCACTCTTAAGATTTGCGCTCATTGGAACATGGATATTTTCTCATCATATTTGTCCATGCATTGAAGAGACACACAACCAAAATTTTCAAGTTTCAAAAAGTTCATAAAGACTCCAAATAATAAAGTAATCCAAATGAATTGAGTGGAATAATCAAAATCTTCAGAAGAGACACAATCAAGCAAGCACATAATTTGGGTTTCTTTTGAATATATTTGATGAGCTATTGGTACGTTCAAATCATGATGGAAAGATCTTGTTACGGATAAGTTGAACGAACATGAATGTCACCAAACGAACCCAAAGTCATAATTACGTGTATGAGTTTCTGAGTTGAGGCAATGGATGCAGTGTCTGTATTAATAGTACATTTCTTAAAATGTAAAGATTTATTTTTCTTTTATAATAATTAAAAAAAAAAATGCATGTACTAATTATATTAGTATTGCACAAAAATGTTGTATAAAGATTATTTTTTACAGCAACTTCATAAAAAGAACAAAACATAAAAAAGCTAAAAGCACACCCAATGCACATTCTTTATGTAGATTGTAGATGTAGAATTTAAAAAATCTTGGGTTTTTTTTCACTTTCAAAGTGATTTGAAAGCAAGGTAAGTCATAATTTCAACTTCCCAGCTCATAAATGCTTCATCAACTTCCCTGATGGACTTAAATGCACCAAATTTATATTCATTGATCAGTGTTTATATCTGAATTAAAATAAAAACTTAAAGTAATTCTATTTATCAAATAAAGTGATCTCTTTAGAAGTCTTAAAGAAGGATTGAACAATGTTTATATGAACATTTCAAAGCTTTTTTGGTTGTGTGGACTTTCAATGGATGGACAAAATTGATGAGAGATGAAAACAACACCAGGGTGAGTAAGTGATGATTTTTGAATCAACTGTCCCTTCAGGAGGGTGGCTGAGCTGGCCCACTGTTCAAAGTTAACCAGTTTCCCAAAATCATAGCAAAGGTTGTTTACCGGCCTTTATGCAGCTTATTCAGCCTGATTGGTCCTCTGATGCTCACAGTATGTCGTGAAGCTTCTCGTTCAGAGAGCTGTCTTCTGCTCAGCTAGCCAGGATTCCTCCTACCACTTTAATCAACCTCCCAATCATCCGAGCTCAGACACAAACACACTCATGCTGCTCATTCATCCTCCTCTTCTTTATCCCAGCATGATTGTTGTTTTATGCCTCATTAAGCTATGATTCCAATATGAGTCCGTTTGTGTTCACAGTGTCATTACTCTGATCTGGTTAAAAGGAAGGCTTGTTCTGTCATGAACTCTTTTGTTATTAACACGTTTAAATGGCTAGTTCAGGCTCTAAATTCTAATTGGATTAGCAGCGTTTGAAGCTATATATACACTGTCATTCAAACTTTTAAGTTTATGTTTTTATTTGATAAAAATACAGAAAAAAACTGTAATATTGTGAAATATTGCAATTTATTTCTGTGATGCAAAGCTGAATTTTCATCATTTAAAATAGAAGTCATTTGTAATAATATACATGTCACGAATCCGGTTCTTGGACTTTTGCCAATTGCCACCAGAGTTCATTCTTCCATTATATCGACTCTCTCACTACACAGACTTTCACATGTCACCATAAACTACATTTCCCATGCTCCACTTCACTGATTACACTCTCTCACTTGCAACCAATGACACACACTATATAACACCCACTTAGATCCTTCTCAGATCGCCGAGTATTGTTTAGCGTTTATCGCTCTCCTAGTGATAGCTACATTACGGAGCCATACCGTGTATTTCTAAGTCTGGTTTGTCCTGTTTATTACCTGTTTACCCATGTCTTGATTCTAGCCTGGTTTACTTTATCTAGTCTGTTCTCTGCCTGCCTGTCCTGGACTTTAACCTGCCTCGGATTACTTCTACTCCTCCTTCAATACTGTTCTCCCCTCGTCTGGACTATATATAGTCTGTTAGTTGAATTACTCCATCGTCTTGCCCTCTGGATTACGTTCGCTGCTGTTTGACCCACATCTGTCCTTGCATTACTCTCTTTACTCTCTCTATTACTGACATTTAACCATGTCATTGAATAAAGCTTTGCATATGGATCCGCACTTCTCTCGTCTCGTGTGCCCCGTTACAATACACATATAAGTACTTTTGGTAGCACTTTATTTAAAGGTGTCCTTGTTACACGTTACATGTACTTACTATTATAATAACAATAAATGATGCATAATTACATGCAAGTAACCCTATCCTAACCATATACTAAGCACATGTAGTTAATTAATATTACTCAGTACTTAAGTGTAATTACACTGTAACAAGGACACCTTACAAAAAGTGTAACCATGTTTTTTTTCTTTCTTTCTGTCTTAAAAAAAAAAAATATATATATACATTTTTAATTGATAAAAAGTGATAATAAAGAATTTTATTGTTAGAAAATATTTCTATTTTAAATAAATGCTGTTCTTTTTAACTTTTTGTTGATCAAAGAGTCCTGAGTATCACAGATAAATATTTAGCATTGCAACTGTTTATAGCATTGATAATAAATCAGCATTTTAGAATGATTTCTGAAGGATCATGTGACACTGAAGACTGAAGTAATAATGATGCTGAAAAATCAGCTTTGGTAGCAGGAGTACATTTAATTTTAAAGTACATTCAAATAGAAAACCGTTATTTTAAATTGCAATAATATTTCCCAATATTATTTTACTGACCTGTGCACTGTAACACACAACCTCCAGTGATTTATCGCTGATTTATATTTAAATGCTCTGAAGTTAGATTCTCACTAGTTTATATGACTTGCTCTTCTGCAATGTTTGTTTATTTCTCCTGCCTTTACATGTTATGATGCTGTCTGATCTCATGTTTCCCAGAATGCATATGTGAACATAAACCGCATCATGTCGGTGGCGTCGCGGCTGTCGGAGGCGGGTCACTACGCGTCTCAGCAGATCAAACAGATCAGCACGCAGCTCGATCAGGAGTGGAAGAGCTTCGCCGCTGCTCTCGATGAACGCAGCACCATCCTCGCCATGTCTGCTGTCTTTCATCAGAAATCTGAACAGGTGCCTGATTTCTTATTTATCATCTGTGTTTTTCAACTGTAGCTCTCAGAGCATGCAAATGCTGTTAAAAACAATGGTGGCAGTGGTGTAATAGTTTCTAATGGCTTGTGTCTGTGCAGTTTTTGTCTGGTGTGGAAGCTTGGTGTAAGATGTGCAGTGAGGGCGGGCTGCCATCAGAGATGCAGGATCTGGAGTTGGCCATTCATCACCATCAGACGCTATATGAACAAGTCACTCAAGCTTATACAGAGGTGAGAACTGAACTCGATATCCTGTATTTGAATTTACGCCCGATTTAGGCTGTTTAGCAGATGCACTTCCTAGCAGCTGATATCCTTTTAGAAAACATTACAAAAGAATGACAAAAAAAAAAATTGCATGACACAAACAGAATTCATTCATTCATTCATCCATTCATCCATTCATTAATTCCTTCGTTCCTTCCTTTCTTCCTTTTTTTTGTGCCTGTTTTAGTTTTAATGAGATTGCAATAAATAAAATACAGGAATTATTGGGAGAAAAATGATTCAGTTTTATTTTAAAATATGTTATATTTGAAAAGCATTTAGTTTGGAAAATAGTTTGGTAAATTTGATACAAACATACAATTAAACACCACTGTATAAAAGGGATAGGTGACCCCAAAATGAAAATTCTGTCATAAATTCAAAATGATTAATTCATTAAAATGGTGTATTTATATTGCATCTACTAATAATTATATATAAATAAATATTAACTTTTATGCTGATGCACCAACGCAAATAGGTGAATCTTACCATCCCTACTATATATATATATATCCATGCATTCAAACAATTAATCGCGATGAAACACATCTAAAATAAGTTTTTGTTTACATAATATATGTGTGTGTGTACTGTGTATATTTATGTATATATAAATACACACACATACAGTATATATTTTGAAAATATTTCCATGTATTTCCATGTATATATTTATATTCATATAATTGATATTATATATAAATATTTTAAATGAATAAACTTAACATATTTTTCTTAAATATATATATATATATAATAAGGAAAGTGTGTCCAGCTAAATTCAATTAGTGTTTTGTTAGATGATATAAAAAAGCTTAGTTTACCACGGCAGCGGTCGCGGCAGTTGTCGTGTGAAGGCCTCCTCATGTGATGACAGAAGAGTGTAAAGATCATTGACTCTACCGTGCGACTCCACCGGGCAGGGACACCGGCAAAGTATCACTTTTTATTTCTCCTCTTTTCTACTACTTTTTTCACTTCTGTTTCAGTTTTTATAACCATTTCTTACTATGTGTAAGTAAGTTGTTTTTAGCATGTGTGTTTGGCAGTGTTATTTCTTAAGATTACTGATAAACTATACTGTCGTGATTTGTATTTGTTATCTATTTTCATTTTAGTTAAATAACGTCTGAATTTATTATGTCTGTATAGGTCTTTTATTAAGTTTTAGTTTTATTTAATTTTAGTTATTTTAATACTTCAACAAACTAAATGGAAATTAAATGTATATATATATATATATATATATATATATATATATATATATACACACACACATTTATAAATTATATATGTATATGTGTGTGTGGTTGTACGTATACATATATACACTCACCTAAAGGATTATTAGGAACACCTGTTCAATTTCTCATTAATGCAATTATCTAATCAACCAATCACATGGCAGTTGCTTCAATGCATTTAGGGGTGTGGTCCTGGTCAAGACAATCTCCTGAACTCCAAACTGAATGTCAGAATGGGAAAGAAAGGTGATTTAAGCAATTTTGAGCGTGGCATGGTTGTTGGTGCCAGACGGGCCGGTCTGAGTATTTCACAATCTGCTCAGTTACTGGGATTTTCACGCACAACCATTTCTAGGGTTTACAAAGAATGGTGTGAAAAGGGAAAAACATCCAGTATGCGGCAGTCCTGTGGGCAAAAATGCCTTGTTGATGCTAGAGGTCAGAGGAGAATGGGCCGACTGATTCAAGCTGATAGAAGAGCAACTTTGACTGAAATAACCACTCGTTACAACCGAGGTATGCAGCAAAGCATTTGTGAAGCCACAACACGCACAACTTTGAGGCGGATGGGCTACAACAGCAGAAGACCCCACCGGGTACCACTCATCTCCACTACAAATAGGAAAAAGAGGCTACAATTTGCCCGAGCTCACCAAAATTGGACGGTTGAAGACTGGAAAAATGTTGCCTGGTCTGATGAGTCTCGATTTCTGTTGAGACATTCAGATGGTAGAGTCAGAATTTGGCGTAAACAGAATGAGAACATGGATCCATCATGCCTTGTTACCACTGTGCAGGCTGGTGGTGGTGGTGTAATGGTGTGGGGGATGTTTTCTTGGCACACTTTAGGCCCCTTAGTGCCAATTGGGCATCGTTTAATTGCCACGGCCTACCTGAGCATTGTTTCTGACCATGTCCATCCCTTTATGACCACCATGTACCCATCCTCTGATGGCTACTTCCAGCAGGATAATGCACCATGTCACAAAGCTCGAATCATTTCAAATTGGTTTCTTGAACATGACAATGAGTTCACTGTACTAAAATGGCCCCCACAGTCACCAGATCTCAACCCAATAGAGCATCTTTGGGATGTGGTGGAACGGGAGCTTCATGCCCTGGATGTGCATCCCACAAATCTCCATCAACTGCAAGATGCTATCCTATCATTATGGGCCAACATTTCTAAAGAATGCTTTCAGCACCTTGTTGAATCAATGCCACGTAGAATTAAGGCAGTTCTGAAGGCGAAAGGGGGTCAAACACAGTATTAGTATGGTGTTCCTAATAATCCTTTAGGTGAGTGTGTGTATATATATATATATATATATATATATATATATATATATATATATATATATATATATATATATATATATATCAGAATGAGAATGAGCTTTATTGGCCAAGTATGTTTACACATACAAGGAATTTGTTATAGTGACAGAAGCTCCACAGTGCAACAGAAAGACAGTAACAGGACAGGACACAGGTAATGAAACAAAATAACAGGAAATAGCCAATAACCAATGTACAAAGCAGCAAAAAAAAAAATTAAATAAAAATAAATAATTAAAAATAAAAATAAAAATAAAAAATAAAAAATACACAATATATAATATATAATATAGGCGACTATGTATGTACAGGTCAAGTATGTGCAAATTAGAAATGAGAAAATAAAAATAAAATAAGTGAGTGTGGTGAATGGATAATGTATTAGTTGTGTGTTCTACGTTTATTTATTGAGTGTTCATGAGATGTATTGACTGAGGGAAGAAACTGTTCCTGTGTCTGGTCGTTCTGGTGCTCAGAGCTCTGTAGCGTCGACCAGATGGTAACAGTTCAAAGAGGTTGTGTGCTGGATGTGAGGGGTCCAGAGTGATTTTACCAGCCCTTTTGCTCACTCTGGATAAGTACAGTTCTTGGAGAGTGGGGAGGGTTGTACCAATGATTCGCTCAGCAGTCCGGACTACCCTCCGTAGTCTTCTGAGGTCAGATTTGGTAGCTGAGCTGAACCAGACAGTTATTGAGGTGCAGAGGATGGATTCAATGATGGCAGAGTAGAACTGTTTCAGTAAGTCCTGAGGCAGGTTGAACTTCCTCAGCTGGCGAAGAAAGTACAACCTCTGCTGGGCTTTCCTGACAATGGAGTCAATGTGAATATCCCACTTCAGGTCCTGAGAGATGGTGGTGCCCAGGAATCTGAATGACTCCACTGCAGTCACAGTGCTGTTCATGATGGTGAGTGGGGGGAGAGCAGGGGGGTTTCTCCTGAAGTCCACGATCATCTCCACAGTTTTGAGCGTGTTAAGCTCCAGGTTGTTGAGACTGCACCAGACAGCCAGCTCCTTAACCTCCTGTCTGTAAGCAGACTCGTCACCGTCCTGGATGAGGCCGATCAGTGTGGTGTCGTCTGCGAACTTCAGGAGCTTGACAGAGGGGTCTTTAGATGTGCAGTCGTTGGTGTAGAGGGAGAAGAGCAGTGGGGAGAGTACGCAGCCCTGAGGAGCTCCAGTGCTGATGGTTCGAGTGCTGGATGTGAATTTGCCAAGCTTTACTAACTGCTGTCTGTCTGTCAGGAAGCTGTTGATCCATCTGGCAGACAGATAGGATATATATACCGTATATGCATTTGTTATTTTTATTTAATTTATTTATTTTTAAAATGTGAATGGGTAGTATTTATAAAGTTTTAGCTTTTAGTTTTGGTTGCTTTATTACTAAAATTGAGTCGCTTTGGATAGAAGCGTCTGCTAAATGACTAAATAATAATAATAATTATATATATATATATATATATATATATATATATATATATATATATATATATATATACATATGTATTAAGTGGTGTATGGCCAAGTATGGTGACCCATACTCGGAATTTGTGCTCTGCATTTAACCCATCCATTTAATGAATGCACAGAATGAGGCATTCTGTGTGTGATAGGGTAAACAGTAATAGCACATGCAGCGGAAGCAGTGACAGCCTCCCCCAGGTCCTAATGCCCGTTATGTAAGGAGTTTTAATCTGTAGGGGGCGCTGTTGGCTTACTTCTAATTCAATTAAAAGTCAAATATATATAAATAAACATTTAGACTGTTTCTGATTAAATAAAGCAGTAATTGATGTCATAAAATAATGAGTATGTTTTGATTTAAAGGTCAGAAGCTATAGCTTGCATGGGGAAACAAACATGACACTTGTAAATTAAATAATTTTATATATACTGATTTATTCATTAATGTGTTATGTGTTTTATTTTTTAAACAAATCATAAGCTCTAAAAGATTTTCAGAATTTGTACAACTCTTTTGCTTTAGACCAGCTACAAATGTTAAATCTTATAAATACCAAAAAAAATATTATGGTTAACACAGCATCTTTCTGAGGGAAAAAAAAGTAGCGATTAATATATAGTTTATTTATAGTTATTTCCAAAGCTTCAATGTGCTGTCAAAAAAACTTCTTTATGGTTTATTTAATTCTAACAAATAAGTTCTTGTTAAAAACTAACCAAAATTAAAAATATTTTCCTTATAATTTCTGCACAGGACAGATTTGGTGTTGTTTCCAAACAAAAAGGAAATATATCGGTATCGGACAAAATCATTTGAAAAATATTGGCATATCGGATATCGGCAATAATCCAATATTGTGCTTCCCTAATATATATATATATATATATATATATATATATGTATATATGAAACATAATTTAAAATATTAACAAAAATTATATCATAGCAATGATACTAAAACAGCACCAATTTGAAAGGACAGTTAAAGGCATAATTCACCCAAAAATTAAAATTCTGTCATTAATTACGCACCCTCATGTCGTTCCATCTTCAGAACTTAAAAATTAAGATATTTTTGATGAATTCTGAGACATCTCTGACCCTCCCATAGACAGCAAGCATACTACCATGGTCAAGGTCCAGAAACGTAGCAAGGAGATCGGTAAAATAATCCACGTGACATCAGTGGTTCAACCGTAATTTTGCAAAGCTACAAGAATACTTTTTGTCTATATATTTAAATATATATTAGGGATGGTAAGATTCACCTATTTGCGTTGGGGCATCAGCATAAAAGTTGGCATTTGTATCACAATGCATCATTTCTAACATATTTGCATCGGTTAGTAGATGCAATATAAATACACAATCATTTTTGTGTCCAATATTTTAAATGTAGATTGATTTCTCCTCTCTAAAGTGAGAGTCACATAGAATATAGATTAACATGGATGTCTGTCTGAACCAAAGAAATAAAAGCGAACTATAGTATCTGTACAATTTTGAATTGCATACATTTTTTTTTTTTCATTGCATCATATTGCATGAAATCGCATTGTGTTGAATCGAATCAAAATCGGATCACACTGCATCATAATAGGGGTGAATTGCATCGCATCGGTAGCTGCTTCATATTTAACTTTAATGTATTGTATCATTGGCTATGCTATACTTTTTTAGATTTTATTTTAAGTATTTTCATCTACATACACCACTACGTTTGATAGTTTTCTCACCAATCACTCGTGTCAGTCATTGGGGAAGTCGTGGCCTAATGGTTAGAGAGTCGGACTCGTAATCGAAAGGTTGCGAGCCCCCGGCCGGCAGGAATTGTAGGTGGGGGGAGTGAATGTCCAGCGCTCTCTCCACCCTCAATACCACGACTGAGGTGCCCTTGAGCAAGGCACCGAACCCCCAACTGCTCCCCGGGCGCTGCAGCATGGCTGCCCACTGCTCCGGGTGTGTGTTCACAGTGTGTGTGTGTGTGTGTGTGTGTGTGTGTGCATTTGTTCACTACTCACTGCTGTGTGTGTGCACTTGGATGGGTTAAACGCAGAGCACCAATTTCGAGTATGGGTCACCATACTTGACAATACGTCACGACTTTTTTCATGTCTAAAACTGTTCAGTCATGATGGAAAGTCTCTGTGCTTATGTTACATAATCAGCCTACAGCTGTACTAATGTTGTTTGAACTAGAAGAAATTAGTGAAACAGCCCTAATTAATCTGAAGACACAACAGGAAAACAGTGTCATGATGTTGTTGTACTACTTGAGTTCACAGACCTCCACCCCTCAAACTCAGACTGCAGTGCTTTTATGTGTCCTGTGCATGATTGAATGTTTATCCTTGTGTTTCCAAGCCCTTGATAATTTACCCATGACTCTGTTTAATGATCTGACATTAGAGAATGTCCTCTGTTGTAGATCTCATTTAAAACATAGAATCATTCACTGTCACATTGTCATGTTGAGCTCAGTACACAACAACATTAAGGTTAGTTTCACTCTATCAAATATGCACTGGGTTTCTGCTGGTATCTCAGTTTCCAACAAATACCAATGAGCAATGCTGAATAAGTCACATGCTTATAAATAATTTTTAGGGTTAGTGTTGTTCAGATCACAAACGCAAGTAGTACTTGGGTAGTTATGCTTATCGCTTTAGTAGTTATGTTTGTCTCGTTAAACACTAACACCTTCAGTAATGAAAAGATGACTGCAATTAACTGTTGAAATCCAATTTAATTTTAATTGTTCATACTTATTTAGAATATGACAGCGTTTTAGTATGGAAGCATATGTGTTGCTAAATTCAATTTGAAATGTAATATGCAAAATGGCAATGAAATATGTAAAATGACAAAGTATTTCTGTATTTAAATTGACATTTTCCAGTTCATATGTGTAACATTTAGTGCAAAATGAAAATTAAAATTATATAAAAAATTACATAAATATACACACACACGCGAAAAGAAAAAGGAGATAGTATTTACCCATATTTGGCTGTGGATAGAAAACAACAAACATTGATTCTAGAGCTGAGCGTCTCTGACATATAAAAATTAAGTTTGTTGTGAAATTTTATTCTTTTACACGCACAGATTTAAAATAATAATAATAATTTGGTACCATTTATGTTTGGCCAAAATTATTATAAAGATATTTTAAGCCACCTATACACTACAATTCAAAAGGTTAGGGTCGGTAAGATTTTTAAAATGTTTTTAAAACAAGTCTCTTATGCCCACCAAAGCTGCATTTAGCATTTAACAAAAACACATTAAATATTGTGAAATGTTTTTACAATTCAAAATATTTTGTGGAAACCATGATGCAGTTTTCAGGATTCTTCAAAGATTAGAAAATTCAAAAGAACAACATGCATTTGAAAAACAAATAATCTGTAAAATTGTTATTGTGTTTACTATCACTTTTGCTCAAATTAACCCATCTGCATCCCTGTTGATTAATAGTTCTCATTTCTTTCTCTCTCTGCAGGTGAGCCAGGATGGTAAGGCTTTGCTGGACGTTCTTCAGCGGCCGTTGAGTCCCGGTAACTCAGAGTCTCTGACTGCAACTGCTAACTACTCTAAAGCTGTGCACTGTATTCTGGACGTGGTCCATGAGGTCCTGCATCACCAGAGACGTCTGGAGAGCATCTGGCAGCACCGTAAAGTCCGTTTACATCAGAGGCTGCAGCTCTGTGTCTTTCAGCAGGATGTCCAACAGGTAGATGAATGTTCACATATGTCTAGACTCTCTCTAACTTGGAGCTTAGATACAGCTGTTTTGCATTGTTTGATTTTGTGATGTACATTAAACACCAAGCCACATACTGTAAATATGGTAAAGTACTGTGATATATCAATATATAGGGTGACCAGACGTCCCGTTTTTTCCCGGGACAGTCCTGTGTTTCAGCTCTAGTTTGAGTGTCCCGACTTATTTTGAAAAAATCATGTTTTGTCCCATATTTCAAAATTTCTTTACGACTGCGTGATCAGAGCGAGAAGTAGAAGTGTTCTGTCCTGCAAGAACAGCCTAATCAAAGGTAACTAAGCTTGTCGTAGAATAAAATTAATTACCATCCAGTCACAATTCGTTATTGATTAACTTCCAGTAAGTGAAGGTGGAATAGGCATAATCACCCTAAATGAAATACAGAAGCACTCTGTCGGCCACGTGCCCACACGATCCAGTTCTGTGATCAGTTCTGCTTGCGCCTTAATTGTCAAATGCACACACAGCTGTCAAAATGTCCATCGTGTGGAGTATCTCACGTAAATACAGTCGGTTATGGCTTACGTGAACGTGAACAGGTGGATGAAAACCGGATATGTGTCAGTATATTACATTAATTCGGTTTTAAAGGGACAGCAGCCTAATTAAATACCTGTCTGTCTCATTGATGTTAATCAAACAACAAAAGATGCTAAATAAATGTATGCATGTTAAATAAACCTACTGTATTAGAAAAATTAGTTTATTCAATATTTAATTTATATCTATCGTATTTGTCTTATGGTTTGTAATTTGCTTTCTTATTTTTATGTAACACTTATTTAAAAAATAAAAATGTTTGTGTGTATGTAGGCGATATATATATATATATATATATATATATATATATATATATATTCATTTAGATTTTATGAAATAAAATCCCCCCGTCCTGTCCCGTATTGAACCATGAGAAATCTGGTCACCTTATCAATATACCATGGTATTATCATCTGATGCCATAACTTTTACCATGGTTCCACCCCAGTACTTTAAAGGTGACACATCATGAAAATCAGACTTTTTCCATGTTGTAATCAGGTGCATCTACCAGCCCAAGAAAATGTGAAAAAGCATGCAATTTCTTTCCCAGCTGTTTACCTTCACAGACATAACCGACTGTAACTTGTGTGTTTTTAACATAAACGTGTGTATTCGACAGTTTAAGCACAATATGATATGAAAGATTATTTATTTTAGTACTCACATGCCATGTGACAGCCGTTCTCTTTGGATGTGTGCGCTCAAAAAACGTATATGGTTTAAAACGCATGATTTCAGCGCAATAGACATGATAATCAAAACCAAGCAGATGTGTTTTTAGCAGAGTATCTGTAAAGGCACAGCCCTCATTGAACAGCAGCTCGTTTACATTTAAAGAGACATGCACGAAAACAGCCTGTTTCTACTTCCACTCAAAACAGGCATTTTCAAAATGATATAATAAATTATCTGTGGGTATTTTCAGCTGAAACTTCACAGACATACCTCACTGGGGATACCTGAGGCTTATCTGTTGTAAAAAAGAGGCATAATAGGTCTCCTTTAATAATAATAATAATAATAATAAAAAAAAGATAGTTGTCATGTTTTTTTTTTGTTTGTTTGTTTGTTTTTGTTTTTTTTACTTAGATGCACAGTAATTCATCCATAATTTTAAAGTGCAGAATGCTGAATGAGGAAATTTGTCAACAGTTCACCATAAATTCGAAGTAGTACAGTTTTATACACAGCATGTATTTTTTCTTTGAGCATTTTCAGTGCTGTATATTTGCCCAGAGGAGCAGTTAATATCTCTCCATTAGCCTCTTTCAGCGAGGTTGTGGCAGCTCTGGGCCTGGATTCAGCTCAGGCTTTATCAGGCCAGGGTCACTCCTGCAGAACAGCCAGTAGACCTGGCCAAATCAAGATCTGAACCAGAACCAAAGATATAAAGAGCCAATGAGGCCAAACCCAGCCCAAACAGGGACCAGATTCAGGCCAACCACAGGCCAAATGCAGGGCAGAGAGCAGCACAGATGATACCCTTCATTACATTGACCAAAAAAATGATCATTACTGCACTCCTGTATCAGTTTCAGTCATTATGAGCACTGCATTGGTTGCTTTTAGTCCTCTCTGTTCTCTCTTCTGAACCTTCTGAATCCAGAGTGATAAACTTTTATTCACTTGTAGTGTACGTAATATCTTAAAAGCATATACTGTATTTGGGGAAAAAATAAATAAATAAATAAAAAATAAAAAACTCCTAAGTGACTGTTTCTTAACACACTTTTAAACATGCACTTTGTAATAATCTCAAATGAACGGTTTTACTTTATAGTGCATTTTCATTAAGCACTTATTTTGGTTCAGTAATGTTTTGAAAGTAAATATATCTCAAATGTACTAAACTGCTAATTTATCTTTACTTATGTGCAATTACAAATATATTTGAATACAAGACAAACACATTTCAATAGAAATCACAAAATATGTTTTACTAAATTTGGCTTTAAATATCTTTAGTTAAATGCTTGTCAATATATTCAGCATTACACTTTAACCATATTTCAGAGATAATAGTTGTAATTATGAAATTATTTATAAAGATGTACTTAAATCCTACTTAAAGGGTTAGTTCACCCAAAAAATAAAATTATCCTGTTATTTGCTCACCCTCAAGCCATCCTAAGTTTATATGACTTTCTTGTTTCAGACGAATCCAATCAGAGTTATATTAAAAATTGTCCTGACTCTTCTAGGCTCTATCATTGCAGTCAGCGGTTGTTTCTGTTACACAGTCCAAAACACGTAAAATAAAGTGCGTTAATCCATAAACAAATGTGAATAAAAGCCTCCTGTTGCAATTCCATGCGTTTTTGTAATAAAAATATCCATATTTCATCTCTCTCACTTCATCTAACTGTCATAAGCAGAAGTCCTTCCGGCGAATGACGTAGGACGTCAGCATTGCGTGATTAGTGACGAGCGCGGAGATGACAAAACAAAATGCCAGTCACGAATTAGAAGCACAAAACAAGGATTTGTAAAGAAAAATGTCGGAGGATTTTGATATATAAGCCAAGAGTAGACTGGTTTTCCTTTGGTAAAGCAAGGAAACTTTGCTTCCCTTGCTCCTATAAACAAACGTTGGTTTTTGCGAGACTCACACACGCATGTGCTGCGCTGGTGTCCTACATCATCCGCCGGAAAGGTAGTCTCTCGTGAACGCAACTGACAGATAGTGGAAGTTACACATATAGTTTTAAGAAAGTTTGCATAGTTTTAAATATGGATTTTTTTTTTGTTTTTTTTTTACAAAAATGTTACAAATTCGCAACAAAAGGCCTTTATTCACCCCCCGGAGCCATGTGAGGCACATTTTTTTATGGATTTGCGCACTTTATTTTACATGTTTTGGACTGTGTAACAGAAACATCCACTGATTGCAATGATAGAGCTTAGAAGAGCCAGGACAATTTTGAATATTGCTCCAATTGGATTCATCTGAAAGAAGAAAGTCATATACACCTAGGATGCCTTGAGGGTGAGTAAAACATGGACTAATTTTCATTTTTGGGTGAATTAACCCTTTAAGTTGGTCGAAAAAACTATATCTAAAATTCTGCTAATTGCATTTAATATAATTTTACCTATAATACGTTTTCATTTAATTGCAATGAACATCCAATTAAGTGTCTGAAAATATAACATTCCCCTTCGGGAACACGCTGCATCGAGAAACGCTTCGGGAACGCCCCTGTGTTCCCATGCTCTGAAACGTGTGTAATCCATCCGAGGGAATCCCAGGTGACGTCACCGGCGGGGATGACGTAGCGACCAGGAAGTATAAAAGCACGAGCGGTGGAGACAGTGGCAGCTTCTGTTGTTCAGTAAGCACTCTATGTGTGTCATGTCATATTTATTGTTGTACTTCCTGTTTCATAGTTCTCTTTACTATGGCAAAGTCTGGCAAGGATGTTGAGTCAGACAAGCAGCGTTTCAGGCTGTGTGTTCCTCCCTGCCCTCGTTTCATCATGGGTGGGGTTGCACACAGTTTGTGTGTTGCCTTCCTCTGAGGCCGAACGAGACGAGTCTGTGGACTTGCCACCACAGTCTGTCTTGTTTGAGGAGCTGTTGAAGGTGGTGACGAGCTGTGGCTAAATTAAACATTGACTGGCCAGCAGAGAAAGAGCGTCAGGAGCGTCCTAAAAGCAAGCTCGATGAACGCTTCCTGAGCTTGAAATCTCCACCTCCATGTCGAGGTCTGCAGTTTTTTCCCGATCTGCACACTGAGGTGTCTAGATCGTGGAATAATCCACACTAGTCCTGCCTCTTCAGTCCCCATGTTTATCACTATTCTAATGTGTTAGGATTGAATGAGTGGGATTATGGGAAGATCCCCCGGCTTGAGGATATGCTTGCGGGCTCTCTCCTGGCGGTGTATCTTCCCTTAAGGCCCCGGTATTACCCACCAAGCTACTGTTGGGTAAGGCTTACATGGAGGCGGATCAGGCCGGAGTTTTCTTGCACACTATGGAGGTTTTGCAAGCATTCCAAGCTGACCTGCTGAAAGAGATGAACGAGGTAGAAGAAATAAAATTGGGCGGTCTATAGCAGCCCTGGTGGCGGCCACAGAGAGACATTTGTGGCTGACCCTGTCTCAGATCAACGATAAAGACAGGGTCTTTATCCTGGATGTCCATATATCGCCTTCTGGCCTGTTCGGCAACTCAGTAAACACAGTCGTCGACAGGTTCCAGGAGGCCAAGAAACAAGCGGCAGCGTTTCAGCGATTTCTCCCTAGCCGCTCTCATGGGGCTGACAGGCGGGATCATCCCCAGCTGTGTACTAGCTCCTCACATCGAGAAGTCCAGAAACGTCCCCCCCCCCCCCCAGGAAGAAAGGCAGGAGAGAGGAGATGACTGGTCTGATGACCGCTGTTTTCAATAAGAAGGCTTCGGCCAATAGGTCCTGACATAAGGATATCAATAAGGATGTCAGGACATCTGAAGGCAGGCCCCTCTGGGAAAGAGCGGTTCACACCTCAGCATACGGTACCCGTCTCTCCTCAGTGTACTCAGGAGATTGTTCCGTTAACCCTCCCACCCCTGGTGCTTCAGCGAGTATATCTCTCAGCTTCCGCCTGGAAACGTAGCGGTCCTGAGAGGTCTTTAGAGCAGCTAGATCAGTTGTTTTCCCTGCCGGTCCTCTGCTTCAGGGCACCAAGCTAGCAGCTCTAAATATACCAGAGGCCAGTCTCAAGAGACTGGTTCCCTTAGTACATCATCTGCCAGTGTGGAAGCTTCTGCCAAATATGTCTCATTGGGTGCTGCACACTGTAGAAAAAGGCTACAAGATTCAGTTTGGGTCACGTCCGCCTCTATTCAACGGGGTGTTTCCCACTATGGTGGGCCTCGAGCAGGCTCTGGTCATGGAACAAGAAGTAGACACTCTCTTTAGGAAGGAGGCCATCGAGGTGGTCTCGATAGAGAGTCCGGGTTCTACAGCTGGTACTTCATCGTTCTGAAGAAGGATGAGGAGTTACGTCTTAGATCTGCATTTATTGAACCGCTCAGTCATGCGACTGAAGTTCAAGATGCTCTCGATCAAATAGATTGTGTGTCAAATCAGGTCCATGGACTGGTTTTGTGACGATAGATCTGAAGGGCGCATACTTCCACATATCCATCCTTCCTCAATACAGGAAGTTCCTGAGGTTTGCTTTCGGGGCAAAGCGTACCAATATTGGGTTCTTCCAATCGGTCTGACACTCTCACCCCGCTCTTTCACAAAGTGTGTGGATGCTGCTCTGGCTCCCCTGCAACTCCAGGGCATCCGCATACTGAATTACATCAATGATTGGTTGATTCTAGCTCAATCAGAGCAGATAGCAGTTCGGCATCGAGATGTCTTTCCCGCTCACATGAAAGAGTTGGTGTTAAGACTAAACACAAAGAAAAGTGTGCTTTCTCCAGTACAGAGGACAACTTATCTGGGCATAGTGTGGTATTCAACCACGATGCAGGCACGTCTTTCTCCTGCTCGTATCGAGTCGATCCTCACGGCAGTCAAGAGAGTGAGAGAAGGCCAGTCACTCACTGTGAAGCAGTTTCAGAAACTGTCGGGTCTGATGGCAGCTGCGTCCAACGTGATACCTTTTGGCCTGCTGTACATGAGACCCTTGCATTGGTGGCTCAGAACCAGGGGGTTTTCTCCGAGGGGATCCCGCTTCGCACGATCAAGGTCACGCGGCGATACTTACGCGCCTTAGTTACGTGCCCTACATTCCTGTCACAAGGCCCTGTGTTGGGGGCTTGTGACATTGTGTCATGAGTGGGAAGGCCCTCGTGTGTCAAGATCTCATGTGGCACATCAACTGCCTGGAGATGCTGGCTGTGTTTCGAGTATTGAAGCAATTTCTTCCAGACCTGAGAGGCCATCATGTGCTTGTTCACACATCACACAGGCGCGCCTGTTCGCAGAGTTCGCAGGGATGGGGTTCGTCTCCTATTAGTAGCCCTGTACTGGACGGCTGATTCCTTCACTCTCCAGAAGATGTCGCTGTCTCCACCACACGTGCTTTTATACTTCCTGGACGGTACGTCATCCCCGCTGGTGACGTCACCCGGGATTCCCTTGGACAGATTACACATGTTTCAGAGCGTGGGAACACAGGGGCGTTCCCAAAGCATTTCTCGACGCAGCGTCTCATTCCCTTGGGGGACCATGGTTACATACCTGACCTGGGACATTCATTTCACTCTTAACTATATTACTTCCGGTTCGTGCATAATGAAAATATTACTGACAAATACTTTAAAACATTATTGTAAAACATTTATGAAGTCATGTAAATCAGATTTCAGTTTTTAGAAAAAAGCTGTTTATTATGCAGTTCTTTAGAAAGCCCCATCTTTTTATTTCAACAGAACCCATGGATATAAGATAATATACATGTTTTTGTCTGCACACATTCAGACGCAGTTGCTAATGATGATATCAAATGTATTGTATTCCAGGTGATGGTCTGTGTTCAGATCTGTTCACCCACTGCTTTGTAGATTTATCAAGGAAATAATTAAATTTTTCTATTGCATTCGATGAATGTTTAAAGTTTATCTGTCCTGCTGATTGGTTAAAGCATCAGATTTTCTGATATGCATCAATTGGTGATTGGTGGAGTTAGATTTCACCCTTCAAACGCTGATCAGGTGAAACACGCTAAACACTTTAAACAAACATACGGCTCTGATAAATCTGGATCATTGATTTAAATGAGATATCAACATACTGGATGTTTTCTGAGAGGTAGATTGTTATTATTACCCATATTTGGTGATGTTAGTTTGCCTCACCCTGAGATGTTTGCAATTCTTGAGTAATGGATGCTGAGAGGTGGCCAAATGGCTTGAAGTGTGCAGTTAAATACAGGTAATGAATAGGTTGAGTTATTTAGAGTAAATGAACAGACCTCCCACACTTGTACACATACACATCATGTTTGTGTACAAATGCTACTAGTTGCTGTTAAAGGAATAGTTTACCACAAAAATGAGAATGTGCATCCTGAGAATGATCTTTTTAGAGCTTGAGAGTCAACATTCTGCTAAACATTAGTTTTTTTAGAGGAATGCTCATTTCTGGATGAGCTGTTTCTTTAAAAACACTCTTGTGCCTGTCTGCATTCAATACACTGTTCCCTAGAGCTCTTCCTATGATCTGTCCCTCCGTCTGTGGCATTCAGATGCCCGTTTTGATAAGATCAGAGCAGTTCTCCTGTGTTTTCTCTGCTTCTTTCTGGAGTTAGTGGTGAATTGGTTGTGGTTAGTAGTGAGTCATGAGGTTATCAGCAGAACACACAAATGCTCTTGACTCAGTTACCTTGGAAACCATGATAACTGGAGTAAATGAAGGTTGTGAGTAATAGCAGGACAGACTGTGGGAGACTAACTTCTTTACACCCATGAGATCCCGTTCCATTATAGTTTGCTATCAGTCTGACATTATACATCTTAGAGACACTTTTTTTTTACACATTCTTTAATTTTCCTGTGTTTTTATGGTAAAGGTCAAAATTGTTTCTTGACATTTATTTTAGACCAATGTGTCAGACAAGTTTCTTTGTGAAAATGTCATCATTTACAACATTCAACTGCAATTATTAGGGCAACCCCAAGGGTAAATTATGTGCTATTTGTGTCCGATCTATTAATCTTTTTCTTCTTCTTCTTGTTTAGTTTTAACTCCATAGATCAATTTATTTATTTAGTTAGTTAGCTAGTTAGTTGCAAATGTCAAGTTGGTATAACTATACATTAAGTTGAAGAGTCTTCTAATCTAAAATTGCTATTATGTAATATATATTTTTATGGTGATTTTTGTGATTTTTATTTTTGGTAACACTTTAGGGACCAACTCTCACTATGAACTAGTTGCTTATTCACTTGCATATTTCTAGAATATTGGCTGTTTATTGGTCATTATAAAGCACATATTATTGCCTTATTATGCCTATTGAGTATATTGAGGCAAATTCATAGTTAATTATTTGTTAATATTGAGAATCAGACCTTAAAATAAAGTGTGACCTTATTTTTTATTGTCATTGTGATTGTAGGTCAAACAATATCATAATGTATCCTTGCTATTTAAACCAATTGATAGTTTATAGTCATTAAATCAAAACAAAACTAATCAATTTGTTAAAGAACTTGACACATGCATTTTATATGGAAGCTTGTTTCTAACAGGAAATTAAAAAAGTAATTGTGACTTATCTCATAATTCACAAGTTTATTCCAAATTTTACTTTTTTTCCTTACAATTCTGAGAAAAAAAGAATTCCCAGATATAACAGAACTGCAAGATGAAAAGTCAGAATTCTGATAAAAATATCAAAATTGTAAGATCCAAACTTGCAACTGTGAGATATAAACCCGCCACTCTGAGAAAGAAATCAGAACTGTGAAATGTAAATTCACAATTGCGGGTTTATGACTAACAATTGTGAGATATAAACTCAGAACTGTGAGGAAAAAAGTAAGAATTTTTAGATATGCACTTGAAAAGGTGAGAAAAACGTCAGAATTCAGTCAGAAGATATAAAAGGCTGAAACTGTGTTCTATGTTGTGTAAATAAGCTCCCATAATGAAAAAAAAAATTTTTTACAAAGCTTTTTCCTTATCATCATCTTGGACATCCTTATTTGTCATTGCCCCCTAAAACAGGAGAAATTGTTGCAGTTCTGAATGTTATTATGTCTTTTCCTTGATTATTTGTTGTACTTGATTATTATCATAATTTTGATTTGCTTTATGTAAACAGCCATTACAAACATAATCAATAGTTCAATGAAGACAGATATCTGGAGTCAACCATCTTGCAAGTCATAATGACTGATAGTCGAACACAGTTGCCTGATTGTTATTGAATTATAAGTTGATTTATTCGGCCAAACAGGTGTTTGGACTGGTTGATATAATGTGTGCCATCTGTGAACTCCAGACCGTTTCCTTGAGAGCCGTATCCTCTGATGGACTCATCACACAGAGCTATATTTATCTCATCAGCTTCTGTTAATGTGCATGTGAAAGAAGGAAGCTGTTTTTAGAACATGCACTGGACGCTTTAATCAGTGTAGCAGAAACAAGAACTCATTGACGCAATTGTGTACATGTTTGATTATCAATGTATCACTTGCAAACACACAAGTGTAGTAGAAGAATACCTACTACAGAAGATACCATCACTGTAACTGGAAAAAAAGTGGTCAGATGCTTGGTGGTAGTTTCTAAAATTAAATAAATTAGAATCATATTGGTTTCAGTATTTAACTAAACCATGAGAACAAACATCTCTTATGTTGTACACCTAGGTACCTGCATGAAAGAAAAATCACATATGAGATTAATTTAATGATTCTCCCTCAGAAATAAGAACAAATGGAGAAAATGGAGACTTTTGCTTCTCAGATTTTTCTCTGGGGATAAAATAGCCCAGTAACCTTGTCTCCTCTAGAGTTCATGAGAAGGTTTATAAAGTAAAGTGTATGTATTTTGATGCTATAATTCTTTAAAGAGGTTTTACAATTACATTTAATCATTTAGCTTTCAGTTTAATATTTATATTTAACAAAAGAGCAACAATATATATAAGTGCCGTGACAAGTCCGGTTTTTACACGGTACATGTAGTAAGGGTAGTAACTAGTAAGCCACATTCTGAATTTGTTGCAGAGTATTGAAAGAACTGGCTGGAAGACTTGCCAAGAGAGCATTGCAATAGTCTAGCCTGGACAGAATAAAAGCTTGAACAAAGAGTTAATAGAAAGGACATTATCTTCCTAATGTTGTATAAGCATCCAGAAAGAAATGTCTGCTAGACATGCTGAGATGCGAGTAGCTATCGTCGGATCATCAAACTGAAATGAGAGGTAGAGTTGTGTGTCATTAGCATAGCAGTGATATGAAAAGCCATGTTTCAGAATGACAGAACCTAGTGATGCCATGTAGATAGAGAAGAGAAGAGGTCAAAGAACTGAGCCCTGAGGCACCTCAGTAGCTAGATATTGGGACTTAAGCCCGATTCGGACAGTATGTTTCTCATATGGACGTCTGTAAAAAAAATTGGGTAACACTTTATAATAACGTCCAGTTATAAGTAATTTATAAGTGATTAGTTAATGATTAACTAATCGTTTACAAAACATTCATAAGCAATTAATAAGTGATATGCTAACAATTTGTGTATGTTTTGTTAATTCATTTAAAAGTCATTTACAAGTAATTAGCTAATGATGAACTAATCATTTACAAAACATGACTATGCATTCATAGATGATTAATAATTGATATGTTAATATTTTTATCTATGTTTTGTAGAATAAGTTTTGAATCATTTACAAGTGATTAGATGATGATGAACTAATCATTTACAAAACATAACTATACATTCACAAATGATTAAGTATATGCTAACAATTTATAAATCTGTCATCTGTCAAGTTATCTTTAAATATAGCATCATGAAATAATCAAACAGATCCTTAATGGTTAATAGTTATTAATCACTTATAGATCATTGAAATGTCAACATTGTACTATTATCTCAATAAACATTATAAATCATTTACAAAGCTTTCTGCATCCCCTAATCTAAAGTGTAAACTAATCATCAGTTGTAAATGTTTTACAAACGTTATGGTTTCCAGTCGTGTGTGCGTAAATATATATATATTCACAAACAACCTGTAACCTGGAAGGTTTGTAAAACATTTACAACTGATGAGTAGTTTACACTTTAGATTAGGGGATGCAGAAAGCTTTGTAAATGATTTATAATGTTTATTGAGATAATAGTACAATGTTGACATTTCAATGATTTATAAGTGATTAATAATATATTAACTAGTAACTATTAACCATTAAGGATGTGTTTAATTATTTCATGATGCTATTTATAAAGATAACTTATGACAGATTTATAAATCGTTAGCATATTACTTAATCATTTGTGAATGTATAGTTATGTTTTGTAAATGATTAGTTCATCATTAGCTAATTACTTGTAAATGACTTTTAAATGAATTAACAAAACATACACAAATTGTTAGCATATCACTTATTAATCGCTTATGAATGTTTTGTAAATGATTAGTTAATCATTAACTAATCACTTATAAATGATTTATAACTGGACGTTATTATAAAGTGTTACCAAAAATTTTACATATCACCTCAGTGATAAAACTCATGGATTCGGATGGCGAGTTCTGTGATCCTGCGCACCCGGGAACGCGCTATTCACGTGCAGTCACATGATTGAATATTATGTAAAATGTTTTCTTATTCCAAGCATATTTTATAATATTTATTATTTGATTATTTAAATATCCTGTTTAAAATAGGAAAATAGACACCCTTTATTTGTATATAATTATACTAGATATATATATGTTTATAATACACATTTTAAAATTGTATTGCATTCCTGCTGCTGCCATAATAAAGACCCATTTCGAATGTTTACGTGATTTTCTTCTTTTTCTGCTCTCATTCGCTGTGGTTGAGCAGTTATGAAGTAGGCTATTGTTCTTTTAAATACTTTCCAGCATTTCAGAAATAATATGTATGCAAATTACACCGTTATCTTACGGTGTTCAGAAGTGCTCAAAAAGGGTTTAAACACTGAATTTTGAATTGACTTCTTCTCGTAAACTCAGAGGTGTGGATTCGGACGGCAATTCAATTACCACATGACCTTGGTGTTTGTCAAAAAACAGTAGGTAATTCGGCCGGGGATTTTTACAGGGGTGGTGAGAGAAAAACACTGACATCTTGGATTCGGACGGCATTAAAATCACCAATTACCCCCTGTAAATGGTGAAAATCACTTACCCTGAGAAACAATTACCGTCCGAATAGGGCTTTAGAAACCTCACCCCTCCAGGTTACTGTACCTTAAGGTAATTTAGGAGAAATACAAATATAAAATGCCGACATGTAAATGAATCTAAACTGACAACTCCATTAAATCTTCTTTTTATGTTCAAATAAATATATGCACAAATACATTAAAAATAAAGAGTTTGTACTTTATATATTTATAACCTTTTCTCAGTGTTTAGTTTGAGAGTGGCAGCAGTACTGGAGCTCTACATGTTGATTGTGTTGTCTGAGTGACATTTCTATCAGTCTAATCGGAGGATGTTGTTGGAGGAATGTTATTGGTAAAGCACTGTCCTTAGGGATGAGGATAAAGTGTTTTTGAATCACTTCTGGACAGAAGACCAATGCTGATTGATCACTCTCTCTTCAGATGCCCATGAGAGTATACGAGCAGTCACAGGCACTGAGCATTAGCCTGTGTGTGTTTTCCTAAATAACTGCCTTTATATGTGTCACATCAATTACATAGACTAATGAAAACAGAAGCTCACTTGACTCTCTTTCAGCTCTGTGTTGTGTGTTTGTTTGTTTTTTCCATGTTCTGAATGGGTTGTATGTGTTTGTATTTTGCAGGTGATTGACTGGATAGAGAATCATGGGGAGGCTTTCCTTAGTAAACACACAGGTGTGGGCAAATCCCTACACAGAGCCAGAGCCCTGCAGAAACGCCACGATGACTTTGAGGAAGTGGCACAGGTGAGACAACAGCTGCATCTGATCAGATTCATCCAAACCAGACCTAGTCAAGGGAGTCCTCCACTGCCAGTCAGACTAATCCACATCATTCTTATCTAAACCACTTATTTTTAGATTGAATCATTCAGTTAGATCAGGGGTGTCAAACTCAGTTCCTGGAGGGAACTAAACCCTGCAGAGTTTAGTTCTAGTCCTGCTCCAACACACAAACCATGTAGTTGTCAAATAAGCCTGAAGGACTTGATTAGCTGGATCAGGTGTGTATTATTAAGGTTGCATCTAAACTCTGCAGGACTCTGGCCGTTTCTCAATACCAAGTTCGCAGAGTCTGGACTTCCGTCCTTTCGAGTTTGGACTTGCCAAGTTCGACTCAGAAGAACGAACTCTCGAGGACGGGAGGACGAACTGAATTCTGGGTTATGGCCCGTATCAAGTCCGCACAAGTCACCTCTCGATGCATCCTCGGTAAAAGGGGCGGATCAAGAACACATCTGAGGATTTGAACTGGACTTGGCTAGATGTGAACTTTGAATTGGAACAGTACTTCGGCAGCGACTGATGACGTTTCACAAGTCCACAAGAACACAAGTACAGACAAGTACGCATATTGAGAAACGGCCTCTGTTTGACACCCCTGAGTTAGATCCATCTAAAAACAAGCAAATAAACAGTTTCTCAGACAATGTGAGCAGTACCAGCAGGTCTCAGTGGCCCAGAAGCACATCTATTAAACAGGTTTAAAAAGGATCTTCAAAACTTTCCTTTGTCTATTGTCAATTGTAGTGATGCACTGAAATACATTTTTACAGAAACACCGAAACTGAAATTAAAGTTTTAATTTATCTGAAAAACAGAAAATTTAATTTATTTAATAGTCAATTAATTATTCAAATTTATTTAACAAACAACACTCAAATAACAACTAGTAAAATGTTATGAATAAACATTTCAATTGCACATAATGCAGTTTTTATATAAACTTTGTAATTATATATTTATGTTTTAACTTTTATGTTTTCACTTTGTTGTTAAAATATACAAAATTTACATGTATAACATTTAAACAGTGGTTGTAATGAAGAGTTGTTTTCATGACAGACTTATTCAAATATACATTAAATGTAAAAATATAATGAATACCTAATATATTTCATGTATTTTGCAAAATGACTAACAATCATTGAAAAGCATTCATTAAACTTCAGTTAATGATTTTAACCTTAAAAAACTATTCTGGCCAAATCCAAAAACTGATTTGAGGCCAAATATTATCGGTTACTGAGTTTCGTTCTATTACTAGTCAATTGACCGTTCGCCCACCCTTAGTTACGGTTGCCATGACACTACACATGTTCTCACGCAGTGAAAAATACATCGCAGATCAAAGAGGAAACTGACAACACACCGACAGAGACGACAGAGCAGGTTACTTCTGATATGAAACAAGGTCTCAGGACCCTCAGCTTTTAAATTGTGTCATTTTTAAAGAAATTCAAACAATAAATACCGTTTTGTGGCTCTTCAGTGTCATGACAGATCACTGTATTGCCTCAGTTCAAACACGTGAACCGATCATCTTTTCGTATTTACTTAAAGCCAGTGGTGAAAGAGTACTGAAAATCTGTACTTAAGTACAAGTACTGTTACACTGCTGAAATAATACTCAAATACAAGTAAAAGTACTGGTGTTAAAACAGTACTTAAATAAAAGTACAAATTACTCTTCTCAAAAACTACTCAGAGTACTAGTTACTAGTTACTTTTTGGCTGGCGATATTTAATGATTTTCGTATTCATTCATATCAAAGATCTATGTGGATAATAGCTGCTTTGAACAAAACCCACTTTTAACTTATTAGCAAAGTACATGGATTAGTGGTCATGATACAGTTATTTCTAACTTCAATACCTTGAAAAACATCAATATTAAGGTCTCTATGAACCGGAAGTTGCAACTGACTTCAGTGTTGTGATGCATTTTCAAGTGAAACAGAATATTGAATAAAGGGAGGGGTTTTATTGTGGCACACCTCCTCTCCACCTCTCATAGCAGATTCACGGTTTGATAGGAGTGGTTAAGAATATCTGCTTGTTAAGTCTGACATCACGCTTCACCGCTTCTGGGTCCTAACGCTCTGCCAGACGCCCCAAGAAAACAACAAACTGTGCTAATATACACCCACGATGTCATGTAATACTGAAAAATCATAACCCTAACCTTTATCTCCATACTGAAATCCCAGATGACCAGACAATGATTCAGATAAAATATTAGTGTCTGGGACACTGTGAGCACAGAGACTGTAGTGTGCCCAGCAATATATGCTTAGCTTAAATATGTAGTATTAAATAGTGCTCATAAATGGCTGTTGAGATAGCATTCTCAAGTGAAATGAGCAAAGACATGGACCCGGAAACAGCATTCCTTACGTCATGACTTAACAAGAGGACTCTCCCCAAGCCGTCAAACTGATGTCATCAGACTGAGACGCCATTCCAGAGCAGAAGCAAATTTTCAGTTTTTTATTAAAGATCACGACGGCAGATTGACGGTGTATTGACTTGCACGGTTTAATTGTTCATCACAAGACTAGTAATGTGCACTAAAAAAGTAAGTAGGGCCATTTTTGATTTCATGACGACTTCAATCATTTTCAATACCGATGGCAAAAATACCACATACTGTATACTGCCATATAAGTATTTTAATATCTCAATTTTTTTTGTCCATCCATTTTTTTCCAAGGCAATCATTATGTCAAGCATTATGCTACAGTAGATTACGGACTTACGAAGCAACAAAACAAGTGGGTATACCGAGGGTATACGCAAATATTGATCCTTAGAAGTCGTAATATGCAAACAGCCCAACGAAAAAAAGTAAGCATACGGTGTATACTTGAGTATGGCCCCGACTACACCACTGGTCTGAATCCACATCTCTGAGTTTACGAGAAGAAAACGATTCAAAATTCAGCGTTTAAACCTTTTTTTAACACTCCCGACCCCCGTACGGTAACTGTTGTACTTCGGTGTAATTTGCATACATATTTATTTCTGAAATGCTGGAAAGTATTTAAAAGAACAATACTTCAAAACTGCTCCACCACAGGAAGTGAGAGCAGAAAGAGAAGAAAAGCACGTAAACATTTGAAATGGGTCTTTATTATGGCAGCAGCAGGTGTGCAATACAATTGTAAAATGTGTATTATAAACGGATATATATCGCATATAATTATATACAACTATAGCGCGTATTTTCCTATTTTTAAATAGGAGATTTAAATAATCAAATAATAAATAGGATTATACATTATAAAATATGCTTGGAATAATAAGAATACATTTTACATAATAATAAGTATTTTTAAATACATTTTCCACAATTATAAGAAATTTGTAAATAAAATTAATTTTATTTACAGCACATAATCATGTGACAGGCCACGTAAGCAGCGCATTCTCTGTTTCGCAGGATCACAGAACGCACTCCTCCACTTTGAATAAATCAGAATCCATGACTTCATCAGAATCCATGACTTTTATCACTGAGGTGATATGTAAATCAATTTTTACAGACGTCCATACGAGAAAAAATTACCGTCCGAAACGGGCTAAAGAGGAGAGAGCGAGACACAGCGTGTATCAGTGTATATACGGTAGATACTGTGGAGAATGAGTAATGGAACCGTGTCAGGTATTTCATTATCGGTATCAAAATATAGATATTTAGGAAAACACTACCATGTCGTTTGTTTCTCCAAACTTTGAGTCCATAAATTACGCTGAGCTCCCTCACTGTCTGATCAGCTCTTTACCTGCTCCAGCAGTGGCTTTTCCCGGTTCAGATATCAGGGCTTTTATTGGTCCGTTTATGTTCGGATCTCATTATTGGCCACTGAAGTGCCGTCAAAGGTTTGAATATCAATTCAAATTGTGGGCAGCGTACTCAGTAACAAACTTTGATTTATAAGTAATTAAGTAGATTATTTTGCTAAATTTGTACTTAAGTACAAGTAAAAGTACAGCTTTAAAGATATACTCAAAAAAAGTACACGTACCCGAAAAACTACTTAATTACAGTAACGTGAGTAGTTGTTATTCGTTACCTCCACCACTGCTTAAAGCACAAAATGAACATGAATAAACATCAGAAAGTGTTTTATTTCAACCGGGGAACACACCATTTGTCAAGTTTATGTCCACCGAAGTTAATCTTCTCTCTTCTGCTTAATTTGTGGTTAATGCTAGACGGGATACAGCTGTGGCTACTGCGCATGCACATTTAACGTTACATATTTTCCGAGCTGACAATATAACGTGAAATGGTTTTAAAAAAGTACATAGCACCTTAAGTGCTGCAAGCCATGCATACAGCACCAGACATGACAGATTTTCTGGTATGCAAAACAAGTACTTTTTAAAGGAATACCTTAGCTTATTACCATTACCGTTGTCATAACCCGGCTCAAAGATTATGAAAAAAAAAGAGGAAATCGGGGATTTAACCAAAATATAACAAATTTATTTGACAAACAAAATTATAATTGAACACAAATGCCGGCAGGTAAATAACACAAAAGGGGTGATGTGCGAGAGAGACTTTCTCCACACACACACACACCACCAAACAGGGGAAAGGTAAGAAGCTTTTATAATGAGGAAAGACTCCGGGCCCAGGTGTCCTCCATCTGCATTCGGACTGCAGCCCCACCCCACTGAAACACAAATAAACAAAACCACACAGCAGGCAGGTATAAAGGCCGGTATACCGTAGCAACCAACAACAGCACAGCTTAACCCTCCTCAAATTTTTATATTTAGTTATATTGAAAAAGTTTCAATTCAGTCAATCTTTTTTACCCCGTTTTAACATGTATTTCTATAGAGACAGACCATAGCTGCCGGGCAAGATGGCTGATAGTAGCGGCGGCACATAATATCTGCGTTCTGATTGGTCAGATCTCCTGTCAATCAAGCTCTTTGCGAACAGGCACTTGTGTAGCAATGGTTGAAGCACAACTCCAAGAAATCCCTTTCAAACCAAGCAGCTTTCTGGTGGTCAATGTGGTTAATCTGCATGATCAATTTGAACGGGTTGCAAGCTCTACATAGGGAAATATAAAAAAATGGGAAATATTTTCTTTCTCACATGAAATTTCCAATCACATGTTTTGCAATTAAGATTGAATGACATTGAATCACATCTGTGCACAGGGTCATCTAAATGTTAACGACCGACCCACTGTTTACAACTTGGGAATCGGCCAATCTGAAACCTGCCAATTTGGGAATCGGCCAATCTGAAACATGCCAAAAATCCTAATCAAAGCAGAAATACTTGAGTTTAAAATAACAGAATATACTTACAATTGATGTTATTGACATTCTCTCAAATAAAAATTTCAGTTTTATGAACCATGCAAACCTTTGTTAAAACATGGCTTAGTTTCCATATGGGCTGATAAACATAACTGCAAATGACCATTGGCTATGCTGTTTGAGCCTGAGACTATACAAATTGACTGTCAGAATGTTTTTCTGCAGAGCGCTGTTAACAAACGAAAACTCAGATTAACATGAAAAAGATGTGATTTATTGCTTATCATGATGTGCCTAGTTTAGTTACAGTCTAACAGTACAATTGGAATCAGATGCTGACAAATGTAAGCCTAAGTCTTGTGTGTCCAACTAGAACACATCTGCTGTGACTCCTGCCATGCAAATACACGTTTCTATCATGAGCATTTCCCATACTGTATAAATATCAAACAGACCCCATAGCCACAAGAAGACAATCCTCTGGATAATTACAGGAAGAGTCTTTTAGTGTCTGTCCCTTTAGTGACATTTTATGAAATTATGTTGTAAAGATGTCAGCATATGCAGTGGTGGTAGCTCAGCGAACACAAGAGCTTCAGAGGACAGCCCACACTTCAACTCCATCCAAAGAGCTTCACAGATGCTTTCCTTTACTGGATGGGCAATGAGTTCAGAAGATATTGTATACTTTGACTATAAAGCAGTTTCAAACGACTCAATGTTATAGTTCATCTTAAGTACTTGTAAGTAACTTATAAATAGAAGTGTGAATATTCACACTAGATATATTTTGTTGTTGTAGATTCATCTCTGGAGAGAGTTGTGTGGAAATACTGGTCTCTTTTTGGGTATGGAAAAGAGATGTGTTTTTTCAAGACAAAGGTCAAGTAAACATGATTGAATGCTGATTTTATTGGAGAACCGCCACATGCCTCTCTCATACTGTATTGTTGAACAAAGAAAGCAACTGGACGACTGGACTTTATATGTTGATTCACATTTTTGATGGCTAGTATAGCAGGTACAATGCATTAGAGACATATTTCACGCTATTATATATTTTTAGTTCACTGATAATATTTGTCAAGGATTATAGCTCTAAAAATAGCAGTAATTCAGTTAGTCATCACTATTATACACCACTTACTGACCCTAAGAATAAAAAAAATGCAGTTTTTACTGCTGTAACATTAAGACTTCTGTATGCAAACAATCTCTATTGTGATTGGATAACCTCTGCGTTCCAGTGTCATTATACTCTTTTGAAACAGTCGAGTTCCCAAATCCCATTCATTTTCTACATGGTGAAACTGTTCCTCTTCAGGAAATCGAGCTGCATCCAGAGACGCTTTGGGGAACGCCTTCAGCGTAACCGGCTCTGAATAAAAGTGAAATCTGTCCAGTGGATGGGCAAGACGTCACGGGTGAGGTGACGTAATGACCAGCTGGTATAAAAACACGTGTGGTGAAACCGGCGTCAGCTTTCGGTCATTCAGCTAACGCTCTGTGTCTCTGTGAGTCTCATTTAGTGTTGTCTGTCTGTCACCATGCCAAAAGGCTAAGCACAAGGGCGTTTTGTGGGCAGGTGATACACACAGCTTGTGTGTGGTTTGCTTAGGAGCGAGGCATGCAGAGGCGGCTCTTGAGGGAGCTGACTTCCCCGCACTGCGAGAGCCTCCCTCTGCGAATGCTTGGCTCCCGAAAGGCCCTCTTCTCTAGCGAGGGTTCTTTCATTAGCGTTCCCCGCGGCACTGGCCCCGCTTCCACCGAGGTGGAGCGGCGGTGGGGTTCGCAGTGGGATCTGATGGAGGTATCGGAGACGAGCGAATCTCTATCTCCGTCCTCACCTGATTTGAGACATGACCTGCTTGAGCGTAAGCATCTTGTGGACATGTGGAGACAACCTTGGTTCTTGTCTCAGGGCCTGGTGGTGGGAGCTCGGTGTCGCCGGGTAATGCTAGCGACGGACGCGTGCCTCACCGGTTGGGGAGCGGTCATGAGTGGCCACCCTGCCCCCGGTCTGTGGAGGGGTCATCATCTCGCTTGGCACATCAACCGGCTGGAGATGCTGGCCGTGTTTCAGGCTTTCTCCCAGACCTAAGAGATCACCATGTGTTGGTGCGCACCGACAACACAGCGGTGGACTCTTATATCAACCACCAAGGAGGTCTGCGGTCGCGCCCCCTGTACAGGCTGGCGCACCAGATCCTTGTGTGGTCCCAGAGCAAACTCCTCTCACTAAGAGCAGTTTACATCCCCGGGCATCTCAATGTGGGAGCAGACATCCTGTCGAGACAGGGGCCGTGGCCCGGGGAATGGATGCTTCACACCGAGGTGGTGAAGCAGATCTGGAGAGTGTTTGGTCAGGCTCAGGTGGACCTCTTCGCCACTCAGGAGACAGCGCAATGTCCACTCTGGTACACTCTAGTTCATCCAGCTCCACTGGGGCTGGATGCCATGGTACAGACTTGGCCGAGGCTTCGTCTGTATGCCTTTCCCCCGATTGCTCTGCTCCCCGGAATTCTGGAGAGAGTGCGCCAGGACAGAGTGGTGCACTGAGGTTAAGGCCCCCAGTACGATCCCGGAGTCCTCCTTGGGACCTGGTTGTGGTGTTGGATACTCTCTGTAGGCCTCCCTTCGAGCCTATCGAGGAGATCTCGGATCGCCATCTTACCCTGAAGACTGTGTTTCTTCTGGCGATTTCTTCTCTAAAGAGAGTTGGTGATCTGCAGGCCCTGTCAGTGGCCCCTACTCACTTGGACTTTGCGCCCGGCATGGCCAAAGCCTTTTTGTACCCTCGTGCAGGGACCATCCCCAAAGTTCCTTCCGTCACGCCACAGCCTGTCATACTGCAGGCCTTCAGTCCTCCTCCCTTTCGGGAGCCTGACCGGCAAAGGCTTAACTGGACGCATACGTCCACAGAGCTGCCCTGTGGAGAAGGGCGGACCAACTGCTGATTTGCAATGGTCCCCCTAAGAGAGGCCTTCCTGCTTCAAAGCAGACCCTCAGTCGGTGGATTGTCGATGCCATTCACATTGCCTACGAGTCCTCTGACCTCCCCTCGCTGATGGGAGTCAAGGCTCATTCCACTAGGAGTGTGGCGGCCTCCAAGGCCTTCCTCGCAGGTGTCCCAATACAGGACATCTGCAATGCTGCGGAATGGTCTATGCCCCTGACCTTTGTCAGGTTCTACGGTCTGGACATGCGGCCCACTCCAGGCTCTTCCTTCCTCTCGCCCTAGATGTGCTCCGCCTGCCGGCACTTGCTTTATTCACCGCACGTGCTTTTATACCAGCTGGTCATTACGTCACCTCGCCCATGACGTCTCGCCCATCCATTGGACAGATTTCACTTGTATTCAGAGCCGGTTACGCTGAAGGCATTCCCCAAAGTGTCTCTGGACGCAGCGTCTCGTTCCCTCGAGGAACTGGGGTTACATACGTAACCTAAGTGATGATATGTACTAACATTCAAAAGTTTAAGGTTAGTAAGTTATTATTATTATTATTATTAGTAGTAGTAGTATTAGTAATAGTATTATTATTATTACTATTACTTTTATTCAGTAAGGAGGGATTAAATTGATCAAAAGTGACATTAAACACACATTTTGAATGGTAATTTTTATTGATTTTTTTTTTCCATTGATAAGAAATGTTTCTTGAGCTGCAATTAGAATGAATTCTAAAGGATCATGAAGACTGTAGTAATGATGCATTCAACTTTAACATCACAGGAATAAATTACATTTCAAAATATATTAAAGAAATCAATTATTAGAAATAACTAGAAATCAGTTTTTTTATTGTTTTTTTTTATTAAATAAATGCAGCCTTGGCGAGGCTTTGGTCACACATTAGTTTAGTGAATAATTCTCACTATTAACTATTAACTATGAATTTTGCCTCAATAAACCTCTAATTTGCTGCTTATTAATAGTCTATAAGATAGTTGTTAAGTTTAGATATGGGATAGGGTTAATGGGTCTAAAATATGGTAATGCAGAATAATACATTAATATGTGCTTTATAAGTGCTAATAAAGAGTAATATGCATGCTAATAAGCAAGTAGTTAATAGTGAAAATTGGTCCCTAAACTAAAGTCAGATTGTAAACCATGTTGGCCAAATTACCAGTGAAGAACTACATGACCCATAATCTAAAATTAACCATTCAGTGTGTGTTTCCCCCCTTGGATCACAAACATCATCGCAAATTTACTTTGACATGTGGACTTCATGCTCTTGGGCACAACAAGCAAGCTAACATGATTAATTAGTAGAAGTTATTACTTCACCAAACGCGTGTGCATAATGTAATTAATGATAGTTCTATATTGTTGAACCAATGTGGTTCAAACTACAGAGATGTGGCCATGTTCGGGAAAGAGTTATGACTAGCTAGTTAGTTTCTACAACGATGCATCTTACTACAATTGTTAAGCAGTGAATTACTTCATTGTACGGGAAATGTTAGAATCTAACTACTCAATGCTGTCATGTACAAACTATACAAGTTTCAGTTAAATTCACACCTTTTGTCATCTTAAAAAGGATTAGATCCTGCTGAACTGATATTTGTTAAACAAAGGGATGTTAAATACATTGCACGGTATTAATCTGACAGCGCACAGAAGAGATAAAGATCACTGGACACCAAGCCCTGCGTCTCTCATCCACATAATTCCCCTGAGATAAATAATCCATAATAGCCTGGATGACAGATCGTGAGTCTCAGTGTCATGAGAAGGGCTCGAGACAATCTGACTCGTCTAAATAAACCAAAGGGATTTGTTTTGGCTCAGCCATTATTGGTAACCAGCGAGACATATGCAGCTTTTGTTATTCTGACATATGCTTATCAGACATATAATATCCAAGAACAGACTGACGAAGATGAGAGATGAGGCAAAAAAACACCTCTAGACACTTATGCTGATAGAGTGATGATTCATGTCTAATGTGTCTATGGTATGTACGTGTGTGTGTGTGTGTGTGTGTGTGTGTGTTTGTGTGTGTGTGTGTGTGTGTGTGTTTGTGTGTGTGTCTGTGTGTGTGTGTGTGTGTGTGAGATCAAGAGGAAATCAGGAATGCAGCATATATAATACTGTATATGTTTAGTGCTGTTAACCCCAAACCAATCCCTAATGTATTTTAAAACAGTAATAAATAATTTGGTGTGGTAAAAACAGTGAGCTAGCTCTCAGGCTTTTTACTGTAATAATATTAGACAAGTTTATGGATTACTGTATGTACAGAAAGCAAAGGAAAAATAAAGATTCACATCATCAATCAACTTATCTAATCAAAGATGGTATAGAAAGAAGATAACACTGATTCAATAATACCTATATTAAAGGATTGTAATGTATGTACAGTAACATTAACCAAAAATGTGTAATAAAAGTCATGCAGGCCAAAGTGTACATGCAGGCCAAAAATATCGGCACCCTTGGTAAATATGATCAAACAAGTCTGTGTAAATTAATCTGTATTGTTAATCCTTTTGATCTTTTATTTAAAATATTCACAAAAATCTAACCTTTCATTGGATAATAAGAATTTTAAATGGGTGGAAATATCATTATGAAATAAATGTTTTTTCTCAAATACACGTTGGACACAATTATTGGCACCCCTAGAAATTATCTCTGTAAAATATCTCTGAAGTATATTCCCATTCATATTCACAATTTTGAGCACTCCAGGGTGATTATGAACATGAAATTACATGAACATGAAATCCTGTTTCACAGAAATATAAATAGGAGGGAAAACAAATCTAGCTATACAAAATACTTCTAGTTTTATTTTCCAGGCTACTCTCTTTAGGGTGCGAGTGTGCTCATTATACCACGGAGTCAGACTGTTTTCTTTGATCTTCCTTAAGCGTAAAAGAGCACTTACAAAGCAGTTTTTTTGTGGTAGAAGTGATGGTTCTACCATACTTGTAACAAGGAGTAGAATTTACAGTTTTAGCTATATGGAGTTTACACAAGACTAGATAATAATCTGAGATATCATCGCTTTGCTACAGAATTTCAACACCACTAACACCAATTCCATGTGACAGTATTAAATCTAGAGTATGATTTCGATAATGAATAGGTCCTGAAACGTGTTGTCTAACCCCAATAGAGTTCAGAATGTTTTTCATTATCGACATGGATATTAAAATCGCCAACAATTAAGACTTTATTTGCAGCCAGTACTAACTCAGATAGAAAATCAGCAAATTCTTTAATAAAGTCTGTATGGTGCCCTGGTGGTCTGTATAAAGTAGCCAGTGCAAACATCATTAACACGTGTTTCTCTAGATAATAGGGGCAGTCGTGGCCTAATGGATAGAGAGTTGGACTTGTAACCCGAAGGTTGTGGGTTCGAGTCTCGGGTCCAGCAGGGATTGTAGGTGGGGGAGTGAATAACCAACACTCTCTCCACCCTCAATACCACGACTGAGGTGAGACCCTTGAGCAAGGCACCAAACCCCCAACTGCTCACCGGGTGTATGTTCACTACTGTGTGTACACTTGCAGAGTACAAATTCTGAGTATGGGTCACCATACTTGGCCACACTTCCCTTCCCTTCCCATAATGTTATACGCAGTACATTATACGCATATACCAAACGAGATATACTTAAAGAAAAAGTGAAGTGACATACTACCAAGTATGGTGACCCATACTCGGAATTCGTGCTCTGCATTTAACCCATCCAACGTGCACACACACAGCAGTGAACACACACTCGGAGCAGTGGGCAGCCATTTATGCTGCGGCGCCCGGGGAGCAGTTGGGGGTTCGGTGCCTTGCTCAAGGGCACCTCAGTCGTGGTTTTGAGCTAACCGGCTAACGAATGCTAACGCATGGCACACTCGTTGCACTCGCGGTTTAAGATTAAAAGCAAATGAGCAAATTAGTCAGATTATTGATAGATAATATCAGAAATATGGAGGGAATTAAGTTATATTTTATCACTTTAAACAACAGAGAGTGATAGTAAAATTCAGCAGAAAGCAAAGCTACACGGAGCTACAATCGCAAACCTCTCAGCAGAATGGCAGACAGGAGCAGGACCACTAAAGACTCTCCAAGGACCACAGCTGAAGATCTGCAGAAAATAGTTGAGTGTTGGGTTCAGAAAACCTTAAAAAAAATGGTCAAACAGCACCTATATCACCACATGTTGTTTGGGAGGGTTTCAAGAAAAATTATCCTAGCTTATCCAAAAACAAACTCCAGCATATTCAGTTATCAGACACGACTGGAACTTCAAATGGGACTGGCTTCTATGGTCAGATGAAACTAAAGAATTTGCTTTTTAGCAGCACACTCAAGATAGGTTTGGTGAACACCGGGATAAAAAGTACCCCATCTGTACAATAAAATATACTGCTGTATTTTTGATGTTGTGGGCCTATATTTCTGCTGGAGGTCCTGGACATCTTGTTTAGACATCATGGATTCTATCAAATACCAACAGATAAAAAATCAATAAGTTACTGACTCTGTTAGAAATCATATAATGGGCCATGTTTGGATCTTCGAACCGGGCAATAATCCAAACACAAACCTCAAAAACAACACAAAAATGGGTCACTGAGCACAAAACCAAGCTTCTGCTATGGCCATTACAGTCCTCTGACCTGAACCCTGTAGAAAATGAGTGAGGTGAACTGAAGAGAAGAAGCATGGAGCTGGGAATCTGAAGGATCTGGAGAGATTATGGATGAAGGAATGGTCTCTGATCAGGTGTTCTCTAACCTCATCAGGCATTATAGGACAAAATTTAGAGCTGTTAAACTGGCAAATGGAGGTTTCAAAAAGTATTGAATAAAAGGGTGCCGTTAATTGTGGCCAATGTTTATTAGAGAAAAACATTTATTTCATAATACCCCCCCCCCCCCCCCCCCATTTTAAATTCTTATTATCCAATGAAAGTTTAGATTTTTGTGAATTTTATAAATAAAAGCTAAAAAAGATTAACAATGCAGATTAATTTTCACAGCCTTCTTTGATCATATTTACCAAGGGTGCCGATATTTTTGGCCATGACTGTATAAAAAAGTTTATATCAGTGTCATTATAGTAAAGGAAAAATAATTTCTCAGATTTAATTTTCACTAAAAAATGATTTACTTTAAAACAGTTTTCACTTAGGAATTGCTAGTAAATTAAACAAATGGTTGCAAAGAAACACACTGAATTAAACATTACATTTTGAAGTAGAAGGACTGAAATAGTATTTTCTTATAACAAATACTCCAATAGTGTTTGTCATATTTACTACTTAAAATAAATCAGTGGGTATAACCACTAGAACAGACTACCTCTTATAATAGCCATCATTTACAAGTCATTAATATAATACTTAACAGATCTGTAATTAATTCAAATATGGATGCATATGAAAATATCAAAGTATATCGGCACACTTTAAGTGTATTAGTTAATGGTCTGTTCAGAAATGTATAGATATGGACAGTCAGTAGTTTTTTTTGTTGTTGTTGTTTTTTTTTTGCCTTAGAATAAATAATAATAATAAGAAGAAGATCTTAAGTTTAAAAGTAGCTCCTAAAATACTCCTAGGTATAGGAAAACAGGCTTTGGTCTGTTTATTAATAATGTCCTCTAAAATGTTAAGACAAAAACAGCAGGTGAGCATGATGATGAAAATAGAAAAAGATGTGATCCTTTGTTGCTCATTGTTACCCTCGTTTGATGATTATTGTCACCTCTAAGTATGTTGATAGCTTCCTCTCTCGTGGCTTTTGTCCAAAACACTGATGTCACAATTTTCCTCTGTTCAGTAACCACAAATCAAGCAATAAATCAACTGGGATACAGAGAAATATCCTTAGCCATGATAGATTGTGTATTTATTTTTGAAAAAAACTAAAGTGTTAAGAAACAGTTACACTTTATTTTAAGGTGTCCTTGTTACAGTGCAATTATACATTTAAGTTCTGAGAAATACTAATTAACTACATGTACTTACTATATGGTTAGTGTTAGGATTAGAGTTTGGCTTAAGGTTACTTGCATGCAATTATGTAGAATTAATTGTTATTATGATATCAAGTACATGTAACATGTAGCAAGGGCACCTTAAAATAGTGTTACCAAAACACTTTTGTTATAAAGTTTACAGGAAAACAGTGTGACAGAGAGAAAATAGCTCTGAACTTGTCACGGTGCACACATCGGGGAGGAACGAGGAACACGAGACGTGGAATAAACTCAAATAAACAGTCTTTAATCAAATTCAACAAGGCAGGGCAGACACACAGGAACACCGGGAGTAACGAGTAGACCAGACGAAATCTAACTGAACAGACAGGACTTAAATACACAGGATAATACTAACATAATCAAACACAGCTGGGACATAATAAACAGATAATCACACTAGACGAGGACAGGAAACAAACCAAATAAGGACACACATGAGGGAAACACATGACACACACAACACATGACTGACAGAACTATTATATCAGCCAGGCTTTATTCATGTGGATCTAATATTTGCCAGTGAAACAGATTAAATCTCTCTCTCAAGAAATGTAATGTTGTAAGTGTGTGTTTAATGAAGGATTGAAACCCTCTGGAGCTGTAAGTGTGTTCTCGTTCTCCACAGTCACAGCAGGTGAATACACATGTAATTATCTCATGCTAATTAGCTGACCTCTCCTGATAGCGCCTTACCTTGCATCTGACAATGAGAAATAAAGGGGTAAAGATGCTCCTGTCGCAACAGCCAGTGTACAGCTATTCCTCTGTTTTTGGCTGTGTTAGGGCAACAGGGTGATAATCCGTGGCTAGGAAGGGGGCTACCACTTTTTCACACCACTGTATATATTAATAATTTATGTCCCTGTTACACTTAATGTGTTTACACTAAGTGCAAATAGCTATAGATTATGTTTACAGCTGGATTTTCTGCTATTTATACTACTTATTGCAAACAGTGGCAATTATCTGCACCTCAGTATTGTAGTACATTATAAAACAGCATGCAGTAATATCATATTGAGTGTAAATTATCCTTTTAATTCAAATTACTAATTGGATGTCACCTTATTGGGACAAAAGATCCCTCCATACACCTACCCTAACCCTACCCGATACTTTAAGTTCAACTTTTAGATTATTTCCTTCATTATTACTGAAAATACATGTTTTTTCAACGTGACATCTGATTTGAAAAGTTCTGCAAAAGCGGATTCGAACCCCAGTCAATCGCGTCAAAAATGACTTCAACGCGTACTTTACCATCTGCGCCACTGGAGCTGTTACCTGATGGATTTCTTTAGTAATACTTTGTAATCATACGTTGATGGGTGGAGTTAGTGTAAATAACCGCGCCCAACAAGGTGCGTTAATATGCACTTCTAAATAGACACTCCGTTTTTATTTATGAACTGATGCTCAGCTGTTTTTTTTTAGTAGTCAACTTATTTTCGGGTCATTGTCATAAAAGCCCTGTCACAAACACTGTCACAGGCACGAAGATACATCTTTCATTTCATCAAGCTGAATGATATCTAAGCTAAGCGGGAGAGTTGTTTACTTACTTTATAATTAGTCAATAACGCCATTATTTTCTTCATTCAGGCCGAGAGCTCGCACGAAAACAAGAGGCGGGATTTATCGCAAGAACCAATCACATCCAATCATAACCGATCATATCCAATTATAGCGCGATGGAGGCATTGCCTCCTCTCATGTGACTTTCCCCCCTTTATCTCAATGAGCCTCCAGAAAAGTCACCGCACGCTTTGGGGTCTCTGTAGAAAGTCTATGGGCCGAAGGGAGGCAAGTCTCCGCTGTAACTTTACCTGCGGGTGTCACTGTTGAACAGTGTTACTTTATAAAAACGAGTGACTTTTAGACTTTTAATGTCATATTTAGTCATATTTGCACAGTTTTATTTTTGTAGAATCGATTATTTCTTGAAATGAATTGAATCAAACTGAGCTGAGCTAAATAATAGACACTGTTATTGAAATGAATTGAATCAAACTGAGCTGAGCTAAATAATGACTCTATTGTCTTTTGCAGAGCTGAAATTGAATTTGTTTCATAATTGATTCATTTTACAACAGTAAGACTGTTATTTTTCTTTTTATTACTGTGAAGCTGAATAGATGTGACTAATATTATGTCACTATCTGAAAGTTAACATTTATTGATCAAGCTTTCTTTTCTCTCCCGGATCAGAACACCTACACTAATGCAGATAAACTCCTGGAAGCGGCCGAGCAGTTGGCCCAGACAGGCGAGTGTGACCCTGAGGAGATCTATAAGGCAGCGCGACACCTGGAGGTCAGGATCCAGGACTTCGTCAGGAGAGTGGAACAAAGAAAACTACTGCTGGACATGTCCGTCTCCTTCCACACGCACACTAAAGAGGTAAGACTGACACCCATACCAGGTGGATTACAGAGGAATGCTGGGAGGTTTTGCTGAGCAGTGCCAGATGTGCTAGAAGAACACGCTGTTTATCTCTCCAGATGCCAAGCAGGACCTTGTGTGAAACATTACGTAATTCTTGACGTGATTAAGGCATGTTGCTGCAGCAGTCAATAGCAGTGATTATTAGTGTTTTATTATGCAGTAATGTTACATCACACTACATCCATCACCTCATGCACCCTGCGTTTGAGAAGGACAGAGAGTGTAAATATGTTGGAGGGTTAAATGGCACAATTCATCTTTCTGGGCGGGGCGGGGGGGGGTGGGGGCGCTTGTCTCATGGAGCACTTGCATGAGCTATAGTTTTTTTGATGTATGGCGATTGTAGGAGTGTGGTTTTCTCACGACTGACTCTGATGTCCTGATATCGCTCTCTCTGTGGAGACTAAGATCTTGTAAAACGACATTATTTCAAGTCATTTATTTCAAGGTGAATAACGACATGCTTAATGTACGTTTATGAAATTTGCAAAATAAGTTTTGTTTAAAAGTCTTTAAAAGAAGCCTCTTATGCACACCAAGGCTACCTATATTTAATTAAAAAGTATATTTAAAACAGTAGCATTGTGAAATATTACAATTTAAAATAACTGTTTTGTAATGTATTGTAATGTATTCCTGTGATGGCAAAGCATCATTACTCCAGTCTTCAGTGTCACATGATCTTTCAGAAATCATTCTAATCTGCTCAAGAAACATTTCTGATTATTAGCAATGTTAAAAACAGTTGTGCTGCTTCATATTTTTGTGGATTTGCCTTTTCATTTCTTAAGAAATATTTTCTTATTATTGACACAGTTGAGTGCAGTTTTGCTGCTTAATATTTATTGGGTAAACTGTAAAAGATTTTGTTCAGGATTCTTTGATGAATAGCTTTTCAAAAACAGCCTTTATATTAAATACAATATTTTTTATAATTATAAGTATATATTTACTGCCATTTTGTTTATTAATTAGTGCATCCTTACTGAATAAAATTTTTCCTTTCTATCAGAAATCATTCTAATATGCTGATTTGGTGCTCAAGAAACATGTCTTATTAAGGGCTCAGAGCTTGCTCTTTCATATTTTCATAATAGATTTGATGAATTTCATTTTGATTTAGTTCTCACTTAAGTATCTGCTTTAGCAACTTTTAATTGTTTTTCATGTGGACGTCTGTAAAAATACATTTACATGGCACCTCAACGATGAAACTTGGATTCTTATAAATATAAAACTTGGATTCAGATGAAAATTTATACACAGTGGAGTTCTGTGATAATTAATAATAATAATAATAATAATAATAATTTTGTTAACTGAAATTTTTATTAAATCTCCTGTTTAAAAATCTGAAAATAGATATACACTGTTAAAACTGTTACTTGGATCTAACTCAATAAAATTAAGACAACATTTTCCAACTACTTTTTGCAAGTTTAGTGAACTGATATTTTGAGTAAGGACAACTTAATAATATGCATTTCAATGTATGCAAAAATATTAAGTAGCATTTTCAGAAAAAGCCAATAAATTGAGTACAAACAATGTAAAACATATCAGCATATTTTACACATTAGACTTAATTAAAATAGGTAACATTTAAATGAAAAAATACTAGTTAATGTCTTCTGATTTATGAATTTTGACCAATTTGCCCTTTCTTTGTTTTGGAAGTGTAAACAGCTTCAAATAATTAGTTGCTACTATGTAAATTTCCAACATTTATTAAATCATTGCATTGCCATATCCAAACAGTAGCAATGAGCTGGACAGTGTAAACAATCAATAACATCTGTATCAGCTTATAAACTGCTGGTTAGTACAGTACACCTTTACAGTACAGTGTGTACATAATATTGAAACAAGAGCTGATAAAAATGTAAAAACTGTAACTTGAATGCAATGTAAGTCGCTTTGGATAAAAGCGTCTGCTAAATGCATAAATGTAAATGAAACATTTTAACACTAACATTACAGGTCACAAGCATGAGCATCTGACCTCAACTTAAAAATACAGCTTAGCATAATACCTTCACAGCGTGTGTGAATATTTTGAAACATCTTTAGTAAAACATCTCACTGATCCCACTAACTGAACAGCTTTTAAAGTGCAGCTTCACAGCAGGGCTATTTTGTGTGTATAAAATATAAACTTTTTTCACACCAGAAAGTATGACCTGCAGCATAGTATAAAACATGACAAGGACAAACCATTAGAACATCCTGAAAAATTCAACGTTATGTCCAATGTATAATGATGTTGAACAGACAAAGAAAACAGCTGTTCACAAGTGCAGAGTGACAGTCATGTCTGAGTGCTTAGGCAAGGAGCTTGTTTTTCAGAGTCATGAACTTGGGGCTTGGTTTTGGGCGCAGTGTGTCAAGTCCCACGAAAAAGTATTTGAAACACCTCAAAAATTTTGGAAACCTTGGATGGATACTCAAGATTAAGTGCATTTGTCAACCCAAGCAGCAAGCAGCATGCTTTGTCCAGATTTCCAAGATTGGTAAGGACTGGTATTCCCTCAATGATTATTCCTACTGCATCTGGCTCACGGCAGACATAGATGCTCATATTCTTCATTTTCAGGTCCTCATGAAAAGTGGTCTCTGCAGCCCCCCTTTGAGATAAAAAAAATAAAGTTTTTAAGACAAACAATCTCATTTGTTGATGAAAAACAAATACTCCACCATTATCTGCCAAATGCTGGTTCAGTCAGTTCACATTAACAGTCAGCACAATTTAAACCTGTTCACCAGACTGACCCAAACCTGCTTTAAGACAATACTTACACAGTAATCAGAGATGAGCTCCTGTCCACTCTCTCCCATATACTCAAAGAGGCATCTCAGAGTGACATCTCTCTTCTTCACTGCAGTGGGACTTGGCTCCTAGATAATAAAACAATAATGAATCAATTATTTGTGTTGGTAAATTCACTCCAACCCTGTAATGCCATCATTACCCTAGGTCTGTATTAGTTTTCCTTTTTTATTCATTATGATATATTAATAGTAATAACACTTGAGACAGTTTTTTTTTTTTTCTAAATAGTCTAATAAACAAACAAACAAACAAAAAAACACCCAGATAAGCAAGATAACTGAAAAACAAACTACTCAATTGATTAATATTTGTATCTTTTAACTTTGTAACCACTTTTGCCCCACCTGTATCAGTTCCATCAACACGTTTTTGATGCGTTGACCAGTTGCTCCTCCCTTGGCACTAAAGAACTCTAGGAGCTTTGGGGTGTGCTTGTCCAGCTGTGACGTAAACGTTGCTTCCAGGGGAACCGCAGTACATCTTCGGAACTCCTTGTTTACCTGTAGGACAGCAAATGTTTGACTGTTATTTAAGGGGGTTTAAAGATTAGCAACATCTGAACTTTATGCAAAGCAAAAAAGTGAGTCTACTATCTCATGTCAAAGTCACAATTTCCAAAACGTTCTCAGAAGTGAGTAGTGTCAGGAAAAACTGAAGGATAAGTCATTTACCTGGAATGGTTCGAAGAGGGCAGGCCATCTTTCCTTAAATTCTGCCACACCAGGAGACTTGGCAACCACTTCCTGTCTTCTCCTGCTGAACAAAACAAGAATGATTAACTTTAGTTCGTCGCAGAATTTATCTTAGAAAATAATCTGAAACCCCATGTAAAAACCCCACTGAATTTTTGTAATGATATCATCATACAGCACCTACAGGCAGTTAACTAATTACAATATTGGGAGGAGGGATGTTAATACAAATAAATTAGTCAAAAAATCTTCTCACTTAAACAAATGGTTTTAAAATGCATCAACAAAATTCATATAAATATATCAAGAGACAGGGGTTAGACATCTGCACTCAATAATTACAGAGCAATAAAAATATGAAATTTGGGTTATGAGTACATTTTGAGCGTACACTTTTGTGAAAGACGAACTATGCCGGATATTTGTCTTAACTATGCTTTACCATAATTAAACAGCTTTGGACTAATTGATAATCACTCAGCTAACATTAATATTTAGGCTTCGTGTGTGTCTGTGTGTCCACTACCAAACTATGTCGAAGCCACAACAATGTTTTTGAAGTTACAAACACCTCTGAAACATTAAACTATCACACAAAGACAACATTACTTATACAGCGCACACACACATAGATGTATACAGTATGTGGCTCAAGTTAACGAGCTGTTTGAGATAGAGCACATTCGAATTTGGCGGTCGCAAAAGTTTGTAGGAAACAGAGCGATGCTTTTGCAGATTGCACAACACAAACACGTTAATTAGGGTAAAATCAAACTTTTAACAATACAAAGAGTTACTTACATGGGGTACGTGAAGTATAAATTGTCCGGCTCCGTGGAAAACCCTGTTTGAATAAACTCCTGGAACAGACGAGACTATAAACTTTTAAAATGAGTTTTGTAAAATCAATTTGTGGTGAAGTCCAATAAAATTAATTTTATTATAGAATATATTAAGTTACGAAAATATTCACACTTTTTACTTATTGATAACTCAAAAAACAAAGAAAGAAAAATAAATTAATTTATTGGAATAAATATAGTTTTTAAAATGAAGTCATATGGACAATAGCACTGAACGACTTTTTACAGTAGTTGATGATGATGAGAGAAAAACCACGACATCCTGGATTCGGACGGCAATAACATCACAGACTAACCCCTGTAAATGTTAATAATAGCTTGCATCCCCATGATAAACAATTACCATCCGAATCGGGCGTTTATCTAAGATGTTTCAAATTTCTTAAAAGAAATTAAATAGATCAAAATGAGTTTTGTTAACATACATATTTTAGAGTGCTTATTTTAAGAACATTTTTATCTTTTTACATTTTTATGTAATACATTTACCATGTAATAAATCCAATAGCTGTAGTTCTGGTAAGTGGTACTAATGTAAGACTCAGCCTTGCTCCTTAGCTGCTAACTCTGTGGATTTTTTGTTTGGTTAAATGTGTTATAGTAAGGTTTATACTCAACACATTCCATTTTACAGCTGTGTGTGTGTATGTGTGTGTGTGTTGAGAGTAAAAAGTGCTACATTATGTGAGCTGAGACTAACATCAGCGGTTCTTGGCTAAAGGAGGTTCTCCTGCATGCCAAACATTTACAATGTTTCACACTGGCCTGGAGAGTTTCTGCACCGGCCCTCAGAAGTGTTCAGGTTTAGCAACACTCCAGAAACACTTAATTTTAGCCAGGAAACCCACACACACTCTTAAGATCAGTGTGAGGTGAAGGCAGACTCTGTAAATGGTTTAGACACAGAACAAACTCAACAGGCATATTATACAACTTGAGCAGTTGTATAATATAGCTTGATAGTACACATACATATTTCATGTTTATGCTAGATAGTTTTGTGTCATAACAAACTATATTGATTTCATAGTCATTTCAATTTTCATGAACTCAGAAATCAAAATTCCCTTGATCTTTTGTCATATAAGAGGTCACTGTACTATAAAAACATCCTGTAAGTTTCAGAACTAAAAACATTCTTATTAGTCTAAAAACAGCTTATATTAAAGCCAATCTGCCAAAACAACAGCTTGTGGAATGTGCCACTTTATGACGTAATAGTGTGGATAAACACCACCTCCGCAGACTAAGATCAATGCCTGCTTCTACATCACTGACTGTTTAGCCCCGCCCACCGATTCGTAAATATAGTGTAAATGAGAGCGGCAAAAAAAAAAGATGCTCCAAATAAAACAAGACACTGTGCAGTGCCAAGTCTTTGCAATGCCTTCCTTAGAGTGGATGAGCTTTATTTTTAATGAAGATTCAGACTGCGTCAGTAAGAACTCGATCCTTTGTTCACTTCATTTTAGCGCGGATTCGTTTACAAACAATGCACAGTTAGACGTGGGATTTTCAGAAAGATTGAAACTAAAAGACGATGCCATGCGACTATATTGGATCTGACAGTAATGTCGCACCACACAAGTGTGTAACTGTGAGTAATTGTTTTAATTGCGTGGTCACCATTGCGTACTCGCTCTGATCACCCAGTTGTAAAGAAATGTTGAAATACGGGACAAAACATGATTGTCCCTGGAAAAACGGGATGTCTGGTCACCCTAATTATAAGGAGACCTTGGAGAACAGTACAAGATCATAAAAAAGGCAGTTCATGACACTTTTAAATACACAATATTTATATGTATGTATCTATATCTATATATCTATATATATATATATATATATATATATATATATATATATATATATATATATACAGTGGTGTGAAAAAGTGTTGGGCCCCTTCCTGTTTTTTAATTTTTTTGCATGTTTGTCACACTTTAATGTTTCAGATCATCAAACAAATGTAAATATTAATCAAAGAAAACACGAGTAAACACAACATGCAGTTTTTAAATGAAGGGGTTTTTTTATGAAGGGAAAACAAAATCCAAACCCACATGGCCCTGTGTGAATAAGTGTTTTGGGAAAATACTCTGACGAGACAAAAGTTGAACTTTTTGGAAGGTGTGTGTCCCATTACATCTGGCAGAAAAGTAACACAGCATTTCAGAAAAAGAACATCATACCAACAGTAAAATATGGTGGTGGTAGTGTGATGGTCTGGGGCTGTTTTGCTGCTTCAGGACCTGGAAGACTTGCTGTGATAAATGGTACCATGAATTCAGCTGTCTACCAAAAAATCCTGAAGGACAATGTCCGGCCATCTGTTCATGACCTCAAGCTGAAGCGAACTTGGGTTCTGAAGCAGGACAATGATCCAAAACACACCAGCAAATCCACCTCTGAATGGCTGAAGACAAACAAAATGAAGACTTTGGAGTGGCCTAGTCAAAGTCCTGACCTGAATCCTATTGAGATGCTGTGGCATGACCTTAAAAAGGTGGTTCATGCTCGAAAACCCTCCAATGTGGCTGAATTACAACAATTCTGCCAAGATGAATGGGCCAAAATTCCTCCACAGCGCTGTAACAGACTCATTGCAAGTTATCGCAAACCCTTGATTGCAGTTGTTGCTGCTAAGGGTGGCCCAACTAGTTATTAGGTTTAGGGGGCAAGCACTTTTTCACACAGAGCCATGTGGGTTTGGATTTTGTTTTCCCTTCAATAAAAAACTTCATTCAAAAACTGCTTGCTGTGTTTACTTGTGTTATCTTTGATTAATATTTACATTTGTTTGATGATCTGAAACACTAAAGTGTGAAAAACATGCAAAAGAATAAAAAATCAGGAAGGGGGCCAACACTTTTTCACACCACTGTGTGTGTGTGTATGTGTGTGTATATATATATATATATATATATATATATATATATATATATATATATATATATATATATATACATATAATATGTGTGTGTGTGTGTGTGTGTGTGTATATGTGGTTTATGAGGACACAAATTTGTATAATGACATGGGTATGACAGAGGTATTACAATATGAAGGTGGTTTATGAGGACACTGCCTATGTCACCGTAATTCAAAAGGCTTAAAAAACATACTAAATGGTGTTTTTTGTTTGAAAATCTAAAAATGCACAAAGTCTCCTGTGAGGGCTAAGTTTAGGTGTAGGGTTGGTGTAGGGCAATAGCACACACAGTTTGTTCAATATAAAAACCATTACGCCTATGGAGAGTCCCCATAAACCACAAAAACCAACATGTGTATGTGTGTGTGTATATACATATATAAGTGTTTATTTATTTATTTATAATTTCCAGTTGCAATGGAAATTACGCTATATTTTTTTATCTTGTTGTTCTGCTGCAATGGTCTCATGGCAATCTGATGTGTATTTTTAATTCATAATGTGACCAGATTAACCGCAGATACAGTTACTATGGAAACCACAGGGATGGCAACATCACTTTCACCACTGTACTTTGTAACTGTATTAACCCTTTAACCTTAAGAGGCAAACAAGTCATGCCACGTCAACTGTGTTTGAAACCAATTTAAAGAGAAATGAACTCTTGAAGTGTCATGCAGGCCATGTTTATTTCTGTAAGGAATCCCTGTATGTCCTTGCTGTGCGGTTTGGTTTAATGTATCCATTGTGTTTAGCTTTACCCTAATGTGGGTGATTTCCTGCATTGTAAAACTTGTTGTATGCATTGCTGTTCAGAGCTCTCATGTGTGATTCATATGAATAATATTCCTCCGTGTGTCTCGAGCTGCTGTTGGGGGAATCATCTATCATGAATATCACATCCTCGTGCAGAGCTGCTCTACGCCTGCAACATGTTAAAGCTAAACATGAGCAGCCTCCTCACGGTAGATTTGGAAAGGCCTTATTCATCATTACAGGCTCTCGTTCTGCATCTGGCAGAGCTGATGTTCCCACGCTCATGGAGAACCTGGAAATGTCAGGGATTGATTGGAAATTCTTAAAACATCATGGGAATTCTATAGCATTTTTTAAAATCCTTATCAAATAATCACAAGCGTCATGGCCATTCATTGTTCAAAGGTGTAAACACTGTAAAGAGGGATCTGTGTTTATCAAACATGCCTGCGTGACTGATATTCTCTGGTCCTGTTCAGTAACTCAATCCATCAGCAAGATTAGCTCCATTAGTTGTTTCTCATAAGTTAATTAATTGCGAGCAAAATTACTTCAAAGCGTTTTTATTCCTCCATGGAACAGTGAGACTGTGTTTACAGAGACTTCGAATGCAGCACAAAGGTGACGTAAGTTTATTTACAGAGGAACCACAATCGTGGGACTCGCTGCATCAGTTCTGGTGTTTTTTTGCTGATTCTTGATTGAAAAGAAGATGCACACAATGTCATGACAACAGCCAACAATATTTTGGCAGTTCTTTCATCTCATTTATGCAAAATCAGACAAATCATCTCTGTTCTGCTCATAATGTTGCATGTGTTTTCCCAAAAAAGTCTGTTTATTATTTTTATTTATGGTTGCCAACTGAAATATTTACAATACACATCGCTGAAATGAATATTTGTTCATTTAATTTGATAGCCAAATAACATATTGGCTCATGAAACTGTGTATGTTATGATATTATTATTTGGACATTGGAATTAAATGTAGGGATCATTTTTTTTGTTGTTGTTTGGTTGTTTCTTCTGCTTACCAAGGCTTCATTTATTTTGACCAAAAATACAATTAAAACAGCAAGATTGTGAAACATTATTACAAATTAAAATAGGTGTTTTCTATTTGTGATACAAAGCTGAATTCTCAGCATCATTAATCCAGTCTTCAGTGTCACACGATCCTTCAGAAATTAGTACAATATGTTGATTTGGTGCTCAATAAATTATCAATGATGAAAAACAATATTTATTTATTTATTACCAATACACCATTCATATGTTTGGGGTAATTAAGAAATAATAAACAACAAATACATAAAAGGGTGCGTACAATTTATAAAAAACTTAAATGCTTTTATAACACTATATCACTGCTACATCATGACATCATTGAATCAACAATGAACTCACTTTAACTGAAAACAATTGATAATAATAAAAGAGCACCAAATCATAGAATATTAGCATATAAGAATGATTTCTGAAGGATCAAACCAGCAACCTTTCATTACCTACACTGACCTGGAAACACGACACCACGCAGCACTCAAATGTTTGAGGGAATTTTGTTCTGATTTTTAACTCTCTGAATCATTTCTATACTGTTTAATCTTTTAGATTGAAATGTTAAAAATGGAAGTAGCTTGAAAAATGAGAGCGAATATTTCCGGCTGCTTTCTAATATTGGATTCAGGACACATTATTGTTAGATGAGCATTATAATCTGTGCAGACAGGTCACTCCATCTCTGAGTCTGTAGAAAAGTTTAGAAACTTTTTTTAGGTCTTTGCAGGAGTAAGTGTGTTTCTGTGCTTGTATATGGGTCAGGTTTTGGCTCCATTGTAGAGAATAAATGTTGATAGTTAAACAACTTAATAAAATACTTACGGCTCAATGAAAATGTAAATGTGCAGAAAATAGTGCATTATATTTAGGAGGAATATCATGAGGAAATACTGTCACTGAAAGCCTGTATATGTGTTAATGGGTATATATGTGTGTTTCAGTTGTGGACGTGGATGGAGGACCTGCAGAAGGAACTTCTGGAAGAAGTTTGTTCTGATTCGGTGGATTCAGTTCAGGAGCTGATCAAACAGTTTCAGCAGCAGCAGACGGCCACACTGGAGGCCACACTCAATGTCATTAAAGAGGGAGAAGACCTTATGCAACAACTCAGGTATCAACACACACATAGTTTCACTCGCAAGTTTACATTCTTACAAATGTACTTTTCAAAATCTCTCTTTAAAAGGCTGCATAACTGGTATTTACATATTTTCCAAAATAGACAATATAACTTATTTTACACAAATGATCCTGTTCAAATGTTTACATACCCTTGATATGTAAACTTTAACAAACTTGGAAAGGCAACATTCAATATCAAGAACCAAATGTGTCTAAACTTTTAAACTTAATTAAAGATCTGTAAATTCAAATATATTTGGTCTTGTTGCATGTATGTAAATATATTTAATAGCTTAATTCATGATTTTACATTATGTCACATGTACTGACTATACAGTAAATTATGCATAATTACAAGTAACTAACCCTAAACCAAACCCTAGCACTAATCTTAACTTTATAGTAAGTATTCATTTGTGTAATTACACTGTAACACTTGTAACCCAAGTTTTATGACCTTCTAAAACATATACTAAAATAAAATATTGGTGAATTGGATATTGCTTACAAAACAAAAATAATCAGAATATGCAACAGCTTTGAATGGCTGTCAAAAAAATATTACTTGATGTAGTTACAGCAGGAGCTTATTGAACTGTGCTCACCACTCAAACCTTGAGCCCTTAAACAACTAGAAACTGTATTTACAGTAAATATGGTTATATCTACCAGTCAAATAGGGCTCATTGTACTTTGTTAATATGAAGGAATTCTCTGTGTTTTAAGGTTGATAGAAATATCTATGTCACGTGTTTGAGTTCCTGTTTGTCCATAATTGGTTCTGTTCCTGTTCATTATGAGTTAATTTGGTTTCAGCTGTGTTTCATTAATTATCCTCGTTTAGTCCTGTGTATTTATAGAGTGTTCTGTTCCTTAGTTCCTGGTCCAGTATTGTTCATCTATTCCCTGTCCTACGTGTGTGTTCCTGCTTGTAAATCTTCATTGTAGATAATTAAAGAATATTGTATGTTAATCTCCTGCGTCTCCGTGCTCCTTAGTCTCCTACACAGTAGGCAGCCCGTGACAATCTATAAGCTTAACACGTCCCGGCATAAAATTAGATTTTGTTCTTACATTGCAAGTGTGCAGCATCAAGAAAAATATGGTAACATTTTATTTGAAGGTGTCCTTGTTACATGTTACATGTACTTACTAATATATGCATAATTAACATGCAATTAACCCTAACCCTAACCCTAACCATATAGTAAGTATAGTATAGTAGTGTAGTTAACTAATATTACTCAGTACTTAAATGTATAATTACACTGCAACAAGGACACCTTCAAATAAAGTGTAACCCTTAAAATGTATGAAACTGTAACACTGTTTTGAAAGTATAGCCATAACACTAAAACATTACAAGTGTTGGCATGATACTAGTGTGTCATTTACCAAAGTCTGTGTAAAGTTACATTCAGGCCCACAGAAAATTCCAGTGATAAGAAGGCAGATTGAAAAATAAATGTATGTAAAACCGCCCCATGCATCAGTTGTAAGTGCATTAGTGCGAATGTACTTCCAATTTAATTTTATAAACTAAAGAACGAGTCTGGATTATTTTTTGTGTTTTACAGACTGTCATAGATATGATGTTTTTTTCCAGAATATTGCTTTAGTGTAAACAAATTGTAATGGTTCTAGTTTCCCCTAATCCACACACTCTTAACACAGAGATTCAGCGATGAGCAGTAATAAGATGCCTCACACCAGCTCCATCGCTCACATCGAGGGCGTCCTACAGCAGCTAGAGGAGGCCCAGGGCCACATGGAGGAGCTCTTCCATGAGAGGAAGATCAAACTCGACATCTTCCTGCAACTGCGCATCTTTGAGCAGTACACCATTGAGGTGAAGAGTGTGTGTGCACGTGTTTGCATGCTAGATTATTTTAAATCATTTTCTCCAGAGGTTTAATAAAAATCAACAAATAGTTATTGATCTTGAACCAAAACAACTGACTCTGAGATAAATCAAAAATAACATATCAAAGCATTTCAAAAAGCAAGTACATTACTCATCCCACGAAGCATTGTGAATAATGAACAATTGATTTTAAATATAAAATACTATAAATTTAAAGCCATAAAATACTCAAATATATAAAACAAATATATAAGCAGTTTGAGAGATTGACTGTTTTAAAAACACTGTGCTTGTAGATTATATATTAATGAAACAAAGGGCCACTTAACTGCACTTAAAGAAAGTATATTACTGTTTTTTTTTTAACACACTTAAGTATACTTGTAAAAAGTACACTATAATGTAATAATGTCAAAGTGTTTAATTGTCTCTCCTTTCCTGCAGGTAACGGCGGAGTTAGACGCGTGGAATGAGGACCTGGTTCGTCAGGTAAACGAGTTTACCACAGAAGAACCCAGTCTGGCTGAACAGAGACTCCAGCGGCACGCGGAGAGAAAACTGGCCATGAACAACATGACCTACGAGGTCATGCAGCAGGGTCAAGACCTGCATCAGTACATCATGGAGGTCCAAGCTTCAGGTGAGAGAGAGAGAGAGAGAGAAGAAGATGAAAAAGAGTCCAGGTGCCACTTACACTGACAGCCATTAAATCAATAGTAGCTACAAGCTGTTGTACTGTTATGTTGGTACTCTCAGGTTCTCACCCACAGACCGCCCACAGACCAACCACAGTCTGTTCACTGACCACCCGATGTATTTTCCACACAAAAATGCCCAGGGGCTGGATTCACAAACATCTTCTTAAAAGGGATTTCCTAAGATAAATTCCAAGCGAAATTCTTAAAATTTATTAGGATGTTCTCAAATATTTTATTAAAAAATATACAAGTCACTCCACACTTAATCATGACTGTTTATTGTTTCGTTTATTTATAATTGGTATGATTTCAGAGCACTTCTGCACATCCCTAGTCGGAGTAATATATATTATATATAGCTAGTGTTATGCTGTAATGCCTAATTACAACAATTAATTTGAAACAAACCAATAAATTCATTAAAAATATAGGCCTATCATCTGAGACAAAGTGGAGGTTATCCTGACCTTAAGAAGTTATTTACAGTGATTTTAAAGAAGATTCTTTTCAAGAAGTTTATTTTCAAGAATTTTAATTTTGGCCTAAAAACAATCTTAAGAAAAAAGGGTTACACTTTATTTTAAGATATTAAAATAATTAATGCTAATTGCGAGTTTCCCTCAATAAACTCCAAATTTGCTGCTTATTAATAGTTAGTAAGGTAGTTGTTAAGTTTAGGTATGGGGTAGAATTTAGGGATCTACTGTAAAATATTGTCCTGCAGAATAAGGCATAATATGTGCTTTATAAGTACTAATAAACAGCCAGTATGCTAGTGATATGCATGCTAGTTAAAAGTGAAAAATGGTCTTCAAAATAAAGGCATTGTTTAAAAATTAAGAAGATTAGAGGATAAACTAATCATTATACATGGAATTTTATTAGATTAGTGGGTTCAGATCATCCTAAAATGATTTTATCAACACAGTCTCATCAGAGTGTGTAAGAGTGTTTGCAACCAATTCGCAAATTGGTTTGTGAGTTTAGATGCCAGCTTGATGGGGACTATAGTGTTGAAAGCTGAGCTATAGTCAATGAATAGCAGCCTTACATAATTCCCATTGTTACTGTCCAAGTGTGTGAGGGAAGAGTGGAGGACGTGAGAGATGGCATCGTCAGTGGATCTATTGGGGCGATAGGCAAACTGAAGAGGGTCCAAAGTATCAGGGATGGAGGAGCAGATGTGGCTCTTTACAAGTCTCTCAAAAACCTTCATGACTATAGATGTGAGGGCAACTGGGCGATAGTCATTTAGGCAAGAGGGTTTATTGTTCTTTGGCACAGGGATAATGAAAGATTTTTTAAATGAGGTGGGAACCACGGAGGTAGCAAGGGACTCATTAAAGATGGAAGTGAACAAACCAGCGAGCTGATCAGCGCAGGACATCAGAACACGGCCGGTTATCCCATTAGGTCCGGCTGCTTTCCTGACGTTCACTTTCTTTAGCGCCCTCCGAACCTCATCCTCCGACACGGTGATTACAGGATCAGCGCTGCTCTGCCTGCTGCTTCCTGACACGCTGGTCGGCAGAGACGCGCCGCCGCCGTTGCAATCAAAGCGGCCGAAGAAGGTTGATCATTCAAACCCTGATGAGATCGGGTTTGATTTGATAGAGATATAGATGCAGAGGAGAGAGATGGAGAGAGCCGCACAGAGGAAGTGGCAGGTGGCAGTGTGTCATTGATATATGGTGGTCCACAGAAACACAGCGAGATCAACCAATAGTCTTCTCTGTGCTGTGATCTCCGGTCCGCATTCACATGGGCGGCACTAATGATACTCAATACATTTTTCATTTCAATGTAAAGAACTGAGTTGAAATGAAATTAGACCAAATGTCACCCCTTTCCTCAGCTGTGTCTGTCTTTAACCCACATTTCTCTTCCTCTCCACTCTTATCTCCATACCGACCCGGCGTTCAGCGCTGTGTCTCACAGATATTTTTAACACTGGAAACAGACTTCCTCTCCTCAAACTGCTGACCCAACTCTCACCCCCCTCTCTCTCACATATGGGTCTTGGCTGAGGACACACTCTTCTGTCCAGGCTTTGGACACCGTCTGTTACTGTTACTGTGACAATCTCTCACACATGCCTGTGTGTCCGATGGGTGTGTCTGATTCTGCTGCTGGCACAACAATTATAATCACAGAATTAAGCTTTACTGGATGATCTATATGCATATCAGCTGTGATTTATCAACTATGATTCATTCATTCATTCATTCCTAATTACTTAAATTAAACTTCCCAACTGTAGTTCTAGTAAGAAGTATTATTAAAAATTAAAAATATAATTAGAAATCAAATTCGTAGATAGATAGATAGATAGATAGATAGATAGATAGATAGATAGATAGATAGATAGATAGATAGATAGATAGATAGATAGATAGATAGATAGATAGATAGATAGATAAGCCCACTCTGGCTTAAAAAAGAAAACAAATATATCAATAATTTAAATATAAATAAATAATAATAGTAGTAGTAGTAGTAGTAATAATAGTAGTAAGACAGTTCATATTTTACACCAATATCTAAAGAAAGAAGAGAGAAAAAAAAAAAATTGATTAAGAAATCTATGTTCAGACAATGCAGTGAGTATGCATGTATATATGTTTGTATTTATTTATTTGATTGATTATTTTTAATGACATTTATGCACATTTAACTCTGATCATATATTTAATCATTTATTTTTCTTTCTTTGGTACACTTGATTCTAAATTATCAGTTGCAACATTCCATGGTCAAATATGTTCTTAGATATACAGTATATGTATTAACTAAACTGTATTATGTTGTTCCTTGTTATCCTCACATCCCTCGTGATATGCAGGTATTGAGTTGACCGGTGAGAAGGAGGTGGATCTGGCCACTCAAGTTCAGGAGCTGTTGGAGTTTCTTAATGAGAAACAGCATGAGCTGGACGTGAGCGCTGAACACACACAGAAACACCTTGAGCAGTGTGTGCAGCTGCGCCACCTACAGGCTGAGGTTAAAAAGGTAACACACACAGAATACTCAACATAGTGGCTCATCCCATCCAGATTGACACTCATAAACTTTGGAAATGAGACAGAAGTCATACGCAGTCAGTAACTTCTATAGCAGCTCACTATACACGTACTCCTGTATCCTGTCCATCTGCTTATCCATCTCAGGGCCAAAAGTGAAACTTTATCAATGAAAAATGCGTCCTGCTGTTTGGTTACTCAAAATTATATTATATGTTTTCTTCATATTATTAGTGCAGTCTTGGGATAAAGTTCAGGCAGATATTCAGAGCCACAGCTGAAATGAATCCCCAAAGATATATTCAATTTAGCATTCTGTCCATAATATACTGTATATTGTAGCAGTGTATTGTTTTTTTTTTTTTTTCTTACACCTTGTCGTGACGTATTGTATGGTGACCTCGAAATTGGTGCTCTGCGTTTAACCCATCCAAGTGCACACACACAGCAGTGAGTAGTGAACAAATGCACACACACACACCGTGAACACACACCCGGAGCAGTGGGCAGCCATGCTGCAGCGCCCGGGGAGCAGTTGGGGGTTCGGTGCCTTGCTCAAGGGCACCTCAGTCGTGGTATTGAGGGTGGAGAGAGCGCTGGACATTCCCTCCCCCCACCTACAATTCCTGCCGGCCGGGGGCTCGAACTCGCAACCTTTCGATTACGAGTCCGACTCTCTAACCATTAGGCCACGACTTCCCCAAACAGTGTTTCCCAACCCTGATTGGTAGCGACTCCAAGACCTGAAATGTGTGTCTCAGATAAGAGAAATGTGACTTTTTGCTGGTGCTCCAGGACCAGGGTTGGGAAACACAACCATGGAGTATACTAAGTGGCGCTCAATGCAAAACTGGTACAGTAATTCTTAAATGTATGACCATAAATGTTAAGTATTTTTTATAGTTATTTTTTATTATTATGATTATTTAGCTAGATGTTACTTTTGCAATTTTTGCTATTTTCTTCCAAAACTGGTCTTCTTTCAGACTAGTGGAAGGAAAACATCCAAAGTACACGTGTTTATTTAATTACACTTTGGCTATTTCTGTTTTTGGATTTTAATTACAGTACATATCTTTAAAAGCCTTTTTTCATTTTTCCCCCTCATGCAATGAGACAAAAATCTCCATTTTAGTAACACTCATCAAACTTTTGTTGTTGTTGTTTTAATTATATAAGTTGGCTGATTTATGTCACCTGTCATTTTATTCTTAAAAATAAAATGTGTGTGAATCACTTCTGAATTATAGAGTGATAAAAAGAGACCTTCAGCATTTCAGTAATGAACACTAATGCTCACCAGTAAAATTATTATAACAAAATAATTTGCATATAAATACATTGTTTATTCTATTTTAATATATTTTGCAATTTAATTTATTGCAATGATGGGAAAGCTGAATTAGTCCTCAGTTTTTAAATGATTGTTTGTTTATTTGATTGATTGATTGATTGATTGATTGATTTAATGCAAACACTTGTTGAAATCATGATACTTTTTCAGGATTATTTAATGAATATAAAGTTGTAAAACAGCATTTATTCGTAATTTATTTGTAATTTAAAGTAACAAGTCTTTACTGCCCTTTAATCAGTTTAATCTACCCCTTGCTTAATAAATAAATACATACTGTACATTAGGGGTGTCCCCGACTAAGGATTTTCATAGTTGAGTCGGAATTTTCGAATCTTGCCGATATTCGACTAATAGTCGAATCATATGTTTGGGGGCGGGGCAAAATACATTACCAAGTCTGACCAAGTCAGACAGTCATAATTACTGACGTTAACACACAAGGAAAATGTGTAACGGATGACTCGCAGATACAAACGGGGTAAATAATGTTTTATGTTTTGATTAAAAGATAAACGTCAGCGAAACGCTTCGCGTGCTGAAGATGACCAGTAGAATGAAGCTTTTGATAGCAGGTTTTTAATCAAAAGGATTTAACTCATCATTTATCTCATAGCCTATAGAATACGCTTCGTTATTTATACAACATAATGTTAATATTACGACTTATAGGCTATCTGCACGAAATGCCCCGAATTCACGTCATGAACGTGTCTGCGTGGCCCTGAATAAACTCCTTTTGTGGATGTGTTCTTCAACGTGCACACGGCAGCTAAACTCTAAAACTTCACAGCGTTTTATTATAATAGTGTTCTCATCATAATTTTATGTATATGACAGTCCCAGTCATAGTTATTAATATTCTGCATTCATTGTTGTTTGTCCTGCTCGCGCTGAAGGGATAATCACCGTACCTCAATGAAGTGCTTTACTGCAGGGCAACTCAACCAAATGCATCATATACGAGATAAATAATATATAGGCTACACGATATATAAACGGGCTGACATATTTTGAAATCGGTAAGTTGTACCCTACCTGATCGAAAAAAATCCAGTCTTTCACTCTGCCAGTGTCAATTTGAGTCTTGTTAAAGATTTAAATTCCTGCCGCCAAAATGCTCCTCTGTCGGTCACGGATTATGGAAAGTGAAACTTAAATCTATAGGGGTGGTTGGATTTAGTCACGCATGTTAAAATATTTATTTGAAGCTTGCTCCTTTTCACATTCTTATTTACAGCATTATTTTAATAGGCAGTATATTAACTTATTGGGAGAAAACTGGTAGTTTTATGTGAAATCAAAGATTTGAGCACCCCCATATTTCCAAAATGGCATGACCATAACACCCACGAATATTCGACTGTGTAATTGGGAGTCAAATCTGCCTCCTCCAATCGAAGCATTGAATCGTCGACTATTTGGGGTACATATTTGGGGTACTATTTACTGTACATATATACATACATAATCAATCGTACTGACCCCACACTTTTGGACAGTAGTGTATGTATGTTTTCCCTTTATCCATAATGCCACAGCTCTTTAAAGAGGACTCACCCTCACTGATCCATTTATCAAAAATGACAAAACATTGGTTGTCTGAGGTTGCTCTCTGCTCTCTTGCTCTTGATGTATCACAGTGCTGGGCTCTCGTATGACTCTCTGTTGGCTCTGTCACTGGCGGTTCCTCTGATTGATAATCAATAGAGAGAGATCCAGTGTGGCTCTCAGAGCTAATCTCAATCAGAGGACCAAAGTGCTGTCGCCAGGGACAGCCTTAAAGTGTCTGCCACTACACGAGTGCTAATGGAGAGAAATGAGCAGAGAGAGTTATGAATTCTGCTCAGTCTCCTAGGGATATCAGTCCACATCTTCAGATCGGATTGACAGCTTGAAGATACGAAGATTAGATAGATAGATAGATAGATAGATAGATAGATAGATAGATAGATAGATAGATAGATAGATAGATAGATAGATAGATAGATAGATAGATAGATAGATAGATAGATAGATAGATAGATAGATAGATCACATGTGAAGTACTTTAAGAATGTACTTTATGTGAAGTAGTGTGTAGTGCGTTAGTTGACATTATATTTAAAGTTTATATATTTTAAATGTACCAAATTGCAACTTCATTACAAATGTGCAATTACAAATATGTTTAAATACATAACATACAAGTTTAAATTGACGTTAAAGTATATTTAGTTAACCTTAAATGTTTTTCAGTACATTCAGCATTACATTTCAACTGTATTTCAAAGAAATTTGAATGATGAAATTGCATATAAAGGTGTACTTAAGTCCTACTTTAGGTCAAAAAAACATGTTCAGCTCATTGCATTTAATGTAAATGTAAACTGTAAAACATTTTAATTGTATTGCAATTAATGCTGCATGCAAATAAATGCATAAAAACTAAATATTTACTGTAATTCACATGCAAGTATATTCTTAGTATATTATATTATTTAAAGTATATTATTTCCTTACTAAGTACTCTTTTTAAAAGTACGCTTAAGTGTAATTCTTTTTAACAAAGATGTATTGAAGATGTATTAAATAAGGTCATATTTATATTGTGTGCTGTGTTTCAGTGCTAAAGTTGTGTGTGTTGTATTGTGCGTTGTTTAGGTTCTGGGTTGGATTCGTAATGGTGAGTCTATGTTGGATGCCAGTATGGTGAACGCAAGTTCACTGTCAGAGGCCGAACAACTACAGAGAGAACATGAACAGTTCCAACTCGCGATAGAGGTAAACACACACACACACACACAGGCTCTATCCCTCACTGTCTCTGTTTCTCTCTTTATACAATCTGAACATTTTTGTACAGCTTTTATCTGTGAGACATCTATAGTAACAGTACTTCAGCCCTGACCTTTACATAGATGAGTAAAGTCCATTCCCCTATCTCTCTCTCTCTCTCTCTCTCTCTCTCTCTCTCTCTCTCTCTCTCTCTCTCTCTCTCTCTTTCTTTCAATCTCTCTTGTTCTTTTTAAAGGTCATAGAAAGGAAAAAGAAAAACAGGAGTTGTTTGATGTGCTGTGTAGACATGCTCAAAATTGCACTAAAAATCCCTCACCAGTCCAAAATGGCTATCTATAGAGTCTAAAATGTTCAGAAATCACATTCACATTAACATATCAGCATCTATGAATATAAAATGTGTCTGCATTTTATGTTGATATATTATAATATCACATCTCATGTCTTCAGTTTTAGTCAAAAGCCTTCATACACCATGCTCTCAACATACAGTTTAACACTGAGGGATGTATGGAAGTGATTACTCTGAGAATATTCCAAACAGATCCAGCAGGAATTGTTCATTCATAAAATTTCAAACAGGGATTATATCATTCTCCTGAAGGATTTATGACCCACAGACAGTCTAGAGCTGCTCCACTGTTTTTACTGCAATTCACGGCTTTTTCTTTTAGAGCGCTGTGTAAACTTTGTGATATAAGGGCAGATTCTGGCAGACAATATTCACTCTCAACAGTTTTAGTGTTAAGATTTTTTCAAGCAAAGCAAAGGAATGACTCATGCTTTCTGCTATCAGTCTGTCTCTCAGTACAGTAGTCATGTCATTTATCACAGGACTTGGCAGCGGTCTCTATTTCCTGCTTTGGACGAGGTTCTACCTGCGCGACTGTGCTAGTAAATGTCCATAGCTGACTATTAAAGTTAGATTTATATTTTCCTTCATCATGACAATGCCAGCAGACAAAACACAGGCCGGTGTTTGACTGTAGAAAACCTAAAGCTGTCAGCGGTCTGGAGTAGGAGGGCCGCTGGATGATGTCCCATAAAAGATGCTCAAATGATCTACTCTAATAGTTGTTTACTTCTAATTATCTGTCTCCTTTAATGCTTGTGATTTAAGAGTTGATTACATTTTTATTAAAGTCAACTATTGTTTAAAAATTATTGTATTTCTGCCTTAAAATGTGCTGGAAATAATAAAATAAATAAAAAATCACACACAGAATTACTAGAGGCAACAGCAATAATCAAAAGATGAGCATTTATTATTAAGCAAGAACACATGGACAAAATACAAGACTAATTGAATTTTTTGGGTGACTACAGCATAATTAACAAAATTACATACATTTAAACTCATTTTAGAAAATTTTACAAATATTTTAGAAATAAAAAAGTAACATTTAAAAGTAGCATTTTAATTTAAGTGTATTCAACTGCTCTCTGTAATCAATTTTTATGGAAATGTGACTGACTCTATAACCTGCCCATAAACAAACAGTACTGCGATTAGAGAACATATTGTAACATCAAATTAAATTAAACTCAGTACGATAACGAATAAACTCCATTTATGTTATGCAAGGCAAAAGGCGTTTCATCATGCGAAGCGACTGCAGCTGACACACTGACATCTCGTCCTTATGTTGCGTTGCTTAAAATAATATAATATACAGCACAGTAAAGACTTTATAAATGAAACAAAATGTAACCTTTATTTCGCTGAAGAAGTGCCCAAATCAGCAGTGCTGAGAACCACTCTCTCCTGTAGAGGACTCGAAAATCCCGCACTCAGAATCAGAATCAGAATCAGATCAGAATCAGAATGAGCTTTATTGGCCAGATATGTTTACACATATAAGGAATTTGTTGTAGTGACAGAAGCTCCACAGTGCAACAGAAAGACAGCAACAGGACAGGACACAGATAATAAAATAATAATATACAAATAGGCAATGTACACAATAGCAAAAACACAATATATAATAGACAATTATGTGTGTACAGGTCTGATATGTGCACATTTGAAATGGAAAAATAAGTATGTGTGGTGAATAATAATGAATAATAGAGTTGAGTGTTCCACGTTTAGTGTCAAATGTTCATGAGATGGATTGCTTGAGGGAAGAAACTGTTTTTGTGTCTGGTTGTTCTGGTTCTCAGAGCTCTATACCGTCGACCAGACAGTAACAGTTCAAAGAGGGAGTGTACTGGATGTGAGGGGTCCAGAGTGATTTTGCCAACCGTTTTGCTCACTCTGGATAAGTACAGTTCTTGGAGAGTGGGGAGGGTTGTACCAATGATTCGCTCAGCAGTCCGGACTACCCTCTGTAGTCTTCTGAGGTCAGATTTGGTAGCTGAGCTGAACCAGACAGTTACTGAAGTGCAGAGGATGGATTGAATGATGGCGGAGTATAACTGTTTCAGCAAGTCCTGTGGCAGGTTGAACTTCCTCAGCTGGCGAAGGAAGTACAACCTCTGCTGGGCCTTTTTCACAATGGACTCAATGTGATTGTCCCACTTCAGGTCCTGAGAAATTGTGGTGCCCAGGAATCTGAATGACTCCACTGTTGTTACAGTGCTGTTCATGATGGTGAGTGAGGGGAGAGCAGGGGGGTTTTTCCTGAAGTCCACGATCATCGCCACAGTTTTGAGCGTATTAAGCTCCAGGTTGTTAAGACTGCACCAGACAGCCAGCTCCTTAACCTCCTGTCTGTAAGCAGACTCGTCACCGTCCTGGATGAGGCCGATCAGTGTGGTGTTATCTGCAAACTTAAGGAGCTTGACAGAGGGGTCTTTAGATGTGCAGTCGTTGGTGTAGAGGGAGAAGAGCAGTGGGGAGAGAACGCAGCCCTGGGTACCTCCAGTACTGATGGTGCGGGTGCTGGATGAGAATTTTCCCAGCCTCACTTGCTGCTGCCTGTCTGTCAGGAAGCTGGTGATCCACTGACAGACAGAGGTGGGGATGGAGAGCTGTGTCAGTTTATTCTGAAGGGTGTCCGTGATGATGGTGTTAAAAGCGGAGCTGAAGTCTACGAACAGGATCCTCACATAAGTCCCTGGCCTGTCCAGATAATGCAGGATGAAGTGCAGTGCCATGTTGAATGCATCATCCACAGACCTGTTTTCTCTGTAGGCAAACTGCAGGGGGTCCAGTAAGGGTCCAGTGGAGGCCTTCAGATAAGCTAAAACCAGTCTTTCAAATGATTTCATGGCCACAGACGTTAGAGCCACAGGTCTGTAGTCATTAAGTCCAGTAATTTTGGGTTTCTTTGGGACGGGGATGATGGTGGAGCGTTTGAAGCATGAGGGGACTTCGCACAGCTCCAGTGATCTGTTGAAGATCTGTGTGAAGATGGGGGGCAGCTGGTCAGCACAGATGTTTAGGCAGGCTGGTGACACATGTGGTGGCTTCCACCTATTTTATGAAGAATCACTCTCAAAGTCTTGGGGTTTCGATGCCAGAAAATACACTTTATTAAAACAAGAAAATAAAGCCGAGAAGTCTTCTGCAGAAAAGTTCTCCCGAATGTATTCTACGTTCTCTTTAAATAGTTTTTCTTCTAGGCGTGTTCAATACATTTCATATATGGTTTCACCTTTTTAGGCTGTGTTTTCCTTACATATATATAGAAGGGAAAGCAGCCCCTCTTGCACTTTTACAGCTGTTACCCATTTTGAGGGTCTGCACTTTCCTATATGTAAGGAAAAAAGCCCCCCCTTGCACTTTTACAGCTGTTACCTATTTTGAGGGTCTGCACTTTACATTCATGCAGGCCTCTGACACACACAGGCATATGATTATAATGGAAGAATAATTTGATATATAGATGGCTAACTTAACCTTAATTATACTTGATTAATTCATCTTTCGACTAATAAAAATCCACCACCCACACCGTCTGGGCCTGGTGCTTTCCTTCTTTTGTTCTTTCTGAAGACATGGCACACGTCATCTTCACTGAACTGAATTGTAGGTTTGAGGGAGAGGGGGGTTGCTGGAGGTGTGAATGGTTGTGTGGAGAGGTATTCAGTGTGGGTGTGGGTAGAACTCATTCAGGTCGTCTGCCAGTTGTTGATTCTACAGTGCTGGGGGATGGTGTCCTGTAACTGGTGATATCTTTTATACCTTTCCACACTGAAGTCGTGGCCTAATGGTTAGAGAGTCGGACTCGTAATCCAAAGGTTGCGGGTTCGATTCTCGGGCCGGCAGGGATTGTAGGTGGGGGGAGTGAATGTCCAGCGCTCTCTCCACCCTCAATACCACGACTGAGGTGCCCTTGAGCAAGGCACCGAACCCTCAACTGCTCCCTGGGCGCCGCAGCATAAATGGCTGCCCACTGCTCCGGGTGTGTGTTCACGGTGTGTGTCTGTTCACTGCTGTGTGTGTGCACGTTGGATGGGTTAAATGCAGAGCACGAATTCCAAGTATGGGTCACCATACTTGGCAGTATGTCACTTCACTTCACTTCACTTCACTTCACTTCACTTGAAGCAGAATCACTGGAAGAGGATTTGTTCCTTAGCTTGCCAGAATAATTCCTCTTTGCCACTTTGATCTCCTTTTCCAGTGTGTATGTATCTGGCCTGTTTATACAAGACTTTATCCCCCTTTCTGTAAGCATCTTCTTTGGCCTAACGGAGCTGTCTGAGTTTTGCAGTGAACCATGGTTTGTCGTTGTTGTAAGTCAGATGAGTCTTGGTAGGAATGCACATATCCTCACAGTCACAGAAACTGATATATGATGTTACAGTCTCTGTGAGCTTGTCCGTCTAGGCTCGTCCAGGCAGCAGCTTTAAAAACAGTCCAATCAGTGAGAGAGAAACAGGCTTGTAAATCCCGCTCTGTTTCATTAGTCCATCTTTTAACAGTTCTTAATAAAGGTTTTGCAGATTTAAGTGTCTGCCTGTAGGTCGGTATGAGATGAACCAAACAGTGATCAGAGAGTCCTAAAGCTGCCCGTGGGACAGAGTGATATGCGTCCTTTATCGTTGTGTAACAGTGATCCAATATATTACTGTCTCTGGTGGGACATGTGATGTGCTGTCTGTATTTTGGCAGTTCACGGGAGAGATTTGCTTTATTAAAGTCCCCGAGAATGATTAAAACAGATTTGATCATTATTTAGAGCTTACACAGTGAAACTCTGGGTGTCTTGAGTGTGGGTGATCTAAAGTAATGTTTCTATGATATTTCATGATAAATTAGTTATTTGAACCAATAATTCTGCAAATGCAAAGCTTCTTTAAAGATACGTATGTATGCAACATGCAAAGATTTGAACATTGGACAGCCTGTGTTACAAATAATGATATATAATGTTTTGACTTTTGTGTCTAGAGTTTTGAAAAATGACATCAAGGTTCTGAAATTGGTGACAACATGATTGCAAAAAACTGTAAATGTAATGCAGTGGACAGTACAATATTTTGTTTTGTAAAAAAAAAAAAAAAAAGTACAATACAGATAAAGTACAGATACTTTATCTAAATTTATGCAAAAATGCTTCACTTCATTATGGTCCACCACTGTATGATAGTGGTTTGGTTAGTGCCATAGTTACTGTTTGTTGATTTTGCTGTCAACCTCTGGGATAAAGTATATTTTACTTGCTGTTCTCTCTCTCTCTCTTCTCTCCCTGTAGTCTTTGTTCCACGCCAACTCTCTTCAGAAGACTCATCAGAGCGCACTGCAGGTGCAGCAGAAGGCCGAGATCATGTTACAGGCCGGACACTTTGACCCTGAGGCCATCCGTAACTGTGCTGAGAAGGTGGCAGTACACTGGCAGCAGCTCATGCTGAAGATGGAAGACAGACTCAAGCTGGTCAACGCCTCCGTGGCCTTCTACAAGACATCAGAACAGGTGCTGAGAAACACACACATATCATACTTTAATTTTTTAGAAATTATACTTTCAGAGCACATAAATGACAAACCTGTTTTAACCGCGTGCGCCATGCATAATTAATGCATTATGATGATGTATTATAATTACGTCATGACGCAGAGTCTTTAAATTAGTCCAATATGAAATGTTGTAAAATTTTATGATTTTTCGTTTCTCAGTTTTATTTTATTCTAACATTTTTATTTTAATCAGTTTGATCAGTACTAAAATTGTTAACTGTCAGAAATCATTTTGCCTAGTATATGGGTGTAGGAGCGCACCAAGAGGGCGCTCTTCCGAGAAAAAAAAAAAAACACTTTCGGCGGTGACCCCCAGTCACCTATGCCACGGGCCGGCACTGTATACCGGTTCACATTTACAGCGCTGCGTGATTTCTGCATAAAACCATCAGTCGATTTTCACATTGGTCTGAATGAAAATGCAAATTCATTCTTTGCCACTAGGTGCCGCTTTTGGAGAGGTAAAAATAGCTGTTTTCCCGGTAACGGCTGTACACAAAGCAGCACTGCACTCACGCTTTATGAAATGGAAAAGAAATTGACCATTTCACTGCAGATAAGCATCACGCAAAGGAGGAGTTTGGAAAAATTAAGGGACGATGCCAAGCCGGGAGACAGATAGCCCGCAAGTGTCTGCTCAACCCGGGGTATTGCCCTGTAACCACGCTCATTTAGTCCCATCACGTTAGAATAATCGACAAGCGAGGGACTAAAGAGGTGGGCCGAGAATGGTCTTGCCCACGATCATGACACCTCTGTGGTGGAGGGAGCAGCTTAGACCGTAAAAAGCACTCCTCTAGTTTGTTCTTTGTTGGTTCAGCCTTTTTTGGTTCATTTGGCCACAGCATGAGTTATCACCTCCACAAGCTCCTCATACTGGACGGACTGAGGGAATTCATCGGAGGACGATGGCCAGAGCACCGTGCCCTCTCCCCGGGGGGAAGAAAACGGAGAGCGTGCTTCCGATCCCTGGCAGGGGGCACTGGATCTGGTGGTTGAGGAAGAAGAAAGGAACTCATCCGTCTCCATTCTAGTTGTCAGATCCATTTTCGATCCCCATGACCGCCGCTCTGATTACATATGTGATTCAGAGCGTGGTCACGCTGAAGGTGTTCCCAAAGCGTCTCGACATATCACGAGTTCCTGAAGGTGAACTACCTGCAAAGCTACCTGAAAAACTATGCACAAGTGCACCAAGGGCAAAAGCTGCTTTATACACGAAGGATGGTCACACCAAATGTTGATTTAATTTAGTTAACAGAAGTTAATTGATAAAGAAAATTTATTTATGACATTATTTTTGATAGCATCCTCATTTTACAGCATTTTTACACAAGTGCCTTGTAACAATTTATAAGCTCAAAAGGGAATTGTATATAAATAATTACGATTAATTATGATTATTATTAATTATTTATATCGTCTGACAGTAATAACTGTCGCAGAATTAAATTGCCATCAGCTGATCTGTCCGTCCAGCGAACATTCAGCGTAAGTTTGGATCAACTCTAAGAAAGGGTATTTCCTTGGCCACAGAAAATACTTTCCTATTAATGCATTAGAGCATTGTAGAAAGGGTCAAAATCGTAAAGAGACATTTTAATATGCAAGGCAGAATCAGAAACTCATGTAATTTGTGCACACAACTTTTATTAACTACACACTAACGCAGACTAGTCTAACAAACAAACATACAATCAATCATACATGGGAAAGGCTAATGAGCGTTGACGGATGAAACCATCAGGAAAACCAGAGAATGCAGTTATGGAAAAAGTCATTTAACCACCTGAGTAAAACCATCAGCACCATTTATAATGGGGTCTATAACTTATACTAAACCTCTGTTTCGTTTAGTTAAATGTTATACTTGCACTGCCTTTGGTCGGGTCGAGTGTCCAGAATGCAGTCTCAGATGAAAGTCTTAATGGTTTCAAAGTTTTGGACTCCCGATCACGTTCTTCCGGGCTGAAGAGTGATGAATTCTGAGGTAGAAATGTTCTTCCAAGTGTTGAATGGAAAAAAAAAAACTAAGAAAGAGATCTGCTGAGGTCCAAGGAGCTTGGTTGAATGGAAAGACAAGGCCGCACGGCCTGGCACAAAAACTTAGAGGGTCAGAAAAAGTTCTAGCTCACATCCTCTTAGGATCTAACAAAACCGCAGACTGCTTGGGCATCTCTGAAGTGAGAGCTTATCTGCTATAGAGGTCACACCTCTGGGGTGTCAAATACCCAATGGAGTCCTGGATTTTTGGAGGGAAAGTTTTACGACGCTTTGTCTCTGAACATGGTAATTTGCATAGGTAATTCACCTGGGTTAATGCACAAACTTCTAAAGATTCTTAGGACACTAATATGTTGCATAGGTATCGACATGTAATATTCACTCTCAATTAGATCACCCGAAGACGAATTGATAGAGACTAAACATGATGCAGCTAAGGTGATATTAACTAGTGATCTATCATAAGCATGCAGAAAACAGTGTACAATAAACAAAAACATATACAAGAACAGTAATAATATACACAATGACCTAAAGATATGTGTGTTCATTCCAAGAAAGGTTTTTCTATGAATTAATTAGAGAAGATTCTATTTTATGACGTAATGTGTCTTTCCTAAGAGTTGCTCTACCCGCATTCCATTGAGCAATAAAACAAGTGTTATCAGATAGGTTGCCATGAAACCAGGGGCCTGGAGTCGTTGACAGCCACACCAGCACCAGTATGTGTATTGGGTGGGGGGGTCTGTGACCATTTGTTAATCTAATAACTAATTGATTTGTTAAATCAAATGCAAAATTGTGTTTCTGATTGGTCAAAACGCTACAGCCTAAAACTTTTAACAGTACTGTAGCTTTGCAGGTAGGTTTCTTGAAGCATCTTGGAGACGTTGGCACAGTTCTTCTGGATTTAGTATGTCTCAGTTTGTTCTGTTCCTTCATGTCATTCCAGACAGACTGGATGATGATCAGATCAGATCTCTGTGTAGAGCACTGGCTGTTGTCAGACAAAAATCTCACTGGATTATTACAATTAATGGCAAAATGAAATGTAAAGTTGCTACTGACACACTACAGCAAAATATAGAAATAACTGACTTAAAATTATTTTTTAAGCTGGTGAAAATACTAGTGTTCTAATAATTTTGGCCAGCAGTGTAAAACTTCATCATTATCATTACATAATATGCAATGTAAGTAGTGTAAGTATGTCATGTACTGTAAGTATATTTAAATACTTGGTATGCAAATTTAGTTACATTAGATAATTTTAGCTTTATGCATTTTAAATGATTGTTCATAGCTTTTGGCCTCACATTCTCGAAAGACAATGCAATTATGCAATTACAGAATGTAGATGCGCTGAAGTCCTACTAAAGTGGGTCCAAAAGCATTTCAGTAAAGTTCAACTTATTTCATTTAACATAAAGTTTAGCTACAATACATTTGAATTTTATTATAAATAACATGCAACTGTGTCCAAAAACTTTGCATTCAGTTTGTACTTAAGTAAAATCCTTTGAAGTATATTATTTCGTACTAAGTACTCTTTTTAAAAGAATGCTAAAGTGTACTTATTTTCACATTTTGCTAGCATATAACTGTTAATTATGAGATTCAAAGTGGTCTTCTTCAAGGGGACACTTGGTTTAAAAAACTCTTCCATTGCGCAAGAACCATGCTGGGGTCTGGTCTGGAAAATAATTTCACAATTTTATTATATAAGATACAATTAAAAAAATGTAATTATATTATTAAGAATAATCTTTAAATTTTAAATACAAAAAATGAAATATACCTGTACAGTAAATACACTAAATTATATAATTAAATTATTTATATCCATAATATCTAACCAGCCATACACACTTGTGACAGCTAGTTCCCGAACCCTGTGTCATGCTAAATGTCATGCGAATGGCTTATTCACAGGTGTGTAGCGTGCTGGAGAGTCTGGAGCAGGAATACCGCAGAGATGAGGACTGGTGTGGAGCTCATGATAAACTGGGATCTTCAGCAGAGATGGATCATGTTCTGCCGCTCATCAGTAAACACCTGGAGCAGAAAGAGGCTTTTCTCAAGGTCACCACTGAACTGAACTGATCTCTCAAACTCTCTATCAGTGTCAGTCAGCACAAAGTTACTAACTTCATAATAACAATTGCAAGTCTCCTGCATCTTACGTAAGAGCAGGGACAATTTGTATCTTTATGCGAAATTAATATCAAGAACATTTAGATCAGAGAAACTCTAATTTAGATCTTTAAGAAATAAATCTAGCTCAAGCTTTGGACTGTGTGAATGTGAGGGTCTGTTTTGGATCTGTAATGTCTGCTGTGTTCCTCAGGCATGTACTCTGGCCAGGCGAAATGCTGAGGTTTTTCTGAAATACATCCATCGGAATAATGTCAGCACTCAGGGATCATCTGGCAACACCCGCGGCCCTGAGCAACAGGTCAAAGGTCAGAGCTTCAAAGCTGATTATATCACAATCTGATAAATATGTGTCCATCTTTTCATATTTTCATTATTTTTTAGCTTAGAATTCTTCATTCTTCATTTATCCAGTCATTCATTTATTCATGTTAATCATTTGTCATGTGTGTTGTGTTGCATTTGTACAGCCATCCTGAATGAACTGCTACAGAGGGAAAACAGAGTTCTGCATTTCTGGACCATGAAGAAGCGGCGTCTGGAGCAGTGTCAGCAGTATGTGGTGTTTGAACGCAGCGCCAAACAGGTGAAAACACTGAACTGCACTTCACATCACTGTTTGTGTGTGTGTGTGTGTGCCTGTGTGTGTGCCTGTGTGTGTGTGTGTGTGTGTGTGTGTGTTTGCAGACTCTAGCAACTGCACTTTTTTTAGTTTGTGTATTTATCTTCATCTGCATGAATGAGTATGTGTTGCGCTTTTGTGAAGACACACAGAAAACACATTCTTGAATTCTCTCTGCAATGATTTTTAATAATTGGTCACGTGTTAAACAGCATAGTACAGAGTTTGTCAAATGTGCACAGCACACTGTGTCAAATGAAGTAGTTCAGTTTCAAAAACATTCTCTATTTTGTTGCACTTCGTCTTGCTGTTTGTAAATGGTGACAAACAAAAATATGTTTCTTATTTATTATAATTTCCTATTTAAAGGTGCCCTAGAATGCATTGATACAGTATTTTAAATTGTTCTCTGATATCTACATAAAAGGTATGTGGCTTTAGTAAGGGCAAAAAATCTCCAGAAACGATTTTACATGTCAATTTACAACCCTAGGCTTATTGGGAGGGTAATGAATAATAATGAGCTCTGCTCTGATTGGCTGTTTCACAGTGCGGGTCATTTCAGTAGCTCACAGAAAGAAGGAAACACAGGGAGGAAAATATATATTTCAATGATTACGTATATAAATTACGTATATAAAATAAGATTATGTATATAAAATGCGGGCATCAGGGAGCCGCTATTAATACGCGGGGCATTGAAACGGCTTTTGAACGATCGGTCGATCACGTTATAATTTCACTTTCGAGATTCGTGATCGCATGAACTCTATTTATACTATGGAGCGGCAGTACTTACCACACATTTGACAAGATCAGATGCTTGTCAGTGGTGATCAGGATCTGTAAATCATTCGCCATCATCCTCATCTTTCCTTACTCTGTTTATGTTGTAAGTGAAATCTTATGTACTGCAGTGTAACAGGCTACCGCTAGCAAGGAGCTAACCATGTCCTTTTAGTGGCTCACGTTATTTTATATAGAACGCCTTATTTGCTTTCCGTGCCTTTCTGAATACAGACACCAACCCATCCCTGCACTTCACATCCCCTGCACAGCCTGGAACATAACATTTATTTCCATGGTCTGCCATTTTCTCTGTTGTCCGCGCTTGTTTATTTACAATACCTGCAGAACTTCTGATGATTCGCCTGTGTAGGTTCGGCTGGCCTCGAACAAGGGTGGGTTTATGCAAATGTTGGGGGCGTAGTGATCCAGACTGTTGCGCCACAGTCGGTGTTATGTTCTGATTCGCCTATTTTTCAATGGTCTTTTTTATTCACGAGATTTACATAAGAAGGAGGAAACTATGGTGTTTAAGGCTCATGGTATGTCATTTCCATGTACAGAACTGTTATTATTTAACTATGCCAAGGTAAATACAATTTTCCATTGTATGGCAACTCTAATATATTAAATAAGATTATTATTTAGCTTCTTAAGATATTTCAATTCATAAAAAAAAAACCTAAAAAAAAAAAAACCTTAAGATTTCTTTTTTTTTTTTTTATTAAAAATAGGTTAAATTGGTACAGAAGAGGATTAGGGCCTAGCAATAATAAAAAAAAAAATTAAACCATCTCGAGATTAAAGTTATTATAATATGAGATTAAACTTGTTAAATTTAGAGATTTTTTTATATATAAAATTTGAGAATAAACTCATTAAATTACGAGAAAAAAGTCATTAAGTTTTGAGAAAAAAAGTCTCATAATTTAACAAGTTTATTCTCAACATTTCATTTTGATCTTTTTCTCGAAAATTAACAACTTTTTTCTTGAAATTTAATGAGTTTATTCTCAACATTTTATTTTGACTTTTTTCTTGAAATTTAACAAGTTTTTTCTCAAAATGTAACGATTTTAATCTCAAGAAGGTTTATTATTGACCTCACAGGACATTTCAGCTGTACAGACTGATCTGTGTGTTGATTGGGATCATCTGACGGAGTCTGTCTGTCTCTGTGTCAGGCGTTAGGGTGGATCGAAGAGGCAGGAGAGGTGTATCTCGCCTCGCACACATCCCCTGGAGACTCGGTGGAGAAAACTCAGGAACTGCTCAAAGAATATGAAGAATTCCGCGTCTCTGCCAAGGTACAGAGACACAAACACTTCCCCTCACCTCTTCCTCCAGCATTTACTATTAGTCTCTAATGCGTGACACATACTGCCACATGAACTCTTCAAACAAGTCATTCTCTCTGAGGAACTTTTAAAAGAAGCATCTTGTCACTTTGTACGACATGACGCGTGTTGAGCATAAATGATCAAACCACACATTCACACACATAATGTTCATGTGTGACGCAGCAAACTAAAGAGAAAGTGAAGATGTTGATCCAGCTGGCAGATAATTTTGTGGAGAAGGGCCACACACACGTCACCGAGCTGAAGAAGTGGGTGACGGCAGTGGACAAGCACTACAGAGATTTCTCCCTGCGCATGGGCAAATACCGCTGCAGTCTGGAGAACGCTCTGGGCATCAGCTCTGAGGTACTGCACATAACCAGCAATAATAATAATAAGACCTCCGTTTATCTTCGGAACACAAATTAAGATATTTTTGATGGAATCTGAGAGCTCTCAGACCCTCCATAGACAGCAAGGGTCCTTACACGATCAAGGTCCAGAAACGTAGCAAGGAGATAGGTGAAATAATCCATGTGACATCAGGGGTTCATCCGTAATTTTACAAAGCTACGAGAATACTTTTTGTGATATATTTCCTACTATATACCTACCTTTAAATTTAAACTGTATATAAGTACTTTATAGCAGAAGTAAAAGTTTAAAAAGCAAAAGGAAGCAGGTTTTTGGACAAGAGTCATTGTTATATTTATCATCTCTGTCTGTGATCAGATCATTTTAAGCTGATAAAGTCCAGGAAAGGTTGTAGTTTTTATTTCAAATGTATTATAACAATTATATATAATGACATATAATTTATCATTAAAATATATTTGAATATATAATTTATTATTTTATTATTTATTTTATTTATAATACTATTATAATTTAATAATAAAATATATTTATTTAAAGATAATTTATTCAATCATTTGTTCATTTTTGATTCCTTTTTTTTGTATTATGAAAACTATTGGGAAGTTGTTGTGCTTTAAAAAATAACCCAACCCATTCATATAGCTTTTTTTTCATTAGTCACAGTTCAAATGGAAAGCACATCTAATACAGTGTGTTATCTTGTGTGTACAGTATACTACACATTTTGACAAATTTATCAGTTCATACTGTGTGCATAGAGCACACATAGCAGCAGTGTGCTCTGAACATAACCATGTGGATTTTTTTGTCAGATCTGAATGTGTGTCTGTGTGTGTTTCAGGATAATAAGGATCTGGAGTTGGATATCATTCCAGCCAGTCTGACTGACCCAGAGGTCAAACTGCGTGACCCCAACCACGAGATCAACGAGGAAAAGAGGAAATCAGCCCGGAAGAAAGAGTAAGTGATCATACACAGCCTCCAGACAGCAGCTCCACACACATATCACAGTTTCAGACTCTTATAATCGGTTTCTGCTTTGTATTGTTGCAGGTATATTATAGCAGAGCTTTTACAGACAGAAAAGGCTTATGCGAGGGACTTGCATGAATGTTTAGAGGTAAGTGTTTCAGTTTTATTAATATTAATAATTTTTGCTGCTCTACCTTTAGAGTCTTCTATATCTCTGTCTAGATGTACATCAATCCATTGTTTTAAAAGAAATACGTTTGCCATGATACGATCCGTGTAAGATGATAAAGGTCTTTATTGTACATCTACCACCTAGTGAAAAATAAATATACTTAAATGTGTTTGTAATACATTTATTTCATGCAAAGTATACTACAAATACATTTTTATATATATGTACTTAATAAAATGTCCTGCAATTGTACTTTTAGTAGACTAAACTGGTATACATAAAGTCTGCTAAATTGGAACAACTAATTGTGTACTTAATGCACTTTAATTGTGCAGAAGTAGTGGTGAATTACAATTAAAGATACACTTAGTATATTTTATTGTGCTAAAGTGGAACTATTGCAAGTATACTTCAGGTACACTTTAAATATTTTGCATTTAAAGTCTGATATTGTTTAAATATCACACAATAGTGACATTAAAACACATTTTAGACTTAATATTAAGAAAAGTGCATTGTGCACAAGTAATAAGCCAAGTGATGTTTAATTATAATTTGTATATCAGTAAGTCTCGAGTTATCTGATTTGAACTATACTTGGTATGAAATCAATTTATTTTAAATATATACTTTTTTACTAGGGTGTACATTGAGATATTGCATGCCAATAGCAGATAGTAAATTCCTGCATCTGCTCGCTTCTTTTTGTGTGATTTATTTATTAGACGTATTTGTGGGAGATGACCAATGGTGTAGAGGAAATCCCTTCAGGAATCGCAAACAAAGAGCACATCATCTTTGGAAACATCCAGGAGATTTACGACTTCCATAATAAGTGAGTTTCTCTCATTAAATCAAATATTAATGACATTTTTAACCCGTGAGGCACTGAGCTTTTTATCAGCATACACACAGTTTTCTTATTTTCGCAGATGAAAGAGGTGACTAATATGCTTTCCAATTAGAATTATTCATATGCAAACTGTGTATCCCATGTGATATGGAAATGCAGTGATTACAACTCATTTACATGTTGTTTTGTGTGTATTATAGTATATTTCTGAAAGAGCTGATCAATTATGAACAGTTACCTGAGGATGTGGGCCATTGCTTTGTTACATGGGTGAGTGTTTCTAAAATATTACATTTGCTCAGAAAATGATGTTATTGTTTAGGTTTTTGTGCACCACCTAACAGCTCACACAATTTATGTTTTTTTTAAATATTTATTTATTTATTTAGTTTGTTTGTTTGTTTGTTTGTTTTCGAACGCTCTATTTTGCAGTGCCCTTGTTAAACATGCTATATATACTTGCTAGAATAACAACAGTAAATTAAGCATGATTACAAGCAAGCAACTAACCCTAAACCAAACCCTAACCATATACTGTATGTAATATTCTGTATTTTATTTTATTTTATAATAAATAAAATAAAATGACAATCAGCTAAACACTTCAAATATTCACTGAAATTAAATATGACAGATCTTTTTGTTTTCCTTTGAATTAAAGCTTGTGTATTTGTGTTTCAGGCTGATAAGTTTAATATTTATGTGACGTACTGCAAAAACAAACCAGATTCCAGTCAGCTCATCCTAGAGCATGCTGGGAGTTTTTTTGATGTAAGTACACATGAGTTTTCTAAATCATCAATTTGACAACTCAATGTATGTTGACATCTTTTGCATCTTCAGCAATTTGCTTACATGTTTTTTAAATAGCAATGAACTAAAATAAATGTAGCTGAAATTAATTTACTCATTGATGTTCAATAGAGCACTATGAAGTGGACAGTAGATGGAGTCAGTGAGTCACTGACCCTGAACATGTCACTCTATTCACAGGGTCAGTGTATGAATGATGTTCTGTTCATATATGATGATGTTTTTTCTCTGCTCTGAACAGGAGATTCAGAAGAGACATGGTCTGGCCAACTCTATATCATCATACCTCATCAAACCTGTGCAGAGAATCACCAAATACCAGCTGCTGCTCAAGGTACCACTTGTATCCCAGACATTCAGTGTTTGCTTTGAGAAGGTCTGACATTGTGTTCGGTGTGCTGTGTAGTGTTCAGGACAATATGTGTGCTTACAGGAGCTGCTGTCCTGCTGTGAAGAAGGCAAAGGTGAAATTAAAGACGGGCTGGAGGTCATGCTGAGTGTTCCAAAGAGAGCCAACGACGCCATGCACGTCAGCATGCTAGAAGGTACAACATACCCGAACACACACACACACACACACACACATCAGCCTCTGATGTGATGTTTGCTTCCGTCAGGTTTTGATGAGAATCTGGATGTTCAGGGTGAGCTCATCCTGCAGGACACCTTCCAGGTGTGGGACCCCAAATCACTGATCCGTAAGGGACGAGACCGCCACCTCTTCCTCTTCGAGATTTCCCTCGTCTTCAGTAAAGAAATCAAAGACTCAGCGGGAAGATCCAAATACATCTACAAGAACAAACTACTGGTACCTAGTTATATCACTCAGTCTACACACATACAGCTGTTCAAATGTCTGGGGTGTGTCCGTTTTTTTTTTTTACATTTTTTCTCGATTGCGTAAACACATTTCTTGAAATGATGCCTCTTCTTTGCGAAACTCTAAACACAAATCCACAACTTCTAACTCAATTCCCTAAACTTCCTATATTCAGGTCAAAATGAAGCTCTCCACTCAAAACAACTTATTCTTGCTGAAAAACCAAACTTTGCTCTCAGACATGACACACAAACCCTCAAAAACACACACACTACAACACAGTCTTACACACTGATGAGATAAATTCAAAACAATACTACAAAACACGGAAATAGGTGTTGCTTGTGGTGTTTTATTCCTTAATTTAATGTAGTGTAGTGTACAGTAAAATATAGCAAACAACAACAAAAATAATTATTCTGCCCCAGCATCCTATCTTTTTTCTGGGACAGGGATCAACATCAACAACATGGTTCTTCAACATCACAGGCTATATTGGCCCTGGCCAGGCAGCGGGGGTAAAATCCTCTTTCATGTCCAACCCTGGCACACATCAACTAAAATATATGAGACTGCTTGTCTTCTTGACCTTTCCCTTCCTCTTTCTCTTCAGTTTCATCCTCCTCCTTCTTCTCCTCCTCTTCCTCCTTCTTCTCCTCCTCTTCCTCCTTCTTCTCCTCCTCTTCCTCTTTCTCCTCCTCATCTTGCTCTTTCTCCTTCTCATCTTCCTCTTCCTCCTCTTCTTCTCTGTACTCCCTCTCCACCTCCTACTCTTCCACTTCCTTAATTTCTTTCTCTACTCCCTACTCCTTCTCTTCCTCCTCTGTGGTGTCCTTGACCTCTTCCTTAACGTCTCTCTGGATCCATTGTTTCAAACCTGAATACAGTTTTTCTCAGCCGCTTTTGTGCATTTGTCGAATCATCCTTACTGTAATATTTGTAAAGAAGTATGTATTTTTCTCAAAACAATTCGTACAAACAGCACCACACAATGGATTTCCTTCAAAAGCCTGTTACTTACTCAAAATCTTTAGTTCATCTCTCAAAAGTAAGTATTTGTCAATGAACATATCAGTGCCATCAGAATGAAAAGTCATTGTTCACAAACAAGATAGTCAAAATGCTTAGTCATGATGTCAATATAACAGTGCACTCTGTTAGTCTTACCTGCTGTAAACTATGGCAACAGTTTGGATGACAGTTACTGTATTGAAATGCAGATGGCTGCACTTCTTATGTATGCCATATATCCATTTAAAAAATACAAATTTACACATTACTGTATGTGGGATATTGATGGAAGAAGAATGGATATGATTCACAGTTACACTGTGAATTGTATTTTGAATTTACATGTCATTGTGAAATAGAAAAAAAAAGAAATGGTGCCCATAAAAGGTGAAAATAAAACTTAGAAAGTCCATTGTCAGAATTTGTAACTCTTGTGTTGTCCTCTGTCTATATTGGTCAATGTTGATAAACTGCTAATTGTCAGAGATTTTAACATTCACGTTGATAATACAAATGATGCGTTAGGACTTGCGTTTACTGACCTAATAAACTCTTTTGGAGTCGAGCAAAACGTCACCGGACCCACTCATCGTTTTAATCATACGCTAGATTTAATTATATCGCATGGAATTGATCTTACCGATCAAGTTAAACATATTAAGGTTCTGCAATATATAAATATATTGTGGAAACTTAAATTCCTGTAAAGCTGCTTTGCAACGATTTATATCGTAAAAAGCACTATACAAATAAACTTGAATTGAATTGAAATAAATTGAATAAATATGCTTTCCAATTGAAGGTTCATGAGATGTACATTTGGGCTATTTCAGAGAACTGGTTTGTCATTGGTTGATCTATATTCTCTTCATTAGTGAAAGTCAAGATTCACTTGAACAATTCATGGCAAATTTATAAAAAGTCTAATAGAAATGTGTAGAAAATATGCTTGGCCGTTTATGACAACTAGTCCTAGTGTTTCCACTTGGATAATTGTGTGCTAATTGAGCTCAAACTTTGCAGACTTGAGTGAACATTATTGAATGCTAGTGCTTTCTAAGTGACCACATGGTATAAGCATAGTGCTCAGAAATGTAGCGATTTGTGTGTAGAGTTTTGTAGTAACAGTTCACCAAATCTGACTCATGTGTCAAAGCAGGGGAATAGTGTTTATAGTTTAGGGAAATGGGTGTGCTTTCTTTAAAATGGTGTTACGGTTTTTAAATTTTAGTTCAAAAACCTGGTTATAGTGTTTTAGCAATCGAGAAAAACTGTAATGTTAAGAAGTTGTTTAAGATGATAGAGAGAAGTCTATTTTCCTCACAAAGCATAACAGTCAACTTTAATCAAAATAAATGCATCGTTGCTGAATAAAAGTATTAATTTCTTCTTTAAAGTCCCTGAAATGTTTTTCAGGGACTTTTGAAACATTTGAGACATTTGGTATTTCATCTTTTTATTGCGCATTTTTGTTGCAGATATGTGAAAATGTCACTAAGCTAAAGTTATCCGACAAGTTAACATAGATGAGGGTTTACCAAAATTGTCCAGATTTATCAAAGTTTTAAAGGTATTGTTTAAAATTGGTTGAAAACAATACAAAAAAAGCAAATAATTGCCATAATTGTGTCCTTCAAACTGAGCAAAATTTATAATCCATGAATTAATAATAAAACTGTCATGAAGTAAGTAACATCTGAATAATATATAACTATTTCTAGTTCTAAATAAAAATTATAAAAATATTGTTCTTTTAAGAAGACTTCAAGCTTAAATTAATATTATGATTTAAATTCTAAATATAATACATATAAAAAATCATATAATATATTTATTTCTCAAATAAATAAATGAGAGCAAGCAGAAATAAATCCTTTTTGAGCCCTGTTTTAGATCAATTCAGTGTCATAAACGAAAGGAAAGCACATGAACACAGTTATATCTGAACTTTACATTTTCCATCTGTTTTACCACATTGTGTAACTCTGATAAGTGGAAGCACATACCTGGAAGCAGCCCGTGCAGGTGTGTGGACCAGATGGGGCGTTTGGGAATTCTGGGCCCTGTGCACTGACTTTGCTATGGGGCCCCCTGTGATCGCAAAAACACGTTCAGTATGGGGGGGGGTCGTGATGGGAACCCATGAAAACACCCCCCGCCCCTTGCCCCTCGCCAAGGACACCTGTTACTCTGTTCCACTCTTACCCACTGTCCGGCACCCCCATGCCTGTGAACAGATCCAGATGTGCCTTTGGTTTTCTTCTAGTCATCTGGAATTGTCTCGCAAATACAATTTAAGGGGGGAAATTCTTTCAATTTTGTTAGACAAATTTATTACAGTTCCGCTTTCAGTTAAGTTCACTCTTGGGTTATCTCACTCTTAAATACTCCATATTCTTATGCTCTTAAATATATTTCACATGCATACTGAATTAATTTTAATATCTGTGTGTGCTGTTATAATTTTTCTGTGTTTGCAGACTTCTGAATTGGGGGTGACAGAACATGTGGAAGGAGACCCGTGTAAATTTGCCCTGTGGGTGGGACGCACACCCTCATCCGACAACAAGACTGTACTCAAGGTACATTGTTCACACCATTTTAATATTTTATTTATCATTTTATTAGAAGTAAATTACTTTTAGAGTGGTCAGTATTCATAAACACGTTCCAGTCAGTGAAATTGCTAATGAGCAAAGATTTTCATAAGCATTTTGTTTTCATGATTATGTCGTCCTGTTGTCCTTTTGGAATAAAACATGGATCTTCTGTTTTTAATGTGCTTGACTGTGTCTGTGTCAGGCGTCCAGTATTGAGGTGAAGCAAGAATGGATTAAAAACATCCGAGAGGTCATCCAGGAGAGAATCATTCACCTGAAGGGGGCGCTGAAGGAACCAATCCACGTTCCCAAAACCCCAGCCAAACCCCGCAACAACAGCAAGAGGTCAGATACTCTCTACCATTGCATACTGTACTTACATACTCTACACACACAGTCCTAAAAATGAAACACTGACTTAATTCATAATATAATCATAATCTCAGCTCTCAAAGATACTGCAGTTGTAAACGCTGCTATTTGTAGATTCTGCTTTGTTTGATGTGATCAGATCATTTGTATGTCACTTTGGATAAAAGCATCTGCTAAATCAGTGGTTCCCAACCTTTTTTTCAGGGGACCCCTAATTTAACATTAAATTTTTCTATTTAAATTTGAGCAGTAACGGGAGACAGGCCAAAGTGGGCGAAGATAAAAATATTTGTCATTATTGTATCTTTCTTATTAAAAACTAAGAACAAAGATACACATTACAAATACACATAATATATAAATAAAACAAAGAGTGCTTTATTTCCAGGTACAATAGTTGTATTTAGCAGGAGCATTCAATAAATTGAATGAACAAATATAATAAAAATAAAAAAACTATATGACTGATTCCTAAAGCAACTGTATTTAAGTAGTGAGTGATTTTTCTCTTTGCGTTTTGTTGTTTTATTAACGTTAAAGGAATAGTTCCCCCAAAAATAAAAATTCTGTCATGTGTCTGTCAAATCTGTCATGTTTTATTTTTATACCATCATTTACTCAAAAGTTGTTTTAAACCTGAGTGAGTTTCTTTCTTCTGCTGAACATAAATGCTATTGTGAAGAAGATGGAAAACCAAACAGTTGCTGGTCCACAGTGACTTCCGTAGGATTTGTTCCTACTATCAAATTCAATGTGGACCAACAACTGTATGATTACCCTCATTCTTCAAAATATCTTCTTTTGTGTTCAGCACAAGAAAGAAATTAATACAGGTTTGGGACAACATGTGAGTGAGTAAATAAACTATCCCTTCAATGACAGTCGGCAGAATGTTTAGTACTGTCCCTTTAAGACCTGCACGCATCTACAGACATCTACAGAGTCTGTATGTAAACCTTGTGTGTTTTGACAGTATTAGCGCAAAAGATAACTTAGTTCAGTAATCAGGCGCTGTTTGAAAGGGTTTTAGTGATTAAACATAATTTAGCGAATTAAACATTTAACCGGCAAGGCTTGTATGCAAATAATGTACTTTTGCGATCGTGAATAAGTGCAGCGTCCTGTCAGAGTACGTTAACTCTATCTGTGTATGTTGTGTTGTACAGAATATAGAGACGGCGGCGCAGAACTGTAATTGATAGAATGTTTTCTGTAGCACGATACTATATTATTTCTTCAAAAGCAGATCGTGGAGAGATTTTATCGTCCACGATCAGAAATTGTCATATTGCACACCCCTAATTCATTCATATTTTAATTCATTTAATTTCCCTCTTTAAAACCTTTCACTGCTTTCCGCCATATTTTCAAACAAAACGAATCCTACGCTGCATGCTGCGACTGTGTGAGATTGTTACTACCTTTGCTTAATGCTGGACAGTATTTAGGTGAGTTTTTATAATCCTGGTAAACAACTGGTTTTAATCATAATACAGAATATTACACGGTAGGCACTAACTGTCGGGAATTTCATCTTGTGGTCAAACTAGAGTGAGCTTGGCGACCCCTTGTAAATCTTTAGACCCCCAGGTTGGGAACCACTGTGCTAAATGACTAAATGTAAATCTGTAAAAATAATGAGACCAAACACTACATTCATGAAAATTCATAACCATTTATGCATGAATGCAGGAGGCTTATGTTCATGTATAAACGTTTGGCATCTTGTTCTCCTTGTGCTTTCACCTGGCTCTCCTGTTATGCAAGAACAAGGACTGGCTGTATCTAATGAATATTATTACTTGTTTTAATTCATTATTCATTTAAAGTATTCAGCTTTTGGCACATCCCTAACTTTTATTTGTGTGTTTGGTTGCAGGGAGGCTGGTGAGGATGCTGACAGTCAGGGAGATGGCAGCAGTCAGCCGGACACAATCTCCATCGCATCCAGAACCTCTCAGAACACTGTGGACAGTGACAAGGTACAAACCCATAGTTCTGACCTCTGACCTCTGGAGATGCTCTCTGTTCTACTGAGCTGAGGCATCAGAAGCAGCACACAGGGGGGAAAAAAACATCAGGTGCTAAAGGACTTGTACTAACTAGCCAAACTTTGAGTCATTTAGATATCTTTTATAGACATATTTGCATATTGTACACACTATTTATACTGCATACAGTAAAAATAGTGTGAGTAGTAAGTTAACTACTGAACTGCATTCTTAGGTAAGTTCTGATCTGAACCACATACTACTTTTTTGCAATGCAAAGCTATAAAAAGAGTTAGAGTAGTAGCATACTAGAATGCTGATCTTTCCACTAAAAATCAGACCCCAACTCCAGACTCCGCCCCCTCAAGGGTCAGGTGATCATTGATTGATAGGTGTATGTCCCACAGGGTTTCCTTGCTTTAGTAATGGAGCAGGGGCTGTCATGCTCCAGCACAGATGATGAGTACAGCGCTCATGAGAGATAAAAAGATGTGTTAGACAGTCATGTTCAGCTATGAAAAGTCTCTTCAAACTGTGTGCTGGATTCAGCCCTCATAGGAGCTATGAGACGCCCTATGAAATCAAAGTAAGACACACTGAGCACACATGTTTGTGCTGGTGTTTTAGGCACTTCCATAATAGCTTGTGGTGTTTTATGAGCTGTGCGTTTTTGTGTTGTGAGGTTAGTTTGTTTTGGAGATGACTGCATCGCTGTGACTTGCTTTTGCTCAGAGGAGAACATTTGTTACCAACTCTTGATTCTGTCTGAAGAATATCACTTCCTTCACCAGTTTCCTCTTGCTGGGATTTTAAAATACTCTGCTCTGACTGAATTTTACACTGCTAAATGTTGCCTATCCTCTACATTGTTGCGTTGTTTTGTAAAAGAGGAAGCAGCAGCCTTTATATTATATGTGCGACATAGATTGACTTTATAATGAGACCGTGGAGTCTCTGAATGCAGTAAATTGTTTTGAGATGGACCATGATGACTGACTACTTGAATAATCATCCAGCAACCCGCTGGTTGTTTATTATGGTTGACAAATGAGTTTATCTTGATTTTTCTTTTTTTTTTTATTCTGGACTTAGACCTTTAGTATGCTAAAACTCATACGCTTTGGCTGTGCTGCTTTTTTTTTACCAAATTAATTTTAGATTTTTGTTTTGTTTTTCATAGTTTCCGCTCTGCCTGAATGGATCAAAACTTGGTGACTTTTTATAGAAATGCAGACTGAAGCAGAAAAAAAATCTAGTCTAAATGCTCATTAAAAAAAATTCACACCTTGGCTTTTCACAGTCAAAATCAACCTACAATGGGAAGTGAATAGGTAAAGACCCTAACACAGAGCAATTTTTAGTGTGTTGAATAATCTGTATCTACAGTATACAGTATATCACCCACAATGTTGAACATACACACAGACATGAAGGAGAGACTATAAAACGTCCTGAGTATAAAAGATCCACACACTTACACACCCAGAGGGAGTTGAGAGTCTATGACTGTAAGCTTTACTGTGAAAAACACATAAATAAATAATAAATAACTAGGAAGTTGACAATTAATGATTAGGGTAATGTCTAAATAAATATCCAACTGTATCAGCAACCTGGCCCAATACATGATAGATTCTTATATTTGTTTAATGTTTTAGCTTAAAGAAGTTTTTTAGTGTTGTGACATTCAAAAGTTTGCCTATTAGTTTATAGAAATGATGGTGAAATTAAGAAATTTGCATGTAAATACTCTAAAATCCCCAAATAAGTGCAGAAGTTTATTATTTCTACTTTCAAGAAATTGGTGTTCTTTCATTTAAAAAAAAAAAAAAAAAGTAACCTTAACCAAAAGGGTCAAAGGTCAGGGTCAAGAGTGGACCTCAACTCTTAAGCGCAATTATTTAGCAATTATTTAGGGGTGAATAAGATCAAAAATGACCACAAAACCTTTTTTCAAAACCTATTTTCAGGCGGATGGGAGCTAAAGACACATTCACAGTGTGTGTGTTGTATCTATGGAATAAGAGTTTCCTTCATTCATTCACAAGAGCTCAGGGTCTGTTTATTAAATCACATTCATCATACTGCATAATGATGCTTTTATCTGTACAGTTCAGTGCTGAACGCATGTCACAAGACCATCATAGGGCATTAGATATTTCTTTCTGGATTCATCTTAAGATGAAACTGTATTTAGATTTTTCATTAAAATGTGCAGTTTTCCCCTAAGAAATTGGTTTAAAAGCAAATGTGAATTGTGACAGATGTTTTCTTTAGTAGACGGTCTATATGTCTTTGATTTAAATCACTCACAACAGCCATGTGCAATCAGTTTCAAGGTATTCACATACTAACTGTTCATGTCAGATTAGTTTGTACAGTATGTACTGTATGACGGGACCTCAACAGGGTATGGAGTTGTTTTGCACGCAATTTAATGTTCCCGAAAGTCACTCGTCACAATTCTATACCACATGGTTTAAAGTACACCCAATATGAAAAGTCAACAAAGTCAAAAAAATCAATTAAACAGTTACACGCAATAATGATTGCAGAAAGCACAAACATTGCACTCAAAATGAGCCTTAAATGTAATGTAATAAGCCCAAATGCAGTAAAGATCCATTTCCAAAATAGCAAACGTAGAAAACATTGTAAAAACTTAATATATATATATATATATATATATATATATATATATATATATATATATATATATATATATGAAGAGTTAATTTGCAAAAACCGATTAACGCCACTTTAAAAAATATATATATATATTCTCCACATATAGTGCGATCTGAACCCAAAACGCATTTTGTCAAAAAAGCCTGTATTGTCCACTTTCAAGGCATCGCGAGTTCATGTTTTACTGCAGAAGCCGACAAGCGCCCTTGTTGTTTTTGAACAGAAGCTGATAAGTCCATTTTAGCGAATCAGCGCGCTGTATTCAGATCAGGTGACAAGGTTACTTTCACTTTGAAAAGATGTCCTAGCTGAGAGGAGTTTTGTCAAAGCTGACTAAAAGTGATTGAGGATGGATTGACGAACTTGATGAACCTATGATATCTTCTTCAGGGCGTAAAAGGAAAATAAAAGCTGAAACGTTTTCATGGAAACTTGAAAAAGCAGCGCGTTACAATGGTGAGGGAAAAGCTCGGTGTATTGCGTGTAATCACATCCATAAATCTATGATCACAACAACAACAACGTTTGTCAGGCATCTATTGTCATCTGAGGCGATTACAAAGATTAAACGAGTGTTTTTTTGTTTGTTTGTTTGTTTTTACTCTAAAACATGAAATGTGGAATTTTCTGCTTTTGCAATAAAACAAACTTTTAATATGTAAAAAAAAAACATAATTTCTATGAACTTTAATTTTGTAAATTTCCTGTATTTGTTTAGTTATTACTTATACTTATTATTATTATTATTATTATTATTATTATTAAAGGTGCCGGCGCGCACTGTAGCCTGTATCATTTCATATCAAACAGCAAAATAAACTACGTGAATGCAATGTCGTAATTATGCTGTCATTTAAGGCATGAAGTTACCAAAAAGGCGATTAAAGCTGCCTTAAAACTGTGTGCATGCATGCAATATGTTATATATGTGTCACATTTAAGAACTTGTCTCTGAAATGGTTTTAAAAACTGTCCTGAGGCACCCCAGCACTGTCTCCCTCATCTAAAACACCCGATTCAACTCGTCTGCTCATTAGTAGAGACTTTAAGACCTGAAGTGAGAAAATAAGATGCATGTCAGATCTGCGTCACGTTCAGCAGCAGCAGCTTTTAAAGCAATAGCAGGCAAATAATAACCAGCTGCTGTGATGTCTATTAATCCAAGAACAAAAGAAAAAAGAGGAAATCAATAACTTTTATAGCTTTAAGGGGTTCACCTATATTTAATTTAGAATTTAGTGTTTGGTAACAATTCATTTTCTCTATATTTCTGCTGAAGGGCACAGGTATGTCATTTATTATAATGGGTTCGTGTGAAGATTGTTTTAAGTTCACTTAAATTAGAAGTTAAGTCTAATAAATGTTAAAATTGATAGCTCTCAATTATACTGTAATGCTGAATGGCTACAGTCAATGGTTAAATATTCAGGGGGAAAAACTATTTTATAGAAACCTCAGTAGTATTGATATTAGTGATGATGGCCTTCAATCATAAAAAAGATGCCATTTAAAGAAATATACTGTCTTTATATTGTTTGTACATTGTACATTTGAAGATTGAATGTGAATTATTGCAATATAGAAGTATATTTAAAAACTTTAATGTTAGGTGTGATTAATTTTAGAAAAATGTGTGATTAATTAGTTTTTTTTTTAATCGATTGACAGCACTTTTTTATATGTATGTGTGTATATATGTTTGAGTGTATACACACATGTACATATATATATATACATACAAACACACACATATATAAATACTGTATATGTATACACACACAGATAGATAGATAGATAGATATAATATAATTGTAAATATAAAATATTATCTCTATTTACAAAAGGCCTTACTGAGCCTTTAACCTCTACTGAACTTAACCAATCAGAGACACTTCAGAGAGAGAGAGAGAGAGGGAGGGAGGGAGAAGAGAGCGAGAGAGAGAAAGCAAGGACAGAGTCGTGGAAGGAGGACAGATAAGTCGTCATGCCAAAGTGGATGAGTTTTAAACTTTTCAAAGAGAGCAGTCGTGTAAGTGAGCTTCATCTGATTGTTTCTATTTCTTTTTTGACTCTATAAGCCAAGTGTAGTATATCGGTCTCAGTGTGTGTGAGAGAGAGAGAGACGGAGGATATCAGGGCTTTATTGACCGAGCGTGTGAGCCGGTTGTCTGTGATCACGCTGGTTGAAGGTGTGGAGACTAGTTATTTTCTGAGCACTGTGCTGTGAAAGTGTTTTTTTTTTTTGCATGGGTGTTATTTCCCATGTTATTAGACATAAGTTGTATTCATTTATTAATATGTGAAATGAGTTTTATTGAAGCACAACAGCTGTCCCTCAGATGTTAGTTATTATTGTGTGTGTGTGTGTGTGTGTGTCAGTCAGCACTACAGCATTCCATAAGGACATTTAAATGTTACACTGAGGTTGATATAGCAGTGGCAGGAAGTGGATAGTCGACTCATACTGACATAAACTTCCATACACACCCTCTTTTTTACTATCATATTTAAAGTGAAAGGATAATTCTGCCCTCCCTCATGTCTTTGTTAACACATTTGAATCCATTGGGCTTTCTTACTTCTGTAGAACACAAAAGGACATGTTTTTAAGAATGTTTCTGATAATCTTTTCCAACTAAGAAGATAGAAATAAAATTCGAAGCAGTAGCCAGTGCGATTTGTTGTACAATAGATTTGTCTGAGGAACAAATTGAAATTCCAGCCATTATTTAATGAAAATGTCAGCCATGGCTTTCAAATATTAATCATGCTAAATCAATTTAAATATGTGGACAAAATATGTGTATTTTTAAATATACTTCAAAATAATGGGCAAAAATATATATTTGCTAAAACATGTTTCAAAATATATTTGTTAAAATAATTTTCTTCTAATATTTGTTTGGCTTTTGTTGTTATTTTTGAAAATGCATTTTAAAAATGTAAATCTTTTTCTTTTCTTTTTTTTTAACAACTTTGTTTTCTGTAACACATGAACTTAACATTTTTTAATAAAATCAGCAAAAAAATATACTTTACAATGTACAAAAAATACTACATTACAATATGTTAAAAACATAAATATTATTATTGCGTTAATATTCTACTAATCTAAATACTGTAAGATTGGAAATATATTTCAAAATGCATTTCAGGGGCAAGAAAATACATTTTGGTATATGAAGATTAAAACAAGCGTTGCCATAGAAGAACTCCTCTGATGATAAATGATAAAGCCCTGCAATCTGCGAGACCTTTCACATCGAGCCCATGTGATGTTTATGTCCTTTCTGACGCGTGATATTCTCCTTCTGAGACCCCAAATTACCTAGCAACCCGCCTTTCCTCTCGATCGCTACGGCGACCTGATACTCTGCCAAGCAGATGGTGTGAGAGTGTGGACGAGGATGCAGACTGAACGTATCTGCTGAACACTGACCAAAACTACATGCTCAATCACAAAATACACTACATAAAGCTTGTTGCATGCGTTTAGTAAAGTTCACTGCTTAACTATGGAATCAAAGGGAAACAAACAAATAAATAAATGAGAATTTAAATTGAAATTGAACAAACTTGCAATTGCAAGAAAAAGTATTAAGTATTAATATATATATATTTTTTTTTCCTGTTTCCCCCCCCTCCCCATATTTAACAGTGGCATTCTATTCAACGCCATTCGATTTCTATAAAATCCTCATTCAAAAAGTTTGCAACTTTATGAAATGTCTCTGTAGAAAATGAATGAGAAATATACTTTCAGAACCAAGACCACTGAAATCAGAGGCGTCATGCCCATTCAAAGTGATTTTGAGCCAAGTGGATTTTAATAGCCGAATAATAGCCGAATAATATTTTCTATATTTGATACAATCACACCAGCATGATTAAATCATTCAGCGTGTCATATCATCAGCTGTTAAATTCAAATCTCCATTTGCTGGCTTCGCTGAGCTAGATACAGACACGTTTTAAAGCACTGCGCATTATAACCAATCACACAAGATGCTGTTGAGCTTATGAATGCAATGACCAATCAGAGGTGTTCAAATGAGTCGGTGTTTTCTTCACTCGCTCGCTGACTGAATATCTCTTTCTGGCGAATTCTCTCGTTAGAAACATCAAAGTGCAGATGTGTGTATGAATCTGTAAGTAAGATATTAATTTCACAGTGTGAACAGCTTCAGTGATTTTAATGGGAGTATTTGAGAGTGCTTGAACTCTATACTGTCAGTGAAAATGTTCTTTGCTCTCTTTCCATACAATGAAAGTGTTATGATTAGTAGCCTAACTTACAATGTTTTAATATTCACATTAAATATAAAGTCAGTGGTATTAAAAATATGTTATGGCATGACACCCATATCTGTTACTTCAGTAAACAGACAGGTTTTTATGCATAGTTAATAGACTACATTATTAGGCTACTTTGACCATCATAATCTAGGTGACAATCGAGATATTTCATGATATAGTTAATTTTGAAAAAAAAAGGAATAAATAAAACAAGTGCTATTGTGGCTGCTTTCTTTTTCTTTTTCCTTTATTTTATTTGATATATTTTTAATATTATATATATTTTTTTTATTTCATTTTATTGTCTTTTTTTATTTATTATTATTTTTATTTTATTTTTTGTCATTGTTCTTTTAACTTTCATTGAGTTTAAATAAGTTATAAATAGGTGAAGCATTTTATTGTTGCCTTTAAGTCTTTGTAGTACATCCCTGCTAGGATAAAAATGCTTTTTGTATTAATCATCTAAAAGTGTGTTTAGGATCACTGCAGTATATATGGACTAATCTTGTTGCATAGACTCACTCTGCTGTCTAGTTCTGTAATCTTCACACAGTCTGGAGGAATATGAACTCAAATTAAACATTGACCTGCTGTGACTCATCTGGGAACATTTTGGTCATTTACTGGTTTTGCACTTCTTTCTGCTGGTTCGGATCTGAGCGTTGTATTTGGACTCTTCTGGCAGTGTTTGTGTGGTTTGGTCGGCTGATGGTGTGTTGTTGAGTAATATCAGCAGGAGTTGGATTAAACAGCATTCTCATTCAGCATGGTGCCTTATGATGTCAGCATAACATCATGTCCCAGTTTATAATTTGTACATTTTGTCTTGTGAATGTTTTTTGACCTGACTGATTTATTGTGGACACAGGTGTCCTAAAAAAGTAATCACAGCTTTGGTTTATCACATGAACACGACTGGAATTCTCACAAATGTGCATGATCCACTAACTGTGTTGTTTGATTTGTTTGTTTAAACACTTTTATATACTATTGCATTAACGTGAATATAAATACTAATTATATTTTCTTCTTCACAATACGACTATGAAATTCCACAGCACTCTCAAACTAAATATGGCTGCTTTATTAATGTTTTGTGCGTTTTATGTTTCTCTTATAAGAAGTGATTAATATGGTGTATATGTCATGTGTATAAGGAGCAGGAACTTGTTCTGCTCTGTGACCCTGCAACTCTGTTACATGTGACATTACATAACCAGCACAATCTCACACTGCATTCATTAAGAGTGGCCTCATTATGCCGGTGTAATTATTTAACTGTAACCCTTTGGTTCATAGTTCATACAGTCAGCAAATGACTTGTAAGAAAGTGGCACTTCTAATGAATTTACTGAATACGATGAATAAGACGACAGAATAGTCTTATCAGCCATTTCATATCATGTAAATAAAGTAATGTTAGTTGATCATCCAGAAAAAAAAAAATTAGATTTAATTGACTCATTTCTGAGCATGTAGATTAAAGTTAGCTAAAACTAGCACCATACAAATTCCATTTCTAAATAAAATGAAATAGATATCTACAAATATAACTGCTATTTCAGCTAGTTGCCCATACAACAATGCTCATTTCAATTAACTTGATGTACTAAAATGACTAAAGATTCAAATAAATAAATATTATATAAATATGAAAAAATAAAAATACTTATTTTTCAGTAAGAATATGAATAAAAACTAAAACTATAAAATGTGATACTAAAATAACACTTACTGACTGATCTGTCATAAAATTGTATTATGCGTGTTGTATTTTATTCAAAGGTTGCTCCTGAGACTTCATGAAGCTTATGAGACCTAATTGAGTTCTTAATTCAGTTTAGTTTGACTTTGTCCCATGTTTCTCCTAAAATTCATTGGGAGAAAAAAAAAAACTATTGAAACAATTAATGATGATTGTACATATTGAGATCCTGTGACTGCAGGAGAATCTGAGTATGTTGGCCAATCTGAATGCAAAAGCCAGGAGATGTTTGAATAGAAAACAAGTGAAATAATAAAATGAAACCACTTTTGTGACAAATTTTACTTCCATTAACTAATGAAACTAAATGATGAAACATTTTCATTTTGACTTCCTATTTTTTCCGCTGCTTTCTAGGTCTATTTTTTTTCTTTTTAAATCTTCATTATACACACTTATCTTTTGTCTCCTCTAAATAATGATATTTTTCTGACTGTATAGCAATCAAACAGCGTATTGGAGTGATTGTCGAGTTCTGTTGGGTGTGGAGCTGCAGATCCCAGTAGGACAATCTTCACTAGTTTATTTTAATATGAGCTTTGATCGCTTGTTAAGGCATGCAGAAGGTTTCTGTGGTAAATGGAGGAAACGGGGACATATACAGGAAATGCAGATGATGGTCTGATGTATCAAGCGGCTGCACGCTACATCTCAGTGAGGCTAGAGGAGTTTGTACTGCCCCAGTGATTGCTTTAGGACAGTGTCTTTCTGAGAGTGCGAGTCACTTGTCAGTAAGGCTGTGTTTTTTTTGGTTATTGAAGAGCTCTTCTTGATTTGCTGGATCATTCAGCAGATGTCTGAGTGTTAATGCATGTGATTAACACCTGTTTGTTCCTCCATCTGTTTACCTGAGTCTTTGAGCAGAAGATCTTCCGCTGATGTTTGATTATTAGGAGTTTTTAACAAACCACTAAAACTAAGCATTGCACTTTGTCTTGCAACATTTCTTGGTGCTATACAGACATGATTTATAACTCAAATAATGCAGTTTACTGAGGTGTTTATGCATGTTTTCTGAAGAAAACACTTGTGTTTTCTTCAGAAAAAGTTCAAATATTTTCTGGTTTGGTGTGTGACTTGCTATGGTTTGTCAGGTATTCAGCTGTTGTCTGTGTGTTAATATATGTGATGAACGCCACCTGTTTTGTAGCAGATGATCCTTTGATGTTGAATTATTCTGGCAGAGATTTGACCTTGTCATTTCCTCTATTTATCTGTCTTTCATTAGTGTGGGAAGGGCTCTGTCTCTTTCTCTCTGTGATAAAACACAAATGTGCTTTATTTATTGCAAATAATCTCACTTGAAATTCAGCCACTGCACAGATGTACTGTACTGTATATTGTTTTGGGGCATGACTTCTTCTGATTATGGAATTGTTTGAATTTATTTTTATATTTTTACAGAAATACACTGTGACCCAGCTGAGTTAGGTTTTTCATATATATTATGACTACAAAACAACATGTTAACTACTAGCATGTATGACATATTAAAATAAAGTTTTGACAAAAGTTTTAAAATGATAAACCTTACATTTCATACTTAAAACCATTTATAAGAAAAGATGAGTCTTTTTTTTTTTTTTTTTGCTTTGATTTGAGCAGTAACGGGAGACAGGCCAAAGTGGGCGAAGATACAAATCTTTGTCATTATTTTATCTTTCTTATTAAAAACTAAGATCAAAGATACACATTACAAATACATATAATATATAAATAAAACAAACAGTGCTTTATTTCCAGGTACAATAGTTGTATTTAGCAGGAGCATTCAATAAATTGAATCAACAAATATAAAAATAAAAAAACTATATTGTCTGATTCCTAAAGCAACTGTATTTAAGTAGTGAGGGATTTTTCTCTTTGTGTTTTGTTGTTTTATTAACGTTAAAGGAATAGTTCCCCCAAAAATAAAAATTCTGTCATGTGTCTGTCAATTCTGCCATGATTTATTTTTATACCATAATTTACTCAAAAGTTGTTTTAAACCTGAGTGAGTTTCTTTCTTCTGCTGAACATAAATGCTATTGTGAAGAAGATGGACAACCAAACAGTTGCTGGTCCACAGTGACTTCCATAGGATTTGTTCCTACTATCAAATTCAATGTGGACCAACAACTGTTTGATTACCCTCATTCTTCAAAATATCTTCTTTTGTGTTCAGCACAAGAAAGAAATTAATACAGGTTTGGGACAACATGTGAGTGAGTAAATAAACTATCCCTTCAATGACAGTCGGCAGAATGTTTAGTACTGTCCCTTTAAGACCTGCACGCATCTACAGACATCTACAGAGTCTGTATGTAAACCTTGTGTGTTTTGACAGTATTAGCGCAAAAGATAACTTAGTTCAGTAATCAGGCGCTGTTTGAAAGGGTTTTAGTGATTAAACATAATTTAGCGAATTAAACATTTAACCGGCAAGGCTTGTATGCAAATAATGTACTTTTGCGATCGTGAATAAATGCAGCGTCCTGTCAGAGTAACTCTATCTGTGTATGTCGTGTTGTACAGAATATAGAGACGGCGGCGCAGAACTGTAATTGATAGAATGTTTTCTGTAGCACGATACTATATTATTTCTTCAAAAGCAGATCGTGGAGAGATTTTATCGTCCACGATCAGAAATCATCATATTGCACACCCCTAATTCATTCATATTTTAATTCATATAATTTCCCTCTTTAAAACCGTTCACTACTTTCCGCCATATTTTCAAACAAAACGAATCCTACGCTGCATGCTGCGACTGTGTGAGATTGTTACTACCTTTGCTTAATGCTGGACAGTATTTAGGTGAGTTTTTATAATCCTGGTAAACAAATGGTTTTAATCATAATATAGAATATTAAACGGTAGGCACTAACTGTTGGGAATTTCATCTTGTGGAGTGAGCTTGGCAACCCCTTGTAAATATTTAGCGACCCCTAGTGGGGGTCACGACCCCCTACTTGGCCAGGTTGGGAACCACTGGTCTAGTGAACACTACAAAAGACGCTATTCAAACAACAGCTCCAGTGGCTTAGCAGTCTTTTTGACGCGATCGCCCCGGGTTCGAATTTGCATTTTGCCAAACTTTTTTCTCTCGCTTTTTCAAATCTCCTATTACATCGGAAAGGCATTCGTTTTCAATAAAAATGAAGGAAATAATCAAAAAGTTGAAAATAAAGGATCAGGTAGGGTTAGGGTAGGTGTAGGGAGGGATTTATTGTCCCAATAAGGCAGCAGCATCTATTTAATAATTTGAATTAAAATGTATCATTTACACTCAATACGTTATTATTGCATACTGTTTTATAATGTACTACAAACTGAAGTGCAGATTGCAAATATTTGCATTAAATAGTAGAAAGAAAAAGAGAGAAATAAAGAAAGAGAATGAAAATAGAAAATGTCTCTGCGAAGAAAAAATGACGGTTTTGTCAACATTTAGTCAAACTACAGCCCAATAGGCAGTTTCTCATCACACCTCTGACCTTATATGTGATACTTTTACAGCTGACTTGGCATCCATGTTAAACACCAATAATGATGAAACACGTGGACTTGCCAAAAGCAATAATGTACATGTCAGCTAGATCAGTCTTTTTGCTGTTAATATTTGAGAGCTTAAAAAGCTGTAAAACTGATAAGAGATGTACACTCTGAGCAGAGTTCATGTATCCAGCAGCCATAACGTCCACTCACACACACAGTGTTTTTCTCTTCAATCACTGCTGAAATGCCACATCTGATCAGGAATCAGTTTCCTGTTTGTGAAGAGTCCCTACTGTAACAGATGAAGACTTCCTCTTTCATATCTCTCTTGTTGTCTATCTCTGTTTTTTAAATTTTCATTCGGCATTCACTACATGTCCTTTTTATTTGAGTGTGTAGTAACACAGTATGCCAGTATTGAGACATTTTTATAATATGATGTTGTATAATATTTTTTTTCTTGACCACTTTGCTATTTGTGACCCTAGAGCACAAAACCATAAGTAAGCATAAGTAAGTAACCATAAGTCATAAGTAGTATGGGTATATTTGTAGCAATAGCCAACAATACATTGTATGGGTCAAAATGATAATTCTCTTATGCCAAAAATCATTAGGATATTAAATAAAGATCATGTTCCATGAAGATATTTAGTAAATTTCCTACCGTAAATATATCAAAACATAATTTTTGATTAGTAATATGCATTGCTAAGAACTTCATTTGGACAACTTTAAAGGCGATTCTCTCAATATTTAGATTTTTTTGCGCCCTCAGAGTCCAGATTTTACATTTTCACATTTTATCCGTGTGTTTACATTTAACTGAATACATCTGATTTCCCCCTTTGAGGCTAATATAAACCTCAAATCTGGCACAAAAACCCCTACTAAAATTATTCTGTCTGTTCCTTTGCTCTGCGCTCTAGCTCTCTGGAGGGTGTGAGCTGACGGTGGTCCTGCAGGACTTTGTGGCGAGCGGTGCGTCTGAGCTCAGTGTCCAGACTGGTCAGACGGTGGAGCTGTTGGAGCGGCCCAGCGACCGGCCGGGATGGTGTCTGGTACGGACCACAGACAAGAGCCCTCCTCAGGAGGGACTGGTGCCCAGCAGCGCTCTGTGTATCTCTCACTCTCGCAGCAGTGTGGAGATGGACTGCTTTTTCCCAGCAGGCAAAGGTAAGATCAGGAGCTTCTCAATCGACTGAAAGATTCTCGGTTCTGCTCTTGTTTTTAGTAGATAAGCATATGTAAGGTCCACACATTTGGCCCAAAGAAGGTATCCAATAGTGGATGAAGGTTTCCTGCGTGTTTGGTCTTTTCAATGTGCAAAGTTCTTCAATTTAAATTAAACTCTAATCTGACTCCATTTTATTATTTAATCTGACTCCATTTTATTATGACCTCGTATTTAGCTTGAAATGCAAATTGATTGTCTATTTCTAATTAGTATTCTTCTGATATTTGATTATTCTAGTTAACTCTTGACTTTATATTTACTCGTTCATTCGGTTGCTCATGTTGCTAACAAGGATACAACAATTGACTAGAGTCAATAATTACAGAGTAAAACAGAATAAGGTCAAATGTAACAATTTATTATCAGTCAGGTAAATACTGTATGTGTTATGTCAATTACATAGCCAATTCAAAAAGATCAAATCATATCAATATAAAACATTGAATTCTCAAAGATAAATCTACGAGTAAAGGATGCATTCCTGACTTTATAGAAATACATAGTGTGAAGTATTGAGACACACCACACTACGGGCTTCTGGCTACAGAATCGCCCCGAACCTTTTGCAACATTTCCTTAAGTACTCTGACCAAGATAAACATCCCTCGACAATGGAGACAGGAACTAACAATTGGAATTAGCTTTGATCAAGTCGAGTTAACACCTTTTGGGACAGAAGGTAATTTGCATGAAAGGTACTGGGAACTGACCCACCCTCTACAGTGTGCAATACATCTCTAAACTCTTAGGATCTGTATTACCTTTTAGTTTACTTCTTGTAAGAATGAGACCATTGTACCAGACGCCCTGAGACAATTCAAATGATACCAAACATGACTGTAAATATCACTTGCATTCATGTAGAACATTATATTCTACTATCAACCATTCTGAGTGAGCTGAGTGAAGGGAAGGATGGGTGAGGGGAAGGAAGGGGATGAAAAGGAACTGATGCATATATGAGAGAGGCATTTTCCCACATTTTCTCTCAGTGGGATGTGGAGACAGATGTCTGTATGTTAATGCACTGTGTGTGTGTTGTCCATCTTAGAAGTTCAAAGTGTCTGAGGTTCTGTAATTCTTACACATATGATTTTTAAAGGGGTCATATGATGCGATTTCAAGTTTTCCTTTCTCTTTGGAGTGTTACAAACTGTTTGTGCATAGATAAGATCCCTGAAGTTGCAAAGACTAAAGTCTCAAAACCAAAGAGATATTCTTTATAAAAGTTAAGACTCTACCACGCCCCCCTAAAACGGCTCATTCAAACACAACCCCACATGTCTATGTCATGGTGTGGGAAGGTTTGCAAAACACTGCCCAAATGTATACGCAAAGAAAGAGGGTGGAACTATTATTCTCGCTCTAGTATTGTTGCTGCCGCCGGGTCCATGTCATGGAGACGCTGTTTTTAGTTGTGAAAGCGAAACTTCTTTGTTTGGGCTTCCAAAAGAGGACACAACTAGAAATCAGTGGTTAAGTTGTATTTACAACACTGTTCCAGAACAGTTCAAACCAAATATTAGAGTGTTTTCAGCGCGTTTTACGGAGGACTATTTCCTGAACCTGGGAGAGTAGCCTACAATGCTGGCTTGCACAAAGGCTGTTTCTATAAAGTGGGGCAATTCCAACTTTGCAAGGATGGTCTGACACTTCTGACTCAAAGCCTGTAAATATGATTTCTTATTTAAAGAATTTGAGTAGTGTAGAGTAGGGGTCGACCGATTATCGACCTGGCCGATTATTGGCACCGATATTAAGCATTTTTATGATAATCGGCATCGGTCATTTTCAAAACCGATGTGCCGATAAAATTATTTAATTATGAAACGCGCTATTTGGCTCTGATGCAGCCTGTCGGAACTCACCACTCTGTGGCCTAGAGCAGTCTCCGCCCACCGCGCATCTGATTTGTTGAGAGTCAGGAGTCCAACCAATCAACGTGGAAGACTAAAGGCGCTCTCACACCGAAAGCGCTTGCTAACTGGTGCTGCTTCATCACGCATCAGTTATCTCTCAAAGGCAGCAGCAGACGTTGCTCAAGTTGCAATAAATTACAATCCACTACACTGAAGTTGTAAAAACCTCAATATTATCTATTTATGATTTCCGAGATGGGGGAAACGCAGGGGGAATCGCGGAATCCAGTCATATGGAATTTACTGTATAACGCGGAGTCACGGAATTAGTCAAAGTTTGGATGAATTAATCAAAAGTAGGTCAGTACACTTAAATCGACTCATGATATGGACTATCTGTAAACATTAAGCTGCTAAAAGACTATTTAAATATGAATTCTGCATGTTCGGCGTGTCTCTGTATATGTGAAAGGCACAGACGCGCGGTTTTGACACACACACACACACACACACACACACACACTGAAGTGCGCGACGCTCGCGGTGTATTCCGCATCTGCCATGTCACTAAATGAGGACATAAATACATGAACATCATCCCCAGAACTGCTCTGAGAGTTACTTCATGAGCATTTGACTGTTTCGTTTGAGTAAAATCATATCATAAATAAAGTCATATCATAAATAGGCTACAGAAACTTAAGAGGTCCTCATGGCAACCCGTCAAAATAAAAGTTCGGTTTATTTACTAATGCTACTACAATTATTAACTTTTGTTTAAAAGAACAATCACACAATACGCTATTTCTTACGTTTTAATTTTAATAGTAAACCCATTTGTTTGCCAAAAAATAGTTCAACTCTCATTTGATTAAAAGATAAATTAAATGAATGTTTTATGCCTTCATTTGCACTGCTCTGTAAATGAAAACTAATGGAAATTACTGTCACATAGGCCAAGACTAAGATACTGTCACATAGGCCAAGATTAGGATGACGGAAATTGGGACATTTCAATAGGCTATTGAACCAAGTGAGCCTATAACAGGCTATTAGTGTTATAGTTTCATTAAAATTGTTGCGGTCTTCTTCACAACTTCTACAATGGAGCTATGAAGACAATTAAATTATTTACACTTATTATATACATTGCGCTTTTTAAATTAATCAACTGATGTGCATTAGATGATGAATTGAATAGTCACCTCTTGTAGGTTATGATTTAGTCAACCGAAAATAATTAATGAAGAATTATGAGAGGTTATGCTATTACACATACATTTCTAACATGAAAATTATTGAAGCCAAATACTTACATTTCCCCAAGCTGTTTAGCTGTAGTATTTAGTATTCATAGGCTTAATCATGAAGCATACAGTGGCCCCACTTTTAACTCTCTCTTTATATATTACCCTTATTGTAGATGGATGCATGGAGGAAGACAAGAGTAAGAAGTGCAACCAACACTAGGGAAGGCCGTTTTTGTCAGAGCCCTTGTTATTCTTAATTTTGACATTCATTTTCATTTTTACACCAGACATATATATCGGTTCAATATATCGGTTATCGGTCTACTTGGTCTGTAATAATCGGTATCGGCATCGGCCCTGAAAAACACATATCGGTCGACCCCCTAGTGTAGAGTAGTGCTTGTTTGTCATTTCTCCGATCACAAATGCAGACATGGTAATGTTTACACGGCGTGATGCAACGCGACGCGCAAAAAGACAGTATAAGGCCGTGTTCACACTTGGCGTCTTTTTTGACTAGAAAAAGTTGACGAGCGATTTTTTTTTTTTTTTTTTAAATGAAAAACAAAGCTGGCAGCGTCTGTTACAAATAGCAGCTGAGAGCGTCTTTTGTTGTCATAGCAACAGCTGTAACAGTAGCCTAGCGCTGTGTACTGCAGAAATGTCAAGAAAGAGTAAAAAGTTGGCTCTTGCGTTGGCTTTTGAAGTTAACGGGAAAGAAAATGTCGATTCACAACGACGTTTGTGGGTGAACGACATTATACGGGGAAGGAACCAATATTATGATAGAGTTTTGTGCACATATCATACAGCTCCTTGTGCTCCGAAACTAGTACGAGCAGTCTATCTACCGGCACCTTTTCCATTTTTCTTCTTGTTGTTATGGAAACGACAGATCTCGCTACTCGCTTGTCATTGGTCAGCTGTCAAAAAGGCGCTTGACGTAGGGCGTTTTTTCAGAAAAGTTGAAATTTTTTTCAACTCGAAAAAACGCTCTGAACTGCAGAAAAAGACGCCGGCGGTGGCGTTTTAAAAAGCGCTCAGGACTTTTTTGAAAACACTGTTTACTCCATAGGATTATAATGTAAAACAGGCGCCGGCAGCTTCGAAAAAGACGCCAAGTGTGAACACGGCCTAAGTCATTATAATCAGTAATTATGTCCCCACTGGATGCAACAAATGCCTAGTTTATAATGGGTTTTTATCGTTTTTGTATCGTCGCGCCGGGACACGGCATCACAATACGGTAAGGGTGTAACATTTCCATCTTACGCTTGAGGTATTCGGCCAATTACAATGAACTGGATAGCTGGCCAATCAGAGCACACCTTGCTTCTCAGAACGATGAGCTTTGTAAAAATCAACGCGTTTCAGAAAGTCGGAGCATAGAGGAGCAACAATAATGTACAGTATGTGGAAAATAATGTGATTTTTGAACCTTAAACTGCATAAAACCATTGCATTACACCCAATACACAAAACAATGTTATATGACCCCTTTAAGCATATGATTTTCTTCACTTAGAGTATACACTACTGTTCAAAAGTTTGGGGTTGGTAAGATTTTTTTAAATATTCTTGAAAGAAGTCTCTTCTGCTCACCAAGGCTGCATTTATTTGAGTAAAAATACAGTAAAATGCTACTAATGTGAAATATTATTATAATTTAAATGAACTATTTTCTAGATTAATATATTAATCAAAGTTGAATTTTTTTTTAATCATCATTACAGTGTCACATGATCCTTCAGAAACCATTCTAATATGCCGATTTTCTGTTTAAGAAATATATTATCAATGTTGAAAACAATTGCTTCTTAATATTTTTGTAAAGTGTTATTTCTTCCCCACAAAGTTAATAAGAACAGCAGTTATTTAAAACAAAACAAATTTGTAACATTTAAATGTCATGTTTGATCAATTTAATGCATCTTTTCTAAATACAAGAATCAATTTCTTTCAAAAACATATGCATATCTTTCAAGTGTTTGAGGTCAGTAAGATGAGTTATAGCCTATGTTTTCATTTCATTTTTTATTTATTTATTTTTTTCCCAATCTGATCAACTAATGAGTCAAGAAGGAGATGCTTTCATTGTTTGTGATGTTACTACTGGTTTGTTTCTTTGTTGAGTGCATTGCATTGTGGGATACAGTGTTCCAGTTCTGTTTGTATGCCAGCAGAAGCTTTTGACCAAAAGATTATGAGAAACATAAATTCAAGTGTCAAGTGTGTCCGGACCTGTGCTAGTGTACTTCATACTGCAGAAACTTTATGAGTGCTAAGGTAGCATGTCATTCTGAACCTTCCTGTGGTGACAGTCCAGCCAGTAGCCTGTCCAAAGTGCTTGTATTTTGTGGATTTTTCGTCTAAAGCAGGGAGCATCAAACTTGATCCTGGAGGGCCTGTGTCCTGCAGAGTTTAGCTCCAACTTGCCTCAACACACCTGCCTGGAAGTTTGAAGTATACCTAGTAAGACCTTGATTAGCTGCTTCAGGTGTGTTTGATTAGGGTTGGAGCTAAACTCTGCAGGGACACCGGCCCTCCAGGACCGAACTTGGTGACCCCTGGTCTAAAGAACACAATGACCATTTTGACACTACTACTTTTGTGCCCTAGAGGGCACCATAGCTCTACGCTGTCATTAGTAGTCACTCGGGTATCAGACAAAAATGCCAGTGACTCCCTAAGCACTCATGACATTATTCACAGCATTAGCATGTTTGTCTCAGTGCAAGAATGACTTGATGTCCTGATTCCCTCAGTAAATGCATGATGCTGGGCACACTTGCTGTTTATTTTCGGTAACATGAGAGGTCTCAACACACAGATACTTTGAGGCAGTTTACCCCAAACAGTGCTGCGATCCTATTAGCATCAACATGATCTCCAGCTCATAGGATACAGCACTGAAGATTTGTTTCTAGTCAAAATGAAAAAAAAAAAAGAATTTATATAACTTTTATAATGTGGGACATTTCAGAGTAAATCAGGATGAGGACTTGATTGGAGTTTTTTCCTCAATGAATCATGCACAGTATTACCAGAAGCATAAATTAAGGAAGTGAATGGTCTGTTTGCTTATTGACTGCAGAGCAACATTCCAGTAGACCCTTTCCCTTGTGTTCTTTAAAGGAATAATGGAAAGTGTCGCATTACTACTCACTATTACTATTACTCACACTGGAATACCCTAAAAATGGGAAGTAATGAAAGTTTTATGTGGAATGTGGAACATTCCATTTCCTTATGCGTGTTGCAATTTTACAGTCATTTGTAGTTGCTGTAACTCATGCGATTCAGTTGCTGAAGTGGAAATGTCAGTGTCTTCCATTATAGCTGCCTTCAGCCTCGAGATTTAAGCATAATTCATGATTTGTCAGCCAAGTACGTTTTTTTTTTTTTTTTTTTTTTTTTGTGGAGCAACGAAGCTAACACAGTCACTTTTGAATGTAAAATCTCAAATGTTTTTTAAAACGTTTTTTCTTGGTTATGCTAATGTTACTAAAAACATTAAAGGAACGTTACCTTTTTATAATTTTGCAAACATTATAGGAATGTTATTCTGAATGTTCTCTGAATGTTCTGAAACAAGTAGTTAATTAAAAAAAAGTCGATGACCATCGAACTAAAAAAACACAATGTATACTCTAAACAAATGATTTTGGAAGAATGTGTTCATAAGAGTCCTGAGAATGTTTCCTGTTAGCAGGGAAACTGTTCGGAAGGCTTTGGGTTCAGCACATAAGATGTAACGTTTCTCATTCTTTTAGTCTCCTGGGTTTGAGGTCAGGTTAGTCAGCTGTGTGGTTTGATTGTTGCGTGCAGAGGTGTGTGTGAGGAAAGGCTGTTTTGCACTGCTCCTTTAATATTGGGTCTATTTTAGAGTCTGCCTGATTTGCATAACTCCTCCTGTCTGTTGTGCTGTGATACTGTGTAACATAACCATAAAGATTCCGCTGAAAAATGCAAAAAGGGCCTAACGTAGAACACCTTGCAAGATGCCTCAATATGGAAATGAAGGCAGTGTCCATGCAGCTCTGCAACATAACACAACTATTACAGTCAGAAATGGTTATTGAAGAAATTCTTCTCCATTTGATAATGCTGTCCATCTAAGTCTGAGGTGTGTGTGGGGCTGAGTTCCTTCTCTAAAGCCTTAAACACACTGCATGATTCTCAGCTGTCCCAGACGAAAGACTGGCATCGTGAAACAAATCGTGGCGATTTCTGTGATCGGTGGGCCTGTGTCGTACAGTAAGAGAGGTTCAAAGACGGCCGTTGTCACAGTCTTGCGACCAAAGATAACCTACGATAACCAATAAAAAGGCCACATGAAATCAACACGACATGGTGCTAAAACATAAAACTGCTTACCTCAAGCTCTTATCCCTTCCTCTTTTTCCACTTAAACTTTTTTCAGCACACATAAAAACTACAACTGCTAAAGTGTGATTTATCATGCTCTTTTTGTTTACCACTAGCGTAATGCTGATGACGTTTTATTCTTTTATAGTAATGTACGTCGTATCGTACGAGTCAATAGGTGTCATCATCGTACAGTCTACACACATGTTGTAGCCAAGTTTATTAGATCCATGTCTCACAGTGTGGCGTGCAGTGATCTTATAGGATTACTAAAATCGTGCAATGTGCCTCGGGAACTAGACAGCTAGAAACTAGGCAGCTGTAATAAGATGCATGCCAAACCAGCACCTGCCCATGTAGATGTTGATCAAGATGTTGACTTTGATTCAAGATCCTAAAAAGATTCCTAAAAGTGTCCTACATGGATCTAATGCATCTCTCCGGTCAGCAGCAGAGGGTTAGGGTTTCATCATTGCAATTTGCTGCTGTTTGAGTGGATGTTCATGACTTACTGAACTGGCAAAACTCTGGAGCTATAACCACCACTCTTGTGAGAAATTAAGTACACATTAGCATACTTTTAAAAAGAGTGCTAAATTCGGAAAAAACAGACTTTAAAAGAGCACACTATGTTTAATTGTTTAATTTTTTAGGGGTTTTGTTTTGGTAACACTTTATTTTAAGGTGTCCTTGTTACACGTTACATGCACTGACTATTATAATAACAACAAATTATGCATAATTACATGCAAGTAACCCCAAGGCTAACCCTAACCATATAGTAAGTACATGTAGTTCATTAATATTACTCAGTACTTAAATGTATAAATTAGGGCCGGGACTCGATTAAAAAAATTAATCTAATTAATTAGAGGCTTTGTAATTAATTAATCGAAATTAATCGCATTTTAATCGCATATAAATATTTGACCTGAGAACAGTGAGAAGTAAGTTTTTTTTATATGGATTTTTACATTTCCCATCCCGTCCATGTTCACTGCGGTTTGTTTTTGGCTGTTTCTCAATATGCGTTCTTCAGCGATTTTTTTTTTTATTTTTTTATTTTTTTTTTTTGGGATTCTTGCTGAATTTTTCTCTGGGTTTTTTTTTTATTTTTTTATTTTTTATTATGAAAATCAAAAAATGTACAAGCAAAATAGGCTTTAACTGAACAAACTTAAGACATAGAAAAAAAATCACAATTTCAGATACAAGGCAGACACAACTAAGTTATATACAGTGTACATCATTAACATCAATAATTAAATATGATTTAGAAATAAACTAAATAAATAAATAAAACAAATAAATAAAAAGAAAATACAGAAGGGGTTACAATATATTATGAGTCACTAAATTGGTTGAAAAAATTAGCTAATGTAATAGCTTTATTACTTTCAAGTGTATGTAGAGAAGAAGCAATAATTCTAAGCTCATTTATGAAATGAGGTATGCGTTCTTCAGCGATCTTGCGTCCTTGTGTTCTCGTTCTACGTCATCATTAACCGTCGAAGTTCAGTTCCAATTCTCAAGAATGCAAGCATAGATATATATAGAATGACAACGCAAGTACAGAGGATGCATGAAAGTGCCCGAATATGTTCTTGAAACTGAGGATGCATCGAGTGCAGACTTGAGAGAATCGAGCCGTTAGAAATCCCAGAAAACGCTGTGGGTGGCCGGTGTACGTAAGCCTGTAAGCTTTAAAGTCGCTCTCACAAATACTTAACGGCTCTTCAAGTTGAAAGTAAACATTTATCGTTTTGTTTTGGTTAATTTTAATAAAGTTATAAGACCCGGAGAAAGTCTGCATTTTTATTGGCATATTAAAATGAATCTGAACAGTAAAACATATAACGCTGTAAAATAAAACAATACAATTATATGAAAGTAATATCTATAATAGTATGAAATGTTTTAATAAGTTATGACATTTTGTAATATTTATTGTTCATTGGCCGTTTCTTATGCTGAGACTATGCGGTCAGTTAAGCAGGCCATCTCAGTTCTCATAAGTGTGCGTTCTGTGTTCTCGCGTCCTTCCGAGTTCGTTCTTCCAAAGAAGCCTGGCAAGACCGGTTTCCACGAGAACGCAAGTCCGTTCTTTGCGCTAGTTGGTGCTCCAGTATAATCGGTCCGCCGAAACTCATCCAGTGAGAAACGTTCCGTGGTGCAAAAATAAGTGCGATTAAAATGCGTTAAAAAAAATTAACGCGTTATTTTTGTGTAATTAATTAATCTAAATTAACGCGATAAAGTCCCGGCCCTAGTATAAATACACTATAACAAGGACACCTTAAAATACAGTCTAACCGTTTTGTTGTTGTTTTATTTTTAACTTTAAGTACAGTAAGATTTACTATTATGTAATTTTATTATTATAGTGACTTTGAAATGTAAATAAATTGTGCTGACAAGCATTTATACTAAACTAAATTATACATTAATTGTTTTAAATATTATATAGATTATTAAAAATAATGTTTTAAGATGTACTTAAATTTAATTTCATATTACAAAGTGCACTTTTAGCATCTTATGATACAGTCATGGATGTGTACTTTCTTTTTGGTCTTTTATTTAATCATTTATTTATTTATTTATTTAAATCTACTTTTAAGATTTGAAGAACACAAGTGCACATTCGATACAATTATGCACTCTTCTCTTTCACAAATTTTAATTTACCTAATGGTTAGAGAGTCGGACTCGTAATCGAAAGGTTGCGGGTTCGAGTCTCCGGCCGGCAGGAATTGTAGGTGGGGGGAGTGAATCTCCAGCACTCTCTCCACCCTCAATACCACGACTGAGGTGCCCTTGAGCAAGGCACCGAACCCGCAACTGCTCCCCGGGCGCCGCAGCATTGGCTGCCCACTGCTCCGGGTGTGTGTTCACGGTGTGTGTGTGTGTGTGTGTGGATTTGTTCACTACTCACTGCTGTGTGTGTGCACTTGGATGGGTTAAACGCAGAGCACGAATTTCGAGTATGGGTCACCATACTTGACAATACGTCACGACTTTACTTTTTTTTAACTTACTTTACCATTTTCTTATAGTTCCAACAATGACTGATTTATGTCCAGCTGGAATCAGAGAGCTTTAACTGGTGTTTTAGTAATTGATTAATTGAATGTAATTAAGTGTGTGTGTGCGTGTGTGCGTGCGTGTGTGCGTGCGTGTGCGTGCGTGTGTGTGTGTGTGTGCGTGTGTGCGTGTGCGTGCGTGCGTGCGTGTGTGTGTGTGTGTGAAGTCAGTTCTCCTCAAGTTCACACAGGTGTCCTGACAGAGTATCCATAGGTGTAGACAGTCACATTAACTATCAACATGATTCACATGTGGTTTACATGTCTAAATGCATTTTGGCGCTACTGCACATAAGGGCTGTTTATACTCTCATGCAGTTATCAGTTCTTTAAATCTCTGACCTGAATGTGTTGTTTATTACTTAGAAACAGGCATGTACAAAAGTTTTTTTTTTGTTTTTTTTTGCTTGTTTTTTTTTATTGTGCGGGCTGATTCCTGGCATTCCAGCGACACAGTATTGCGTCACACAGAAAGTGACAATTCTCCTGATAACACAGTTTAACCTGCTGCCACAACAACAACAGCCAGTCATTCTGTATCAAGTTCGTGTAATCTTCACTCATTCTGACATGAACTTTAGGCATCAGTGAGTCTTTTCTCTCTTGTCCAGTTCAGAAGTTCAGCTCAAGTTATCGGCACGGGAATGTGTGTTTCCTTTTTCACTGGCTTCTCATTTAAAGTGCTTTCAGAGAAGTAAGAGAAAAAAGAGTCGGAGAGAGTGTCGACCCCTGTGATGCCCTGTAAGCATACTATAGCTGGACACATTGTCATGGGTTCATGTTATCACGTCAAGCAAACTGACTGCGGCCTTTGTCTGAAAGTGAAACCTGAGAGTCCTGTTGCTCCGCCTCTGTCTCTCTCTCTCTCTCTCTCTCTCTCTCTCTCTCTCTCTCTCTCTCTCTCTCTCTCTCTCTCTCTCTCTCTCTCTCTCTCTCTCTCCCTTTAAAGTCAGGCTGAATGAGAGTAATTACTCATTGGTGCGAGTGCAGTCCTCCAGGAACATCTCTCTGTGTTGAGACATGCATCTCTGAACGGTCATGAGGAGTGATAAGGGTGTGAGCTCCTGCTGCGGCTGGATTCTCACTAAATGCTGCTGCTGCTGTCATGTAGGAGGTGGGTTTCACAGATGCTGTTCTAGACCTGGTCAGTGCAGAACTAATATACATAGTGCAAGTTTGTGGCACAACAAAGGCTTTATGCATATGATGTATACATGTACTGAGCTGGTTCACCTATGCGACCTGTAGAAGTGTGCTCACCTGTACTAAATGTGAACTTGTAGTGTACTCCAGATCTTAAAAGTATATTTGGTAACACTTTATTTTAAGGTGTCCTTGTTGCACATGTTACTTGTACTTACTATTATAATAACAATAAATTATGCATAATTACATGCAAGTATCCCTAACCCTAACCATATATTAAGTACATGTAGTAAATTAATATTACTCCGTACTTAAATGTATAATTACACTGTTACAAGAACACCTTAAAATAAAAGTAACTATATATTTTAAACTGTTTTTTTATAAAAGTCCACTTAAGTGTACCTTAAGTTCACTTTCATGACAGTTTAACAAACTTAAGTAAAAATGCACTTTGTAATAATGTGAAACTAAAAGTTTTAAAGTACATTTTAAATTATTGTTTAAATAATTGTTTGTCTTTCTTTAAAGAAGTACACCAATTTTGCTGTTGACTAACATGCTATAGCATGTATAAAGATGTTAATTTTAACTGTAATGTGATATTTGATATTACATTTCAAGTTAATATATTTTAAATGTACCAAATTGCAACTTCACCATTGAAAATGTATACAGTGCGGTGAAAATGTTTTTGCCCCCTTCCTGTTTTATTTATTTATATATTTATTATTTTTGTATATTCGTCACACTTAAAAGATTCAGATCATCAAACAAATTTTAATATTACACAAAGATAATGCAAGTAAATACAAAATGCAGTTTTTAAATGATGATTTCATTTAAGGGAAAAAAGCGGTCCAAGCCTACCTGCCCCTACGTGAAAAATTACTTGCCACCTCCTGTTAAATCATGAAAGAACTACCACATTATTTTAGAAATCTGAGTTAAATTTCACTAGCCAAACCCTAGCCTGATTACTGCCAGACCTGTTGAATCAAGAAATCACTTAAATAGAACCTGTCTGACAAAGTGAAGTATGCTTAAAGAGCAACACATCATGCCGCGATCTAAAGAAATTCAAGAACAGATGAGAAACAAAATAGTTGACATGTATCAGTCTGGAAAGGGTTATAAAACCATTTATAAGGCTTTGGGACCCAAGCGAACCACAGTCAAAGCCATTATCCACAAATGGAGGAAATTTGTAACAGTGGGGAACCTTCCCAGGAGTGGCCGGCCTACCAAAATTATTCCAAGAGCGCAACGACAACTCATCCAGGAGGTCATAAAAAAACCCAGAACAACATCTAAAGAACTGCAGGCCTCACTTCCCTCAATTAAGGTCAGTGTTCATGATTCAACAATAGAAAGAGACTGGGCAAAAATGGCATCCATGGGAGAGTTCCAAGGCAAAACCCACTGCTGACCAAAAAAGAACACACAGGATCATCTCACATTTGCTAAAAAATATCTTGATTATCACCAAGACTTTTGGGCAAATATTCTGTGAACTGATGAGACAAAAGTTGAACTTTTTGGAAGGTGTGTGTCCCATTACATCTGGTGTAAAACCAACACAGCATTTCATAAAAAGAACATCATACCAACAGTCAAACATGGTGGTAGTGTGATGGTCTGGGGCAGCTTTGCAGTTTCAGGACCTGGACGACTTTCCATAATTGATGGAACCATGAATTCTGCACTCTATCAGAAAATCCTGAAGGAGAATGTCCGGCCATCAGTTTGTGATCTCAAGCTCAAGCGCACTTGGGTTATGCAGCAGGACAATGATTCCAAACACACCAGCAAGTCCACCTCTGAATGGCTCAAGGAAAACAAAATTAAGGTTTTGGAGTGGCCAAGTCAAAGTCTGGACTTAAATCCAATTGAGATGCTGTGGCATGACCTTAAACAGTACTTTTATGCTTGAAAACCCTCCAATGTGGCTGAATTAAAACAATTCTGCAAAGAAGAGTGGGCCACAATTACTCCACAGCGATGTGAAAGACTCATTGCCAGTTATCGCAAACGCTTGATTGCAGTAGTTGGGTGGCACAACCAATTATTAGATTTAGGGGCAATTACTTTTTCACGTAGTGCCAGGCAGGTTTGGACAGCTTTTTTCCTTTAATAAATGAAATCTTTATTTCAAAACTGAATTTTGTATTTACTTGGGTTATCTTTGTGTAATATTAAAATTAGTTTGATCTGAATCATTCAAGTGTGACAAATTAGCAAAAAATTAAAAAACAGGAATTAAAAAAACTTTTTCACACCATGGTGAGTACAAATATATTTAAATCCATGACATACAGTGCAAGTTTCAATTGCAATGACCTTAAAGTATATTTTAGAATACCATAAATACTTGGCAGGACATTTGACACTTTAATGTACACTTTAAATATATTTCAAAGACAGAAGTAATTATGAAATTACATATAAAGTTGCACTTAAATTCTACTTAAGTGGGTCAAAAATGCATGCTTATGTTCAACTAATTGTATTTTATATTAATTTGATTAAACTAATTAACATTTAATTACAAATAACTTGCAAAAAAAGTGTCTGGAAATATTACATTCAGTTTGCATTTAAGTATATTATCTTCATAATGAGCAATCTACTTAAAAAAAAAAAAAGTATGCCAAAGTGTGTTTCTTTTTCTAAAGTGATAGTTTTATCTTGCATGTCTTTCATATCGCTGGCTCATGGTTTAAAATTATATTGGCTGTAGAGCTGCAGTTGTTTACTCTGTCTTGTGTCATGGGTAGATGAGGGTATGCTTGTATGTCAGGCTGAAGTACCTCTCTGCTCCTCTCCTTGCCAAAGCATTAAAACAACATAGAAAGTGATTTAGAATTTCTGAACATTTAGTAAAGCCTAGAGAAAATAATAGTAATAATGAAACTAAATAAAAAAAAATATTATATTATATAAACACATGGCTAGATATAGCAAAGAAAAATTGTATTAATAAAATATTAATAAATAATTATAATAATAAATAGATTATACTACAGACATCATGTAACAACTCAACTTAGAAATTTGAACATTGTATACATTATATACATGTGTGTAGGTCTAATGGGTGTGTGTTTATTGGCTGTTTGTTTCTCTCTGGCTGTCCCTCAGGAGATGACAAGATGCTACAAATCTTGCAGCTATATTAGAACATTTGGCTTCTTCGCCAAGAATGAAACTGAGTTTTTGGGTTGGATTACAGGTGTTAAATTGGGGGAATATTTTATTAATTTTGGGGTAGTAGTGGTCTCTGATATCTTTATATTTTGTGCATTCTGTGAGGAAGTGCAGCTCCGTCTCCGTCACTCCCAGGATGCAGTGCGAGCAGAGTCTGTCCTCACGGGAGAGCCAAGTCTGTCTGTGCCGGCCCGTCTCTCCGGCCAGACTGTGTTCACGGAGTCTGTACATCGTCAGTGTTTTCCTGAGTCTCACATCACTCACGGCGCTCAGGTAGATCGCAACAGTGTATTCTCGATTTAGGGGTGAATAACATTCCAGTTTGTGCTGGTTTTTAATTGTGTTTGTCCAATGGGTGATGTACTTGTCTTTTTCTGTGTTTATAATGTGTGTGAGTGTGTGTGTGTGTGTGTGTCCTGAGGCTGGCTGATCTCTGTGTGTGTGTGTGAGCTCAGTCAGTCTCAGCACCAGCTGGCACAGGTGACTCTTACTTACACTCGGCTCTTGGTGTTTTAGGGCTTTGTAATGGTATGTGTTGGGGTCGCTTGTTTTTATGTGTTTCCAGAATTTCAGGGTTCTTTTTTGGATGTTTAGAAGGAGGGGTTTTTCAGCTTTAACCCAAAGGGTGGCAATTGAAATGCTTAACTCTTTTAAAAGTATATTGTCAATTAGTAAAAGTGTGTTAATTATGAAATTCTAGCATTCGCTTCTGCATAGAACTTGTGAAACAACTTATAAACTGACAGCTGCAACTTGGGCCTTGTTCAGACCATCAGTCTAAATCAGATTTTTGTGCATATCAAATTGCAATCTGATCATATTTAGCAAGTGTGAATGGCAAAAGCTACAAGCTACATTTCATATGTGTTTTGAAACTAAAATTGCATTTTTGTAAATCCTTTTCGGTGTCACTTTCTCACGCCACAGAAAACATAAGACATTGTTTGTAGAAAACATGTTGAATGTCTTTGCAGAAACAAGGTTGTGTTGTTGCGAACTGCAAGCCAAGCAGAAAAAGACAATATACTGCTAGTCTACACACCTCTTAGCGTTTTGAGACTGATGGAGAAACGGCAGCACAGAATAAAACCACTCATTCCAACTTCCCACCTTTCAGACGGCCACTGTCTCATAAAATGTATTATAATTCATATAATAAATGTATTATAATTATTAACTTATAATAATAAGACAACATCTGTATTGAAAACTGTGTTGCTGTTCTTGTTGTTTTTGTAAACATAGGCTTACCAACGCGACGTCACTGCCATAGACAACAATGCAGATAGTCAATAAAAAGAGAGCGCTACGGGACAATCAGATCTGAACAGTTGCAGTACACCGTGCGGACAGTCAATACACAATCCGATCAGATACACAAATAATCAGATTTTCAACACACTCCTGCAAGATTCAGTCCCGCTCCTGATATTTCCTCCGGCTCCCGCCTGCAATTTTTACTTTTTGTCTCACTCCCACCCACAAACTCCCACAGGTAGAGACCTACATGGACTTTTCAGTCCCATTCCAGTTAGATTCTGTCTTGCTCGACTGTTGTTAATGTCTAAATAATGCAAGATAAATCTAAAAAAAATAAAATAAATGAAAGACATACAGTACAGTATAATGTAATGAGCACAGAGTTGAATGACTCTCTAAAGTCTGGCACAATAAGCTAAATAAACTGTCATTATTAGACTAAGTTCAATAATGAAGGAATTTGGATAGCCACTGTTACTTGCTGTATTGTGGTTTTGTCTATTGATTACTCAAATTACACATTAATTTTGGTGTTAAGTGTTGTCATAGTAACATATATTTCTGGGTCTGAGGTCGTGAATGGCTTTGAGTGAAACGTCCGGGTTGTCATCTAGTAATTATGGCATGAATGCATCAATGCAGTGCACTTATTACAGGTTCTGTCCTCTGTAGTAATCTGAGATTCTCATCAGGGGTTACAATGGGTGATAGTTTGTGCTTCACTCCTTGAGCACTTCTTATCTGTTTTACTAAATGTTCAAACTTTATTTTATGGTCCAATTCTTGCTATTAACAAACCATTAACTATGATTTTTGCCTCAAACTCCTAATATGCTGCTTATTAATAGCTAGGAAAGTAGTTGGTAATTGTAAGGCTTGTAAGGTAGTTTAAGTATTGGGTAGAATTAGGGGGTAACACTTTATTTTAGGGTCTCTTAACTAGTTGCTTTATTAGCATGCATATTACTAGAATATTAGCCATTTATTAGTAGTAATTAAACACATATTAATGCCTTATTCTACATGACCTTATTCTAAATCCCTAATCCTACCCAATACCTACATTTAACAACTGCCTTACTAACTATTAACAAGCAGCAAATTAGGAGTTTATTGAGGGAAAAGTCATAGTTCATAGTGAATAAGTGTTCCCTATTTTAAAGTGTTACCAATTAGGGATGTAGAATATGGTCATGCAGAATAAGGCATTAATATGTGCTTTATAAGCAGGGTTGCCAATTTTCACAACAATACCCACCCAATTGCTACTCAAAACTAGCCCAAATCTAGCCCAATCACGTTTCAAGGGGGTTCCCCTTTAAAAATTGCGTTACGGGGGTAAAACACTTACACATTTGTCTTGGCGGGGTTCCCCTGGTAAACATTCTAGTGGATAAATATCACATTATTGAAGTAGCTTCAACCCATGGACTTGTCATTGCCAAAAGGGTTAGGTGTCTTGGTGAAGGATCCCAACTTAACTTTTGTCCTGGGACTTGCAAATAGTTATCAAGTCAAATAGTTGACTAGACTGAGCCAGTGTTTGCTTTATGTAAATTATCCTCCATATGCATGCAGCTTCAGCGGGCTGATGGTCAGATGGAGACGCTGTCCCTCGCATGCCCCACCGAGATGTTGTGCGTGAGAGTCAAAAACACCATATCTGTATTTCCAGATTAATTCTGCATCTTCTAGTAGTTGACACAGACTCAGAATGTAGATAACTAGGGTCTTATCACTGTATACTATTCAACATATAGAAATATACCCAGTCTGCACGGGCCTGATGCATTGCGTGCTTTACAGTATTACAAAAGACAAAATGTGAAGGAATGCAAAAAATCAAGCAGGACATGTCCCAAACAAGAAACCTGTAGTAGTCTACACCTCATGGCGTTTAACACGAGGTGGTGATTAGTTTGTCGGGCACTGTCTCACTTGTAGTATTTAGACTGTGGCATAACAAGTATGCATCATTGTGATTTTGGTATCGCTCATGTAATATTATAGTTTTTTGTTAATAATCTGAATTAGATTTTTTTTTTAGTCCCACCTAATATTAAGTGGCCTTAACTACTGTGTACTTGCATCAAAAAATAAGTACAATGAGTTTGTTCATATTTTATTGCAAAATACTTTTATGTATTCACTTAAACTTTACAGTTTGTAATTAAATTTTTTTGTCATTTGTATTATTTTTAAACTCAATATAGTATTTATTTATTTATTAAGTTTAGTTATTTTAGTACTTCAAGGTAAACAAAATGAAAATGAGAAATGTTGCAACTAGCTGAATATGTCTATTTAATAGGGACCAATTCTCATACCATATTTTAGAACACTTAATTGTACCTCATACCTAAACATAACTACTACCTTAATAACTATTAACACGCAGCAAATTAGGAGTTTGATGCAAAAGTCATAGTTAATAGTGAGAATTGGACCTTAAAATAAAGTTTGACTATTTAATTTTATTAAATATGTATTTTTTTCTAAATGTATTTAGTTTTAGTTAAAATTTTCAAAAATAACTTATATTGTCTTTTTTACAATGACTTCCAACACATCTCATCCAATCAGATTTTAGCACTGAAACTGTCCATATATATAATTATAATATTTAATTATAATATACATTTTTTTTTATGTATTTTTTTACCCTAATGTTATGTATATGTATAATAGGCGTCATATTATTTTGACGTCATGTATAGACGTCAAAATAATTTTGTATATAGTTACTTTGGTAACACTTTATTTCAAGGTCCTTGTTACACGTTACATGTACGCACTATTATAATTACAATTAATTATGCATAATTACATGCAAGAAACCCTAATCCTAACACCTAACCATATGGTAAGTACATGTAGTTAATTAATATTACTCAGTACTTAAATGTATAATTACACTGTGACAAGGACACCTTAATATAAAGTGTAACCGTTACTTTGATTACACTTGTGTTACACAATTATGCTAAATTATCTGTGTATGTGCAGCCTGGTCATTCTGTCCAGGGCTTGAACATGACTCCTGCGGTCTTTGAAGAGTAAATTAGTTCAAATCCTCTTTTCATCAGAAGAGCTTTGGTGGCTCTTTGAAGATGGCTTTAAGAGAAAGATAATGTGGGAACATGGGAATGATTCCCTTGTTTTTCTTCCTCTTGAGCGCTTGGGACATTTAGAGTCAGTAATGCCTGTAATGTACAGTCAGCAGAAATGCGTTGTGAGGTGAGGTGTGTTTTCAGGTTAAAGCATGTGAAACTCCTCACCTATGAATGGAATGCGGTCCGTCTGGACTGCCTGTGTGTTTCAGAACCAGCTCGGCTCAGAAGAATCTGATTTTGTGAAGTATCTGGAAAAATGCCACACGTTTTAAAACATGCCTGGGTTTCTATTGACAGCGAGGAATGTCAGTGCAAAGACTCAACAACCGATAAGAGGACACATCTGCCTGTTTGCTTCAGTGAAGACTAAACCATTCACTCAGACGCGCCTCTGTGTGTCAGGAAGTCGTGTGGGAAACGCCACATTGTTCAGTCAGCCTAGTCTCATGGCATTTACGTACCTGGGTGCACTTTTTAGCGAGACACGAAATGCGTACCAATTACTGCAGTTTCAGTTTCCTAAAGAAACAAACACTAGAGGCAGTAAAACTGTGATACCTTTTACTCCTTTTCACACAAATTTACGGAGTTTTGATTAATAAAGCTATTTTTCGCACAATTACTTTAAGAATATCATGTTACGACTTCAAACAATATTAATATGCTGGGAGATTTGAAAACTGCTTTTGAATGTTAGCATCGCACATATCCAGCCTCGTAACTATGGGTTTTCATAGATGGAAAGTTTGTTCGGTAGCTTACGGAGTACAGAGCCGTACTTAGAAGGCGAGGAGCTCCGGTTCGAATCCCGTGTAACTACGGTTCGACAAAAGTTCAAATCTGCATAAAAGGAAGTAGAAATGGCACGGTTGCATCAACAAATGTTTTTATACCAGTTTTGCATTTGTTAACACTATCGGGTAGGTTTAGGGTTGGGTTTGGTGTAGGGCATATTTCCAACACGATAGAGCATTAACTTTTAGGGACAGACCCCGGATATTTGAATTCTGAACCGCCGCAGAACGTACCTGTAGCAACATAATAAAAACACAGCAATATGTACCTATATCAACATAATAAAAACGTGCCATAGGGTTCACGTATTTAACCTGTGTTTTAGCGCCACTCAGTGGACATTCTCTTTGAAACTGCGGCGAAATGTGCAGTAAAGTACGTAAAAACGGTGTTGCACAGAAAATGCACAGAGGTACGTATTTTTATGAATTTATGAATGGATAGTACATATTTCTCAGATAATGAATCTTTAAATTTAAATTGAAACCTAAAGCTGAAATAATTTCTTATTGTTGTCTCTGCGTATTAAGTTGAGTTATGATATATTAGTTGTACTATGTGAAAAAAAAAAAAAAAAAACATTCTTCCGTTTGCTAGAAAATGCAGTCGCTGTTTTCCTGCTGGAAAGCATAGCTGGAGCCACAATCAGCATCCAGGAGCAGAACTACTAGTTTTAAAGCAGATGTTGAGAGTAAATCCTGGTACATTTACTTGTCCAGAGCATATGCTTCTAAATGACAGCTTGCTTATTAGTTCTTGACTTGTTTCACGTTGTTATTGTTCATGTCAAATTAATAACCATGACATCATCACTTTCAGTGTTTTTTATGAGAAGTATGAGGGAGTATCAGTCACTCTTTCACAACAGCGCTGGGAACTCTGGCTCGTATGAATTGTGTTAAATGAGGCCACTGTGTCTTTCAATTTTAACACAGAGTATTTGGACATTCAAGACACTTACATGCAAAAGAAGCCATGTGTGGTATTTTTTACTGCACAGATCCACTGGATTAAGTTTCAAAAGGCCAGTGAAGTACCTGTGAGTAGCAGAGCAGACCATGAAGGAAGTGATGTCACAATTGGTGATTTATAATCTATCGATGTCTGTATGTAAATATACACACACATTGTTTTTCTTAAATACCGTAGTACTGTAAAAGTCAGTTTATTCTTAAGTTACATTATGCTTGTTAAATAAACACTTAAGAAAGCTGGGAATGGAAAAGAGTCCAAAAGTACCTTGCTTGACAGTGTCAGTAAGTTAGCTTCTGGGATTTTTAAACAATTCCTGAAAAATCCCTCACATGCAATACCTTCCAATGACAAGTTAAATTAATAAAATTCACTGACTTATTTTAATTTATAATCCACCTCAAAAATATAAATTGTGTCATAATTTACTTGCCCTCATGTCGTTCCAAACCTGTATAAGTTCCTTTCTTATGTTAAACACAAAAGAAGATATTTTGAAGAATGCTGAATCAAACAGTTGTTGGCCCCCCATTGGCTTCATAGTATTTTTTCCCCTTACTATGGAAGTCATTGGATTCAGCATTCTTCAAAATATCTTTTTATACAGATTTGGAATGACATGAGGGCGAGTAAATAATGGCAGAATTGTCATTATTTAGGTGAACTATTCCTTTAATGTGAGAAATATTTGTATAATTTAAGTTGTATAAAATAAACTGCATAGAGTATTTACTGTATATTGTTTTTGTTTGAATTGTTCATGTCACTTTCATCTACAAAGGTCACACTTATATTTTTAACTTAGTGCATGTAATGTTGCAGTTCCTAATACACTCACCTAAAGGATTATTAGGAACACCATACTAATACTGTGTTTGACCCCCTTTTGCCTTCAGAACTGCCTTAATTCTACGTGGCATTGATTCAACAAGGTGCTGAAAGCATTCTTTAGAAATGTTGGCCCATATTGATAGGATAGCATCTTGCAGTTGATGGAGATTTGTGGGATGCACATTTACATTTACATTTATTCACATCCAGGGCACGAAGCTCCCGTTCCACCACATCCCAAAGATGCTCTATTGGGTTGAGATCTGGTGACTGTGGGGGCCATTTTAGTACAGTGAACTCATTGTCATGTTCAAGAAACCAATTTGAAATGATTCGAGCTTTGTGACATGGTGCATTATCCTGCTGGAAGTAGCCATCAGAGGATGGGTACATGGTGGTCATAAAGGGATGGACATGGTCAGAAACAATGCTCAGGTAGGCCGTGGCACTTAAACGATGCCCAGTTGGCATTAAGGGGCCTAAAGTGTGCCAAGAAAACATCCCCCACACCATTACACCACCACTACCAGCCTGCACAGTGGTAACAAGGCATGATGGATCCATGTTCTCATTCTGTTTACGCCAAATTCTGACTCTACCATCTGAATGTCTCAACAGAAATCGAGACTCATCAGACCAGGCAACATTTTTCCAGTCTTCAACCGTCCAATTTTGGTGAGCTCGTGCAAATTGTAGCCTCTTTTTCCTATTTGTAGTGGAGATGAGTGGTACCCGGTGGGGTCTTCTGCTGTTGTAGCCCATCCGCCTCAAGGTTGTGCGTGTTGTGGCTTCACAAATGCTTTGCTGCATACCTCGGTTGTACCGAGTGGTTATTTCAGTCAAAGTTGCTCTTCTATCAGCTTGAATCAGTCGGCCCATTCTCCTCTGACCTCTAGCATCAACAAGGCATTTTTGCCCACAGGACTGCCGCATACTGGATGTTTTTCCCTTTTCACACCATTCTTTGTAAACCCTAGAAATGGTTGTGCGTGAAAATCCAAGTAACTGAGCAGATTGTTAAATACTCAGACCGGCCCGTCTGGCACCAACAACCATGCCACGCTCAAAATTGCTTAAATCACCTTTCTTTCCCATTCTGACATTCAGTTTGGAGTTCAGGAGATTGTCTTGACCAGGACCACACCCCTAAATGCATTGAAGTGAAGTGACATTCAGCCATGTATGGTGACCCATACTCGGAATTCGTGCTCTGCATTTAACCCATCCAACGTGCACACACACAGCAGTGAACACACACCGGAGCAGTGGGCAGCCATTTATGCTGCGGCGCCCGGGGAGCAGTTGGGGGTTCGGTGCCTTGCTCAAGGGCACCTCAGTCGTGGTATTGAGGGTGGAGAGAGAAGCAACTGCCATGTGATTGGTTGATTAGATAATTGCATTAATGAGAAATTGAACAGGTGTTCCTAATAATCCTTTAGGTGAGTGTATAGTTACTACCCAAATGAAGAGTAACAGACTGACGGCACATTATAATATATTTGCCAAAGTCACATTTTATTCAGAATTTTTGTATACTTGTACATGTTAAGTCCCATTGTGCGGTTCTGCAAAAATTTATTGCAGGAGCAGGACTCTAATGTGTCAATGGGTAGTTCCTGTTAGCTGGTTTTGCTTTGTAGTAAAAGTAGTCATATGATCCAGATGCTGCTTTCTGTGTAAATGTGATGTGACCACTTAAAAGAACAAAGAACTCTCTGTCTGTCTCTCGGTTACTGAGGCAGCAGCAGGAGAAGAGTATGTGTATGTGTAAAGGGCAGTGCTTAATGACTGCTCTCATTAAAGCCTCTCTTTACTCCACACGTAATCACACACTCACAAGACTGCACGTCTGTCGTCAGTCAGTCTGTGTTATTACGCAGGTTCGCTCTTCAAAAAGCACTGTAGCACTTGACGGGATGCACTCCATCAAACAGCAGATGGACTCGCACTGCTGTGATGGCTGGTTCTCGTGAATGGCTCACATGTGTGAAGAGCAGCGTTCGTTCTGTTTAAGCACAATGTTCAGTTCAGACGGCTGTGATTTCTGCTGAATCAGTGTGTTGTAGTCAGTGTTGCCAGATTGGACAATTGACGATTTCCAGCCCAAAAGCTCATAAAAACATTGATCGGAATAAGCAACGTAATTACATGTTTCACACTTGTTCATGCACATACCATGACAGTCAAAACTGTGTCATTCTTTGATGCATAATGTATGATAATCCGACAATAAAAAAATAACAATAATGCACTTGCCTTCGTGTCGCTCCATTTCACATAGAACTAGAGGAAGTATTTCGTGAAGTTCATATTGAACATAATACAGAACTTTGCACAGTCAAAACTAACAAGTCCAGCAGCTTTCAAGTATGTACCAATCTGGACCGTTTAAAAGATAAAAGACAGGATCGTATAGATGTAAATGGATTTTGATTTAACTGTGCTCTGATTTCGGAGTTGCAGTGATAGAGCCTTCGTGTCACCTCTCCCTCAACAGGTGTAATTCACGTTTTGAGAGTTAAAACACTCTCCACTCTAATTAAATTTATTTAGGCATTATGATCAATTATACAGTTACACATTCAAAATCAGATCCATTATCGCGCTAAAAGCCCCGTCACTCATGAATGAGCACTTCTGTCTGCTGATCATGATTGGCTCAATTTGCAGCTGCGACGTCAGCATCATTACTAGTCGTCTTTGCAGTGTGTGTGTGTATGTTTAGTAACGTCATGATGACTGATTGGATGCTGTATATGCACACTTGGGCTTGTATGTTTACCAATTAGTCTGTATAATTTATATGTTTGAAAACCGCCAAACTGACCCCAAACCAGCCCAAATATTGTCCACCCGCCCAAGCCAATATTTACCCTCACAATTGGGTGGAAACCCGCCCAATCTGGCAACACTGGTTGTAGTAGAAATTCCCTTGTTTTCATCACAAGCTTTATGATCATCTCTCACAAGGTCACTTCCTCTAATAAGTCAGCCATTAAAGGCCGTACTCAATACACACAGATGTCATCAAAAAAATGGGCTTTTGGAGAACAAGTCCTTCTGCTGGTAATGATACTTGATCTTATCATGAATCGGCTTGTATGCCCAAGAGAGAAAAATACATGGAATGTTTTCAGTGATGCCTCAGTGAGATGCGCATTGTGCATGATTAGAATTAGGAATGCACTTACATTTAAAAATGTCCCTGATAACCATACTAATTTCACATGATGAGCAATGTTATATACTGTTTGCCTGTCTCCTGTTTGTTACCTAATTAGATGGATACTGATCATTTAAAAACCTGCTGATATTAGCAGTTATATTAAGCATCATATACCAGTTTATTTATAGAATGAAATGTGATGCATTAAATTTGATTTAATTTATAACTAATTGTAATTCAGTGATCACCAATTTTTGAACACACAGCAGAAAAGACTTTGTTACAATAGCCTACAATCGTTTTATATGATATAGCAGTCACCGTGTCAAAGAGTTAGATGCAATGTTCTTTAGTAGTGTGGGTAATGTCTGCTAGAAAATTGACTTTGTTAGGTGTGTGGTTTGCATTTGTGGAAGGTGTTCAATAACTTTGAACGAATGTGTGTATAGTGTTACATTTGAAGAGAATAGCAGTACTGTGATGCTCTGTAGGTGTTTTCCGTTCTTATCTGAAATGTTTGTTTATCGTTATTCACAGTGAATTGTGATATTTGGTTTCCAGTTAGCAGGAGTCGGTTAATGTTGGGCTGGTTTTAGATTTGAAACATTTGGCATTGCTGATTCTTCCTGTACTGCACTTCTGTAAGCTGTGTCTGATTGAAGGATACGGTCTAGGTTTAGCCCTTGAGTCCATCTATTGCTGATACTGCTGAAAACTTTATTTGTTGGATTACTTTGATTCCTCATTTTAATTTCCTTTTAAGCAGATTAACTTGTCTATTTATACTATCTGAGAATGCTGTTGAACACCGTAAAAAGTAATAGAAACTGGATGATAGGTCCTAGTGTTGATGTATATATTGAGAAGAAAAGCGGGCCAGGCACTGAACCCTGAACCTCTGTGGAAATTTAAAGGTACACTAAGTGATTTTTGCCAAACGATGTTGATATTTGAAAGCACCAGAACAAACATGCCCATACCCCAACAAGACCTCGCCATTTTGAAATCTCCACCCCACACGTACGTACGCAACCATGGCAACGATGATCACAAAAACAAGTGAAGATGACACACAAGCATATTCAAACAAAAGCCAACCATGGATAAGTTGTGTGAAACAAAGCAAAATCAATGTTACACACCTGTCAAGAAGAAACAACGCAACCTCGGCGTCCAATTCGAGCCCTTCCTGCTCCTTGAGTTCTCTCCACCATTGGAAAGCTCCGATATTTACGTGGGTCCTTCCTCTTACCTGATCGTAACCCTTCTTTTTAATGTTTTGTTTCTCTGATATTTTCCTCTTTATCTGCCATGTCGATCTGTTAATATCTGTCCTGTGCACTCAAATTGAGCGCTCTCTTCTCTCTATCATTGTAAGACACTCCCCCTTACTGCTGATTGGGTACAAGTGTGTTTTGGGACTCTGTCCGACACTGTGGTCAAAAGCATTTTTAAAAAAATCACTTAGTGCACCTTTAATGTGACTTAAACACATTAAAATAACCCAGAATAACCTTGAATGAGTACTGAGTGCAGATTCCAAGGAACCAAGGCTTGAGATGATACACAGGAGGATTTGGTAGTCTGGTTTCGAAAGCTAGGAGATTGAGTATTGATAATCTGAAAGTGGGTCTTGCCAACTGCAGAGCTTCCGGACTGAGTCCCTATTGAATGTCCTCTTTTGATGCCTGACTAAAGCGAATTTTTGTGACAGGAAAGAAGAGAGCTGATTGAAAATGACTTGTTTAAGTGATTTTGAATGAGACTGGGAGGAAATAAATATTTCACTAGTTCACTTGGGTTAATTCAATTGATTCAAACTTAATAACTCTCGTAATAAACATGTTTACTAAAGAATTTATTTAAGTTCCTTGTCTGTTAGACTTCCATTGTAAGTTTTTTTTTTTATTTTTTTATTTTTTTTTTTATTGTAAATATATTTTCTGCTTTTTTTCTTTAACAATCTGAGGGGTGAGTCTTTGGAATATCTTAATCAACAACATGCCACAGATGCTGTCCACAGTCAGCAGTCAGTGGGGGCGTTTTCCCCCACTCTACCCTATTGCTTAAAAGTTGTTTTAGGCCTGATCATCACCTTCATAATGAACTTTACTTTCATTCACCCTTCCTCTCTGTTCTTTTGTCCTACAGAAAATTATGCAGTTAGCGGCCCAGAAGGGAAGACAGAGTCCGTGACCACACTGCAGCCGCAGGCGTCCATGAACTCCCTGCAGAGCAGCTCACCTGGACCAAAGCGCTCTGGAAATACACTGAAAAAGTGGTTGACCAGCCCTGTCCGGCGCCTCAGTCACGGCAGCAACATCAAGAAGATCCCTAGCAAACAGAAGCAGAAACGTGATGGACGAAAGAGCATAGATCTGGGGCCGCCTGAACTACAGGATGACACCCTGGAGGAGGTACTGTACATTTTTTCAAATTACTGTTAAGTTAATATTTTTTATACTACATTGAGGAAAAAACTACAGCCATCTGATTGAATTAAATTATAATACCACGACCCTGACTTATCACATTTTTATACCATGATAATCCAAAGAACTTCAAACATTACCATTATTACTATGGTATGTCTATCAAACCATGATGATAATCACTATCCCTCCAATACAGTGTTTTTGTTCTCCAGTTCTCACATGGCCAGACCAGGACCTTTTTGTATATTTTGTTGTTTTGCATAGGTGTTTTTACTTTTATTTCAGCATTAAAGTCTCCATGAGTCTTTTTTCCCTCAACTAAGTTTTTTAAGTAGGAAATATATCATCACTTAAAAAAAAAAAAACTGATTGTCCCAATAGAAATAACAAATTACAATGTTTTTAATTACACATCAATAACAGCTGTTACAGAAATCCAGTGCAGTCTTATCAGTAAAGTCAGGACAGACTGAGCTAAATCACCATAGTTTATTTAATGAATGTTTGGTAACACTTTAGTATTCGGACCAATTCTTACTAGTAACTAGTTGCTTATTAGCATGCCTATTATTAACATATTGGCTGTTTATTAGCACTTATAAAGCAAAGCACATTCTGCATGGCCATATTCTACATCCCTAATGCTGCCCAATACCTAAACTTCACAACTACCTAACTATTAATAAGCAGCAAATTTGGTGTTTACTGAGGCAAAAGTCATAGTTAATGGTTTGTTAATAAAGATAATTTGACCTTAAAATAAAGTGTGACCAAATATTTTTGCAATTCCATAAGAATTCCCTAAAACCAGAGGTGTGTAGAGTACCCAAAAACTGTACTCAAGTAAAAGTACTTGTGGAAATATTTACTCAAGTAAAAGTAAAAGTAATAGTCTGAATAGTTACTTGAGTAAGAGTAAAAAAGTATCGGATAAAAAAACTACTCAAGTAGTTAGTTACTCAGTCCGGAAATGCTACTTTGGATCATATACTGAATATAGTCTATTTTTATTTAGATGTATAGATATTTAGATACTATATATATATATATATATATATATATATATATATATATATATATATATATATATATATATATATATATATATATATATATATATACACACACACACACATAACTGCCGTTCAAAAGATGTTTTTTTTAATGTAATTTATTTCAGTGATGCAAATGAATTTTTATCAGCCTTTAAGCCAGTCTTCAGTGTCACATAATCCTTCAGAAATCATTCAAATATCTTGATTTATTATCAATGCTGTTTTTTTCAGCTTTCTATTCATAAAAGAATTGTGAACAAAACGTCACAGGTTCCAAAAAAGCAGCAAAACCCTGTTGAAAAAAACCAGCATATGCTGGTATAGGTATGTTTTGAAGCATGGGATGCTGGTTTGGGCTGGTTTAAGCTGGTCCTAATATGATCTGACCAGCTTAAGACCAGCTAAGGACCAGCATAAACCAGCAAAAGACCAGCATAAACCAGCATCAAAACATACCAAACTAGCATATGCTGTTTTTTTTCAACAACACTGATAATAAATCAATATATTAGAATGATTGCTGAAGGATGATATGACTCTGAAAACTGGAGTAACAGCTGATTAAAAAATCAGATTTGCATCACTGAATTAAATTATATTTTAAAGTATATTAAGTATATTAATTAATTATTAATTATGTTTTTTGTATGTATATAACCTCTGACATGGAGAAGAGAGAAATCTCCTCACAAGACTGCTACAGAACATCTGAACATAACGAAATAAATGCATATGACGGGTCTTCTTCTGTCTGTTCCGCAAAATGTAAACAAATGTGGCCTTTATTTCTGCAAGCGTAAATATTGTTAAAATATCAACATTAATTGTGTCTAAGCAAAGGCATTCCTCCTGGAACTAACGCGGGTTTGGCGGGTGTTCATTTCATACTCTGTGACAGCTTATTTAATGAATTAATTCTAGATTGTATTTAATGTATAAGGTACATTTACAAAAAACTGGTAATGTCATAGTGGTTCGTGTACTGTAAACGAATCTATACCTGTGGAACCGACAGCACACGTGGTGTTCATCTAATGAAGATCTTCATAGCTAGCAAACCATAGCCTTTGCAGATTTGCTTTCAACTGACTGTAGATCCAAAGCCACGTCTTCAACGCTCTTAATGTTCATAAACTTTCTGTTATCTGAGTGAGAACCGCTTCAGCGTGCGGCAGGGAAATGAACGAATTATTCAAATTGATTCGTGAACCGATTCACTGGTTTGCCAACTGGTTTGATCGAGTCGTCGAACAGAATTGACTCAAAAGAATGAATCATTCGCGAACGGATATCGCTCGTTGCCCAGAGAAAGGTAGACTGCGCGTTTGGAATAAATTTAAGCATTTTTGCATTAAGATAAAGTAACGAGAGGAGCGTCGCCCACAGTAACTAAGTAAAAGTACTGTTTTTTCACTAAAAATGTACTTGAGTAAAAGTACCCAATTTTAAATATACTCTAAAAGTATTAGTTACTCAAAAGATTTACTCAAGTAAATGTAACGAAGTAAATGTAACTCGTTACTACCCACCTCTGCCTAAAACAAGGTTTGTTGTCAATATTTTACATTTGTGTAATAGCATGTGGTGACGGTGGACAGCAGCTTTTACGTCAGGGTTTTATAACCGCTCCTTCATTCTCCATCACCATTTTTTTATGCAATCATGACCATACAGAGAAAAGTATGCTGTATTATTGGCATATTAAAGGGCTGCTATTGCCCCGGCAGCAGCCGTTCAGATCGGAGGGTGATGATTAGCCTGACTTTTTAAAGCTGTGTGCCATATAATGTGCTGGTACAAAAGAGCCTCTGTATTTCTCAAGCAGGGTATGTGAACCCCACCACAATGGCCCATATTAACCGCGTCTGCTTTCTTTCAGAGCAAATTCTTCAACAACAAACTCTGAGCTTTTAAACTAGTGCACTGAAGCCAAATAATAAAGCAATAAACCACTCGAGGCTGTGTGTTAGTTACAGTGATTTTATCACAGGTAAAGAATTTTTTTAGACATAAGTGTGATAATATCACTGTAATGTGTTGCTTCGTGTCATTTATGGTCCTCAGTAATATGATTTTAGTAGTATGACATCAGTGTTCAATATACAAAGCAACATAACTATCAATGATTGTTCTATAAACTAGATTTTGAGGTGCTCACGATTGCAAAACTGTGCCACAGTGCATATTTTGAGGATTCTTTTTGGTGTTCATAATTTTCTATGATGATTATTCATCACTGAAAGTAATGAGGTTTTATTCTGGCAATTATTTTGGCAAGTATTATGTACATTAGCCTCTCTGTAGGCTGTTTGGCATTCAAAGATGTTTCTACAACTAATGAACCTTGTGAAAAAGCCATACATTTTAGCATACATTTAAAAACAAAAAGTACTTATTACAGAAAATACAATTTAAAAAAATAGTATTATAGTATTTTAAGACTAACCATTGTATTATGTTTAGATTTGTATTAAATGCAATTAGTTGAATGTAAGAGTGCTTTTTTTGACCAACTTAAGTAGGACTTAAGTACATCTTTGTACGCAGTTTCAAAATTAGCTTCTTTTGTTTTTAAAATAGCACAGTCATATTGCTGTATCTACTGGCAAGAACTTATGGTAAACTAAACTAAATTGTAATTTCTATTGAAACGTATATCATTTATTTAAATATATTTGTATTTATACATTCGTAATAATAAAGTTGCAATTAGTAAATTCAAAATGTTAACTTAATGTTGTAAAAAATACACCATACTACAGTATATTTAAAAATTAATATCAAATATTTTAAATGTGCTTTTTCTTATGTTAGTCAACATCCAAATAAATGTAATTCTTATTAAAATATGTAAAATGTATGTAAAACTTTTTTTTTGTAACCTTTATTCATGAATGCAAACTCTTCAAGCACACTTATAAAGTGGCCTTATTTCATTAATTATAATAATAATAATAAGTACCGGGTTTTTTTATATACACACTTTTAAGATTTGAAGTACACTGCACATTCAATACAATAAAGTGCACTTCTTTTTCACAAGGGAGTGATCTGTTCTGTAGTCACTGGGAACTGATATAACATCTTGTGAATTTGCCGATTGACTTCTTGTGTTTGCAGAGAGTGCGTAAAGAAGAGGGAACACTCTCCAAATCTTCATCAGGGATGCACAGCGGAGGAGAGGAAGAGCCTGAGGACGAGTCACACACTCCCCTCCCTCCTCCAATGGAGATCATCAAAGACCCGTCTGCTCAGGAAGAGAAGGTACACACTCAACAGAGAGGGAGGAGTGTGAGGAGAGTCGAGTCATAGGAGAGATCAGCAGGGTTATTAATGTGGAGAGAAATTAATTAATTGCATACTGTCACTCATCATATGTTCATAACTATCTCCACCTGCCTCGCTCGTAGTCATAGCCCCCTCACACACACAGTTGTGAAACTTTTACTGTTGCACTCAACTCTGGCTCTTTCACACGCTGTGCCTTGCGATTCCAGTTGTAATGCGTTTACAACCCAATGCTGTCTGACAGGGTGAATCTAAAAAAGAATGTGTCCTTATTTCCCTCCAAAATCGAAAGTAAAAAAGCATTTAATAAAATAACTAAAGACTAGTTTTAAGACCATTGTGATTGCTTGCATTGCGACATTTATTATTATTCATGTAACCCAGATTATCGCTCTCATTTTTTTGTAATTCCCATTATTTGCATTGTTTATTATTATTATTATTATTATTATTAGACTCTCTGTACAGTAACATAGTAAGAAATTCAATTCTCACAAGATTTGTTTCATGCTTAAAAAATTTATACTCTTATTTAGCCAGGATGAATTAAAAATTTACAGTAAAGAAATATTATTTATTCTATTTCAAATAAATATTGTTCTTTCTATTCTAGTCAACATTTCTATTCATCAAAGAATCATAAAAATGTGTCAGTTTCCACAATAAATATTAAGCAGCACAACTGTTTTCAACATTGATAATCAGAAATGTTTCTTGAGCAGCAAATCAGCATATTAGAATGATTTCTGAAGGATCATGCAACACTGAAGAATGGAGAAATGATGCTGAAAAAAATCTGCTTTTCATCACAGTAATAAATTACCTTTTAAAATATATTCAAACAGAAAGCAGATGTCTATTAATGGTAATAATATTTCACAATAATCCTTTTATAGAGTATTTTTGATCAAATTAATGCAGCCTTGGTGAACATAAGAGACTTGTTATAGAGAAATCTTAGACCACACAATTTTGAACAGTAGTGTATACAACAAATGCTGTCGTAAAATATGAATATTATACATTAGATCTGTTTTACCCATTTAAAAATAATCATAATAATGAGAATTTGGGAAGAATTTATCTTTGGGGAGAAATTACTAATTGTGATAAAAATAATTGCAGTGTCACTTTGCACAATTTGTTAAGGTCTTAAAAGTAGGTGTCATTTTCTTTTATGGAGACTACAAGTAGTTATTTTTCCTTTGATTTGGAGGTGAAATATTTGGCATGTTCTTGGCATGGCCTTTGCTTCTCTTCTCCCCAAAGCAAAGCTTGATAAACTGGGCTAACCCAGCATCCTGAGCACTTGCTGTTCTGATCTGCCTGTGTGTTCTTTCCTCCTGCTAATGTCTCTCTCCTCCTCACCTGCTGTCATGTAGTCGTCTGTGCTGCTGGCTGCACGGCAGAGCTCGGCTGACGTCCCCAGTGCTGCTGAGCTTGTCAGTGCTATAGAAAAACTGGTCAAAAATAAGATGGTAAGTGTGCCACTGAACCTGAGCAGGGAGGTTTGATAGACTAACCTCCTGGATTTCCTCGTTTCCTTTCTAATTTCTCTTGCTCTGAGACGATCACTAACTCTTGCACCACTGAGATCTTCTGTACTAGTCTCACATGCACATGTCTTTTGTTATGTGTGGCTCTGTTTATTGTTTTAATATTACTGTACTCTTAGCCTCATTTATAGGTGTAGACAAACCTGCTAGGATTTGTGTTGAATGTCAACATGCTAATCTGTGCTATGTAGTCTTGTCATCGTGTTTGTTTAAGAGCATGTTTCGGTTTCTGTTCATTGTCCATCAGCTTGCTCTATTCAAAGATTCAGTTTTCATTAAAGCTGCTGTGAGCATAAAATGTCTCTATTATAAGACAAATTCTAAAACGCGTGTCCTGAGAGAAACAAATGTTCCCTCATTTTTTTTTTTTTTTTTTTTTTTTTTTTTTGATGAGCTGATTTATTAGGTTTATAATATAATATAATATAATATAAAAACAAACTGAAGCATTTAAACTGGTAGAAAAGAAAAGAAAAGAAAAGAAAAGAAAATAAAAGAAAAGAAAAGAAAAGAAAAGAGACTGAGAAATCACACTAGGATTGTATTGCATCGCGTGACATGTTAGGCTAAGAGATTATTATTATTATTAGATAATATTAATTGTCCACACCTGCATGGCTTTAGTTGTTATATTTTTGACATTCAAGGAATATTCCAAATTATTTTCCATTCGTCACTTTTTCTTAAAAAAAAAAAAACAAACAAACAAAAAAACAGGTATTCAATGAGCTACGTAAAAAGAAAGTGAATGGAGCCAATACATTAAACCTTAAGTCCTAAAATAGCATTGAAAATGATTTAAACAGCTTTACATTGGTACAGTTTTGACTTAAGTAGATTTAATTTAACTGCTCAGTAGATTTAACAGATTTTAAATCCTCAAAAACCCTGACCATTCACCTATACATTGACCTGATAAATTGACCTAATTTAGATTTATATTCAGTGCTGTGAAAAGGTTTTTTGTTTTTTACATTTTTTGCATATTTGTCACACTTAAAAGATTCAGATCATCAAACTAATTTTAATATCACACAAAGATAATGCAAGTAAATACAAAATGCAGTTTTTAAATGATGATATAATCTATTACGGGAAAAAAGCTGCAAAACGGCATCCATGGCAGAGTTCCAAGGCAAAAGTCACTGCTGACCAAAAAGAACACACAGTCTCGTCTCACATTTGCTAAAAAATATCTTGATTATCCCCAAGACTTTTGGGCAAATATTCTGTGGACTGATGAGACAAAAGTTGAACTTTTTGGAAGTTGCGTGTCCCGTTACTTCTGGTGTAAAACCAACACAGCATTTCATAAAAAGAACATCATACCAACAGTCAAACATGGTGGTGGTAGTGTGATGGTCTGGGGCAGCTTTGTAGTTTCAGGACCTGGACGACTTTCCATAATTGATGGAACCATGAATTCTGCACTCTATCAGAAAATCCTGAAGGAGAATGTCCGGCCATCAGTTTGTGATCTCAAGCTCAAGCGCATGTGGGTTATGCAACAGGACAATGATCCCAAACACACCAGCAAGTCCACCTCTGAATGGCTCAAGGAAAACAAAATTAAGGTTTTGGAGTGGCCAAGTCAAAGTCTGGACTTAAATCCAATTGAGATGCTGTGGCATGACCTTAAACAGTACTTTTATGCTTGAAAACCCTCCAATGTGGCTGAATTAAAACAATTCTGCAAAGAAGAGTGGGCCAAAATTCCTCCACAGCGATGTGAAAGACTCCTTGCCAGTTATCGCAAACGCTTGATTGCAGTAGTTGCTGCAAAGGGTGGCACAACCAGTTATTAGATTTTTCACATAGGGACAGGCAGGTTTGGACGGCGTTTTTCCCTTAATAAATGAAATCATAATTTCAAAACTGCATTTTGTATTTACTCGGGTTATCTTTGTGTAATATTCAAATTAGTTTGATCTGAATCATTCAAGTGAGACAAATATGCAAAAAAATAAAACAACAGGAAGGGGGCAAAAACTTTTTCACACCACTTCATGAATTTATGTATGTACGTTTTTGCGTCACCATTATGCCACAAATGCCTCTGATAGCTTTTGCAACTTGTACATTAATTTATTTATTTAATTTGTGTTTAATTTGTGCCACAACAAGAATTTGGATTCAGCACCTCTGGAAACTATTTTCGAGGCATTCATATGGACAAAAAAATCTTAGTAATCTAGTAATATTCATCTTGTAATCAGAAAAATCTAGTATAATGACAATGTCTGTAAACATGAAGAAACCATGTGGGGTTTTGGTGATCACATAAGTCTAATGTAGTCTGTGTATCATTTTGCATTTCCAACCTAAATAGGTTTCAAGATCTATAAGTGTACTAATCTTGATTGCTGTTTATGGCAGAAGGCATGCAAATGTTAATGGAGGGTATGACAGTGTTTCCCAACTCATCTGCTGATTAGTAGAACCTCCTGAAATGGAGGTTTAAAAATATTTAAGAGATATTTATATGTATTAATTTAAGACATGAATTATAAAGACAGCTGACTCTATTTACTTCAAGTCCACAAGCATGTACATTCATGCATTGTGTTCATCCTTAACTGTCATATATTGCAGGCCTTTTGTGGTGAAGTAATAAAATCCTCCCAAACTTGCTGGATATTATGGCTCACTCTGTGGACCATAGTGACGCTTTTCTCCCCTTTGAATCTTCTGAGCAGCTCTGATGGTGTTTTACTGCAGTTTAGGGCCATGTCGCATAAAAACCGTTCAATTGCTGTGTTTGTTCTCCCACATCAGGCCTGCTTCCAAATACTGACTGGAGTCTCTTGTATCTCTGTTTGTCTCGTCTCTGTTGCTTTAGACGCTGGAACCAGGCTCCTATCCAGGATTCAGCTCAGTGAGCCCAGCAGAGCAGAGCCCAGTGCCACCCAGAAACCCTGAACTGGAGCTGAAAGCCAAAGCACTGCGTGGACGAATGTAAGAAACACGCTCTTCACTCATGTGGCTTGGTCTGGGAGTAAATTCTACAAACGTTACAGTCTGATTTCAGGTCAAAGTGACCAAATCACGGGTTTGTTTGTGCTGCCAATGCAATGTAAGGCAAACTGCTTTATTAATTTCTTCTATATAAAATATATTTGAATACTTTGGCTCCCAGGTACGTTAACCTAAAATATAATTTATGTGTGTTGTCACGCAAAGTGTGCACGCATTTCCCTGCACTGCATGTTTCATGTTTTATTTATTTATTTTGCTAAATATTTATGGTTTGTTTATACTATTTTTAATGCAAAAATAAATATGATTATATTCACATTTAGAAATTAATGGTTATTTATTTATTTAGAGGGAACTAGTGTGGAAAACATATTGGTTATTTATTAACTAGATTTTTACTATATTTTAACTTTTACATACACTGTTGAAAAAATGATTCTGAAAGAAATTAATTTTTTTTGAAAAAAAATAAATGAAGCCACATTCAAAGCCATTTCAGAGTGAGTACATAAATATTGAGATATTATCAAAAGATTGAGAAATATCAAGATTTTTTCCACTGTATTGCCCAGACTTAACTTAGAGTAATTTTGGTGGGGCAAAAGAAAAACCAAAACAATCTGGTGAAATGCAATTGATTCTTGTAAAGCCCCCAGATCTGGATTTAATTCCATGTTCATGTAAAGGGCAGTGTTGAGAAAATCATCTCCGTGAATGAATATGGCTCTTATTAAAGATCAGAGATATTTATGTGAAAACTAAGGGCAGAGTGAAAGAAAAAAGTTAATAAAAAAGGCCAAATGCCTAAAGGGAAGTGTGACATTGCTAAACCTGACACATTTTTTATAGATTAGTCCTTTTGTGCCTGTGCAAAAGTCTTTAATAAAAAAAAAATGTTTGTTCTATTGTAGGTTTGTTGTGAATGAATTAATCCAGACAGAAAAAGACTACGTGAAAGATTTGGGTATCGTGGTTGAGGTGAGAATAGCTGACATCCTGACAGTATAATATAAATGACCGATATCGTTAAGCCCCTCCCCTCGAATGCAGACTAGCCAGTGGCAGTTGAGTATCAGTTGAACAGAGACGGGACTCGGACATCTTTAGGTTTCAGCGCCACAGAGAAACACTGGAAGATCCGAAGCTCTCGTCGTTTTTATGGGATTTATGCCACAAAAATGGAAAAATTATGTGCCTGGGGTACTTGTAACACTGATTCCAGGTATCCTGAGAGGATAGGCAATATTATTTATTTTATTCCTATTTATTTATTTTATTATTTTATATTTCCTAAACCCAAACAAAACAAAGCTAAATGTCCCTAAGCATTCACCCCCAATCCCAATGAAGACGAAAACGTTCATTTTCTGGTTGTCATACTCTCATTTTCATCTGCTCAAGCAGAACGTTAAAGTTATCTTGTGCTTCAGCAAGGTATCTCTGGCTAAAACTAGTTAATGTTAAAGTTAGTGAGTCCATGCTAATGTACAAACCTAAATAGCGAACTGTCGTGTACAGTGTAGGGCAAAAAAACATAAACCAAGGTCTACATTTCACAGTCTCTTCATATTAAACTGCTTAAATGGAAGGCAGCGGCTATTTGCACTAAGTGCAAATAGCAGTATTTTTTTAATGATATGCTATTTACACCAAGTGCAAATAGCTATAGATGCTATTTACACTGTTCAAGTAGCAATATTTATACTATTTATACTGCTATTTATACTACTTATTGCAAATAGTGCCAATTATCTGCACCTCAGTATTGTAGTACATTATAAAACAGTACACAATATCGTATTGAGTGCAAATTATAGTTTTAATTCAAATTATTAAATGGATGCCATTTTATAGGGACAATAAAGCCCTCCCTACACCTACCCTTACCCTACCTGATACTTTTATTTTCAACTTTTTGATTATTTCCTTCAATTTTTATTGTAAATAAATGCCTTTCCGATACGATATGAGATTTGAAAAGGAAGAAAAAAAGTTCAGCAAAAGGCATGTTTGTACTTGGGTCAATCGCGTCAAAAAGCATGTGCCTTGCCATCTCCGCCACTGAAACTGATACAAGATGAACGTCTTTTTTATTGTTGACTACCCCAATCACGCGTTGGTGGGTGAATTTAGTATAAATAGCCTTTGCCAACAATGCAGGCTATTTGCACTTAGTGTAAATAGACACTCCGTAAATTAATATAATCTTACCCTGCAGTACATGAACCGTGTTGATCCGGGATTTTTTCAGCTGCAATCGTGACGACTGTCACATGAGACTTCTCCCGCTTGCACTGTAATCTGTAAACCCTCACTTCCAAATTAATATCCACAATATTTATTTTTATATCTTTTATATATCCCTCCATGGCATATTTAAGTCCCACTTGAATGGTGGCCCTTCTGTGTCCGAAATTTATCAAAAACATATAGTGACAAGGTTTTCACACTGACAGCTGTCATTGCAAGACAGTTAGCAACTCCATTTGTTTGTCCGAGTTCGCAGCTGTAACTAATGGGGGTGGGGCTTACCGATAGGTAAGTTCTGTGACTATAGGCATATTTTGACTTTAGCATGAAAATGCTGTCTTAAAACACTCTAGTATTGCTATCCTTCTTCATTTGTTTTTTGTCTTAAGATCAAAGCCAATTGCATCTTTCTCATTTGGCTTCATCGGCTATGTAATTACTTATTTGCATTTGCATTACATCACTATTTGCTCATGGTGAATGTGCTATCATTCTAGTGTTCATTTATAGCCACTGTAGATGGGCATGTGAAGTACTGTTGCCTTTATGAACTTGCTTGTATATTTGTTATAAGTGGGGACTAATATATAAGAAATAATTTTTTTCGGAAGGAGTTTATGAAGAAAATAGAGGAGAAAGGAGTTCCTGATGATATGAAAGGAAAAGATAAGATTGTTTTTGGAAACATTCACCAAATCTACGACTGGCACAAAGAGTGAGTGCCTCATATTCTCTCAGCTGCTCTAACTGAAAAATGACTAATATGAAACTAATTTAATGTTTATTTGTCTGAAGTTTTTTTGTTGGTGAACTGGAAAAATGTCTTGAAGATCATGAAAAACTGCCTGGGCTGTTCAGTAAACATGTGAGTATGCAATTGACGTCAGGTCTGATGTGTTAGCTATGTAAAGGCATTGCTCATGAAGTGTTTCCTATTTCTATGTGTTCAGGAGAGAAGACTGCACATGTATGTGGTTTACTGCCAGAACAAACCCAAATCTGAATTCATTGTTGCAGAATACGATTCATACTTTGAGGTAAGACACAATTTATGTTACTGCAATAGAGTGCTGCAGTCAGGACCGTCGCTAGTGGGGTGAAAGGTGGTGACGATTATTGGACCCCGCGGCAAAGGGTGGCCCCTGGCGATCTCAACCGACTGGCTGAGGCCAGCCTAAAAAGACGCATTCAAACAAGCATTCAAACACAAGACGCGGAAAAACTCAACTGAGTACTCGTGCTCCGTGTTCAGTGCGCACGGAGAGAGCCTCGTCTCACAGACAGCAAGACTGAACCAAGCTCTAATTCGCGCGTCCTCCTGCGCCTGAACGAATAAATACAAATCGCAGTTTAAACTTGCAAAAAGAAAAAGATGTGAAAGAGCTCAATTCAGTGCACGCTGTTCTGTGCTCACAGGGCGCACGCAGAGAGATTCGTCTCAACGCGTTTGAACACCGAATTGGCCTCTTCTTGCTCTTGTCCCGACAAATAGATACAAAATTGTCAAAATACCCATCTTGGAGAGTATCCTCGAAAAAACTGTCGATTATGTCTTAAGTCAGGGGTGTCAAACTCAGTTCCTGGAGGGCCGCAGCCCTGCAGAGTTTAGTTCCAACCCTGTCCCAACACACATACCATGTAGTTTCCAAATAAGCCTAAATGACTTGATTAGGTGGATCAGGTGTGTTTAATTAGGGTTGAATCTAAACTGTGCAGGGCTGTGGCCCTCCAGGAACTGAGTTTGACACCCCTGTCTTAAGTGAAAGTAAACAGTTGAGAGAGAAATTGGATGTGCATCATTATATTGAATCTATTGTCTCTTAAAGTGACTGCGCCTAATTTAGCTGCTGTCTGTGTCCTTAATGTTAATCCAAGAAAATGAAAAAGAAAATCACTCACTGCTTCTGACTGAATTACTTTGTAGTTTTAGTAATAATTAATCCATAGTCAAACCAAAAAGTATATATATTTTTTTTTACTAGTGGGTGCAGGACACTATAGTTCATTTACAGTATATAAGTGAGTATAGCAAAATAAAGTAAACTGTGACACATTATACCCAAAAATTCTTCATACAGTGGACTACCAGTAAAATTGATTAAAAAAAATTGGGACCAAAAATTAGTCAGACACTTTGACCTGACCATGTTTCTTTAATTGCTAATGTGACCTTTTTACACCACAGACTGAACAAAATTAAGCATTTCTTGGTAATTGGTCAACAAAGTATTGATAGTTGTGTAAATATTGTCATACTAACAGATTGTAATCCATTACATACCTTTCTATCAAAGTTTCTGACATTATCAAGATGAATTTGTTCTGACACAGTTTAACTCTGAGTTCTTGACATATTTTATTACCATTTTCTAAACTATAGCGAATAAACTGTGATAATGTGAGAAATGTTGAAGGTGTCTGAATAAGTTTTGGTTTGACTGTATATTTAATTTTTACTGTGAAGACTATGCCGTGCTATTTTACATTTGATTATTCGGTTTCTGTACCTGATTATTGCAGTAAATAAGCACTGTGACCAAAAAAGTTGCTCAGACATTTTGTTCAACAGGATAATCTTCACAAATGAATGCAACTTTAATTAATATTGTAGCCTAAATACAATCAGCAAAAGTAAAAGCTAATGTTATATACAAGTTGTACACGAGCTATAAAGATATAAACAAACTACGGTCACTGACACGTACAGTAGCTACAGACAACTTTTTCAATCTTTATTTAGAACATTGGAAAGTTTGAGTTAGTATAGTTTACAAGAGCATGATTGTGAACACAATAAGCCTGTAAAATTGAGCTAGTGTGTGGATGAGTTCAGTGGGATGACATTTAAATGTCCCAACAACTTCTGTATTCCCATTTAGCCACTTGTTTGGGACAAGTAACATTAACTCTGGGACAATGGAATCAGGAATTCGTGGGAGTTGGGACTATAAAATCACTCTAAAATGAAAAATAAACAATTAATCATTGCTAGTTTAAAATCAAAATCAATTTTGATTTTAAAATCAAGTTTAAAATCATGTGTCTGTTTTGGTTCAAAGGGGATCCAACAAGACGTCAACTCAAGACTGAGCATCAGTGATTTTCTCATTAAACCCATTCAGAGAATTACTAAATACCAATTGTTACTAAAGGTACGGTAGAAAATAAGTTGTTGATGCTGTGATCGATAATGAATAATAGCTGTATTAATATGTATAATTTCTTACATAATTAATTTGTTTATATTTTTTTATCTCTTAAGGACTTCCTGAAGTACAGCGCAAAGGCAGGGTTGGATTGTCAGGATATAGAGGTAAAAATGAAGCTCAAGTACATGACTAAAATAATAAAAGAATGGTCAGTCATAAACTGGGGATGATGCATTTTAGGTGTTTGTAAAGTTTGTCGAAGCAGCTTGTAATACAGGTTTCTGTTGGGTTTCTCTGTAACAGAAAGCAGTAGACCTGATGTCCCAGGTGCCCAAGCTGTGCAATGACATGATGAACCTGGGAAGACTGCAGGGATTTGAGGTACACTGAAAACTTCACTGTACTTGTTCTGAAGTTTCATCAAAGCAAACATACTGAAAAAGACATTGTAAAAGTTTACAGTGATTTTACCATGATTAAGGGGTGTTCCACTCTTGTCAGTAACTCACCTTCATCTTTGAAACACAAATGGAAATATTTGAAAGAAACCTGAGCGATTTCTTTCTCTTCATTGTCAAGGTTTGTCACATGCATAGAGCTCATCAAATATTGCAAGTGGAAGCTTGTAACATGCAAGCATGTTTGAATTTTCACAAAAACCAGCGAGGTTTGTTTCAAGTATGGTCGAGATTCCATTTACCATATTTGATGTATGCTATTGTTTTCTATATATGCATTGATCAACGATTATATGTGAATAAAAAATAAATCTGAATCTGTTAATCATATGAATTAATATTTTCCCTTTAGAAGAGTTGGATGAAACTGTTTGATTCATATGGGTCTGTTTATGAACTTTTTAAAGCTTGAAAGTTTTGGTAATTAACTTTCAATGGAGAGATAGAAATCTCTCAAGTTACACATATATATATATATATATATATATATATATATATATATATATAAATTATGGGTTTAGAACAACATGAAGGTGATAATGGCAGAATTTGACTTATTAGGGCAACTCTCTTTAATCCTATCCCTAAATTTAGCATTTTAACATAAGTCAAGTTCTCCACAATTTGCGCCATCTATTAGTGTTCACTTGAATATATCAGTGAGTTTGAGACTGTCAGACTGATGTGTTTGTGTGCTTCAGGGGAAGTTGACGAGTCAGGGAAAGCTCTTGCAGCAGGAGACGTTCTTTGTGACGGAGCAGGACTCTGGAGTTTTGTCCCGCAGTAAGGAGCGCAGGGTCTTCCTGTTTGAACAGATCGTCATCTTTAGCGAGCTCTTACGCAAAGGCTCGACTACACCAGGATACCAGTTTAAAAAGAGCATTAAGGTAACCGCACCATTCTTAGTCATGTAGTATGTTCGCTGTTGTTTTAATCCCAAAGTATTTTTCATTTTTTATGCATACAAATTTTTCTATCCACATGTGCCTTGTCCACAAGGTGGCAACACTGCCTAGTGATAGCAGAAATTAAACTTTTTTTTTTTTTTGAAACGTTGAATCAGTGGCAATTGTACATTGCAAATTCAAAGTGCACTAAATGCCTGTAAATGCAATGAAAACGCAGCCCAAACATGCCTGAAAACACCGTTCACAAAACATTGCAAATGTTCTATTTAAAGTGTAATCTACTAAATGAAATTAACAAATCATTTTATACCATTAGACATGAAGTGTCTGTATTAAATGTCTTTTTTTATTATGTTGTAATATTTTATTATTATTGAGAGCTTTGTTATTCAGGTTAGTAAGAGACTATTAATTACAACTCTTCCTTTTTGTTCTACAAATGTGTCTTTAAAAATATATGCATATGTATAAAACTGATCCGAAATGAGGTAAAAACCATATAGATACTAGTTTATGGGTTCACAGACACATTGAAATTTCGAAAAGTTTCTGAACAGTTATGACTTAACCAACCTTTGTTTGCTGAAATCACTTACTTTGGCAGTTTGACACATGCTCAGAATCACTGATTCGAAACAAATTTGCAGAGGTTTCAAAGACAAAGCAGTGTATCAGACACACAAAAGTCAGCGTGTTTGCATTCACTAAGTGGTTGCATCAAAGCTGAAGCACATTTTAGGCTTTACTTTTTGCGAGTTCTGAAAATCACAACCCAGGCTACTAGATGGCTGAAAACCAGGTGCGATACTGACTTGTGTGTGTGTGTGTGTGTGCAGGTGAGCTTCCTCGGCCTGGAAGAGCATGTTGAAAACGATCCCTGTAAGTTTGTGCTGTCGTGTCGCGGCTCAGCTGAACGTTTTACCCTGCAAGCTGCAAACACAGACATTAAACAGGTCTGGGTTCAGCATATCACCGAGCTACTAGACTTACAGAGCAACTTCTTGTCAGGTAAGATGTCACATCAATATGAATATAATAAACTCTCCTTTTGTTGAGCTATTGAAAGCATTGGTGCATCTGTCTACAGCTCTGCAGTCTCCCATCGAGTATCAGAAGGAGCGCAGCGGCTCTCAGTCTCTGACCCGAAACTCCTCCAGCAGTGGGCGAATGGGTCAGTCCAACAGCAGGCCCAGCTCCACTGTGTCTCTGGGGGCAGAGAAACCCTCTCTGTCTGGACGGAGCTCCACCCCCATAAAGCTAACTACCTCCAGCAGTGGTCCATGCCACGACTTGGACAGATACCACAGGGTGAGGACACAGCACCTCTGCTAACATTAAACATCTTACAGTTTATGGTGGCTCCATAGAAATCCTTTCTTGAATGATGTTGTTTTTCTTAGGGTGGTGTCTGTAAGAATATTTGCCTTTATGACTCATCCATGATTTTCAGATGGCAGTTAATTCATTAACTACAGGGGGGGTTGAGGCTCTTGTGTAGTCTGTCACATTGACCATATTCCAAAATAATGCTGAGGAACTGTTACAGTCCATTGGCTCATTTTGAAAGCTTACCTGGATTCTTAAAACAAGCCCTCTGAAATAAGCCTCCGTTGCTTCCAAGTGTTGTCAAAAAGATTAAAATCACAATGAAATGGAAGTAGTGACAGATCTTTTCTTCTGTATTGTGGCACACATACGAGTGTAACAGATTATTGAAAAAAAAAAAATTCAGGGCGGGGCTTGGTTCTATGCATCACGTGTTGATTGGATGTTGAGATGTGGGTTTGGCTCTCAAAAATGGAGGCAGATGAACGCAAGCTTAAATTGGCAGGTTTTTGCTGACTAAATGATTGGAGAAGTCTTGCCAGACAGAAGTCGTTTTCTCTGGAAGGTTACATTTAACATTTAAACAGTACGAACATTCGCCAATAATGTACTATTGCCAATAATGTAGTAATGCACAAAACAGCGCTCACACAGAAGTTACTTTCAAACCAAGCAGCTTTCTGTTAATAAACCCTATACGTTTCTGTGACCATCCTGAATTTAATGCACATTTTGCATGGGTAAATGTTTTGCCCCCACGCAAATTTCCCCAAAATTCCCTTGCATGTAATTTTGCAGAGCAACAGTAAATGTGACCACACTATTAATAGTGAATTCTCAAATGTCTCTACAATCCCAAAATAGACTTTAAAATGTTCAAATCATGAAATTAGGTTGGGAAAATGACTTGCAATACAGAATTATTAAGTTGAAACTATGAGTTTACTTCCAGCAGTTAACCGATCAGTATTACTGACACACTGTTCTTCACTGTTTAGAAATTAACTGCTTTTTTTCTGTCCTTGATTTTATGCCCCTCAGCAGGGAGTTGGACACTTGAAAAACACCCCACAGAAACTTTAGTAGCACCTTATTTGGTTGCAATTTTTATAGTATGTGTATTTAAATGTACTTATAGTGTACCTACCTAAGAAAGTTCTGGTAATGTCTGGTAACTACATGGGGTAGGGTTAGGTTTAGGTGTAGGTTCACGGTTAGTGCCTAGTTATTACCTAGTTATTGTAATTAGTATAATAAGTACATAGTATATACATGAGGAACAGGATTGTAAAATAAAGTGCTACCCTTAATTTTACAGTCATCTTCCACATATGCATAGTATGAAGCCTACTTATCATAGTAATTTCAATAACTAGGTACTAACCCTGAACCTACACCTAAACATAACCTTATCCCATGTAGTAACCTTTCTTAGGTAAGTACTGTAAGTGCACATTCTGTCAAATAAAGTGCAACTGACATATCAGCATATCCTTTGAAAAAGTGCTAATGTGTTCCTGACTACTGAAGTTTAAGGTTTGGTTGATATATTAAGTGTTTTATTTTTGTTTGTATGCGGTGTGTGTGTTTCCTGCAGCAGTTTGACGGTGTGGGCTGTAATGGTACGTCGTCCTCCCTGATGGTGACTCAGGACTATAGTGCACTGAAAGAGAACGAGATCTGCGTCACGCAGGGTGAGACGGTGCAGATACTGGCTACTAACCAGCAGAACATGTACCTGGTGTACCGACCCGCTAACAGCCAGTCGCCGGCCGCGGAGGGCTGGGTGCCGGGACACATCCTGGGCCCCCTCACTAAACCCCTCATAGACACTACTGCAGACTCAAACATCAAGTAAGTGTCAATCAACACTAACTGGAGCTCTGATTGGATTGTTTAAGACTGCACGCCCGTTTTTGAACACCCCCACCCCATTCTGTTGGAACTAACCCGGATGTTTTGGACCCTTTTGCACAGGAAGTTTTGATTTTCTTCTTGAGCTTTTTTTTTGTTGTTGTTGGCTAAAAGTTAAAAACAAAGACAGATAAATGTTGAAAGGACTTTAGCGAAGCCACGTCGTTGTTGTTTTGTAGACTGAGGATTTGTGAAGAATCTTACATCAGTGTGGAAACAAACACATCTGGACACTTATTTCAGTTCCTAACACCCTGTTTTTGTGGTTTCTTTGATTTTGTTTTGTTGATATAATTTTTTGTTTTGTTTTTGTGTGTGTGAAAAGAAAAAAAAAGTGAAAGAAAGGCCTTCTGAAGAATTTGGCCTGTTTCTCCTGATGGAGAACATATACTGTTGTCTATGGCAATTTTTTTATAGGTTGTGTATTTGTTTTAATTGTATTTTTGTATATATATTTTTTCTTTTGTTTCTTCTACAGGATCACATGTTGGCCATTTACTGTAAATACTGTTGGTTTGTTTACTGTTTGTAGCACATTCCTGTAAAGAGCTTTTTGCACTATTTAAGTGAACCTTTATTAATAAAGTCAGGTTTGTGCAATAGAACTAAAGTTGCAATGTTGTAGTGTAACTAATGATTTTAAATGTATTATATTAAATATGTAAAATAAAATTGAAATGCGCATGACTTATCATGACAATTACATTGTTTTATTTTTGTTTTCATATTTTCGCAAAGTATAATAATTACAAGCAAATGGTAATAGTAATTAAGAAATCCATTTAGTTTAGAGTGTATAAGTGGTGCACCTTATTTTTGATTTGTTTCTTTAATTTGTTTCATTTTGTAGTGTAGTGTGTAGAAGACTTATTTTGTGTTGTACTAACCTCTCCAGTCCTTGACAGTAAAGGTTTGTGTGTGAAACAGTGTGTGGTGTGAATGTTATGAATGACTGCTGTTCTCACACAAACCATGTGTCCACCATGGTGTAAGGATATAACTTTATAGATTAGATTTACATACATAGACTACCGTTCAAAATTTTGGAGTCTGTAAGATTTTTTTGGAAGAAATCTCTAATGCAAATCAAGGTTGCATTTATTTGATGATAAAATATTATCAAAACTGCAAATTATTATTATTATCACAGTTTAAAATAACAGTATTCGATAACACTTTACTTAAAGCCTTTACGTATAATGCATTATAAAAGTAGTTTTAATGCATTAACTATGTCTTGTAATGCACCTTATAATGCATCGTACAATCTCATGAATAATTGTAACCACATAAATACATTATAACACTTATCAATTCATTGCTACACTATGCATTTTAAATTCAGTTATAATTATTTACAAGATATAATGTATTACAACGCACTTTATGAATAATTATAGTGCATTATACTCTTTAATAACCCTTTATAATGCATCACACACACTGTAAAAAAAAAGTTGAGCCAACTTAGAATTTTAAGGCAACAAACTTCAGCAGATTTGTGAGTTTTCTCAACTTATTGCTTTAAGTTTATACAACAAAAAGTTGAGAATCTCCTACAAAAATAAGTTGAGAGAACTCAAAAATCTGCAAAAAGCTGGTTGCTTTAAAATTTTAAGTTGGCTCAACTTTTTTTTTTTTTACAGTGCACATTATAAATGTCTTTACTGTCATTTCTGATCAATTTAATGCACCGTTGCTAAAAGAATTAATTAAAAAAATAGATGGATAAATAAATAAACATCCATCTTACTGACCCCAAACTTTTGAACAACAGCGTTTTAGATATAGTGCAAGATCTGATAGATTCAAGAGTCCTAAATATGATAAAACAAAAAATCATTTATACTTGTGTGATACTGAAATACAGTGTGTTGAAGTATTTGTACTTTCTGAGGTCTCTGGAAATGGATGATAGATACTCTGTACATTTTGCTAATGTTAAAAATAGGTTAACCGTATCGAGTTTTGCTTTTTCTTTTTGTGGACCCTCCTATTTCCCTGCTGAGAAAATGTTTACCCTCAAGCACTTTAAGTTGCTTTTCCTCGCTGTTAGATTTGCATTTCCTCCAGCGTATGTGGGTTTGATGTGATGAAACTTGATGTTTTGACACAACAGGAAATCTCTCTCGTGGAACACGCTTCGTGCTCGCAAGCGTGCAGAGAAGGACAGCGCACCTCTCAAAAGTGACATTAAAGTTGAGAATGGACTGCGTAAGCCAAAGGAAATTCTCAGCAGCAAAGTCACTGTGAAAGTGAGTAGGAGGGTGTGTGTGGGGGGAGGGCTGCGCATCCTCACCTGTGTGGAAATAAACACTGAACACATCACTCACCCCACTTGCGTTTGTCCAATGAAAGCATGATACTGACAGTCACAAACAATGTTTCAAATATGAGCTTTTTTTTACGTATTTTACATTGAAAAGTTGAATGAGAACTGCATAATTTGCTAACTATTTAGGAGGAATGCAACTACTGTACGTGTCACACTTAAAATATAAAGGTTGGGTATGTGTTTGTTTGTTTCTGTTGTTGTTGTTTTTTACCCCAATATTTCAGCCTTGTTTTTTTAATAATCTTAATTTATCTTAATCTTAATTTAGAAAAATGTATTTAATACACTTTATTATTATTATTATTTGGTATAATGCCACAGTATAAAAGTTCCATTTTCTTAATTTGTAATTGATGACACTAATACGTAATTCATATCAAAACATAAAAATTCCTGTCATTTTGGCCTGGAGTTCTCCATCCCTCTGTTTTTCTGTTCTGTAAGTGTGTAACATTCTTCTTTCTCAACCCAAACTGCAGGATTCCCGCAGCTCGGATGAGTCTGATTGTGAGGATGAACTAGACCCCAAAACTAGTATGGAGGTAGAGATACTGATCTCGATGCATGCTGCCCAATACGATTTTTTTTTTATTATTGTAATTATTATTTTGTAATAAACTGAATTTATTAGTGAATAGATACGCTTTTCAAAGCTCTAATCTAAAGAAATATCTAAACCTCTTTTTACATGAGTTGTTTTTATTTGGCATAAGTTATTGTTGGTAAGTTATTATTTTAACTAATTGTGTGGAGTGACTGCCATTTTCACACCAAGGACAATAACTACAACTATAAAGCTTTCATAATCATTCTAATTCTATAAAAACAAGAGTTCACACCACAGCTAAAATAAAATCCCTTTCAGAACACCCCCCAGCTGATGAATAATAACATTCACCGCCATATAAACTGTTAATATCAGGTATTGTCTGGAATGGCTGCTGATGTAGTTATTGTTTTAGTTATCTGTATAGTTATTGTTCTGGGTGTGAATGGGCCTTAACCCCAGTGTACAAGCTTTTGGCAATGCTCAGAATGCCCAGTATGCAGAGAAATGATGTTGGATTTACTGAAATTAGGATCAAATCTTTTTTGGTTGCTCTAGAACAGAAAGACCAGGTGAGGTGTCTGTCAGAAAGCCGACTGCCTCTTTTAACTGAAAGATGAACAGCCACCAAATTACGTGCTGCCAATCAAAAAAAACGATATTTGTGGTTGATAATTTTAATTCATCACACTGGAAATCCAAGGTCAGTCAGAGCACATTGTGTTTTTGAAAATCACAAGCAGTGCGCTCTGGATGTATGTCTCTGATTTTCCCAATGTATTTGGTCTGGATTCAGGATTTGACAATAATAGCACACTGTAGAAATGGTGTTAGAATGCTAGTATGCTGTTCTGAACATACACAATGGCTGAAATCGAAATAACATACTAACATACAACACTTACAATCCCCCCTTATCTATGGAAAAAATAGTATGAGTTGTATGTCCTTTCAAACACAGCCAGTGTCTATCATGTTATGCTATGGTACTGCCCTCTGTTGGCTCGTGCTGACATGACACAACATAAAACTTCCTCCTTTTTTGTGTTTGTAGAAAGATTCAGTGCTTTATATGACTCTCTGAGAGTCTAGAATGCTTAAAGTATGCACCTGTAACACTCATCTGTCTGTTTTCCAGTTACTGAACCCTAATTTCATCCAAGAGGGTGAGTTTATTAATGTACAGATGCTGTGATGTTTAGTTTGTTTGCATTTTCTGCTAGTATATACTGTGATCATACATGTCACCTGTAGCTTGTTTTAGAAATGGAATTAAATATTTCCTTGAATGAAGTGAGATGAAATAGAAAATCCATCAGAGTGACATTTTGCTGTTTATTAATGTACAGTGGCTCCGGAGTTCCTGACGCCTCTTGCGGATGTGACGTGTGCTCTGGGAGAGACGGTGGTTCTGTGCTGTAAAGTCTGCGCTCGACCCAAGCCCACAATCACCCTGAAAGGACCCGATCAAAATCTGCTGGTCAACAATAATCGATTCACTATCAATATCAGGTACAAATCCACAATCAGTCACAATGCAAACCTGTCACTGGGCCAGTACCCTGTCAGAAGGTACACCTTTGTACTTATTTACCCCATAAATGGGGCATATTAGTACCTTTATATATTAGTACTAGTGCTGTCAAACAATTAATTGCGATTTTGTTTACATAATATATGCATGTGTACTGTTTATTATGTATACATAAATACACACACACATAAAAGTATATATTTTATTTTGCATGTATAGATTTATATTCATATAATTTATATTATATATAAATATATTTAATATATAAACCTAACATATTTTCTGAAATGTATACATTTTCTGAAATATATACAGTACATGCATTGTATGTGTATTTATATATACATAATAAATATATATTACACACATTCTGTAAACAAACACTTGGATTTCGAATGCGATTAATCGCGATTAATCATTTGACAGCACTAATTAGTACCCAAATAATACATGTTAATACAGGTACCTTTTGAAAGGGTATTGCCCCAGAGACAGCTTTGCACCTTTACTGAGTGTATTTTGCAGTAAAATCTAAAAAGCATGCTTGCTTTCAGGAAAGTGTTGAGGAACAAAGACATGTTTTACTTTCAAGTTCAGATCATGTCTTTGGAATTTGTTTTGTGGGAAAACTCTACCATGTAACCTCGGAAGTCTCATTATTTAACTGTCCCATGATTCCTCAGGGTTTTTTTCTTTGCCACTGTACCATTGACTGTGGTTCTCAACCCACCTATACAAAAGCACTGTACAAACAAAACATGGTTTGTAATTTTTCAATCCCCACCCAATGCTAAAAAGATAAGAAGCTTCAAAAATTAAAGGGGTCATCGATTGCAAAATTCAAAGTGTGTGTACATGTCCATCCTATAATGATAAAAATCCACCCAGTGTTTTGACAAGGCCGTCTTACCATAGACCCGCCCTGGGTGAGCTGAGAGCTGTCCACCATTGTGTCGACTCCAGTGCAGGGGAAGACAAGAATGTCTCCGATTAAGCGAGGTGTTTTGTTGTCGGATGTAATAATAAATAAAGCAGTCATCATTTACTCCCCACATCTGAGCCGCAGAGGATTAAGGTTACTTTCGCTTTGAAGTGAATGCGCCGGTCCCCGATCAGCCTAAATGCATCCATATTCGTGAGAATCATTTGTGATCCAGCTTCAGCTACAGAAGTGAGTAAAAGTGTTTTTTATGAATCTTTGCAAATCGCCTTTCTTAATAATGTGCTAGTTAGCCAGTTTCACGGCTAAAGTAAACCATACTGCTCGTCATCCCACCGAAGAGAGGGGCGGGGTCAGCAGAGCTCATTAGCATTTGAAGCAACATGGACTAAAAAAACGGCTTGATGAAAACAGAGCTGATTTTGACAGGGTAAAGAATGTGTTTTTTACACTACCATTGAGAAATTAACCAAAGTATGTTATAGATTTTTCATTAAGACCCTATAGAATCATATAAACTTGTGGAAAATAGGCATCCGATGACCCCTTTAAAACAAAATCTAACATAAAGGCAGCCTGGGTAAACACAAAACACAGTTTTTAAATTGTGTTTTAAACAATGTTACTTATTAAAGAAAAACGGTTATCTAATACCAACTAGGCCTGTGTGAAAATGTATGTGCCCCTGTAGTTAATTCCCAAATCTATGAAACTGCATTCATAATGGTGTTCAGCTGTACTAGACGCGACCAGACCTGATCACCACTAGCCCTGTTCCACCTGTTCAATACACCTTTTTCAACTGCATGAAGTTTGTTAAAAGGTATTTTCCAGTAACACTATAAAGGTGAACGAAATTCAAAAAATCATGAGAAAGAAGATAAAAAGCTATTTCAAAGACTCTTGAACTTTAAAGAGCCACAGGGAGAGCCATTATCTATAAATGGAAAAAACTCAGCACAGTATTGAACCTTTCCAGAAGTGGCCGACCTTCCAAAATTCCTTCAAAAGCAAATCGAAAGCTCATCAAGGAAGTTACTAAAGACCCAAGGACACCATAGTAGGAACTGTCAGGAACTGAGATGCTGTGGCAGGAACTTAAACGGGCATTTCATGATCAAAAATCCTTCCAATGTGGTTGAACTAAAGCAGATTTTACATTTATGGGGGCAATTAATTTTTCACGTGGGTGATTGATTTTGGATTATGAACTTAAAATAAATAAAAATAATAAAAAAACTGTAAGATGTGCATTATTGTATTAAATATTTTAAGCAAGAAAAACTCAAATGAATTATAACTAGTAAAACAATTGTATAATGAAACAATGAAACAATTGTCTTTAAATTGTATTGAAAGTCATTTCATTGTATTAAATTACCTCCTTAAAGATAATACTAGTCTAATAAACGTAAATATAAATATATATTTGTATATATAATTGTGTTCATTAAAGATTTATACAATGATAATTTTGTCATTTTATTATTTCTGAAAATAGCTTTCTAAAGTAACGCTCTCTCTGTGTGCTGTGCCTGCTCCACTTTAGGGAATCGGGTGATATAGTGTTGAAGATCTGTAATCTGATGCCTCAGGATACTGGCATCTACACCTGTGTAGCTGTGAATGATCATGGCACTGCCTCCTCATCTGCATCTATTAAAGTACAAGGTAAAAATAAGCAAAGAGGAATAAAGATGGGGAGTATACAACTCAGCTTTCCACATGTTTGAATGTCCACACGTTCTCTGGTGCAGGTATCCCAGCAGCCCCTGCTCGCCCTGTGGCACAGGAAGCCAGCAGCACTACAGTGATTGTCCACTGGCTTCCTCCAGCCAGCTCAGGAAACTCTGCCATCTCCAGCTACACTGTGGAATACAGGCAGGAAGGTAAACAATTACACAGCTGTAAATTCCAAGCAGTCTCAAGTCAAGTCAATATTATTTGTATAGCGCCTTTAACAATGCAAATTGTGTCAAAGCAGCTTTACATCGGTTTGATATAAAGCCGGGTGGCTTTATATAAGCTTTACAGTATTTAGGCGGGGAAATAGTTTGTCAAAATAGTGTCATTCTCCTCTGGCCAGACAAAATCAGCAGTTTAAATCTAGGCTAAAGCAGAATCAGATTGTGCAAAGGACTCATCTGGTTCCTGTGGTCTTGTCCCGATGGCCGTCTTGGAGACAGGGTCTTCACTGGGCATCAGTCTCTGGGGCTCATCTAGGTGTCCTGGCTGTAGAGGTCATCTCTAGGTGCTGATCCACCATCTGATCTGGATACAGTCTGGATCTGGGTGGCTACGCTGACCTCGGAATAAGAAAGAAACAGACTAATATTAGTGTAGATGCCATTCTTCTAACAATGTAACAAGTACATCAGGTGTTTTGGGAAGTATTCCCGGTTCCGGTTGACCTAATTAATGCAGCCTAACAATCCTTTAACGGATTTGAATTATAGAAATGTGATAGTGTATTATGTGTAAGCCAGGTTAAAGAGATGGGTTTTTAATCTAGATTTAAACTGACAGAGTGTGTCTGCTTCCAGAACAGTGTTAGGAAGATTGTTCTAGAGTTTGGGCGCTAAACAGGAAAACGATCTCCCGCCCGCAGTTGATTTTGATATTCTAGGTATTATCAAATGGCCAGAGTTTTGAGATCGCAGGGGACGTGAAGGACTATAATGCGATAAGAGCTCACTCAAATACTGAGGTGCCAACCATTCAGGGCCTTATAGGTAATTAGCAAGATCTTAAAATGTATTCGATGTTTAATAGGGAGCCAGTGCAGTGCCAGTGCAGTGTTGACAGACACTGCACTTTGACTAGTCTCCGTATAGTCAAACAGACATATAGTACATCCACTGGGAGAAGTAAAAACTACTGCTTGTTTTCTGTTTCTATCACTTTAATCTTTGATGTCACATGATATTAAAGTTTTGTTTGTCTGTAACCTTTGTGTGTATGTATTTGTGTGCAGACTCTCTGGTGTGGCAGAAGTCGGTGGTCTCCACTGCAGACGTGTGTGTGAAGATTGAGAATCTGATTCCCGGTGGCCATTATCAGTTCAGAGTCAGTGCCAGTAACCCCTGGGGCATCAGCCCACCCAGTGAACCCTCAAACATGGTGACATTACCCAGCACAGGTCAGTACACTCAAATCAAACAAGTACTTTTCCAAATTGAACCGTTGAACCCCTTTTGCCTTCAGAACTGCCTTAATTCTTCGTGGCATAGATTCAACAAGGTGATGGAAACATTCCTCAGAGATTTTGGTCCATATTGACATGATAGCATCACGCAGTTGCTGCAGATTTGTCGGCTGCACATCCATGATGCAAATCTCCCGTTCCACCACATCTCTATTGGATTGAGATCTGGTGACTGTGGAGGCCATTTGAGTAAAGTGAACTCATTGTCATGTTCAAGAAACCAGTCTGAGATGATTTGAGCTTTGTGACATGGTGCATTATCCTGCTGGAAGTAGCCATCAGAAGATGGGTACACTGTAGTCATAAAGGGATGGTCAAGGTCAGCAACAATACTCAGGTAAGCTGTGGCGTTTAAACGATGTGCCAAGAAAATATCCCCCACACCATTACATCACCACCACCAGCCTGAACCGTTGAGACAAGGCAGGATGGATCCATGCTTTCATGTTGTTTAAATTCTGACCCTACCATCTGGATGTCGCAGCAGAAATCGAGACTCATCAGACCAGGCAACATTTTTCCAATCTTCTATTGTCCAATTTTGGTGAGCCTGTGCGAATTGTAGCCTCCGTTTCCTGTTCTTAGCTGACAGGAGCGGCACCCGGTGTGGTCTTCTGCTGCTGTAGCCCATCTGCTTCAGGGTTTGATGTGTTGTGCGTTCAGAGATGGTATTCTGCATACCTTGGTTGTGACGAGTGGCTATTTGAGTTACTGTTGCCTTCCTATCATTTCTAACCAGTCTGCCCATTCTCCTCTGACCTCTGACATCAGCAAGACATTTTCGTCCACACAACTGCCGCTCACTGGATATTTTCTCTTTTTCGGACCATTCTCTGTAAACCCTAACGATGGTTGTGCGTGAAAATCCCAGTAGATCAGCAGTTTTTGAAATACTCAGACCAGCCCGTCCGGCACCAACAACCATTCCACGTTCAAAGTCACTTAAATCCCCTTTCTTCCCCATTCTGATGCTCGGTTTGAGCTTCAGCAGGTCGTCTTCACCACATCTAGATGCCTAAATACATTGAGTTGCTGCCATGTGATTGTCTGATTAGCAATTTGTGTTACCAAGCAATTGAATTATGTTTTCAATTGCTTGGTATATATAATATGTGTGTGTGTATGTGTATATGTACACTGACGAACTGTTAATGAGTAAGAAATAAACAATATCAATTTAAGAAAATGTTAAGTTAGATTGACTTCCCATGGCGTGTTGAATTAGAACATTGTCAAACTATAGCCTAAGTGTCTAAATAATATAAAATGCATTATATATCCTATGTAAACAAGTAATTGTTAACTAGCCTATTACTTTATTGCAGTTACGCAATCAACCAACTTTGCATGTGTGGTGGATAGCACAAAAGACCATTTTATAAAAATAAACATTTAAGCAAACAAACACATCAATAAACCTTAAGAGGGAGCATGACCCGTGGTCCACTTCAACAACCCCAATGTTCAAACCAAAACTACGCCCTTGCAAAAGCGCACCTATGATGCCTATAAAGCGTTTTGGAATAGCAATATAAATAGTTTAATTCATCTGTTCGAAATACATTTCTTATACTCTCATTTTTTCTTCTCTTTTATGAAGCCTCGACATATGACGGCATGGGAATCCAGTGGAAAGACAACTTTGAATCTGCATTCACAGAATTATGTGAAATTGGACGGTATAGATTTTTACAATTTTTTTTTTCTTTACTTTTATTAAAATGCAGTCAATCATCCTTCATTGTCAATAACATGTCAATAACAAACTCCGCTGACTCATATGTTTTATGTTTCTGTTTTAGGGGTCGCTTCTCAGTGGTGAGGAAGTGTCTAAGTAAAGCCAGTAAGAAGGAGGTTGCAGTGAAGTTTGTCAATAAGAAGATGCAGAAGAAAGAGCAGGTGGCTCATGAGGCCGATATCCTGCGTCACGTCCAGCATCCGCAGCTGGTGGTGCTGATTGATACCTATGAGTCGCCCACAGCCTACATGCTGGTTCTTGAGCTGTGAGTAAATCCATTTAAAAAGCAAATACACTTCCATTGACATCGCTCAATTACACAATTATGGGACTAGACGGGGGCACCGCATCATGGCACAATTCCAGGGGCCCTGTTTAGAGAGAGCGCCCAATGGGGATGATGTCTTGATGAACAAAATGTATAAGAATCATAAAAATCATTCTTTCTGCAATAATGTAAAAGCCAGCAGGAAAAAAAACTTATTGACTTTTTGTCAAAGTAGCCAGGATGATGCTCACTTCCAGAATGACCCATAAAATGACGTCATCCCTGCAGAGTTCTATAGAGGGCAGTAGAGCTCCAAGACTCAACATATTCTGAATCTGTAAATATTCAGTATAAAAGAAAATTACCAATGAGATTTTAGTCTGTTTTGTTGTATGAAACAGGATGAACATTCTCCTTGTAGAACACCAATCTCTTTTTCCGCACACATGCAAACTCAAGTGGAATTAATTTTTAAGAATGACCTGCAATAATATGATCATATTTATGTGTGTTCAGGGTTGAGGATGGGCGTCTGCTGGATTATCTGGTGGCTCACGATGAGCTGATGGAGGAGAAGGTGGCATTCTTCATTAAAGACACTCTGGAAGCTCTGCAGCACCTGCACACATGCAGAGTAGCTCACCTGGACCTCAAGGTAAAACATCATACAACTACATCAGCATGCAAAATAAAAAAAACAGCCTATTTAGTAAAAAAAGTAATCAGTTAGCAGACGCTTGTCCAAAACAACCCACTCAGAACACCTTAGCAACTGCATAGCAATGCTCTAGCAGCCAAAAGTAGCAACCATGCAGCAGTGTTCTAAACCCCTACTGTAAATAAAACGTATTGTAATAACCTTAGGGCAATACCCCAGTATACCAATATCCTAGCAACATCTTAGTAAATTAGAACACCCTTGCATGCTAAAAACCAAAATAAAATCAAAGACTGTATAAAGAAAGATGTGTGCCAAGATATGTAACAGAGGCCAGCTGGTAAGAGCTGTGTATGGGGAGTAGAACCAGAGGAGATACATTGGTGCCGTGACCCGGATGGGAGTGAGGTTTAGGGGGGTGAGTGTTAAGAGCTGTGTGGGTAAAGCTCACTTCCCTGATTTCAAGAAGCACGCTAGCGACTGACACTAGGTCTTTAGCATCCTTGTTAGCCCACCTCCCATGCTAGAAACACAGATTCAAATCCCAATCAGAGCAAACGAAGGAAGTAAAACTGAAGGGGTTACATATAGACCCTTTTAGGGCCGACGTCACAATTACGTCACAGCGCTAGCTGGAGGCAAAACAAGCGAAAACTGGAGGCAGCTAATTCAAACCAGAGCAGATTCGGCAACACAAGGAGCTTAAAATATCGGTGCCCGAATCGATGTTGTAGAGGCTCCAATTTGAAATTTTAAGGCATACCTGCTGCCACTGCCAGACAAAAAACCGATGACAGTTGTGGTTAAATGCGATAAAACGAGCGGAATGGGCAGAAACGATCGTCAAAAATGCTTGCATTTGCAGCGCACACTTCTTATCAGAAAAGGTTAAATAAAGTATTGTCTTTTATTGTTATGGACACATCTAAAGATTTCTTATGCATCTCACTATGTCGACGCCCCCTCACAACCGTCCCCCGTGATGAGCACTCAGAACACCTTAAGAACCTCATAGCCTGTAACACCCTGGTAAACATCCACATCACTAGCATTTTAAGTTTTGTACAAGCATGCACCCACTACACTCTTAAAAATAAGGGTTCTTTATTGGCATCAATGGCTCCACAAAGAACCTTTACCATCCATGCAACCTTTTCATTCCACAAAAGGTTCTTTATAGTGGAAAAAGGTTCTTTAGATTATTAAAAGGTTTTTCACACTCTTGTAAGTATTCTTTTAAGGTTCTTTTAAGAACTGTTAATTGAAAGGTTCTTTGGGGAACCAAAACTGGTTCTTCTATGGCATCGCTGTGAAAACCCCCTTTTGGAACCTTTATTTTTAAGAGCAACAGTTTAGAAACTTACTTTAGAGTCTTGAGTTTTCAACTCTTTCTCATTCTTTAGCCTGAAAACCTGTTGGTGGACCTCCATGTGCCGGTGCCCTGCGTGAAGCTCTCAGATCTGGGCGATGCTGTACGGGTTTCAGGTCACCGCTACGTGCATCTCCTCCTGGGGAACCCTGAGTTTGCCGCTCCAGAGCTCATCCAGGGCACCCCGGTGTCCATGTCCACAGACGTGTGGAGTGTAGGGGTGCTGGCCTATGTCATGCTCAGCGGAGTATCCCCATTCCTGGACGAGAGTCTAGAGGAGACCTGCGTCAACATCTGCAGGCTGGATTTCTGCTTTCCGGAGGAGTACTTCAGTGATGTTAGCCAGGCCGCCAAAGACTTCATTGTGTCCACGCTTCACCAGGACCCTAGGAAGAGGCCGAACTCAGCCACATGTCTGCAGCACCCATGGATCAGCGCTCATAGTGGAGATTACTCCAAAACACCGCTGGACACTGTCAGACTCGTTGCATTTATAGACCGACGCAAACAGCTACATGATGTCAGACCGGTGACAAATGTTAAAGGACTGGTCAGCAGCAGTATGGGACACACCTTATGAGACGAGAACGTGGGCTGGTGGAAAGATATTCTAGCATGTTACATGCTCTGTCAACAATAGATGTCATTTACATTATATCATATCATTAGGAATGTGCACTTACTGTACACAGTGTTTCCTGTAGCGTTTATTGGCCTGTTCAGTTATGAATTGTGGCCCGGGGAGTTAATAGATTAAGAAAATACAAGTACACTGGAATTGTGGGAATTGAAGAGCTAGGAGTAGTAACATCATTGAATGTCATATTAAGGCTTAGGGTGATGTGTTTTAGAGCATTCCGAGTCCTAAACAGACCAGTAGTTGGATGTTGTTGTATGTTCAGTTTTATTGAGGGGTTTTACAGGAAAAGTTTAACAAAAAATGAGAATTCTGTCATCAGTAACTCGTGCTGTTCCAGATTAATAAGATGTGCTAAAACAAAACAGGTTTTATTATTTTCCATTCAATGAAAGTAAACTGAAAAAAGCTCTCAAATTTAATTTGTGTTCACATATATTGAAATATAGCACATCAGGTTTGATATCTATGATGCTGAATGGCTTTGGTTATCTCGTTTATCATAACCAATTGCAACATACCAGTTTGAATATGCGTAAGTGCAAATGTTATTTTAGAGGTCCAATGGGAAGAGAACAGACAATTCTTCAATTTTATGATACTTTTATCTCATATTTGGAGCTCAGTATACATCAGTACTCATTTAATTTCAAATTCAAATATGGGTTTGGAGCGACATGAGAGTAAATGAATGATGACAGAATGTAATAGAATGTGGTTGAAGATTGGATGTGAAAAGAAATTTAGTGATCCAACATCTTGCAGCAGATATATTTTTCACAGGTTCATTAAGATAATTTAAAGAATGTAGAATATTTGACAGGTAAGAATTATTGTACAAAAACCTGCACGTAGAAATAACTGATCATCCACCATTTAACCTGTAATGTATTCAGTTTTCATAGTATGGGGTCATGCGTGTCATCATTGATGTCATTAGGCATAATGAGGATTTTGAATGTCTTAAAATATGAATTGAATAAAATGTTTTCTTATTTGTCTGAGTTTAATAACTGAAATGACAGTCATTTGCAGACTAAAGTTATTACAGTTCAGCACTTATTTACGCTACAATGATCGATATAATTTTTAAAAGTTTTGCTCACCAAGGCTGCATTTATATGATCAAAAATAGTGAAAACTAAAATATTGTAAATTATTATTACAGTTCGAAATAACTGTTTTCTCTTTTAATAGATTTTAAAATGTAATTTTTAGAAGCCATTTCTCCAGTCCTTAATGTCACTTTGATTCATTTGATGCATCCTTAATGAATAAAAGTATTAATTCATTTAAAACATAAGAAAAATCTTACTCAACTTTTTAAATGGTAATTTATTAATTGATAAAATGCTAGCACAATGTCGAGGGAAAAAAAAGAAAAATCCCAAAAGCCTTAAACACAATTTCTTGTTTATTTTATTATTTGTAAACACATTGATGTATTGTAGGAATGTCCAGGTATGTTATTTGTTATGTTTATGTTTGAGTGTATAATTGTATGTGCCGTCAGAGGTGTAATATGTTAAACTGACACAGCAGCCATGTATCAGCTTTGACAGGTCAGACGCACATAGTTCATGAACGCTTGATCAATTGATCAGTGAATACACTCTAAATACACGCCTTTGCCATCAAGACTGAAACGGAAGCCTAATAGACTGGTTTAGTGAGGGCCAGTGAATTATTACACAGCATTGTACTATAATGACAATACAGCATGACACACCTCTGAATACTGCATTGGGACAATCGTTACATCTCATGTTTAACCTCATCAGCTCCTGCTGTATAAAGCTTCTGCTCTGCATTAATAACCTATGTAATATCTGAGCCTAGTTTCATCTCAGCACATCTAAAACAACCAACATAAAAATAAACCAAACGTGATTCAATCTCTATTTTAACAGTAGCTGTCACCCAAACTAGATCCTTTGAAAAGCATCTCAGGAGATCTCTGAAAAATAACGCCAGATCTGCTCTTTACATCTTTACTTCATGTATATACCCCTGCAATAGGATTGTATAGAAGCCTGTGTGTAAAATTTGCAAACAAAAACAGAGATATTGTTTTTCTTGATTCATATGGGCTGTTTGTATGTTACTGAATGTTTAATAAACTGTGCTTTGTTTTTAGAAAAAACTTTCTGTGGAGTTTTCTTGATGTTGTTTATCTAGAGGTGGTTTTATAAATGTTACGGAGCATTCTTATCTTAGTATGCTATTTTAATATATTATAAATGTTTATATTACATCCTCGCTCCACAAAATTAAAGTACAAAAGCGTATTTCCTACATTTATCTATGTGGTACGCAACCCAATTCAATTCTAATTATTGTAATTTTTTTTTTTATGGGGGGTTAGTTAAAAATTAAAAACTTTCCTTGATCTGGAATCTGTATTACACTAAATTAGCACGTGATGAGTTCATTTCACTTCATAATTTCACATGTATGTCCATATGTAAGATGCTAACTTTCTCGTATGGTAGCTACATGTAATAAATATATTCAGTAATATTATCAAGTCTTATTATTCCCATGGTTGTTTCTGATGACTTTGGCACCCTAAGATCCCAGGCAGTGTCTGTCAGGCTCCTAAAATCCACTGTTGTGAAAATCAAGCTAAAGGCAGGTGTGGTGCCTTACACATTAACAACAGCTCTGAAAGTGACCTTAAGTGAAAGTCAAACTAGACAGAATGGTGATGTGTGGCATAATTGAAGAAATTATGGAAGCAACGGAATGGTGTTCATCAATGATGACATTGACAACATAATTCTGATTCAGTTTCTGGGCCATCGCATTTATGCCATACATGAAAATAGTTGAGGCTACAATGAATATTCAGCCTCCACAAAATGTAACAGAAGTTAAAACGATGATGGTGATGGTTCATTATATAGGAAGATTCCTACCTGGTTTGGCAAAGACAACCCAGATGCTCAATTATCTCCTAAAACAGGGGTGCAAAACTCTACAACCCTACCAAATTTATTTTCAACCCTGTTACAGACTGGGAAGGTTACTCTTCCATCATCTAGATGGATGATTGTGACCCATAGCTTACTGTTAATGTAACTTAAACAAGATACACTCGGATTGAAAAGGTATGTCTCTGCATAGTTTGGGAGTGTGCAAGGTTCTCCAAATACCTTTGTCATCTACATAAACCACAAGCTGTTGATTCCACTCAGCATCATTTCTTTCTGGCTTCAGACGCAACCCTCCAGCTGATTTATGCAGGCACTGGAAATGCATCTTCCAGCGCCCAATCGAGCGCTCTATCAAGTTGTAGGTTCAGATGTGTGCAATGTTGAATTGTGCTTGGCCTGTGTGGTGGGGTTGGTGACTGGATTTAGAAGATAGGTTCTGAGGGGGTAACCGTTGTCCCCTGAAAAAACATAAAAAAAAACAATGCCCCTGGCATCTTGACCCACTGCTGAACTGGCCTACATAAAGCTATTATGTGTGTGTGCTACCAGGCCCCTTTACAGGCAATGGCATGGAAGCCATGATGCACCTCCATCACTTCATGCCTGTAGGAAGGCAAGGCATATGGATGTAATCTTTGGCTGGGGGGGGTAGCTCCATTCCCAGATAGCAACATATTATCGGACCAGATCCGGCACACATCTGGCACATGTGGAAGGATGATCTGGCCCACATGTATGGAATGATGGCACTTGGGCGGACCACTCCTCTTTGCCAGATCTGGGCCAAAAGCAAGCCATAGCAATGCCACATGTCAGCCAAGAGCAAAGAAACAAATCACACTGGACCTTTTCTGAGCCACAAAATCTTCATATATTATTTATAGAGTCCTCTCAGCTTGTCTAAGCTTGTTAACAAGCAAAATCACTGAAGGAAAGGAGAACAGAAAAAAAGAAACAAACAGAAACTCAAGAACTACAGCTGCCACAGCCTTAGATGAATTCAGCTGAAGACGTTAAATATCTGAAGATCTCAGCAGAGGAGGAATGAACAACTCCACAAACAGCATTACCAGCTTCCCTTATTACTAACCAGACTGACTTTATTTCCTTTAGAGGTCTACCGAAGTGCTTATTAAGAATTAACAGGGGTTTAAATATAACGTTTGTTTAATTTGAAATCACCATAAAGGTGATTAGTGTTTCTAACCATTATTTGGGCTCTTAATTCTTATTACAATTAGTTTATCTTCGCTGGCTGTTGCAGTAGCAAGTAAAGGCAAAATGAGATCAGGTGATGATAGTCAGCTTTTGATGGTTCGTCATCATAATAAAAGGCCTGATTCACTAATGTTATTTGACTCTAACAATTGTGTTGTGCCAATAATATGTTTGCTGCCTAAAACTGCAGTGTAAGATCAACAGTATTGCAGAACCAGTTAAAGTAAAAAAAGAGCACAAAAAGTTAAACTCAAGTGACACACAAAGTCATCATAAATCAACACATGAACCTCAACAATGGTGACAATAAAATGTGTAATGTTGGTAATGCTGTTTGTGGAGTTGTTTAATCCTCCTCTGCTGAGATTGTCAGCGATTTAATGTATTTTATCTTCAGCTGAATTCATCTAAGGCTGTAGCTTAAGTCAGTTGTAGTTCTTGAGTTTCTGTTTGTCTCTTTTTTCTGTTCTCTTCTTTCCTTCAGTGATTTTGCTTGTTAACAAGCTTAGACAAGCTGAAAGGTCTCTATAAATAATATATTAAGATTTTGTGGCTCAGAAAAGATCCAGTGTGGTTTATTTCTTTGTTCTTGGCTGACATGTGGCATTACTATGGCTTGCTTTTGACCCAGATCTGGCAAACAGGAGCGGTCCGCCCAAGTGCCATCATTCCTCGCTACATGTGCCAGATGTGTACCGGATCTGGGCCGACAATATGTTGCTATCTGGGTTGAGTTCGCCTAGACAAAGTCGGAACAAGATTGAAAAGCTGCTGAATGTGTTACCATGGCAGGCAATTTTTTTTTTTAGAATTGCAGATTGCAGATTATTCTGACATGGTAGCCAGGGGACTAAAGTTTTCACAGGTGAAATGTGGATGATGGCCCCATCTTTGATTTAGAATCAGAATCAGAAATAGCTTTATTTACATTTACATTTAGTCATTTAGCAGATACTTTTATCCAAAGTGACAAATGAGGATAATAGAAGCAATCAAAACTAACAAAAGAGCAACAATATGTAAGTGCAAATGACAAGTCTTGGTTAGCCTAACACAGTACATGTAGCAAGGTTTTTGTTTTTTATATATTTTATTTGGCTGCATTCTGGATTGGTGTTATATTTTGTGTTGTACTGAAATGACTGCTGAATAAAAAGAATTGTTCACAAAAAAATATATATATATATATTATTTTATATTTTTTAAAATAAAAAAGAAGAGAAATAGATAAAGTAGAATTAAAACAGAACAGAGAGTGCTAGAGTTAGAGGGTCAAATAAAGATGGTGCAGATATGTTTTTAGTCGTTTCTTGAAGATGGCTGAGGACTCAGCTGCTCGGATTGAGTTGGGCAGGTCATTCCAGCAGGAGGGAACAGTTAATGAAAAAGTCTGTGAAAGTGTTTTTGTGCGTCTTTGGGATGGCACAATAATGCGTCGTTCACTTGCAGAACGCAAGCTTCAAGAGGGCACATAACTCTGAAGTAGTGCATTTAGGTAAAGGGGTGCAGAGCCAGTGGTGGTTTTGTAGACAAACATTAATGCCTTGACTTTTATGCAAGCAGCTATTGGTAGCCAGTGCAAATTCATAAACAAAGGTGTGACGTGCGTTCTTTTCGGCTCATTGAAGATTAATTTTGCAGCGGCATTTTGGATTAATTGTAGAGGTTTGATAGAAGTGGCTGGAAGACCTGCCAAGAGAGCATTGCAATAGTCCAGCCTGGATAGAACAAGAGCTTAAACAAGGATTTGTGTTGCATTTTCTGAAAGAAAGGGCCTGATCTTCCTAATGTTTGTATAAAGCAAATCTGCAGGACTGGGCAGTTTTACCAATGTGGTCTGAGAAATTCAGCTTATCATCAATTACAACTCCAAAGTTTCTAGCTGTTTTTGAAGGAATTATGGTTGATGAGCCTAATTGGATAGTGAAATTGTGATGAAGTGATGGGTTTGTTGAAACCACAAGCAGTTCTGTCTTAGCCAGGCTGAGTTGAAGGTGATGGTCCGTCATCCAACAAGAAATGTCTGTTAGACATGCTGAGATGCGTGCAGCTATTGTCGGATCACCAGGATGGAATGAGAGGTAGAGTTGAGTGTCATCAGCATAGCAGTGATATGAAAAGCCATGTTTCTGAATGACAGAACCTAGTGATGCCATGTAGAAAGAAAAGAGAAGTGATCCAAGAACTGAGCCCTGAGGCACCTCAATAGCTAAATGTTACGACTTGGACACCTCACCTCTCCAAGATACCTTGAAGGACATATCTGAGACTTAAGACTCAAACCACTGGAGTACGGTTTCTGAGATGACATTTTTCAATAGGGTTGACGAGAGGATCTGTATCAAAAGCAGTGGACAAATCCAGCAAGATAAGTATAGAAGATTTGGAAGCCGCTCTTGCCAGTCTTAGCGATTCAACAACTGAGAACAAGGCAGTCTCGGTCGAATGTCCACTTCTGAAGCCAGATTCGTTTCTGTCCAGGAGGTTTTTCTTTGTGAGAAAGGCAGAGACTTGGTTGAACACAACTCGTTCAAGTGTTTTTGCAATGAAAGGTAGAAGGGAAACCAGTCTGTTGTTCTCTAAAAGAGTTGGGTTAAGAGTGGGTTTCTTAAAGGGTCACTCCACCCCAAAATGAAAATTGTCATTAATCACTTACCCCTATGTTGTTTCAAACCCGTAAAAGCTTTGTAAAGACTGTCCCATTGATTACCAAGTAAATAACATTGTCAAGGCCCAGAAAAGTATGAAATACATTGTCAAAATAGTCCATCTGCCATCAGTGGTTCAACCGTAATGTTATGAAGCTACTAGAATATATTTAGTACACAAAGAAAACAAAAATAATGACTTTATTCAACAATTCGTCTCTTCCGCGTCTGGGCTTTGACAGTGTTATTTACTTGACAGTCAATGGGACAGTCATAAGCCTCTCGGTTTTCATCCAAAATATCTTAAAACCCCTTAAGTGTCACTGGCCCACCGGTGGGCCCAAAGCCATTACATATTTAAAACCGTAATATTCTATACTAAACCTAAACTAATCTTGGCAAACTATGTATCATTGGAAACCTTAGAGATTGTATTTTTCATATTTGACCACTGTTTTATATTTAATATTATGTAGTGACAGTAATTCATTAATTTGTGACAAGAAAAGTTTGCAAAAAAAAAAAAAAACACCAAGAAGTTGGCTTTTGTTACAAAAAGTTGATACATACACATACAATCACGAAAGTATTTTTATTTTTTTTTGGCTGCCAATAATTCAGACAAAACATATTTTCTAGTTTTTATCTAAAACTTTAAGAATAAATTGAATATGTATATTTGTATATGATTGATGTTGCAAGTATTCAGTAAAAAATGTAATGCATGTCAAGTTCATGTATGATCATACATGAAATAAACTTTTTTTTGTGAAGTTTCTGTAACAACAGTCTAGTAGCTATGTTTGATTAAGATTTCTGATTAGAAAGAGCCCATCCTCATAACTTTATGCAGTAATGAACAGGGGAGATATTCAGATAAGTCTCAGTAAGCAGCCAGAGCTGTTTCTAAGGCCAATGTGTTTTCAGTAGTAGTTGTTTTATTGTATATGGTCATATTAAATTGTTTATGTCATATTTATGGTTTAAAAAAAATAATTTACAACCTATCTAGAATGTTTTATTGCTGTTTGAATAAAACAAAAATTGTAAATCAAATCAGTCGTCCATTACAAATCATACAAGGAGCATGACTAGTACCTAGTGGACATTGTTGGTATAGCGACAAAAAATAACACAGAAACCTCATTTTTTGTGATATCAATGTCAAATTTGGAACACAACTTCTTTAGACTGAAGGCTTTTCATTTGACATGAAATTAAATTGGTGGTGAATTACAAACCAGTCTGACTTTATTTCTTTCATACAAAACTTCTTATTGAGAATTAACAGAGGTTTAGATGTTAATGTTCTATAGAAAATAAGAGTTTGAATTCACCGCTGTTAAGATAAGTGTTTGCTTTAGTTGGGCTTCTGCCCCTTGACTTGCTCTTCTCTCGCTGGTATAACTGTATGTTTCTAAGGCACATTTGTTATAGCAATAATCGCCAGTGAAAAATCAGATCAGGTAAACCTGGTTACTTATTGTTGATGAGTTAGTCATCATATAGTAGCCTGATCACATCATGAGTATTGTCTCTGAATATGTTAGCTTTTAATGTTGCTTTTTTTGCAGCAGTCTTTTGATGTTATGACAGCGAGGAATTCACTTTTTTAAATCATTATATAATGATTATAAGGGTTACAAAAACCCAACTAAAGCAAACACTTAACTCCACAATGGTGACTTTAAACCAACATGTCAATGTCATGTCACTGTGTGACAATTATCTATACTTTGTTTACAATGAGAGAATTCGCAAGAGTGCTGAATTCAGTCAGTGAGCATGGCTTTGAACAAAACACCAGTGTTTCAGTGATGACTCATCTGAACGCCTCTGATTGGCCGTTGCATTCATAATCTCAAGGGAATTGTGTTTGATTGGTTATAATGTGCAACGCTGTGAAAACATGTCAAAAGAAATATGATGCAGAATGACATCGTGACTGCGTGATTTGTGCCCCCCCTAGAAATTTAAATGCCCCCCCGACGGAGGTGACCTGGCACCGGCTCTGCTAGGGACCATGCCGCCATTTTCCTAACACCGGAATACAAACAAAGGCTCGTTCAGGAACCTCCGGTGCAGAGAGTAGTGATGCGCTGGTCCTCCCACTCAGAGGCTATGCTGCAGGCGGCTCTTGATGACGTCGACTGGGACATGTTCTGGGCGAGTTCTTCTGACGTCAGCGAGTTCACGGATGTTGCATTGAGCTTTGTAAACATGCTAACCGAGCAAGCTACAGAAACAATAACTATAAGGACATTCTCCAACCAGAAACCGTGGGTGGACAGAACAATCCGTGCTGCGGTTAACACACGCACTGCCACTTACAATGAGGCTCTTCTGACCGGGAATATGAGCGAGTACAAAGCATTGTGCTATGCTCTCCGACGCGCAGTAAGAGCCGCTAAACACAGATACAGAGAGGGAACTGAGTCTCATTTCCAGCTCAATGACTCCTGACGCATGTGGCAGGGACTGAGGACCATCTGTGCCTTTGGAAACAAATCCTCCGCGGAGGTGAGAGCAGATCCGTTGCTGGCCAACGAGTTAAACATCTTCTACGGCCGCTTCAATTGCAACAGCGGCGGCGCGTCTCTGCCGACCAGCGCGTCAGGAAGCAGCAGGCAGAGCAGCGCTGATCCTGTAATCACCGTGTCGGAGGATGGGGTTCGGAGGGCGCTAAAGAAAGTGAACGTCCGGAAAGCAGCCGGACCTGATGGGATAACTGGCCGTGTTCTGAGGTCCTGCGCCGATCAGCTTGCTGGTTTGTTCGCGTCTATCTTTAATGAGTCCCTTGCTACCTCCGTGGTTCCCACCTTATTCAAAAAATCTGTCATTATCCCTGTGCCTAAGAACAAAAACCCTCTTGTCTGAATAACTATCACCCAGTTGCCCTCACATCTATAGTCATGAAGGTTTTTGAGAGACTTGTAAAGAGCCACATCTGCTCCTCCATACCTAATACTCTGGACCCTCTTCAGTTTGCCTATCGCCCAAACAGATCTACGGACGATGCCATCTCTCACGTCCTCCACTCTTCCCTCACACACTTGGACAGCAACAATGGGAATTATGTAAGGCTGCTATTCATTGACTATAGCTCAGCTTTCAACACTCATCAAGCTGGCTTCTAAACTCACAGACCTCGGCCTAAACTCCTCACTCTGTGACTGGATTCAATACTTCCTCACCTGCAGACCTCAAGTGGTGAAAGTTGGCCAGTTCACCTCAAACTCCATCACCCTGAATGTAGGAGCCCCACAGGGCTGTGTCCTGAGTCCCCTGCTCTACTCTCTCTATACGCATGACTGCATGTCCTCTCACAGCTCCACGTCTATTGTCAAATTCGCTGATGATACTGTGGTTCTGGGCCTCATCTCCAACAACGATGAGACCGCATACTTGGATGAGGTAGAGAGACTCACATCATGGTGCCAGGACAACTGTCTCTCTCTGAATGTGAGCAAAACTAAAGAGCTGATCACTGACTTTAGGAAGAGACAGAGCAGCCCTACACTCCTCTAATGATCAGTGGGACCCCTGTGGAGAGGGTGAGTAACTTCAAGTACCTCGGTGTAAACATCTCCGAGAACCTGACTTGGACTACACACATCCAAACACAGGTTAAGAAAGCCAGGCAAAGACTGTACCATCTGCGACAGCTGAGGAAATTCAGGGTCTCACCAGCAATCCTGAAAACTTTCTATTCAGGGACCATAGAAAGTGTATTGACTCAGTGCATCTCAGTGTGGTATGGAAACAACTCAAATCAGGACTGCAAAGCACTACAGAGAGTTGTGCGCTTAGCTGAGCGCATCTCAGGGTCTGCTCTCCCCTCTATGCAGGACATCTACCTCAAACGTTGCAAAAGTAGAGCTGTTAAAATCATCAAGGGCTCAAATCACCCTGGTAACCATCTATTCACTTTGCTTCCATCTGGTAAGCGCTTCCGTAGCCTGATGGCAAAGACTGAGAGACTTAGAAGGAGCTTCTTCCCCCAGGCCATCAGGCTCCTAAACTCTAACTCTGTGTCATAATATCACATGACTCCATGTAAATATCACCATATCAATAAGCTATTCATAATTTTTTCTACCTCATATTGCTGCTATTTAAATACCCTGTACAACTTTTTGCACATTCTTTTTGCACATTCCTCTTTATTACTATCTAAGTCAAGAACATACTGACTTGCACATTTATATTTTTTATCTTTTTTTATTTTATTATTTTATTTTTTCTACTTTTCTTTTTCTTAATATTTGTATACTTTATAATTGCACTGTCCTTGGAGCGGACCTGACCTACATTTCACTGCTGGTTATACTCTGTATAATTGTGTATGTGACAAATACAAATCTTGAATCTTGAAGGCCAGACAAGAAGAGGTTGGTAGCCAAAGTTACCAAACAGACAGAGATAGCATACTGGTGGATCTGGATAACATGGAACCAGTGGTGGCAGAGCCAACATGGTGCAGGGCTAAGAACAGGTGAGCCTGTTGCAATAACCCAAGTCCAGTTCTCTTTCTCTTATCTGGCACACTTGGTTTAGTTTATGGAGCTGCTTCCTAGTAAGCTGGTGATCTGAATCAGGTGTGTTAAATAAAAAGACATACAAAATGAGCAGAGCAGTGGGTCCCGATGACTGAAGATGAGAACCACTGCCCTGTTGTATCTTGCATGCTGTTTTATCAATAGTGTTGTTATACTTAATTTTTTCTCATGCCCAAGATGTCGTTTCGATCTTTATTCTCTAACTCAAAATGTAAATTTAAAGCATTTTCTCGCAGTCTAGATTTGTGTTGTCTAAATGGCTTAGTCTGTGCATTTTTCTTCTTAGGCCTTGCTCCTATCCAAGCACTCATGGAAAGATCCCTCTTCTCTAGTGAATTTTTGAGGAACAAATGATTTAGCACTTGGATTTTCTATGAATAGGAGTGTATTCCTCTTTGAATACTCTAATGTGACACATTGACACACTCTAATTCAGTTTATCAATTTGAAACTCAAATTAAGTTGTTCTTTTCTTTTCCTAATCTTCCGTTTATGCTTGTTCTTTAATAGTTCTTGTGCAGTGACATCAGCCTCAGCTGATGGATGATGATGATACAAAATTGCACTTGTGAGACATTTTCCTTTCTGTTCAGAAGACCTTAATTTCTGGTATAAGCTTTTTTTATTCTATTTACATTTGTTTTTCGTTCATTTCAAAGCCTTTCAATTTTATTAATCTTTGCAGTGAATGTAGTTCTCTATCGATACTTCACTCGTACTGTGTCTCTATGAGAAAACTCCTCCGATGACTGAAGCCTTTTCAGTAACGCAGTGTAGCTGCAGGGCCGTTGGTTCGTGCAGTGAATTAAAAACTAACCAATGGTGACGAAGGGCGGGCCATCTGGCTATATAAGCAGGCATATCGCCATAGGATCCTCAGATTTCTTCTCCTTCAGCGACGATGATGATCTTCGCTGATCTACGAGACTTGAAGCATTTGCCATACAAACGCCTCGCAGCGGATCAAGACTTCTCTCTGCTCGGCTGACTTCGCCACTTCTTGCAGTCACCTAGACTTGACTAGAGTGGTCTCCTCCAGAAGAACCCACTTGTAGCTGCCTGGATGAGTGGTTCTTGCCAGGGCGCAATCAGGCCCCTCATCAACGAGCTTCACCACTCTTCCCGGAGGTTCATGATGAACTCACCAGGTCATGGCGCAACCCTTACTTGGCCCGCCTACGTGCTGATGGCCCGGAAGAGAAAGGGTACGACAAGATGCCTTCCCTAGACGAGTCTGTGGCCGGGCATGGCTATTGGTTGGAAGGCAAAGGTTGCCCAACCGTCCAATCCTTCTGCCCTTGCTGGACGGGCCTAATTGTCTGCTGGACAATCGGCATCGGCACTTCATTTTATGACAGTCCTAAAGGTCTATCAGGACAAACTCCTTCAGAGCATGGACGAGTCTGGCCTGGACCCTGCAGCTTTCAAAGAACTGCGCGGCATGACCAACCAGGCCCTAAGTGCCACCAAGACAACGGCTCAGGCGATAGACAGGTCCATGGCTCTAGTGGTGCTAGAGTGCCATTTATGGCTGACGCTGACGGAGATCAAGGATGCGGACAAGGCCCCGTTCCTGGCCTCTCCGGTCTCCCCTACTCTTCTTTCCGAAGCGCTCCAGCTCTACGGCTGCTTATACTTATATATTGATAACTAGATTGTGTTTTTCCAAGGAGCGCCTGTCGATAGCGGTGTGAAATGCTGATATAGCTGCAACATAAACCTTAAGCGTGGAGAGAATACTGCCGTTGTCCATTTGTTGTTGCAAAAAATCCAGAATGTCAGACACAGCGCAGTTTTCCAGGTCTCGACCATTCGATTCACACCATCTCTCAAACACTGCCCATTTACAGGCGTACAGGCGTCTAGTAGAAGTGGCTTGCGCCTCCGTAATCGTGTCCACCACACAGCGAGACAACGAGCCCCGGTTTATTGTTTCCCGCACACCATCCACACGTGAAGTTTCCACCATTGGGGATTGGGGTGCCATACCGTCCGCCTGAGACAGTAAATCCCGCCTCAGTTGGATCAGCCACGGGGGAGCCATTGGTATTTACAACATTGATTTTGTGCAGCACTTGTGACAAAATCTTAAGTGGGGGGAACGCATGCAGACGGGCATTCGGCCACGGCATCGTGAGTGCGTCCCCGCCTAGTGGAGAGCGTGACAGAGAGAAGAACAGAGGGCAATGAGTGTTCTCCTCCGTCGCGAACAAATCCACCTCCGCTTTTCCGAACCGTTCCCATATCATCCTCACTGTCCTGGGATTCAGTCTCCATTCTCAGAGAGGAATCCCGTCCCTCGATAGCATATCCACGCCGCTGTTCAGGCAGCCCGGAACATGCTCTGCTCAACGGAGAGCAGATGGTGATCGGCCCACAGCAAAAGGCATGCTGCCTGTCTGTAAAGGGCTCCCGAGTGTACTCCGCCCTGGCGGTTTATGTACGATACCACCGACATGTTGTCCGTGCAAATCAACAAGTGATGCCCCCGGACTTGTATGATGAAACTCCGAAGAGCTAAGAATACCGCCCTCAGCTTAGGGGTGGGCGATATGGGAAAAATATCATATCACAATTTTTTTATCACGATTCACGATTCTTTGTCATGTTAGTTTTACTATTTTGGTTTTACAAGTTGTCTGAACATTACAGCCAAACTAGAAAGACAAAGATGCATGGCAGATATTTAGGCCAAAGTGGACGAAGATAAAAAATATTTGTCATTATTTTATCTTTCTTATTAAAAAATAAGAACAAAGATACACATTACAAATGCACATAATATACAAATAAAACAAACAGTGCTTTATTTTCAGGTACAATAGGTTTATTTATCAGAGCATTCAATGAAATTGAATGAACAAATATAATAATAAAACACAACATAGACTGATTCCTAAAGCAACTGTATTAAAGTTTTTCAGTCAAGAATAATGAGTGATTTATCTCTTTGTGTTTTGTTGTTTTGTTAACGTTAAATGACTAGTTCCCCCCAAAATAAATATTCTGTCATCTGTCTGTCAATTCTGTCATAATGTTTTATTTTTATACCATCATTTACTCAAAAGTTGTTTTAAACCTGAATGAGTTTCTTTCTTCTGCTGAACATAAATGCTATTTTGAAGAAGGTGGAAAACCAAACAGTTGCTGGTCCTCAGTGACTTCCATAGGATTTTTCTTTCCTACTATCAAAGTCAATGTGTACCAGCAACTGTTTGGTTACCCTCATTCTTCAAAATATCTTCTTTTGGGTTCAACACAAGAAATTAATAGAGGTTTGGGACAACATGTGAGTGAGTAAATAATGACATAAATTAAATTTTAGGGTGAACTATCCGTTTAATGACAGTCGACAGCACGTTTAGTGTTCTGTCTCTTTAAGAGCTGCACGCATCTAATATACAGGCACACATCTGTTTCTCTCTTAACTATTTACTGTTATTTTAGACATAACCAACTCAGTCTGTATGTAAACCTTGTGTGTTTTGACAGTATTAGCGCAAAAGATAAGTTAGTTGAGTAATCAGGCGCTGTTAGACAGGATTTTTAGTGTGCGTGCTTCAGGTGTATGCGCTCAGAAAAAGCGCACGTCAGACCAGCGCGCGAATTAAACATTAAACCAGCAAGGTTTGTGTGCAAATAATGTACTTTTGCTATCGCGAATAAGTGCAGTGTCCTGTCAGAGTAACTCTACTGCTGTATGTCGTGTTGTACAGTATATAGAGACGGAGACCAGAACTGTATTTGACATAATGTGCGCTGTAGCACGATACTACGATATTTCTCAAAAGCAGATCGTGGAGACATTTTTATCGTCCACGATCAAAAATCGTCATATCGCACACCCCTACCTCAGCTCGAGGCAATTTATGTGCCACGTTCTCTCCGACTCCGTCCTGTAGCTTGAGGCCGGTACACCGTCGCAATGAGCTCCCCAGCCCGTCGTCGACGCGTCCGTCATGACCACTTTCCGCCGCATGACCAAACCCATCTGGACGCCGCGCTGGTACAGGTCGGGGTTCCGCCATGGTTTCAGCGCGTTCAAGCACCTGCAAGTGACCACAACGTGGGCGCGGGCACGGCCCGTTTTCCACGCCCTCCTCGGCACCTGTGCTTTCAGCCATATCTGGAGGGGGTGCATATACAGCAGCCCAAGGTGACAAACCGTCGCTACCGCCCCCATCCGCCCCAAGAGCCTCTGATATTCCTTCAGGGCCATGGGTCGGTCTAATCTGAATGCATTCATAGCGGAAATCAAGATCGAGTCCAACTGCACCCCCAGATACATGATTGACTGGCTGGGGCGTAACACACTTTTTTGTTTGTTCACACAGAGACCTAGGCTCTCTAGGTGAAGTAATAGAGCGTGTTTGTGGCTGTTGAGCACATCCTCCGAATGGGCCAACACCAACCAATCGTCCAAATAATTTAATATGCGTATACCGCTCACTCTCAGAGGGGAAAGCGCCACATCCACACATTTCGTAAAAGTACGTGGTGCCAGTGCTAGCCCTAAAGGTATCACCGTGAATTGATACGCCGTGCCTTCGAACGCAAATCTCAGAAAGTGCCTGTGACGAGGGGCAATCTGGAAATGAAGATACGCGTCCTTTAGGTCCACCGAGATAAACCAATCCCTGGGCCAAATCTGCACGAGTATCTGCTTCAGCATTGTCATCTTGAAAGTGCGTTTGTATAATGCACGGTTGATGGGTCTCAGGTCTAGGATTGGAAGGAGACCACCATATTTCTTTGGAACGACAAAGTACCGGCTGTAAAACCCACTCTCTCTCGCTCGATGGGACCACTTCTATCGCGCGTTTTGCGAGGAGATTGATGATTTCTTGCCTCAGCACCGGCTTGTTGTGTGCCGTAACTGTCGACATGACCACGCCTTTGAACCGGGGTGGTCTGTGCCGAAACTATTAACTCAGCCTACTGCTGAATGTGTGGGCGACACGGACATGCGTATGTGCGAAGTGTCGAGAGCGAGCCGCGGCTGCGGGGGTACAACACCTGCCACAAGGGTGTGAACATCGCCAGAGACACGGGGAAGCTGCCAGTCCGGCTCTATTAACTGTTTCATGGCCGAGCGTGAATCCGCTATTGCTGGAGGAGGAGAAAAAGGCTCTTTTTGTGAGGGTGTCACAGACTTTATTGCATTCTGAACATACACAACACAAACATTCTCGTAATCGCCTGCAACCGCCAAGGGGACTTCGTGAGAACATCTCGGGCGCTTTGCAGCGGGCCTGCCACTCGGTGCTCTCCTCCTCTGTATTGCTCCATCAGGAACGAGGCTTCTGCTCCAATGGAGGAGTTCCCCTGCCGGGACGGCCACCCGTCTTGAAGCCGTAACGGCCCTTTTCTCTTGGCGCCCTCTGCCACGGAGTTTTAGCGCGAACAGCAGACTCTGGGTTTGGCGCCGATGAAGCAGAAGCAGAGGGGGGCCGGCTAGAAGAAGATGAGGATCTACTCATCTTCTTCTAGCCCAATGGCACTCAAATGGTTCAGGTCATACTTAGAAGGGAGAGGTTATTATGTGAGTATAAGAGAGCATAAGTCTAAGTGGACGGCCATGACATGTGGAGTCCCACAAGGCTCAATTCTTGCACCGCTCTTGTTTAACCTGTATATGCTCCCACTAAGTCAGATAATGAGGAAGAACCAAATTGCCTATCACAGCTATGCTGATGATATCCAGATTTACCTAGCCTTATCTCCAAATGACTACAGCCCCATTGACTCCCTCTGCCAATGCATTGATGAAATAAACAGTTGGATGTGCCAGAACTTTCTTCAGTTAAACAAGGAGAAAACTGAAATCATTGCATTTGGAAACAAAGATGAAGTTCTCAAGGTGAATGCATACCTTGACTCTAGGGGTCAAACAACTAAAAATCAAGTCAGAAATCTTGGGGTGATTCTGGAGACAGACCTTAGTTTCAGTAGTCATGTCAAAGCAATAACTAAATCAGCATACTATCATCTCAAAAATATTGCAAGAATTAGATGTTTTGTTTCCAATCAAGACTTGGAGAAACTTGTTCATGCCTTTATCACCAGCAGGGTGGATTACTGTAATGGTCTCCTCACCGGCCTTCCCAAGAAGACCATTAGACAACTGCAGCTCATCCAGAACGCTGCTTCCAGGATTCTGACTAGAACCAGAAAATCTGAGCATATCACACCAGTCCTCAGGTCCTTATACTGGCTTCCAGTTACATTTAGGATTGATTTTAAAGTACTTTTACTCGTTTATAAGTCACTCAATGGCCTAGGACCTAAATATATTGCTGATATGCTCACTGAATATAAACCAAACAGACCACTCAGATCATTAGGATCGAGTCAGTTAGAAATACCAAGGGTTCACACAAAACAAGGGGAGTCTGCGTTTAGCTATTATGCGGCCCGCAGTTGGAACCAGCTTCCAGAAGAGATCAGATGTGCTAAAACATTAGCCACATTTAAATCAAGACTCAAAACTCATCTGTTTAACTGTGCATTTGTTGAATGAGCACTGTGCTATATGTCCGAACTGACTGCAATACATTTTATGTATAATCATTTTCTTTAAATTTATTTTAAATCATTTTCTATATCATTTTAAAATTCCTTGTTTTTATTATTTTTATTTCCATGTTTTTATTGATTTTAATGTCTATTTCACTTTCTTTTATGTAAAGCACTTTGAATTACCACTGTGTATGAAATGTGCTATATAAATAAACTTGCCTTGCCTTGCCTTGCCTACTCTGTGCTGGAGGCTGACCCGCAGCCCGGCGCAGTAGGAAGTGACTCATTGCCCTGGAGCGTTTCTGTGCCTCTGAGAAGCGCTCTGCAATAGCCTCCACCGCGTCTCCGCGTTGGGCGGATGGAGATACAGGAGCACTGAGCAGCACCCTCCTGTCCGCGTCCTTAAGCTCAGTGAGTGTCAGCCACAGATGTCGGTGGAGCACCGCCATGTAGCCCATGCTCCGGCCGATCGCCTGGGCCGTCTTCTTTGTAGCTTCCGTCAAAATCCGTCGCCGCACAAAGATCTTTAAACGCCTTGGGATCCGCCCCACCCTCGTCCAGGGATTTCAGGAGCTGTGCCTGAAAAATTTGGAGTACTGCCATCATGTGGAGCGCCGAGACCGCTTCCCCCGAGGCGGCATACGCTTTGTCCGTGACATGTGCGGTCAAACGGCAGGGTCTTGATGGCAGCGTTGCTCTTAGTCGGTTCGTCAGTGGACTCGCACTCTAGGCCGAGATCGCTCACGGCCTTGGTGAGAATCCTAACGAGCTCATCCTGGAACACGGCGTGTCCCTCCACTTCAGAGCGCTTCAGAGTGTGGGCCCAGTCGTCCCCCTCCGCATCGAACGAGATAATCTCCGAAGCGCCGTTGAAACGTTGAAGACTCTCTTCCGCGAAGCACTCCGGAAACGGGGGGGGGGGGGGGGGGGGTGAATTGCGCCTTTCTGCACGCTCGCCCACGTGAGGCTCATTGGCGGCAGTGGGACGTTGCCAAGGGAAATCACCGAGGGCGACGCTTCTCCGGGCCCGAAGAACTCCTCGCAGTTCGGGCAGCCCGACCCGTTGAGTGCTGCATCCAAATGGGCGAGACCCAGGCACAGGATGCAGAACTCGTGAGTGTCCGGGGCCTCGATGGGTCCCGAAAGTAGTGTGCAAACTTTGGACATGCTGGAACGCCGAGAGGGAAATCCGTCTTCTTGCGTCTTCTCCACAGCTGTCTTCAGTAGGATGTGTGAAAGAGGAAGATTCTGAGCTTATGCTGCCAAAACAGCGCATTATATAGCGGCGGGGCCCCGCCCCTATTAGCCATCTTGGCTGGCATTGGTCAGTGAGAGTTGCAACTTCACTGGCGTTGTGCAGTAAGATTTCAGGTAGGTTAGTAAGGGAGGGAGTCCCCCAAGGTGTTTACGCCATGTCGAGAGACCACTCTCAAGAGAGAACTGTACACTAAAAAGTATAATCGTTTTAAACTCTTAATTACAATTAGTAGTCCCATTCATCTAAATTGACATTTGACCCAGTAATTTTGCTAAAATCATTATATGACGCCAGCAATCTCAAACAGCTGATTGGTCAGTCTTTACCAGTGCTGCGAAAAATAACAGGTACCACGTCACAGTGAATTCAAAATATGCAGTGGAAAGTTAAATAACATTTTTGGTGCAACTGGAAATTTCAAATATTTTGTTCTTAAAATGTTAACTTCATCCTTATAGAAATATTGGAATTTTAATTTTTTATTTGAAGAAAAAGGATATAATTCCTTAACAAAGACATTCCAGATACTGGGATAAAACATCTGCTAGCTGAGTGAAATGTAAATGTAGCCTAATTTCTTTTTTATTGCAATAATAAAAATAACAAAGATTACAGTACGTACAAGACAGAAAATACACTAAAAACATACAAAGAACTGTCAATAATACACAAATTATGACTTAATAGTTAACAGAAGTAATATAACATAACAATTCTTATGAAATAGACAGAAAGGAGTAAAGAGAGAGGGAGAAGGTGAGAGGGCACACAAAGATACAAGTATATTAATAAAGAATATTAAATATGACAGGTTCTAGATGTTTTTATAGCTTTCTTGTTTATTTTTTATATTTACATTTATTATCACAATTAGAAGATCTGTCATATGTCATTTCATCTCAGAAATGATTTTGTTTCCCCACTGTTTCTTGTGATTAATATTATATACATTACAACTTATATTATAGTATATATAGGCCCTATATTATAACTTTTTCAGCCTGCTGTCAGCTCTGACCCAGTTCAGATTACTTGGTAATTGTGATTTCACATAACATATCCATGAGCATTAACCATAGCCTATTTATAGTCAAACATAAATAACTAAAGATTTAACAAGAGACGATGCAATTATATTTAAATACAACTTCAGTTATTGTTTGAAGATGGTAAAATGGGGTTTACATTTAGTTTATTTACATTTATGGACATAAAAGTCTCCAATAAAGTAAATGTCCTAATCCGCAAACCTCTGCTTCTTTTTCAGTCTCACGCCACTCTCGCGAGACGCGCAAGAGAGCCGTAGCAACAACTTCTCGCGAGAAGCGCCGCGATCACAGCAACAAGACAACCAAAATAAAGTGAGCACAACAAACCCGTAGCGCATGATGGCGGCGTCGCTGCTGCGCCGGGACAAGAAATCCACCGCCGCACATCTGAAGGCAGACCTCAAGAGGAGCGACAACAGCTCAGGGCTGCGGCAACTGCAGGAGCTGCTGGATAGCGTGCTAAACGCGGAGCGGGGCTCGGACCCGGAGGCTCTGGAGTGGTGTAAATGGCTGCTGGCTGGGGGCGACGGCTTCGACGACTTCTGCCGGACCGTCCGGTCCTACGATAACGCCACCCTCTGCGGACTGGTGTGGACTGCCAACTTCGTGGCGTACCGCTGCCGGACTTGCGGCATCTCGCCGTGCATGTCGTTATGCGCAGAGTGCTTCAATAACGGCGATCACACGGGCCACGATTTTAACATGTTCCGGAGTCAGGCCGGCGGGGCCTGTGACTGCGGGGACGGGAACGTGATGAGAGAGAGCGGGTTAGTAGACACTCACAGACTGACAGGGGCTGTTTCTCAAACCGTCGACAGTGAGCTGTTACCTGGACAGCGTTTAGGCGCCTCCCGAGCCAGCCGCAGATTTGGGCGTCATAGCATAGGCGATTAGGTGCAGCCAAAATCAGCAGCCTTTCTGCAGATCATAATGTGAAACCCTGCGAGTTGCCTATCTCGACATTGTTGTTATTGAGCATCATAACACAAGCATATCGCAAATGTGACCCTGGACCACAAAACCAGTCATAAGGGTTAATTTTTGGAAATTGAGGTTTATAAATCATCTCAAAATATAAATAAGCTTTTAGTTGATGTATGGTTTGTTAGGATATGACACTATTTGGCCGAGATTTGAATATCTGGAATCTGAGGGTGCAAACAAATCTAAATACTGAGAAAATTGCGTTTAAAGTTGACCAAATTAAGTTCTTGGCAATGCATCTTACTAATCAAAAATTCAGTTTTGATATATTTACGGTAGAAAATTCACAATGTCTTCATGGAACATGATCTTTACTTAATATCCTAATGATTTTTGGCATAAAAGACAAATCAATAATTTTGACCCTTACAATGTATTGTTGGCTATTGCTACAAATATACTCGCAGGTACTTATGACTGGTTTTGTGCTCCAGGGTCACAAATGACCAGCAGAATTTAAGGGTCATAGTCTCCAGCCTGGTGTGATGACTGCATAGACAACATTTTAATAGCGTGATGCTGTAGGCAAATTCTTATTGAAATCTTAGTCTTAAACTTGTAAGCTAAGTCTACCCAGTCTGTTTTTATTTCTCCAGCAGTGTGTTCCAAATTAAAAAGCATTTTGACATTTTTTTTATAGGTGCATTTTGGTTCAGCTGCTTGTTGGGCATCGTAAGAGTACTCTGAATAAACAGTTTTTTAACGTCATAGTCTCAAACCTACCAAAACATAATTTTTGTGAATTATAATATAGGCACATCCAGAGCTAGAAGCTGTTTTGGGGATTATATCATAAAGTTGCCTGTCTTGACCTATTATTATAATTATTATGATGATGATGATGATTATTATTTATATTTAAAATATAACACTCTGGGCTATTATTGTTAACTAAAACTTATCTGAAATACATTTTAAAAAGTAAACACATTTTATGTCAGCTAGTAAAAAGGCAACATTTTTCTTTTTTGCTTAGTGTAAATTGAGTACTTGTACTAAACTAATAAAAATGACAAACAAAATTACTAGAACCGTAATATTAAAGTAAAACCAAAATAAAATCCAATTCACAATATTAACAAAAATATAATTGTGTATAAATGATGATAAAATAACACTGATCATAAGATAATCGTGTCCCAGATCTACAGCAGTATTAGAGGAATCATTCATAACACCTTGCATGCTGACTACCCATAAAACTTTTTGGTTGTATGATATATTAGGTGAATTCTAAATATGCAGTATTTGTAATAATCTCATGTTGATATCACATTATAGTTGCATTCTGGTTCAGCAGCATCACAGGACTACCACAAATAAGCAGACATTTTGCAGACTACCTAGGGCATCATATCACTGACACATCATAGGTGTCCAACCTTTCGTGCTGATTGGGACATCGAATTATATATCCATCCTGAATTGAAACCATTTTTGGGCATTGTCACAAACTTAGTGTGCTGCTGCCTACCTAGACAGAAAGAATGAAAACACTGCTGTGTTCTAAATCAGCATCATATTATAGAGGTGTTTTAGTTCAGCATTATTTTTGAGCATCATAGACCCCAGAATTAGACTTCCCAGAATTAGCAGGTTTGAATCTCAAACGAAAAAACGTAGTGAGAGGGGGGGTTAATAGTGTAGAGTGGGCTGTGGCACCTGATCACTGCCTTACAGAGAGTGACACAGTCTGGGTTATTTTTAACCCACCCACAGGGTCAGTGACAGGTCTCTTCCCTTCCTCCTCTCACACTACACACTGCACAGGGCCTTCACTTTAATGTTTGGGCTGCGAGATAGAAAGACAGACGTGTGGAGGTTCACACATTGGGGCTGGATATGACTGCTGTCAGCTGGAGCTCAAAAGATTCGCTGTATTTGATCAGTAAAGGGTTTAATTATCACAGTGTTCTGCTGTACAGGAATGAGGATATTGGCAGTTTTATTCTTGGAAGGAGTGTAGTGTGAAAAAACCTCAGCTCTGCTAACACTTTTGATTTTGCTCTGGAGAGTGACGTCAAACTACTTGCATGTTCTTTCTGGTTCAAACTGACTGTCCACTAGACCCAGCCAGCCATCTCTATTCTTTTATAAATATTCTTATTCTTAGCCATGTTTACTGCCAAGTTTACAGAAGATATTTACTGTGTGTCCTTCTTACAGCTTAATTTTTAGGTTATCAGTAATATGTGACGTGACGGGTGCTATAAATGCTAAAACAGCGCTGTGGGGTTCCAGAGCTTAAATAAGTGATGTTCTGAAATGCTTTGTCATTCATTTAGATTTCATTTAGCTGCTAACCAAAAATAGTTTTAATCAATTAATCAAATTGAGACTCAAAACTTGCTACTGCTTGAACTGAGTTTGAACTTGAACTAAAGCAGTCTATCACGCCTCATTGGAACACGTCAAAAGAGTGACTAAGACTGGTTTGTAAGCTGTTTCGTATAAAAACGAAGAATTGCAATTATTGGATGGAAGAAGCACTACAAGTAATGTTTGGAAATTTAGTTCTAACATCAGAAACAGCTTAGACTAATTGGATTTAAGCTTCAATATTGGTTTATCAAAATTAAGATAAATTAAAATCCAAGAATCAATATTGTCAACCCAGCCCTAGCGTGTACACCGCTGACGTCTACCTGTTGTAGCTTATCCACTTTGTGTGCACAAAATGCGACATCCGAAAAGCGCTAATTAAATGCTGTTGTTTCCGTCAGTGTTTTCAGCCCTCCAAAACCATTTGGTCATTCATCTGCCTCCATATTTTTAGTGGAACATCCACATCTCAAAATCCAATCAACAACCAATGTGTAGAATTTAGTCCTCACTCTGCAAATTTTTTTTTTTTTTTTTTTTTTTCCATTAAGCTTTTATACTCTGATATATGTCGGAATGCGAAAGAAAAGATCTGTCACTGCTTGCATTTTACTGTGACTTTAATAGCCAGTATTTTTGTGAGGGAAATGCGCTACTGATAATTCTGAACAGAGATTGACCAATCACAGAATGGAAAAGAAAACCGCAAGTAATGAACTCTGCAGCAGCCACTGACTCTCATGAAGCATTGTGATTGGTGTAATTGAGTCTTTCTCTCCACACTCCCAGTCTACTTGTATATTTCTATATGTATAAACATTTTGCAATAAAAAGTATTGTTTTTATGCTTATATATTTAGAACTGACTTGTAAATGCCAATACATTGCTTCATGGGATAAATAGTGCATTCCCAATAAAAAAAAAAATAAAAAAAAATAAGTGCATGTTTGTCTGCTTTTCACCTTTGAGCTGGCTGGTTTGGCCCCGCCCATTTTTGAACTCTCAGCAATGAAAATGAATGGGGAAAATGTACTGTTGTATAATGATCTAACACAGATCTTTTATTCCCACACCTCTGTACTAATGAAAAACCTGAAGAATTGCATATTATGAAAACAGACTGTGACATCAGACAGATAGGATTAAAATGTTCTTTAATGCAGGCAAGACTGGGGTTTTTCCAGTAAATGAATTTGTATTTATTACAATGAAAATTTTATTTTTGTATACTAAACAGCCAATTCAGCTCAGCTGACATTTAAAATTCTGATTCAAGTGCTCTTGTGTGACAGGTTTTGCAGTAGGCATCGGTTAAAAACGGGAGAGAATGTGCCCTCAGTCCCTCGGGATCTGCTGCTCATGTCTGAGTTGGTGCTGCCGCGGTTTATCATCACTATCATTCAGTACCTGAGAGACGGCTACACTGAGCCAGGTGAGGACACCATATCACACCTTAAAGAAATGCGTCACATAAAAAAAATTAAATTAGTTGTAAGTTTCACCATCAGGACATCCAAGATGTAGATGAGTTTGTTTCCTTATGGGAACAGATTTGGAGAAATGAAAGCATCACTTGCTCACTACTTAAGTCTCTGCAGTGAATGGGTGCCGTCAGAATGAGAGTCCAAACATCTGATAAAAACATCACAATCCACAAATAATCCACACCACTCCAGTCCATCAGTTAACATCTTGTGAAGTAAAAAGCTGCATGTTTGTAAAAAAAAACCATCTATCAAGGCAGTTTAACTTTAAACATCACTTAGGGCGTGTTCACATTTGGTGTCTTTTTTTACTAGAAAAAGTTGACGTATATCGTACATTTTGGTTACAAATAGCAGCCGAGGGCATCTTCTGTTGCTATAACAACAGCTGCAATGGTAGCCTAGCACTGTGTGCTGCAGAAATGTCAGCTTTTGAAGTTAACGGGGAAGGGTAATGTTGGTTCACAACGTTTGTTTAGTCCAGGAGCTCCGGTTGGATGATGCACATACAACCCCTTGTGTTCTGACACTAGTACGATCTGTCTACCGGCTATCTTCTCCTTTTTTTCTTGTTGTTTTTGTAATGGAAACGACTTGCCACTCGCTTGTCATTGGTCAGCTGTCAAAAAGGCGTTTGACGTAGGGTATTTTTTTTTCTTCAGATGTGGAACTTTTTTCAACTTGAAAAGACGCTTTGAGCTGCAGAAAAAGACGCCGGCAGTGGCGTTTTAACAAGCGTTCAGGACGTTTTTGAAAACACCGTTTACTCCATAGGATTATAATGTAAAACGGATGCTGGCAGCTTCAAAAAAGACTCCAAGTGTGAACATAGCCTTATTCATCACTTATTCTGACCGATATTTGAGTCCATAATACATAATGCTTTATCCAGTGAAAAAGTTGTCCTCTCACATCAAAATCCACCGATAACTGTTAGGACTGTTTTTACTTGTAAATTTAGCTTGGTCTGTGCATATTTCTCTCCTTATTCAGACAAGACAACTTTTTCCCTGGAGAAAGCAATATTATGAATAGAGGACTCTTATTTTAGCTGGATGCAATGGTTTGAAGTTAAAAGCGTCTTGATGGATTTGTTTGTTACAGCTTTTCACTTCACATGATTATTAGATGTTTCTGTGGATTATTATAATTTTGTTTTTGTCAGCTGTTTGGACTCATTTTGACGGCACCCATTTACTGCAGAGGATCTATTTGTGAGCAAGTCATCTACATCTTGAATTGTTTGAGGGTGAGGGTAATTTTTTTTTGTCAGAATGTTGGTGATCAAAGCGTTTTCTGTTCCCGTTGTCTTCCATATTTTTCATTTTCCATGTCTACCCATATTTTTGTCTGCATAATGGAAGTTAATGGGAATCAAAGATGTTCAGTTACCAACAGTCTTCATTAATTTTTAATGCACATGTACTGCTGTAACTACTTCAGAGTACTTCCATTTTCCTTTTGGTGAAATTCTATATTTTAAATGAGTTTGTCAGCTGAAGGCTATTTTGTTAATTTATACACTAGATTGCCTCAAAGCTCATAGACATGAACTAAAAGTCACAATGCTCCAATTTTTATTTCATGGGGTTTCTGTTTAGCTTGGGGCTGGTTCAGTGGATTCAGCTTATGAACTGATCAGAAAAAAATTTGTTTTGCTTTTACAATTAAGATAAAAAAAAAAAACGAAACAGCAATGAATAAGATCGTCATCAATGTGAAATAAAGTCAACTGCTTTCCCTGTGCTTTTAAATAATATTAGCCTTATGTGTACTTGCTGAGCCTGCTAATTGTGCCCACTGGGGTAACATATGCTGCTTTATTTTATCACACACAAACATCTTATCATGTGCTGGCAGAGTCGGCCGCTGACAGAGATCTACAGAAGGTTCTGCAGCAGTTAGAGCCGCACATATCCTTCTTAGAAGAGCTCACCAAGATGGGCGGGGCCATGCGCACTGTTCTCACCAAGATCTTAACCAATCAGAAGACCTTTAAAGAACTGAGCATGGGTGAGTATATGTCTGAAATGTGTTGGGATTGCCTGTAGTGTAGCTGAAAAAGTAAAGTTGTTCAGATAGTGTCTGCATGCATCTTGTTTTTGTTTTTCCAGCCATTTGAGTTTTTAATTACCTTTTGTTTCCTGGGGTTGTATTATCAGGTTTATATTTATTTATTTGACCATTTCCACACTCTCACCCTTACAATTAAAAAGTCTGTTTTTGTTGCCGTGCCATTAAAAACCTCAATGACCTTTATGATTGGCCGTTGTCTTCTAATGTGAAACAAATACCAATATTGTCTGCATGGAAATATGCAATGATCGTGGATCTTGTTAAACTTTGGCTTTTTTGGGAGCCATAAGCATCACAATGTTTGGTAACTTTCTGTTAGTCAACTGAATGTGACCCTGGACCACAAAACCAGTCATAAGTTCCACAGGTATATTTGTAGCAATAGTCAACAATACATTGTGTATGGGTCAAAATTATTGATTTTTTTTTTTGTCAAATATCATTAGGATATTAAGTAAAGATCATGTTCCATGAAGGTACTTTGTAAATTTCCTACCGTAAATATATCAAAACTGAATTTTTGATTAGTAATATGCATTGCTAAGGACTGCATTTGGACAGCTTTAAAGGCGATTTTCTCAATGTTTTGATTTTTCGCACCCTCAGATTCCAGATATTCAAATAGTTGTGTATCGGCCAAATATTGTCCTATCCTAACAAACCATACATCAACGGAAAGCTTATTTATCTAGCTTCCAAATGAAAAGCTGATTGATTTAAAAACGATTGACCCAGTTTTGTGGTCCAGGGTCACAAATGTTTAGGATAATAGCACATACAGTCTTAAAAATAAAGTTTTTATTTTTATGCAAGTAAAGAAAAAAGGTTCTTTATTGGCATCTTTGATTCCATGATGGACATTTTACAATCCATGGAACCTTTCCATTCCACAAAAGCTTCTTTAAGTTGGAACAAGTTTCTTCAGTTTAATAAAATGTATTCCACAGTAATGGTTCTTTTAAAAATTGTTCACCGAGAGGTTGTATAAAAATGGTTCTTCTGTGGCACTGCTGCAAAAATCCCCTTTTAGAACCTTATTTTTTATCCTACTTCCCTATTACTTAACATTTCTGAACTGTTGTTACTGACTTATGCATTGATGTATTTTGGTTTTTAACATCATCAATTCAACAATTTTTTTTATTAAGCTATTTTTTAATGGGCTTTTTTGTCTGAGGAAGATGTTTTCTGTTCTTTTTCACACTTCATATGACCCACCTTTAAAAAAATATCCTCAAAAAACAAACTCATATTCATGTTCACACTTTTATATTGTCCCACACCCACAGGTCAAGAGGAGAATGTTTATGCAAAGAGGAATTATGAGAAGTATTTGTCAGCATTGAAGAGTTCAGGTCTGGTGTCAGTGGAGGAGAAAGGTGCAGGAGCTGGGGCTACAGACACTCCAGCTGGGGCAGGAGCACTCAGTCTACTGGGTAACACTCACTGCCTCTTCTGTGCTTTATTCCTGATTGGTCATTACGGAGAGACATGTTTGAAACTCTGCTAACAATATTTTTCTTCATGATGATTATTATTTTAGGAGCTACTGCTGCTGCCAGTCTGGAGGACTCTAGCAAAGAGGTAGGCACACAGACTGGGATAGATAAAATGTGACCTTGTGAAATGTGAATGCAGCCTTCTTTTTTTTGTCCACTGAACCGATTTGCCAAAGGGAATTGTTTTCGCAGTGCTCATTGTTGAGAAGAGTGGGTCAAATTATAAGTGGTTCGTGTCTTTGTTTGACAGGAGGATCAGGATGGGCTGCAGGGTGTGGGCCAGAGGAAAAGAGTGAAGCTCAGTAGCAGTACCAAAGGTAGATCTCATTGCATCTCATCATTCTTAACTGTCCCCAACATTTGGGGACACTTAATTTGTAGTGATTATCGTCAATTTGATTTCGCAGATACCATTTAAACTAAACTGATCTAGACAAAAACATCTCTGAACTCAATGAAATGCCTTAACTGAAAATTGAATGTTTAATCTTATTATTATACATTACTGACACTCTATCCTCCAATTTGATACTGTTAAGTGCTTTGACACGATCTGTATTGTTAAAAGCGCTATATAAATAAAGGTGACTTGACTTAAATTTCATGAACAATTATTCCCCAAATAATGTAGTAACAAAGCAATTACATCTCCTTGCTCTTTTCCTGTTTTGTTAGATCCATCCATAATGGACACCCTGAAACATAAATGTTTTTTAGAAGAGTTATTGTTTTGGACTATTAAGTATGAATTTCCACAGAAGATGGTTACTTTCTTGCTCAACATGTTGCCAGATCAGGACTACAAGGTATTTAATGCTGTTAAACTCTTACATATGCAGGATCCAAAATTAACTGAAAATGTACTGCCTTCGTTCCAGTTGTTATTCTCTCTGCAACTTTGGGAGTGTTAATATTGGACCTTGTACATACGAGTAGTGTTTTCCCAGATGTTCATAAGTTCTTAACTACTAGTAACCAACACTGTTCTTTATCTTGTTGCACCATGTGTTATTAAGACTGATTGTAGCTAGTAGGTTGTACGCTCTCCATAAAGTACTGTGTAGTCGCGTAATATGAAGTTTACCTTCATTGTTTGTTCTGTTAAGAGACATTGTGATGGTAAAAAAAAAATAATAGATGGGAGAAAAATTATAGTTCAATGCTTTTGTTTACAAAACTTTTCCCTTCACTTGCAAAACTTCTGCGTTCCCTGAGAAACTTTACACGCAAAACCTTTGTGACAGAGATATGTGGTTTTCGAGGGAAAGCAGTACTTTTGCAATAGGAACACGAGGGAAAAGCATTGAAGTAATTTTTCCTAATCATCATTCATGTGTCTCACAAATATGTGGATCCAAAAATCTACAAATATGTAATGGTGTGTAAATTTAACTTATTGTCCCTTTACACCACTACATAACGTATAGCTCGTGCAACCGGTCCATGATCTCAATTTTTTTTAACCAAAATCTGTAACGTGGACTTCCTTCTCCTGTGCCACAGATCACGTTCACTAAAACATTTGTACAACACTATGCCTTCATCATGAAAACCCTCATGAAGAGTCATGAGTCAGACACCATGTCCAACCGCATCGTTCACATCAGCGTGCAGCTCTTCAGTAATGAGGAGCTGGCGAGGCACGTCACAGAGGAGTGCCAGTTACTGGACATCATGGTCACTGTGCTCCTCTACATGATGGAGAGCTGCCTTATCAAGAGCGAACTGCAAGGTAACAAAACAAACACAGTATATGCTGTAAGATGCTCCGATCGATCGGCCAGAGATCGGTATCGGCCGATAATCAAATTTTATGACCCGATCGGTACTCGCTACTCTTGGCCGATCTCATGAACCGATCGCAATTTGATGACGTCAGCACAAATCTGCGCATCACCGCACGCGTCTGCTGTTCGTTACGGCTCCACGGGAACCAGAGCTGATCGCGGCCACACAGTCAGTGCTTGTGTTTATACCGGCCAGCCACGGCATGTTTCTGAAGCGCCTCTCCACGCCGCTTGGCTAAAAATAGTATTTTGTGAGTTGGCACCGCGTGGAGGACGGAACAAAACCTCGTCGGAGCCGTAAGGGGTAACGGTAACATGATGCGCTGATCGTGGCCTGCTTTTAAATGAACATTTATTTTAAGGGCTGCACGATTATGACAAAAATCATAATTGTCGATTATTCCCTTGAGATTGTAATTGCGATTATTAATAACGATTATTTTGAACAGATTTATGCCATTGTTTGAAGCTGCATGCCATATTTTTTTTATATAAAATATATATTTAAAAAAAGGCTGAAAACACTCTTCCTGAACATTTATTGCTTTTGAGTTGGGATGCAGATGTACATTTGACAGTACCATTATGAAAACTGTAACAGCCTCATCTTTTATACATAACCAAAACAGCACCTCATTATAATGGTAAAAAAGTAGCCTAACTATATGGTTTCTATGGTGTTTGCATTGAAAAACAGTAGCCTAAAGACATTCAGTCAATTACAAATCCACATCAACTGATATAATGAATAATTAACAAAATAATGTAATTATATTCCATTACTCCTTTAACATATTTAGTATATTAATAATATAATACTCAATATGTATATCCTACTTTTCTGCCACCGTACCATTGTTACCGTTAGTGTTACTACAGTAAAACTATGGTAAATGTGGGTGATTTGTGGATTGAAACATCTTCTAACTGGATCGTTGTTGCACTGTTTCTGCTGCTTTCTGCATCAGTGTTGATGAGAATAACAGCTCCGATTTATTTGGCTTTAAACTAGTTTAAATTAAAGAGACGTGATTTGTTCTGGAGAACTCTGCGCTGAACTCGAGTGCTTCTTACTGGATTTCACAGCGTTTAACACATGATCGTGACTGTTCACTGTAATAAACGCATTCGCTGTAAGCTCGCGCTGTGCTGTTTTCTTTTGAGGCGAGCGGATAAAAGGTCAGTGTGGCGAGCAGTTCAAACGAGTACCAATATTTTGTTCCGCTTTTGACACGTTTGACGTTTAACATATCTATCATGCACAACAGTGACAATGACTATCAGTTAGACAAAATGTCTTTTTATCCAGTGTGTTTGAGTTTGTTAAACTCTGTGCTGCAAACATCTCTTAAGCACACAGAATAATGCAAGTGGGCATTTTTAATTGTTTATTTATTTTTGTAACCGCGGCTTTGTTCGATTATGTAATTGTGGCATCCATAATCGTAATCGCGATTAGACAATCGATTAATTGTGCAGCCCTAATTTATTTATAAAACAAAATGTTTTTTTAGCCATATTAGCCTATAACAGGCTTTACTCTTTTCAAACTTTATCTGGAATGTCACCGTTTCTGTCACTGCAACTTCCCGATCAGGCGAACACACACATTAAGTCATCTGCCTGATGAAAAAATGTTAATATTTGCATAATTTATGATTTCTTTTATTCACCTGCGACCTACCTGCAAATAATGAGTGCATTTTTTTTATTACCCGACCTGCAGATTATCCGCAGCGCCCGTGGATATAACCGTGATCGAACTATTCCATTTTGTTCTTTCAGTAGTTTAAATATTTATATTTCTGTTTTCCTCTTCAGTCTTATATTGGACAGTATTAAACCTTATGACTTGCCTTAGGACTTCTCCATGTTGGAGTTTAAATTTCTATTTATTTTGTCCTCTCTCTAACATTGAACAATGTTAAATTAAACCCAATGAGTTGCTACAAACTATTCCAATTAGTTCTTTTAGGAGTTTAAAGATTTAAAAAAAAAAATGTTTTATTAATTTGGTCCTCCTCAGACTTGTATTGGACAATGTTTAAGTTACATCAGACTTCTCAATTTTTGGAAATTAAATGTTTATTTTGTCCTCCACAGTTTACTATTGGATAATGTTTAAATAAACCTTGTGGGTTGCATCAGACTGCTCCATTTTGTTTGTATTTATTTTAGTTTTATATTAAGTATCCTGATATACATAATGTTATGCATAAACCCCATTTTAAAGGCATATTAAAATGTTCACTGTATAAGGAATAATTTTTGTGACTATTTATATAACATTATTACACAAAGCTTGAAGCATCAGAATCGGTATATCGGCCGATCACCATGACAAGAAATCGGTACTCTGTATTGGTTGCAAAATTCCTGATCGGAGCATCCCTAGTATGCTGTGTTCGAAATGGCTTTCTACAGTGCTGCAGTGTGTATACTATACACCGATTGCTGGCTACAAAATGTCTTAATGCCTTCAATCTGTTACAGATGAGGAGAACAATCGTCACGTGGTGGTGAACTGTGGTGAAGCTCTTCTGAAGAATAACACCTACTGGCCTTTAGTTAGTGATTTTATTAATATCCTCTCGCACCAAAGTGTGGCCAAGCGCTTCCTGGAGGATCATTCTCTGTTGCTGCTATGGATGAGTTTCGTCTCCTTCTTCCAAGGTCAATAACTGAGAGAAAATCCTGCACTCAGGGTTTTTATTTGAAATTTCTATAGTGCTTTTTCCCTTCAGTCCTATGAATAGCAAAATGCAAAGGAATTGGTGTTTGCTTAATTAAGCAATGAGTTATGAGAGGCTGTGCTTTGTTGTAAAATCAACATTGTGACTGCACTTAGAATATGGCTTGGCCTGGAATGTCTTTTTTAAATGCTAACTACATAGTAAAAAGCATTCAGGGCTGTTCATTTTAGAAAGGTCATTAAGGCTTGTTGATTAAAATTAAAGAACTCTCTGTGCAATGTAGGTTATGTTACAGCGGAAACTTGATCTCAGTGAGTCAATAATTCACTCTGATGTTATGGATTTCCTCTTTGTGCCTATTGCTGTGTTAGGGATGAATCTGAATAAGAGAGAGCTGAATGAGCACGTGGAGTTTGAGTCTCAGACGTATTATGCAGCGTTTGCAGCTGAGCTGGAGGCCTGTGCTCAACCCATGTGGGGTCTCCTGACACACTGCAAAGTCAAAGTGAGGCTACAGTCATCTCTACATGCATCACACTCCAGCATCTTTTTATTTTTAAAATGCTCTCATTTAGATGCTACACAGAGTTCTATCTGTTTAGCATTTAATCATGTATTTTTGCAGGTTTATGTATTCTAGAATTATTGTTGTAGTACAATAGAATCATGTATCTTGGTTGCTTTTAAGGGCCATTCACACAACACATTTTTGCATTTAAAAAATGCAAGCAGTAGAATGTGGGAGAGCACTCACGCTCAAGGTGCTGCAAAAGACATGAAGCACTTGTTCAGTGATCAAACATGTCCGTCTAGTGCATTTTTACTTGACAATACAATGGAAAAGCAGTGCAGTGGAATTCAAAATTGCATTCTGTGTGAACAGCCCCTTATTAGAGGTTTTAAAGAGGCCTGTGTATGAACTAAACATGTTGTGTATTGTCAGGAAACTCAAGAGTACACCAAGACAGTGGTGCGGTACTGTCTGGAAACTCTTCAGATGTGGTTTGATGCCATTGGGTTTGTAGATGAGGTACAGTCTTGGTGTTAACACTGTAAGATTGTCTTGATAAACATGGAATTGGTGAGTAACCCCCCCCCCCTCTCTCTGTCACAGCCTGCCCTCAACCAGCTGACCTTTCATTTACCTCTCCATAGATACTATGCCATGTTCCTCAGCAAGGTGAGCTTGACAGTCTCACACATGCAGAACCTGCAGTACTGGTGTTACTGAATCGATCAGTGTTTTTGAACATATCGGGAGTAGTTCAACATCTCATTCAAAGACAGTCACTTGTAAAACTGTGCAAGATTCATTAAAAAAATCAGTGACAGTTAATCAATGATGTATTGATCCTTAACACTCAGCGAGTAGCTGCTCTAGAATCAGATTTTAAATGGTGTCCAGCAGTTGGTCTGTTTGAAGCCTTTTTTTTGAGCATGATTATAAACTGATCTGTTTTTCGTTGTTTTGCAGGGAGTGAAGTGTCAAGGTCTGGATTTAGACAGTTTGCTTCCTGATCAGGAGATGCTTATGAAGATCATGGTTCACCCTCTTCAGATACAGGTAATACACAATGAAGGTGAATAAAGAGATTGATAAGAGAAGAATAAATCAGCTGAAAACGAGCATCTGTCTGTGTGTAATTACTCAGTAGCTCACCGAAAATGTACATTTTGTCAGCGTTTATTCACCCTCCTGTCGAAGACCAGACAAATTCTTATGGTTGTCAGTTACCAGTGCTGTCGTATCTCATAAAAGGAGCAGATATAACTTGCATGCTAAATTTCAAGGTCATATGATAGCTTTGTGTGTGGGACAGATCAAAATCACTGAAAGTCTTCCACAATATGGATGACTAAGAGTGACAACTAAAATGAAATGAAGAAACAAGTTATCAATTTATTAATTCTCACACAAAAATGGAAATGACTAATTCACTTTTAAGTAGACAAATTCATAGATAATTAAAAACTGCAGTTGAATGAAATTTCTACATTTAAAAATAAATAGACATTTAAAACTATTTAATTTGATTTAAAAAGTTGTTAAATAAAACAGGATATTTGCCAACCGTAATTTTTCTGTTTGTCAAATGCTATTCCAGATTTTAAAAAATGCCGTTGGACAGTTAGTTCACTTGTGGTGTCCCTGACACTAAGCACAATTGTTTCTTGTGACAGAGCAGTGAATTTATGAATTAAAAAATGAATTTTGAATTGAACACACACAGGTTGTATGAAATAATTTTATGATAATGTTATGGTGTTGTATGTGACCCTGGACCACAAAACCAGTCAAAAGGGTCAGTGTCTTGAAATTGAGATTTATACACTATCTGAAAGCTGAATAAATAAGCTTTAAAATATTGAGAAAATCACCCTTATGTTGTCCAAGTGAAGTTCTTAGCAATGCATATTCCTAATAAAAAATTTTGATATGTTTACGGTAGTCAATTTACAAGATATCTTCATGGAATATGATCTTGACTTAATATCCTAAGGATTTTTGGCATAAAAGAAAAATCAATAATTTTGACCCATACGATGTATTTTTGGCTATTGCTACAAATATCCCCGAGTTACTTAAGACTGTTTTTTTTATGGTCCAGGGTCACCTATTTTGTTGTTTTTGGAACGTGACTGTGTAAAGCACATGCACTTGTGTTGTATGGAAGTAACCTGAACATTCTGCAGAACGCGTAAAACGCAAAAAGATATGTTTAATGGAAGAAAGAAAATCCTATAAATTAGGACTCCCCAGAGTTGTAAATGAGTTCTGCCCTTTGATGCCATTTATGCTGTAATAGAATGCTTTTGATTTGGATCTAGGTCCTAAAATGTTACAGCCATACACAAGGCTTTGTTTTGCCAGTCAGTGTATTAATGCTGCTGCAGCAGAGGGCAGTGTTGTGTAATGTTGCAGCCATTTGTCATAAATCTTCATTGATGTCTCATGTTTCACTTCTGGCATGTGACTTGATGTCATGTGACAGTTATGAAGCTAATGCCACAGTGTGTGATAAGCAGACGGGACCCATGTGTTGATCTGTCTGTGTGTGTGTGTGTGTTTGTTTTTGTGCAGGCTAGCCTATCTGAGATCCATAGTAATATGTGGGTGAGAAATGGGCTTCAGATTAAAGGTCAGGCCATGACTTATGTCCAGTCTCACTTCTGTAACTCCATGATTGACCCAGACATCTACCTCCTGCAGGTAACATGTTGACACTCTCACTCTTGCTCGTTCACCCAACACTTCAGTACTGAAATAGATGTTCATCCAGGTCCAGAATTCTTTGCCACATCTGATTTTATTTTGATTATTTGGCACATCATGCAATTATTTTGATGTAATCAATTGGCAGCCCTAATTATTTATTATTTTTACCACATTGTTCATTTGTCTTAGCCATTCTGCCTTTTTTGATTTTGTTTGGTTTTATAGAATTGTCACTTGCAGCATCAAAACTGAGATATTTACATTATGATAAACACAATCATGTGGTCTAAAAAAATTTTCATTTTCAAGGCTTAATAATGTGAGGAATATTCCTTCTTTTTCCTTTAAACCTGTTTTGGTTAATTTTCCAGTTGTTCCAAACCTGTAAGACCTGTGTCTTCGGAACACAAATTAAGATATTTTTTATGAAATCCAAGAGCTTTCTGACCCTCCATAGACAGCAAGTGTACAACCCAATCAAGGTACAGAAAGGTACCAAGAACATTGACAAAATGGTCCATGTGACATCAGTGATTTTACGAAGCTACAAGAGTACTTTTTGTGTGCAAAGAAAATAAAGATTTATTTAACAATTCTTCTTCTCTGCGTCACCATCCGCTGCCATTGAGAGTACCATGACGCATATTTTTGTTTTCTTTACGCACAAAAAAAATGACAGGTGAACCATTGATTGTCACATGGACCATTTTAACGATGTCAATGTTTCTGAGCCTGGGAACATTTCAGTTCACTTGTTGTCTATGGAGGCTCAGAGAGCTCTTGGATTTCATCAAACAGATCTTAATTTGTGTTCCAAAGATGAACGAAGGTTTTACAGGTTTGAAACAACATGAGGAGAATTTTCATTTTTGGATGAACTATCCCTTTAAGCTTAGTCATTAGGCTTCCTTTTTTAAATAGTATTTTGATTGACTTATTTCAGTCTATTTTTGGTCTTCAGGTGTGCGCATCTAGACTGGATCCAGATTACTTCATTTCCTCAGTGTTTGAGAGGTGCGACAACGTTTCTGTCTTGGATTGTGTTTTCACACTCCGTGATGGCTCCTAAAAGCTATGTGTTTACGTCAGGTTCAAGGTGGTGGATTTGTTGACGATGGCATCTCAGCATCAGAATGCAGTGCTGGACTCGGAGCAGGAGAGACCCATGCTGGAGGGGGCGCTGACCTTCCTGGTCATTCTGTGCAGTCTCAGAATACACTTAGGTGCATGTCTTTTCCATCTCAATAATGCTGACAAAATGAAGCTCAATAATATGACATCATACAGAAGATTTATTAATAAAATATGCTACTTCTGATCAGTGAATCTAAGACTTTTTACAGCTTTAGAATATGACTCTTTTAGAGAGCAGAATACAATTCTATTCACTTATAGCTGGTTATAAATATGAGCTATTAAAATTAATGGGACTCACACCTGCATTTTGGAAGCATGTTCTATAAACGTTCTGTGTGAATTGAGACCCTTTCGAAAGCTAGCTGACTTAACTCATGTCTTTCTCTCTTTGTGTGTCATTGCAGGAATGTCTGATGATGAGATTTTGAGAGCGGAGATGGTGTCGCAGTTGTGTATGAATGATCGTACCCACAGTTCCCTGCTAGATCTTGTATCCTTTCACCATGAAAACATGATGTACTCACAGGAAGTTCAGTAAGTACTCTGCTTTGATTGTGTTTTTGCAAGCGTTAGTACATCTTGTCAAATTGGACTTGGTTTTGTATCATGAGATTCACATTATCTTCCCCCCCTCTCTTTTTTTAGCTAAATAAATTAAATTGTGAAAAATACTATGACCCATTCCAGAAAGAACCCCAGTTCAAAAAGAGACACTTTATCAAAATTGAGCACACAAATCATAGTATAAAGAAGCTGTTATTACAGCATGTATGTACAAACATCTGAAAGATGTGCTGTTGCTGATTTCACATGTGAAAGTGGTTTCATTAAAAAAAAGTGGTTTCTTATTGCCAGAGAAAGTAGAAAAACTAAATTACAAATATTTTCACAGCCACACAGGCCTTACTGTATAGCTAATGTTAAATTGTTTTATATTAATCACATTACAGATCTCTTTGTGGACTTAAATCAAATATTTTGATCACATTAGTTGGAGTTCGATGATTGTCCTTGACTGTAGCTGTAGATCCCGGAGAATCCGAACCCTAAGAGCGGTGTGGTGCCGGGCAGCTGTAGTTTTGAGGAGATGCTGTCTGCTGTAGCTGATTTTAAAGCCCCAGTGTTTGAGCCTGGAGGATCCATGCAGCAGGGCATGTACACGCCTAAAGGTGACGCACCTTATTGTTTCGCCATATAGACTATGATGGGCTATTCTTTTTTTCTGTAAATTCACTGTTTTGAAATGTTGTGTGTACCTCTCATTACCTGCAGATGGCAATGTGACTCTATGATTGTGGTGTTCGACACATTTCTCTGCATTAGGACAGAAGCATCTGCTCTCCAGCAGTAGTTGTCTTTTGTTTCTGTTACAGAACATGACCAAACAGATTTCTGTACATTTAAAATTCAGCTCTAATGAATTTTTATTCATTTTAATAAGATTTAAAAAAAAGCAATAATTCTAAAAGTCTTTTAAGCTCACCAAGGCTGCATTTATTTGATCGAAATTCAGTAAATAAAACGGTAATATTGTGAAATATTATTACAATTTTAATTAACATTTTAATATATTATTCTATATTAAAAAATATATATATTTTAAAATGTAATTAATTCCTGCAGTGTCAAAGATTATTATTTTTTTTGTTGCTGCATTTACTCTAGTTTTCAATGTCACATGATCGATCAGAAATCGTTTTTTTATGCTGATTAGACAAACAAATTGTATTTATTGACATGTATTTCATAGTTTGGTCACTGTGACTAATGACACGAGTTTAGGTAGCACGCCAACTAAATATCAGGATATTTCATGGTTGATCCGTTCATTAAAAATTTTTTTATCACGATTTATACAGTGTTTAAATGATGAGTTTATAATGGTGTTCTGCTCATTTTCTGAAACATTTTTTGTTTTTGTTATTTTTTTTTTTACTAAATTACTATATTGTGGTCATTAAGCTTATTGCTCAGCTCTCGCCACATGGTGGCAGACTATAGTTCAGAGGTTTCAAAACTATTCTCTTTTTTTTCATAACAAACACCCTGCGTTTATTCTGTGTGTGTGTGTGTTTTCCAGCGGAAGTCTGGGAGAAAGAGTTTGACCCTATAATGGTGATTCTACGCACAGTGTACCGCAGAGACGTGCAGTCGGCCATGGATCGATACGCAGCATTGTGAGTCTCTGAAATCCTCCAGACCTCATTTTAACATTCACTTTATTTAAACACTATGCACCGTCTGTCTCACTTCATTTTGCGCAAATCCAGATTCCTTAAGGTATAGTTTATAAAAGCAAGCAAATCCGGCACAGTTTATACAACAACTCGTATATTCTGTGAATTTTTTGAATTTTTGTAAATATTAGGGCAGCGATTTTCCTGTTACTAGATAAGGCATAAATGGAGTATAGTTGGCAATCGCAAAGGAGGAAATGAGACTCTAAATTGTTTAATATAGTAATGCTGTTAAACAACTGCTGTAAAACATTGAGTCTGAGGTGGAGCCTCTCTGAGATGTGCTCATTGATCATCCTGAAACCAAACTCGCCTATGGAGCCGTTAACTTGCTCGATTATGTGCTGATGACCTTGAGTTTGAGGGTCGCTCTTTGATAGAGGGAATTATCTTCAGGGTTACTACTTTTCTTGTTCTGCGGAAGGTGTTTGTGGAGGGACTTACACCTGAAATGGGTTTTCCCAATTAGAGTCATGTCATGGAGAATCAATACATCACACCTCAAATACAGATTCCCTCTCCAACCACAGCCTTTACAAACATTACCTCATTTCCTGTTCATTTCAGCCACATGAGGATTTTCCATATGTATGGCAGTAATAAAAAGTGATTCCAAAACAAGAGTTTATTTTATTCCATTGAATGTTCCTCTTCCAATATTTATTTATTTTACTTGATATTTAGCTGTTTATTTTAGTTTGTTATATTTTACTTATTTAGCCATTTTGCTACAAGCTTGCTTTTTTTTTTTTTTTTTTTTTTTTTATCAAGATAAAACTGTAATTGAAATTAATTTTACTTCTGGAATATACATATGTAAATTTTTCTGAGTGGAAAAAAAAGTGGTGATGATGATTTCAGTGTTCAGATTTCAATTAGGGCTGCCCCCGACTAAAGATATTCCTAGTCGACTAACACTCCTACATTTTAGCGATTAGTCGAATAATCGTTCATTTATGATATTAATATAATAACTTGCGTATATACAAGGAAAGGTACCGTCCAAGTTGAAGTTTAACACTTCCATATGACAGAAAATGCTAAAGCATGATATTAGCGCGTTCAAAATGAAAATTAAGCGCTTAAAACAGAATAGTAAAGGGTTTAAAGTATACAGCGCTTACGGACACAAAAATCAGTGGCCGGAATGTTATAGGCTAATTATAACATAAAAACAGCAATCAGACTGCCTGTGCATTTTAATAATGTATTATCAAAAATACAAACTGTAACAGTTACATGTAAAAAAAAAAAAAAAAAAAAGTTTTGAATAAAATAAACTAAAATTCGTTCTTTAAAATAAATCAAATAAACTTATTAGTAACTTAGGCCTAGTACAAAACAAGGCAAAAAACAAAAACAAATAAATACTGTAGCAAAAACGCTGTTTGGTATAAAAATACAGTGGAAAATTTATATAATTTTTATATTGTTCAAAAGGAAAATTAACAAAAACGAACAATTTAATAAATGCACATGGCACATCGCACAACGCCAAAACTTAGAATAAAAAAGAAGGCAAACAAATTAACAGCCTAAGTATTTGATTAAATTGTTTAGAACAACTATATTTAAGACAAAATGTGGAACAAATAATTTAAAGAACACTAATACAAATCAAAAATATCAGAGCAAAGCCGCAAACTGTCATTAAGACGACGGATGAGTCTTGACCTGAAACAACAAATTGCAAACATCAGACTAATTTTTCTAACAGAATAAAAAACAACTTCTGCATTATATAAAAACGAATAAATACAAATATGTATTTATTTATTTGTATAGCCTACCCGTTATAAAAATACCTGTTTTTTTTTTTTGTTTTTTTTTTATAGCCTAACGGATAGCAAACAGAAACACTACAAAAAGGAAATTAAGCCTTTTTAGGGTCGTCCTTCGACTTTTCAAAATTATCCCACACTTTGGACTTTTTTCCTGACATAATTATTAGCATCAGCCAGACACCTCTCCCACAAGTGCGCTTTGGTATACCGCGAGGCACGAGATCGCGTTGTTCTCTCGTTGCTTTGATGTCATACACCAACTGCGCAGCCCCTGAATGCGTAATTTCACGTGATTTTTTTTTTTGCGACTAACCGACTAATGAAAATGTATTCGACCAAGCCCTCTTCATATCGACTAACGTTTAGTCGACTATTTGGGGGCAGCCCTAATTTCAATGTTATCCAACATGAAACATGGGTGTTAACAAACCAGGGCTTGACATTGTTTTTGCTCACCAGCCACTGAGGCTAGTGGTTTTCCAAAATTACTAGCCCACTCAGCATTTTCACTGGCCACAGTTTTGTTGTTGGGAAATAACGTTTTATGACTAAAATTACTACATACTCAAATTTATTGAAATTGATTTCCAGGTCATTTTTTTGCTCATTTAAAGGGGATTTTAAGGGTCAATAAACATAACGACAATATAGGGCTGCTACCAATTAAATTAAAAGAAACAGAAGCAGCTGAAGTGGCATTTAGATGCATTTACACACAGTTTAATGAAGCTGAAATGTATTTTTTATATATATATATATATTAAATAAAAAAAAATGAGAATTGTTATTGATGATTATTATTATTATTTAAATATACAAATATGGAATGTTGGGAACAAATGCGAAAATAAGCTACTTTTAAAATATGAAAGTAAACCGCCAGTAGGTGGCAGCAAGTGACTGTCTTAATGAGCTAGTCTTTGAGGCATTCGTTCAAAAGATTAGTTCAGACAGCTGATTCATTCAAGAATGAAACAAATGGCTTTATGAAGGACCACTGAATCAATGAATCAAATGATTCATTCAAAAACGTTAAATCATCCAGTAACAAAACATCACTGTGTTGCTCAGAGATGCGCGACTGTTTTGCTGTGATCTTTTTGAACCATTTTCGTTAACCAGATCGAGCAAAAACGGTCAACATTGACTATTGTACTAAAAAGTATATTAACTACTTTTTTGAACTCTTGTAAAAAAATCTGTCAAATTTGCCATCGTGGTTTTTAGGGAAATCTTCAGTCTCTTGGTCATATGTTGCTTAACTAGGCTATTTGTTATAAATATATAAGTAACTAAGTCAAATTTTTACAGTAGTACGTTTCTTCTGTGTGCAGTTACGTTCATTTGTTTTGATTTCTCCTCAAGATTGTTTCACACACAGACAGACTGCGTGAGCCTCAACTGGCGTGACCTTGTTACTGTTGATTAACCATTATCAATTATGGTTTACACCAAATATAATAAAATCGGAGTCATTCTTCCCAAAATTTTCATTTTAATCAGATTAGTTGTCCGGTTGGGCAAGTAAAATTCGCTTTCATTTGCCCCTTCAAAAAATCTATTTGTCCCACACAAGCATTAATGTCGAGCACTGTTACTGTAGGCTATATAAAATTCATGTGTTTATGTCAAGCCCTGGTGTTAATATTCACCAATAGCATGCATGGCCTTCGTAATGACAGCTAAAATAGAAGTTATTTTTCTTTGTCATTGATTTTGAAAGTGTATTCTGGTCTCCTGTAAATTCAGTGGCCTGGTTAAATGATAGTTTTGCAATAGCTGCAAGATCAACATGAAATCCGTTAGTGTTAGAGAGCGAGATGTCATGTACTGTAAGTGGTTTTCAGCGGACACACTGTATGTGACATTGGCCATGTCAGTTTGTGAATATGTTTTGGTTGTGCTTGTGTACGGCCGCTGGATGATGGATTACCTGTCAAGAGGACTAAATATTTTATATTCCACGTTCCTTTCAATGCTAATGGAGTCAGTGATGTCTTTAACGCAGGGCAGCTGTGTTCAAGGCTGATAAAGCTATTTCTTAAGCACACTTTTGTTTGCAGTTGTTGTGTATGTTTGCATTTTATCAACTGCATTCATGTATTTTGTGGCTTTACCTCCATACTATCAGCTGTGAATTGTAACGTGGTTTATGCATGTCTGTACTTTGATTAATATAACAATTCTTAGTCTCTAATTTTGTGAATCACTGGAATCATACACTTACAAAGTGTGTCATACTGTACTTTATATCCTTAAACACAATATGGATCCAAAACATGTTGGGAATTTACTAGCCAACCTTTTCCATTTAATGGAAAGTGAATGCAGACTCTGTTTTGTTTAATTTTAAGTTGACAAATGCGAATTTGCTTGATGTCTACCTCCACAGTAGTTTTTAAGTTAAGGTTAACGTCAATGTAAAAGTTGATGTTACTGTTGATGTCTCAAAATGTGACATCTACTCAGGAGTTGAAGATGTTCAGTGAGTAAGGCCTTACATCTGGGTCTTTCCCTCACACAAGCTATTGTATGACTTCAGAAGACAGGTTGTGGACAAGGTTTATAATTCCTTTATGGTGCTGGCGTTTTGGAGACTGACAGCCCTATTCATTTACATCACATTGAAAAGAGCATCTAGGACAATCTCTAAAATATCTCCTTTTGCATTGCATTGAAAAAAAAAATCAAAGTGAATAAAGGATGATAGAATTGTTATTTTGGTGCGAAATATTATTTTAGCATACATTTCAAATGCTGTTTAATGTTGCGTTTCAGGATTACACTTAAAAATACCCAAAATTATTTGTTTTATATTTAGAATTTGATTTATTTTTTATTTTTGTTATATTGGTATGGAAACTATGCTAAAGCCATTTGCATTGTATAATGATTGTCTTACAAGTACTCTTGTTCTTTGTAGTTTGAAACAGTCCAGCATTCATACTGGGAACCCCTGGCCGCCCTATAAGGAGAGGACCCCTCTGCACCCCTGCTATAAAGGACTGGTGCGCCTTCTGCACTGCAAAACCCTACATATCGTCATCTTTACACTGCTTTACAAGGTAAAATTTATCATGGAATAAAACTTGTGGGGGGCTAATTTTTTTATTTTTTTATTTTATATGTAGATGTCTGGTCATCTAGTAGAAGTAAATAAATAGTTTTCCCATTGTCTTTTCACCTCTGTTAACTGTTTTTGTTTATTTTTGTGTAGATCTGGATGGATCATCAGAACATGTCTGAACATGTGTTGTGTATGGTGCTGTACCTGATAGAACTTGGACTTGATAATCAGGTCCAGGATGACAAAGTGGAAGAGGTTAGCTTTTTTTTTTTCTACATAAGAGAGGTCTAGTCTCAGAATCATATAGCACGGCCACACACAGATGCATGTTGCCAGTACTTAATTTGTAAATCGGAAGGTGCTGGAGCGCAAAGGGCACCGCAAACTCAGGTTCCTGAACATGCAAAGAACACATACTTAGCAAAGCATATGCCATGCTGTGGGGTTTACAGGCCTCACTTTCAAATAATTTGCGTGATATAGATATTATGGCAATAATTACAAATACATTTAGGCTACTGGCATTAATTCACAAATTGCACAATGTAAATATATTTTAAATTCAAAACGCAACATATGAGCAAAGTCAAGTAGTTATACTGATTAATCAACCAATAGTTTTTAAGATAGATACTGAATGAAAACTACAATAGTGCTATAGTATTTAAAAACAGTACTGAACCTTACTTAAAAAAAAATAAAAAATACTTTTTTGGCTGATTTGTGGTATACGGTATATATCTTGGTATTTATACGCTTCTGTATTTGGATTAAACAAAAACAAATAAAGTGATTGTGACCATAGGCATATATTATATGTTTTAAAAAGGGTTAAAATCACATTACATTCTAACATTGTTGCAATCTAAAAACAAAAGTAATGCTTTTAAAGCAGAAGTTACTGTATATTTACTAAACTAAAAATGAAAATTAAAAAGCACAGACTTATTGAGTAAAAAGGCTGTTTTGAATGCCCCATTAGTCACTTTACAGTTAGTGCTATCATACAAATACACTTACTTGTAGGTTTAAAATTCTACATACGTCACATTTATTGTTTATTAACTACAAATATTTAAGCATCATTTATATTTTAGTCAGAATTATTGCGCTCCTATTACATTGTGCGTCTGTTTGGTGCGCATGCACACGGCAGCGCTCGTTCTAAATGAAGTCTGTGAAGTTTAGAGGAGAATCTCAAAGCAGAAGGCTCATGCACTGACAACAAAATGGAAATATTTCCATGGCTTTCTAACATTTACAGATGGAGAATATGCATGTGAAATGTAAGTTATGCATTAAGGAAAACAGCACATCTCAAACACATTAAACAGCGCGAGTAGCATCTCTATCAGCCTCACACGCAGCCTTTCTGTCAGAGCCGTCTTAAACTGAAACTAAACTATAGGCTTCTATATCTTACTAGTTTTTTAAAGCCCTTCATATAAAGTTTGTCACATGTTTAGAACAAATTGTATTATGCACTTTCTCCGCAGCAGTTCAGTCTGTGTCCTCTGCTATATTTTCAGATGCGCACGTTTTAATCTGTATATCAATATAAATGGTATTGCCTTATATAGCATCGCTTATAAAGAATATATCGGTATATCGTACAAATTTTATATACCGCCCAGCCCTAATATATATACAGTCATGGCCAAAAATATCGGCACCCTTGGTAAATATGATCAAAGAAGGCTGTGAAAATTAATCTGCATTGTTAATCCTTTTGATCTTTTACTTAAAAAATTGACAAGCTAACCTTTCATTGGATCCCATTCATATTCACAATTTTGAGCACTCCAGGGTGATTATGAACGTGACATTATCCAGCCATGGCTGTTTTACAGAAATATAAATAGGAGGGAAAACAAAGCCCAAATTCCCTTAATCATCCATCACAATGAGAAAAACCAAAGAATATATTTCTGATGTGCAGCAAAAGATAATTGAGCTTCACAAATTTGTGAAGTGGTAGAGCAGGGAAAATTCCCATTTCCACCCATCAGGGCAATAATTAAGAATTTCCAATCGACAGAAAATGTTACGAAACTGCCTGAAAGAGGACGTGTGTCTATATCGTCCTAATGCACGGTGAGGAGAAGAGTTTTGAGTGGCTAAAGACTCTCCAAGGACCACAGCTGGAGAATTGCATAAAATAGTTGAATCTCGGGGTCAGAAAACCTTTAAAAAAAAAATTCAAACAGCACCTATATCACCACATGTTGTTTGGGAGGGTTTCAAGAAAAGTTCTCCTAGCTTATCCAAAAACAAACTCCAGCATATTCAGTTATCAGACACGACTGGAACTTCAAATAGGACTGGCTTCTATGGTCAGATGAAACTACAAAAATTTGCTTTTTAGCAGCAAACAATCAAGATGGGTTTAGTGAACACAGGGATAAAAAGTACCCCATGTGTACAATGAAATATACTGCTGTATTTTTGATGATGTGGGCCTATATTTCTGCTGGAGGTCCTGGGCATCTTGTTTAGACACATGGCATCATGGATTCTATCAAATACCAACAGATAAAAAATCAATAAGTGTCTGACTCTGTTAGAAATCTTATAATGGGCCATGTTTGGATCTTCCAACCGTACAATAATCCAAACACAAACCTCAAAAACAACACACAAATGGGTCACTGAGCACAAAACCATTCCAGTCCTCTGACCTGAACCCTGTAGAAAATGAGGGGGGTGAACTGAAGCGAAGAAGCATGGAGCTGGGAATCTAAAGGGTTATTCAGGATGAAGGAATGGTCTCTGTCAGGTGTTCTCTAACCTCATCAGGCATTATAGGAGAAAATTTAGAGCTGTTCAACTGGCAAATGGAGGTTTCAAAATGTATTGAATAAAAGGGGTGCCGTTAATTGTGGCCAATGTGTATTAGAGAAAAACATTTATTTCATAATGATATTTCCCCCCATTTTAAATTCTTATCCAATGAAAGGTTAGATTTTTGTGATATTTTTTTTTTTTTTTTAATAAAAGATCAAAAGGGTTTACAATGCAGATTAATTTTCACAGCCGCCTTTGATCATATTAACCAAGGGTGCCGATATTTTTGGCCATTACTGTATATATATTACCTTTTATATTGATCATTGAAGTTAGTTCATTAACTAATGTTGTCTAAATTTTACAATTTAAAAATGTATTAGTACATTTTGAAATGTGATTGAACACCTGATTATTATCTAATCAAAATAACAAAATATTGCAGTCGCACACTGACATGGATTTTTGCCAATTAGCAATTTTTACTTTTCCAGTAGTCTACTATTGGCGCCGATTAATCGGCAGAACCGATCAATCGGTCGACCTCTATTACAAACGGTTGACTAAATTATACAGCCCTACAAACAAGTACAGCAAACCTGGAATTCCTTTTTTTTTTCATTATAGTGGTTTTTATCAGAAAAATTGCTTTTGGATTTTTTCCCCCCAAATTACGCAGCTTTAAGTTCCTAACTGTTTGCCATGGGTTTCAGTTTCCCTGGAAACAAAGTAGTGTCCTAACACACTCAACTCGACCACCATCCAGCACACTATAATTATTCTATTAGCGCTTAACTAATTAAATCAGTGTTCGTCCTGAACAGAACAGCTTCTGAATAGTTTATTTGTGGCAGCTGAAAGCACAAGCTTTAGGATTCCAGGCTGTTGTTGTTTTGTCCATCTTGCTGAGATGGTTCTTCTTCACTCTGTCGTAGGAGCCCTGTATTGAGGAGCACTGCCATGACAGCTGGTTCCCGGGCACCAGTCTGCTGTCTAACCTCCATCACGTCATCAACTTTGTGCGGGTTAGAGTGCCAGAGACGGCACCTGAGGTGGAGAGGAAGAGAGAAAGGGAGAGAGAACGAGAAACTCCACCCAGCACCAGCTCTGAGAGCAGCACCTTCGGACAGGTGAGCCAGACACTGTCAGGTGTGCAGGGTCATCTGACTCTAAGGGTTTGTAGACAGGGTCACCGATCTGTGTATGCTGTTGTGTTTATGACATCACTCTCATTTCCTTCAGAGTTCCAGAAGGCTGACAGGAAATTGGAGAGAGGTAGAAGGATTTGGGAATGATTTTAAAGTGGTGTGAAATGATTTCTAGAGTTCAGTTTTTTGGATAACCAAGTTTGGAATGGTTTGAATTAGGAAGAGTACACTCGTTTTGTTTTGTAGACATGCTTTTGAAATATTCATAGACCAGTTGCTCCTTTCTTGTCATTAATATTTCCAATAATTATACTGACACAAGTAAGTGGGTCTGTGACAAATAAGCTTGTCTGAGATTATGAAAATGGGGAAGAAAATATATTGCTTAAAATTGATGTGCAAAGATTTTTAGAAATGTAATGTATTTTTAGTGCTTGCAAAAAAAACTTTATATTAATTAAAAATGTCAAGTGATGTAAACAAGTAACAATAATTTTAATGCATGACCGTGAACATCTGATGGATGATGTTAAACAATTAAAAACTCATTTTTCATTTGATTACAAATAATTACTTTTTAATAATGGATATTACAGTTGTTGTGAGGATCAAATGCTTAAAATATTAATATTTTGAAACATGACCGCTTCACTACTTTTGAAAAAAGAAAGAAGTTTTGCCAAGTAACTAGGAACCCTACAGTTCAAAAGTTTGACATCAGTAATATCTTTTTTTTTTTTTTTTTTCTTAAAGAAGTCTCTTATGCTCATCAAGGCTGCATTTATTTGATAAAAAAATACGGAATTTAGGGCTGTGACTGTTGGTGTGACTGCCGGCGGTAATGCTTGTGACATCACACACTCTATAACAGTGCTTCTCAAAGTCCGGACTCCGGTCCGGATCCGGACCCGGAGGGAATTTAATCCGGACCCGCTTCTATTTCATATTTCAAGAACACTAATTACATTTCCTACTTTGATAAACGCACGTTAAACTTGTAAATCATTTGTTTATTATTCTTATTTTTGTATGTCTTTTGGAGAAGGTCCGAAATTGCAGGCGAGATATTGAAACTTTTCCTTCATGACATTTGTTGTCATCATGACATCCAGTGAGCGTATGACGTTTGACGTAATCGGGCGACATTTCACCGCTAATATTTAAATTTTTTTGTTTTGTTTTGCTATCACTTATATTATGGCAATTTGTCTTATAGCAGTGCCCAGTGTATACATTTATTTGTGGCGGCTTGTCACAATATCAAAACTGACCGCTACAAATAGATTTTCCAAAAGGCTTATACTTCGTTGAATAAACTGAGCACTGCGCGTTTCAAAAATAAAATGCTGCGCGGGTGTTTGTATATGAATGTATCTTTTAAAAGAACCGTCCGTTTTCTTCAGAAAAGCTTTGTCAATTTTCATTTGGTCTTTCCTGTAATGGCTGATAAAGTAGCGCTTATTTGATTACAGTCGTTACCGGGGAAACAGCTATATATCACGCTCCAACAGCGCCTCCTGCTGGCAGAGAATCAACTTGCATTTGCTAGTCTGCGGGAAACACTGGTGTCTGTCAGCAAACATAAACAAAAAAGCATGCTTCAGAACTGTTTTGAGAAGGTGCTTAAGTTTTGAGCCATGTATTATTACTATGAATTAGGCTACTACTACTACTATTACTATCTTGTGCCCCGCAATAACCATTTACGCAAACTCTTTTTTGATTATAAAGGGAAAAAAAGAGAAAATCGGCCCAAAAAATCAGCATCATATATCGGCCATAGGCTGCCCTGATTTCTAAATATCGGCATTGGCCAGAGAAAAAACATTATAGGTCGACTTCTACTGCTGACACTTAAATTAATTGTTTTGCCACTTTTGCACTTGTTATTAAAGTATTTTGAATGCAAAGGGAACCTTTTTTTTTTAAATGAGTGTTTATTTGTTATATGTTATGTATGTTTATTAAAAACACGTTTTGTAATAACCAATTGTTCCGGACCTTTGACACTGATGAAAATTCAGATTTGGACCTTTGAATGTAGACTTTGAGAACCCCTGCTCTATAACATGCATACAATACAAAGTTTTGTATAAAAGTGCAATAATAGTAACAGTTGCAATATAATTCGGTATTTATAGCATATACCATTGAGCTGTAAATAGTTTTTAGACTGTAAATTCACAAATTACCTCAAACGCCATGCATGCCATTTCCTTTACACCGTGTCTACACCAGACGCGAGCGTTGTGCGGCATGACCAAATACAGTAGAACACAATACATTATAATCAGTGATGCTGTCTACACTGGATGCGGCACGGCACAACAAATCCCCGACAGTAAACTGATGCCTCGTTTTATTTATGATGTGCTGACACAAAGTTCAAATAATTTTTAATGGTCGCTTTGTCGCGTCCAGTGTAGACAGACTTTAGCTGTTGCGGTGTGGCGCGTTAAGTGTTAAATGTGGTAGCACTTCATATCTCAACAGCCGTTTGCAGTTGTTATTTGCGAGAGGAGGCCAGCGAAGGCACGCTTGCTTGGTGGTGGAATAATGACGCAAGATACCTGGCCACGGCCACAAGCACACCATCTGAATGCGTGTTCAGTGCGGCTGGAAACATTGTAACACCAATGCGGTCCTCCCTTAAACTGGACAATATCAACATGTTTGTTTTTCTGTCAAAGAATTTTAAATCTAACATTATATAAAAGCCAAGGTAGGCTTAAGTAGTGTTTGCGTTCTAATTGTTATCAGGCCAACGCAGATTTTCCAGCATGTGATTGAAGTTATGAATTATTTAGGCTACTTTCTTATTTAACTGTATTATTTCTTTGATAGGCTAGAGTTTTGCAAGCTGCGTTTTCACTGATTTATTAGGGCTGTCAAACGATTAATTTTTTTAATCGCAGAAGCTTCATAGTTAACTGCGATTAATCGCGGTTTGGATTGCACATGTAAAATTCTGTTATTTTGCATATCAAGGCAGTTCTAAGCCCGCATATCTTACCAGAGTTTTCAATGGGAATCAAAAGAACACATAAAATTTCCTTTTTGACCTTTTTTTATGAAAAAAAAAAAGTGCAATGTAGACCAACTTCCAAATATTAGGAGGAATAAAGTAACGCAGTGCTTACTTTGAGAGATTACATTTATCAGGCCACTCTCTTAAGCTACTTCAAAAATAAACAATAACATCATTAGCAAAACAATTCCTAGCTGGAAATAACAGCAGTCAAGTGATATGTAACACTGGTAGGAAATTTCTAACTCGCTTATGACAAACAGAACAGTCTAAAACATTGACGGCCACAGCGGGATATTTGTAACATTTTCTAGTCTTAAATGAAGAATGTCATCCTTGTAATTAACCTGTGCTGCACATGGATGAAAAAAAAAGTCCAAATGACAGTAAGAGGAAATGAAAAATATTGCATGATTGGACATGAGATTCAGAACTATCTGAGTTCTAAGTTGTCTCTCCTATTTCTTTTCTTTAACCCAATTGCTAACACACACCAGTCTGGTGACATTAGCAGTGGACAGTGCTGCTCTCTTTTTTTGCAAGATGTGACCAGCGAGAGAGAACAGTCTTTCACACGGTACCGTTGTTGCAGGTGTAGCCAGATATTTTTGTGCTAGAGGTGCCAAGGTTGGGTAGGCCCTTGCGTGTCCAGACCACCATTCCAATGGACCGTCATCGATGGAGATGCTGGGCTCACCTCTGTACCGATCCACAGACGTGTCAGATGCTGGGTCTTCTTCGTCATCTGAATCTGATGCAGCAGCTAACAGAAAGTGCATCTTCTTTTTAGGTGGACCTGGTTCAGGTTCTCTACGAGGCTCAGGTTGCTGGGCACTCTCCTCTTTAATCAACTTCCAGACTTCCTCCCTTTCAGATCTGGGAAGGCATTTAAGATCCTTAAATCTGTGGTCAAGCGCTGTTGCCACTTTCAACCACTGGAGATTGGTGCTTTGTTTTCGCTTTGATAGGTCAGATGTGAAGGCCGCTTTAAACCGGAGCACACAACCTGGATCATCGTCAGAACCAGTCATCAACCGGAACAAATGACACAGTGCAGGCAGGACCACGGAGCAGGATATGTACTGTTCTCCTCCCAAAAGCTCAGTCACATACCTGCCAAGAAACAAAGTGCAATCAATTACCAGTTATAAAAAAAAAAAAAAAAAAGGATGAAGTTAAGCTCCAGTGAAATAAAATTCTAAAAACTCAATTTTTAGAGCATGTGTGTAGGTCTTCCTCCTCTTCATCTTACAGTGCTTTTCATATTAATTTAACCAATGTTTAAAGCTACAAAAGCAGCAGCATCTAACTAAATGATTAAAGAGAAACTAATAAATCAGTCACATTTTAGTTTCAACAAAACAAATTCAAAATATTTACCTGCATGGTTCAAGGACTGTTTCAAGCTTTTCGATCTTCTCCAGTTCTGCATTAGTCAGCATGGCTGGTGTGCCTCTTTGTTGATGGAGTTGAAGTGTAGCCTTGACAACGTCCTTGTTTCTCAGAAGCCGGGTGATCATGCTGAGAGTGGAGTTCCACCTGGTGGAAACATCTTGGACGAGGGGCTCCTGTGGCTGTCCCATCTCCTCTTGTTGTGCTCGCAATTCAGCTGCATTTGCTGGACTATGCTTAAAATGTCCAACCAATTTGCGGCATTTTGCCAAGACATTCTCAAGACCACTGTCACGGAGTGACATTGTGATCGATCTCTGTAAACTGTGCGCAACGCACGGCATGCGCTCGTATGGCAGGAGTCTTGCTGCTGCTGCTGTCATATTACGGGCACTGTCGGTGCCAATTGTTGTCACCTTCCCCGCAATTTCCCACTGCTCTGCAACTTCAGAAAATTGTTCGGCACATGTTTCTGCAAAGTGCCGTTCTTCTGAGTGTTTAACCGCTAAAGCAAACGAATGCAACTTCCAGTCAGCGTCTATGTGGTGTGCAGTAACTCCAAGATAATTCTGGTTACTTACTGACGTCCAATGATCCCCGGTTAATGCCACAGCATTTGCATTTCGCAGGAGATTTATTTTAGATTGTTTCTCAGCTTCATAAAGCTCCTCTATGCGAGCAACAATTGTTCCCCGCGATGGTAACGTGTAAGCTGGGTCAGAACTTGCCAACCTGATTACATCCCTGAGACCCGAATCTTCAACAATGTTGACTGGTCTGCAATCAGTTGCCACCCATCTGGCGATCGCTGTGGTTAACTTCTTTTCATCCAAGGGTCTGCTGCGACGCCCGCACTCAGGAATAGTTCTTTGGCGGGGTTGCGGCTTGCTTGGCGGGGATGCGTCAGGTGAAACACCGGGGTGTTTCGCCTGGAGATGGTAACTTAGACTTGACGTGCTCCGATGGTAACTGAACTCCTTGAAATAAATGCTTGAAACAAATGGATTGTTTTTAACTAATCGCGATTAATGCATTAACGCTGACAGCCCTAATATATATAGTCTTTTAGGGTTAATTTTCACAGCTTTTATGATTTTTATGATTTGATTATGATTTGTCTTATCAACTACTGTTGTTTTCTCAGCCGATCAGGTCGTTGTTGGCTGCTGGTGGTTCCCAAACTCTTGATTTCTCCATGCCCTTTGTTTTTACTAGCGCTCTAACTGACTTCCTCTTTTCTTTTAGCATCCAAATTGCTTGCTTTTCTTTCAAAGTCAGCAAATTCATCTTTTATTCATATTTGTATGTCTTGACTCCACAGCCAACAGAGCAATTTTGTCTTTACTGTTCCAATACTTTTGGAGGGCACTGTATATAACCGCGTCACCGCCGGTAGTTGGTCCATTACCACCGCAGAGGTAAAAATCCATCGTCACAGCCCTATGTGAAATATTACAATTAAAAATAACCGATTTCTATTTTAAAGGTGCCATAGAATGCATTGATACAATATTTTAAATTGTTCTCTGATATCTACATAGAAGGTATGTGGTTTAGGTAAGGGCAAAAAATCTCCAGAATCTGTTTTACATGTCCATTTACAACCCTAGGATTTCTCCCTAGAATGAAATGGTCTGTTATTACCTTATTTGGAAGGGTAGTGAATAATAATGTTGAGCGCTGCTCGGATTGGCTGTTTCACAGTGCGGCTCATTTCAGTAGCTCACACAGCAAAAAAATCTCCAGAATCTGTTTTACATGTCCATTTACAACCCTAGGATTTCTCCCTAGAATGAAATGGTCTGTTATTACCTTATTTGGAAGGGTAGTGAATAATAATGTTGAGCGCTGCTCGGATTGGCTGTTTCACAGTGCGGCTCATTTCAGTAGCTCACACAGCAGGAAGGAAACACAGGGAAAATATATATTTCAATATATTTTGCCGCGCAATTATATCGTTGGGTAATTATACTGCAAGTAAGATGCAGGCATCAGGGAGCCACTATTAATATGCTGGGCATTGAAACTGCTTTTGAATGCACGATCGCTTTTTAGTTTCACTTTCTCTTTCAAGATTTGCGATCGCACAAACTCTGTTTATACTATGGAGCGGCAGTACTTGCCACTCATTTTACAAGATCAGATGCTTGTCAGTGGTGCTCAGGATCTATAAATCATTCGCCATCATCCTCAGTCATCTCTCCTTACGCCGGTTTCACACTGCAAGCGTAAGCAGGGCGTAAGCAGCGCGTATTTTTTTCGGCGCCCATGTTAACGGATGAGAGCATTCACACAGCACACAGGAGCAGCGCGGCAGTGCGTAGCAGGAGCAGAGCAGGAGCGGCAGTGCCGCGATCGTTTCGGCGCCGAGTCTATTTTTGCTGTGCTGCTTACGCTCAATTAAAGTGACAAAGCATTGATTATGGACAAAATACACACGAAAAAGTGAAATTGTTCCCCAGAATGTAAATTAATGACATCTACTATGTTGTAAACAGAGTATAAACTTCAGTAAAAAATAATAATAATAATACTATAGGCCTATATTACAAAAAAACTAAATAAAATAAAGTTTTTGCTCTAATCACTAAAATTAGTTTAATTTATACTGTTATTTCAGCTTAAGTCACTGGTTAATTGTATTAATTATATTAGCCTATATGTGTTATAACTATATAGTAAGTTGCCGTATAAGAACAGGTGTCATGTTGACATCATGATGACGGTACTAGTGCTAATGCAAAGAAGACAATCATGGACGACACTCGTCTAATCGTGGAGGTTGAGAAGCATACAGTTATTTATGATCCTCATAATTTACTATATAAAGACTTGCAGGCGAAGGAAAAAGCATGGGAGGAAGTTGCATCAGCACTCGGTGCAGAAAGTACCTTTTTTGTTTTCAATTTTTAGCATGCCCACGTACGAACAAATTAATAGCTAATTAACTAAATACAATAGACAGAATAAGGTCACACATGCTACATACATCTACGCTGTAGACTACTGTATGTCTATTTTAGACTTTATTCTAGCTAAATTGATCATTAAAAAATGTGTCTAAAAGTTTAAGGTTACTTATTACAGACATGTTTTTGATGGGTAATGTATGTAAATGTTCTGTTTATAAGATAGATAAAAACTACAAATGATTTTCTTAGTAATGTTTTTTTTTGTAATGAAATGGGTAATTTATACCATAATTCATATACCAAAATATTAGCATTTAAATTATTCTACACATATATAAAATATGTAAAAGCAATTACTGTGCAAGGTTAATGACAACCTCAAAAGCACTGTCAATACTACAATGTAATGTTCAGGATAAAGCATTGTGTTGGCCTCAGCCATGCAAATCCAATCAGTACAGTTTCTGAAGTATTACAATCAGTAAATAAACAACACTGATGAAATAAAAACATTTATTTAAAAATGGATACTTTTCACACAATAATCATACATATATAAGAAATATGAGAGATACGTATACAATTAAATGTTTCAAGTTGAGGAGGAAGGTAGGCTATTCTTCCTTCATCTTACATTGTGTGTAAACTGCATGTGTACCCAAAGTCTGCGTCTCATCCTTTTTCGTAGTCTTCTTAACAACATATATAGCGCGACTGCCTTCCTTCTGTCAACAACTCTCACTACACGCAAACAAAGCATAAAAGAAAATTGAAAACAAACTTATATTTCGTAATTTATTAAAAAAATAAGCTTCTTGACACGTTTTCCCTCTGTAATGTATTTTAAATAGAAATAAAACAAAGCTAACTTATTACCCGGTATTGAGAAATCTGTACAAAATCCGCGGTTCAGGTGCGCGCTGCAAACGCTGCCGGTGTGAATGCAAAATGGATACGCGCTGCTTCTGCTCTGCTTCCGTCCTGCTTGCGCGCTGCGTACGCCCTGCTTACGCTTGCAGTGTGAAACCGGCGTTACTCTGTTTATGTGGGAAGTGAAATCTTATGTACTGTAATGTAACAGGCTACCGCTAGCAAGCAGCTAACCATGTCCCTTTAGTGGCTCGCGTTATTTTATTAGAACGTTTTCCGTGCCTTTCTGAATAAAGACACCAACCCCTCCCTGCACATCACATCCCCTGCACAGCCTGGAACATAACATTTATTTCCATGATCTGCCATTTTCGCTGTTGTCCGCGCTTGTTTCTTCACAATACCTGCAGAACTTCTAATGATTCGGCTGGCGGCTGGCCTAGAACATGGGAGGGTATATGCAAACGTTGGGGGCATTAACTATTACTTTACTTACTTTACTTTTAGTCATTTAGCAGACGCTTTTATCCAAAGCGACTTACAAATAAGAAAAAGTAACTAAAACTAAGTCAAAACTCTGTATATACTATATACTTTAAGAAAATAAAGAAATTAAATAAAATTGACAAATGTATAAATCAACATTTCAATACTAAACATTTAAATGAGAAAAAAAAAAAAAAGCTTAAAACAACAGCTTACATGCACATAGTAAGAAATGCTTATAAAAAACTGAAACAGAAGTGAAACCAGTTGTAGGAAAGAGGAAAAATAAAAAGCGATACTTGTATCCTTTGCCGGTGTCCCTGTCCGGTGGAGTTGCACGGTAGAGTCGATGGTCTTTACACTCTTTGGTCTTCACACGAGGAGGGCTTTACACGACTGCTGCCGCGGTATAATAACCTTTTTTATACCCATCTAATAAATCACTGTTTGAATTCAGCTGAACCCACTTTCCTGTTTATCACTGAAAATGGCCAAGCAAGTGCAGACACTGACAAGATACGTGATACAGTATGAGACCAAACGCGATTTCAGCAACTCTATTAGTGATCCCCATTACAGTCGGTGTTATATTCTGATTCGCCTATTTTTCAGTGGTCTTTTGCATTCACGAGATTTACATGAGGAGGAAACAATGGTGATTGAGGCTCACGGTATATCATTTCCATGTACAGAGCTGTTATTATTCAACTATGCCAAGATAAATTAAGTTTTTCATTCTATGACACCTTTAATATACTTTAAAATGTAATTTATTCCTGTGGTGGCAAAGCAGAATTTTAATTTTCAGTTGTCTTGTATACATTTTATGTAATATTAAAAATGTGTTCTTTACGGTGGTCGAGAGAGCTCAATGCGCTGCAACTTTGGAAAACACATGCATATAGAAAAGCACCAGCAAATCAAGAAAACATCATCAGTTTGACAGCATGTGGTGCAAATGCAAACAACACAAACAAATAAAGAAACACTCTGCAAATGCAAATAAATAAATTTGATTTGCAGTGCGTTTCTTTGTCTGGTTGTGTTGTGAGCATTTGCACCGTGTGCCTTGTAAAATTGAGGAAGTTGTTTTCTTAATTTGCAGGTGTTTTTTTTCTATTTGCAGCGCATTGAGCTCTTTTGGCCACCGTAGTTCTTCTTTAAAGAGGTTTATTAAATTTTCTATTTGCAGCGCATTGAGCTCTTTTGGCCACCGTAGTTCTTCTTTAAAGAGGTTTATTCAAGTCTTCAGTTCTCTGAAGAAATTGCACACAGGTCCAGATGCACAAAATGAATATCAAGCATTGACCCAATTACAAATAAATGTACAGGAAATAGAGCACTGGTCATGATGTACCTTGTGGTACTTTTAGTTTATGTGATTGTGTGTGGGCTTTTTTTTTTTGGTCTGTGCATTGTAAACTGTGCCAGGTTTCTCCTGCTTGGTTTGTTTGACGTGTTCATGGAATGTTCTAGCTAGAGATGAGTGATGAGTGGAAGTTTTCTTTAACTGCATGCTTTTCAAGTGATGTATAGTGATTATAATGAGTCTTGAGCCCAGGGGTTCACTGCTCATCGTTACATTTTCATCCACTTCAGTGAGATCAGCGTGTTAATTAAACGCACTCTGGACAACTGACATGTTCCATAAGGGTTAGTACTCCGTATGTGCAAAGGAATTGTCCTTTATTATATTGATTCCAGAATATGTTCTGCCAATTGTGGGTCAGAAATTAATACATTTAAACTAGAGTAAAGCAGGTCTGTTTTTATGACCAATGTCAGGTCTAACCTTGAGCGTCACATTTGTGTAATTCACTTAGAATTTGACGTCCTTCTGTGATCTTATTTCCTGTCCTTCTGTTTCCCCCGTTGGGCAGCAAATGTCATTTGCCTTATAACTGTTTCTTATGAGACGCAAAGTGCTCTTCCTTTGGGGCTGCTTACTGGTTCAAAAAGCCAAATCCTCGTTTTAGCTGCATACAAATTTCAGGACATGGATTTGCCTTATGGGACTTTTGTAAGGGGCTGAACACACAGAACATGTTTTTCCATTGATGTGTGATACTTTTCCATTGTTTTTTGATGTAAACATCCTCTGGCCTGAGTCTTGTGTTTTTCTGTGTGAACAGCCCCTACGAGTTTAAATCTATTAATACTAAGGAGTGGTGACTCTGCAGTTTCTTAAAAGTAATACAGAAATAATCCATATCCTAAAGATGGCAAACAGGAAGTGAGGATGTGAGGATATTGACAGCATTTTTAGCTATATTACACACAGCTTTGGAATAATTGACGACGGGCCGTTGAATTATTAGAAAAATAATGCACACCTGAGGTGGTGATGTGGCCACGGCGCGAAGCGGATAATTCAACGGACCGAAGTCAATTATTCCGCTTATACTATGGTTGCCACACCTCAAGACACTCATCAGATTATATATATTTCAAGGCATTCGTCCGTTTTTTCTACTTAAATCGCTATTGTGAGTAGGATTATTTCTTCCGCATCTCATCCAACGCCTCCCTTGCTAATTCCAAAACGTCATTTTAAACCGTAACTGAGGCTTGAGCCATTGATAGTAGACTAATGCAGTTAATACAGTTAATAACTAAGTTATGAGAGGTGAGAGAGCGGGAGATTACTCCTGTGAGTCTGTGCTTCTCTCAAAAGTGTTCGGCAGCAATGTCTGTAACGTTAGTTATAGTGAAACTTGGTTAACTTTCTTCATGAACAGCGCCGTTGTTATCTCGCTTGTGAGAAGTCATGTACATTTAAGTTGTTAAACTGTTACTGATAAAATCGTCAGCGTAGCGTTAACAACATTAGCGCGTCTGTTAACGTGTGCAAACTGTCTGTGAGGGAGAGATAGCGTCTGTGCTTTCCGTACATAATAAGCATGAGTATAATCTGTTGTTTGTATCCTTATGTTTGCTATATCTATTTGTTTGGCCAGTGTCCTTGTGGATTTTGGTTCTTTTGCCGTTTTAGGCTGTAAGGACATTTGAAATAACGCATCATTTAGCGAAGTGTTATGAACATGTAATGCGGTGCCTGGAACTATGTTCGCCGTGTGTTTCCCTGAAATTAATTGCACACCTTATAACGTTCGTCAGCCAATCAGATTCAAGCATTCAACGGCCCCGTAGTATAATTTACTCCGCGTCGTTGCTGCATCACCATCTCGGGTGTGCATTATTTTTCTAATAATTCAACGGCCCGTCGTCAATTATTTCTTACATAAAATAGATCCAAAAACTCAAAATTCTGATTGGATGAGCCTCATTTAAACTGTTGTAAAATGCTGAAAGAAGCGCATCTTGTATTAATACAAAATTGGTAATATTACTGTTACTATGCATTCTGATTATTGCTATTAGTAAAACATGCTAAAACACCCTAGTAACCCAGCACTAAGCAACCCAGAATCTGTCTGTCTATCAACTGTCTGTCATTCATCCATCCATCCATTATGTCTGTCTGTCTGTCTGTCATTCATCTATCTATCTATCAGTCTGTCTGTCATTCACCTATCTATCTATCTATACTATACTCTATCTTTCTATCAGTCTGTCTGTCATCTATCAGTCATTCATCCATCCATCCATCCATCAGTCTGTCTGTCAACTGTCTATCAATCTCTCTGTGTGTGTGTGTCTGTCTGTCTGTCTGTTTGACTGACATCCTGCACATCCTTATACCTCCAAATTTCCAGCTTCACTTCAAATTTTCTTTCCAAGCTTTCTTAAAGACCTGATATACTTCAAACGAAATCAAAGAACGAACTGATATGACGTCATTTTGAACAATCAGGCCGAAACAAAGTTCGTTTCGAGTTCGTATCGGCAGTTAGAAACAGCTCATCAAAGTGAACTTTCTAGGGGAGTTCGTTTTGGCTCCTCAACACCTTTGAGCTACCATTGGTCCATGGCGATTACGCAATCGGTGGGTGTATTCTGGAACTCCATTTGTTTAGTTTTTTTTGTTTTTTTTTTTCCAGTTCGTTGCTCATTCAACGGAGGTCAGGCATGAGAACAACACCTCCAAGTAACTAGCAACATAAATACACTGTGTAGTGTATAATACTCGAATAGCTGAGCTGCCACAAATAACCTGTACAATCGCTTGCGGAAAGACTTTAAAGATTCAGAGAAAGCATTTAATTCTTAGAAATTGCAACAAAGCTTGGTGTCGACGACCCAGCGTTATGCAAAAAGCGACGTGGAGAAACATCAGATGCAAGTTTTCCAAAGCCATGAAAAGAATGAAAGGAATAGAGTGAAGAGATAAGGTAGCAAGTACCAAATACATGTTTCAAAGTAGTTATTACTTACTGCACATTCTGATTTTTACTATTAGTACATTTTTTACTACTAATAATAATTAATAAACTCTTTATGAAATATATTTTATCATGTTGTGCTTAACACGTTTTATAAAAGCGCTAGGCCCTTTAAGACCATACATTAAAGTAATTTAACACCCGGACTCAACCTCCAATGGGTTATAGCTTTAATAATAGCATGTGAATTACTTGCTGTGAGTGACTATGACCAAACAAATCTCCTCTATGTAACAGTGGGTGTGCTGTTGGTGCTGGGTCTCATAATTGTCACTTGCAGCTGTATGTCTCATTTTCAGTCTGCCTGCTTATTCTCTGTCTGTGGTTTCTCCTCAGAACCTGCGTGAGGCTCAGGTGTTCAGTCTAGTGGCGGAGCGCAGAAGGAAGTTCCAGGAGATCATAAACCGCAGTAACCACGAGGCCAGTCAGGCGGTACGGCCCAAGTCCTCATCCTCTCGCTGGCTGCCGCCCGGCTCACCTCCGCAGTTGGTGACTGAGATTCTGGAGATCCGTGAGAGCATGCTGTCTCTCCTGGTCAAACTGCACCAGAAACTGTCTGCCAAGCAGAACTCTCTGTCTCTGAGCTGGTTGGCCGAGGTGGATCCGGCTCATCACGCACACGGAGATGGGTTAACCGCCATCGAAAGGATCCTGGCCAAAGCTGCCGCCCGTAGTCGGCACAGCAAGAGGTGCCTACAGGAAATCTGTGGGAAAGTGTGTCCACCTATACCGCCCAAGAAGAACAGTCCTGGAGATAAGAAGAGCATGGACAAGGAAGAGAGGTGTGTTTGATTTCCACCCCAAAAATTTATAATTTTTTATTTTTAATTTTTTTTTACACCTTAAGGCCCCGATATACTTCGAACAAACTGATATGACGTCATTTCGAACAAAATCAGGCCAAAACAAAGTTAGTATTGAGTTTGTTTCGGCAGTTCGAAACAGCTCACCAAAGAGAACTTTCTAGGGAAGTTCGTTTTGGCTCCTAAACACCTTTGAGGTACCATTGGTCCGTGGCGATTACAGGTGTGTTCTGGAACTGCTGGATGCCGCCTTTGACGTGCAATTTTTTATTTATTTATTTCGGTTCGTTTCTCATTCAACAAAGGTCAGCAGGAGAACAACATCTCCAAGTCACTAGCAACATAAATACACTGTCGAATAGCTGAGCTGCCACAAATATATCCGCACCTGTACAATCGCTTGCGGGGAGACTTTAACGATTCAGAGAATGCATTTAATTCCTAGAAAGATATTGCAATGAAGCTTGGTGTCGACGACCCGGAGTTGTGAAAAAAGCGACGTAGAGAAACATCAGATGCAAGTTTTCCAAAGTCATGAAAAGAATCAAAGGAAAGAGTAAAGCTATAAGGTAGCAAGTACAAAATACATGTTTCAAATAAATGTTACACCATACTGCTGCTGCTGCTGTTGTTGTTCTTTCAATAAGCTAATTTAAATGGTATGCAATAAATGAAATGCCAAAAGAACATAGAATAATAAACCTTTGTTTTATTAAATCATGACACCACATAAAATTGTGTAATAATTTATCCAGTTTAATAAAAGGACCTAGATATACCATCATTGCATCGTTGTTGTTTAGGGCATATGCGCCAGTGTTGACACGTTTACATTAATCTACACCCCGCCTCCAGCAGCAGGGTGTTGGAATGTTCGAAAACAGTATACAGTTGCTCAGCCTTTTCGAAATTCTTTTTGCGCCCAAGAACGAAAATGAACTTCGTTTGAAGTATATGGGGCCTTTACTCAAAGCATTAGAATTAATTAAACATGCTGTTAATCCATCTGATTATGGGAAAGATGTTGCCCGCAAACCAAACCAACTATAGTATGCGCATTGTCTGGAGGTTACCATAGAGCAGTATTAGAGGACTTTGCTCATTTGTTTGTCCCTGACCTTGTCAGATGGAAACTCTTGAAGCGTGTCATTCCTGTCTGTATTAGTTTATGCCCCTCTATAAAGTGTCTGTTCCTCCCATCCAAATAACAAAGGAGAGAGATTGACATTGATACAATGCTCTCATCTAATCAAGGTTGACAGGTATTTATAAGGCTTTGTTGTATGCTGTCAGTGGGAAGAATTTGTCATTAAACTGGTTATCAGGGTTTCCAGATATTCACATATGTTAGAGTAATTTTTGAGAGACAAAAAGACAGACAAACAATATGAGCATTAATGCACATTTTCTGAGGTAAAGAATATACAGGCTAGTGTTGTCAAAAGTACCGACTGCGATTTTACCATTCGGTACTGGAATTTTAAAAACATCCATTTCCCGCTAAGGTTTGAGCGCTGTTGAGCAGATTCTTAAACGGTGCTGTTTGGCCTTAGTGTTCACACTCAACAGATAAGACTGTGATTTGAGAGTGAAGCGATGATCATTGTAGCCAATCACAGACGTATCTGTTGAGCACGTGAACACAATGACCAAATGGCGCTGTTTAAGAGTACTAATACAGGCTTTTCTTCACTGAACAAATGGTTTCTGTAGGGGTGCACATTTTATTTAATCTGATTGTTCATGTCCGGAGTCATCAAACAAGACATCTGAATCTTCATCTTACTTTTTTCATTATCTCCAGATTTCTCTGCAGTTTGTGTATGTTGTCAAAAAAAGCCTAATCCTTTGTGCCACAAATTTTACATACATATATATATATATATATATATATATATATATATATATATATATATATATATATATATATATATATATATATATATATATATATATATATATATATATATATATATATATATATATATATATATATATATATATATATATATATATATATATATAATACATATATATTATACAGAATATAGAAGAATACACTGAAAATACAAGCAGTTTAGCAGCTTTCTGCCATTCGTCACAGTACAAATTGTTACGCAAATGAGGGAGGCATTAAGTCTGATTTGATTTAACTTACTTACAATAACAAGTTATATGTATTTAAATGTATTATTAACTACATCGTATGCATATTTACTACTTTTTCCAAGATGGCGCCGCTTTGTTCGGACACCGTCCAGGTCACTCCGCTAAGATTGTGTTTTTATCTACTTTTTTCCTTTGTTTTACTTTCTCTTTTTACACATCTCACGTCGGCACTGATCACCTATAACAAAGAAACACTTTTGGACATTGGAAACCGCTACACCAACCTGTTTCAGGACACTTTATCCAGGAATCCAGCATGGCCTCTGGAGATTCTTCAGAACGCAGAGATGAACAATAACCCCCCAAGGCGAAGGATCAAGAAACACCGCGGGAAACGTGCTGGGACTCTAGATAGACTCAGGAAAAGGGCTCACAGTCCTCCCCTTCCAAGCATTCTGCTCGCAAATGTCCAATCCTTGGAGAATAAGATGGACGATCTTAGAGCCAGGATTAGTTTCCAACGGGACATAAGGGACTGTAACATCCTTTGTTTGTCAGAAACGTGGCTTTCGTCCATGGTCCCGGACACTGCTGTAATGCCAAATGATAACTTCTCTGTTTTTCGGACGGACAGAACAGCAGAGGCCAGTAAATCCAGGGGTGGAGGAGTGTGTTTCATGATCAACAAGAAATGGTGCGATCCCAGGAATATCTCCATTCTGTCGCGTTCCTGCTCGCCTCATCTGGAACATCTTTCCATTATTTGCCGCCCATTTTATCTGCCCCGGGAGTTTTCATCGATCATTGTTACTGCTGTGTACATTCCACCACAGGCGGACTCCGGCTTGGCTTTGGCTAAATTTCACGATGTGCTCAGCGGCTACACTAACAAACATCCTGACGCTGCCTTTATCATCGCGGGGGACTTTAACAAAGCTAGCCTCAGGCAGGTCATGCCGAACTTTCACCAACATGTATCCTGTCCAACTAGAGGACCAAACACACTGGATCATTGCTACACTCAGTTCAAGAATGCCTACAAAGCCCACTCACTTCCGGCTTTTGGTAAATCGGACCATGCCGCCATTTTTTTCACACCGGAATGCAAACAAAGGCTCGTTCAGGATCCTCCTGTGCAGAGAGTAGTGACGCGCTGGTCCTCCCACTCAGAAGCTATGCTGCAGGCGGCTCTTGATGACGTCAACTGGGACATGTTCCGGGCGAGTTCTTCTGACGTCAGAGAGTTCACAGATGTAGCATTAACCTTTGTAAACACGCTAACCGAGCAAGCTACAGAAACAATAACGATAAGGACATTCTCCAACCAGAAACCGTGGGTGGACAGAACAATCCGTGCTGCGGTTAACACACGCACTGCCGCTTACAATGAGGCTCTTCTGACCGGGAATATGAGCGAGTACAAAGCATTGTGCTATGCCCTCCGACGCGCAGTAAGAGCCGTTAAACACAGATACAGACAGAGAATTGAGTCTCATTTCCAGCTCAATGACTCTCGACGGATGTGGCAGGGACTGAGGACCATCTGTGCCTTCGGAAACGAATAGAGAGCAGATCCGTTGCTGGCCGACGAGTTAAACACCTTCTTCGGCCGCTTCGAATGCAATGGCGGCAGCGCGTCTCTGCTGACCAGCGCGTCAGGAAGCAGCAGGCAGAGCAGCGATGATCCTGTAATCACCGTGTCAGAGGATGAGGTTCGGAGGGCGCTAAAGAAAGTGAACGTCAGGAAAGCAGCCGGACCTGATGGGATAACCGGCCGTGTTCTGAGGTCCTGCGCTGATCAGCTCGCTGGTTTGTTCACTTCCATCTTTAATGAGTCCCTTGCTACCTCCGTGGTTCCCACCTCATTTAAAAAATCTGTAATAATCCCTGTGCCTAAGAACAATAAACCCTCTTGCCTGAATGACTATCGCCCAGTTGCCCTCACATCTATAGTCATGAAGGTTTTTGAGAGACTTGTTAAGAGCCACATCTGCTCCTCCATCCCTGATACTTTGGACCCTCTTCAGTTTGCCTATCGCCCAAACAGATCTACGGACGATGCCATCTCTCACGTCCTCCACTCTTCCCTCACACACTTGGACGGCAACAATGGGAATTCTGTAAGGCTGCTATTCATTGACTATAGCTCAGCTTTCAACACTATAGTCCCCATCAAGCTGGCTTCTAAACTCACAGACCTCGGCCTAAACTCCTCACTCTGTGACTGGATTCAAGACTTCCTCACCGGCAGACCTCAAGTGGTGAAAGTTGGCCAGTTCACCTCAAATTCCATCACTCTGAACATAGGAGCCCCACAGGGCTGTGTCCTGAGTCCCCTGCTCTACTGTCTCTACACGCATGACTGCGTGTCCTCTCACAGCTCCACATCAACTATCCAATTCGCTGATGATACTGTGGTTCTGGGCCTCATCTCCAACAACGATGAGACCGCATACTTGGATGAGGTAGAGAGACTCACATCATGGTGCCAGGACAACTGTCTCTCTCTGAATGTGAGCAAAACTAAAGACCTGATCATGGACTTTAGGAAGAGACAGCAGCGGCCCTACACTCCTCTTATGATCAGTGGGACCCCTGTGGAGAGGGTGAGTAGCTTCAAGTACCTCGGTGTAAACATCTCTGAGAACCTGACTTGGACTACACACATCCAAACACAGGTTAAGAAAGCCAGGCAAAGATTGTACCATCTGCGACAGCTAAGGAAATTCAGGATCTCACCAGCAATCCTGAAAACTTTCTATTCAGGGGCCATGTGAAAATGTATTGACTCAGTGCATCTCAGTGTGGTATGGAAACCGCTCAAATCAGGACTACAAAGCACTACAGAGAGTTGTGCGCTTAGCTGAGCGCATCTCAGGGTCTGCTCTCCCCTCTCTGCAGGACATCTACCTCAAACGCTGCAAAAGTAGAGCTGTCAAAATTATCAAGGACTCAAATCACCCTGGTAACCGACTATTCACTTTGCTTCCATCTGGTAAGCGCTTCCGTAGCCTGATGGCAAAAACTGAGAGACTTAGGAGGAGCTTCTTCCCCCAGGCCATCAGGCTCCTAAACTCTAACTCTGTGTCATAACATCACTTGACTCCATGTTAACATCACTATATCAATAAGCTATTCATAATTTTTTCTACCTCATATGCTGCTATTTAAAAACCCTGTACAACTTTTTTTCACATTCTTTTATTCATTCCTGTTATAGTACTATTTATGTCAACAACATACTGACCTGCATATTTATATTTTTCTATCTTTTTATTTTATTCTTTTTCTTAATATTTGTCTATACAATTGCACTGTCCTTGGAGCGGACCTGACTTACATTTCACTGCTGGTTATACTCTGTATAATTGTGTATGTGACGAATAAAAATCTTGAATCTCTACTTGGACAAAAATATTTATTTCTTATTATACGTTATAAAATATTTAGTTAAGTCGCTAGGGGTGCCAATTTGGGCTGAAAACCCCCAAAAGTCATGTGCTAAATAAGTTTTGAATAGCCATAACAAAAAGAAGCTTAGAAAGAAATGCTTTGATTCAACATAGAATTTTAAGGCCATAATATGGCATAACATTGTTTTCAGAAGCTGCATCTAGTTGCATTTAGGTATATTTACAAAGACTGTTCAGAGGTATAATTTATGCATTTACTCAGCAAGTTAAAATTGCATAAATAATGCTGTGAGATTAATGGATTTGGTGTATGAACTCTCTTATAAAATACATATCACATTTGAAATCGTGAAATAACAAGAAATGGAAATTACTATATACCAGCCAGAATTTCAATTGGTCCATTCCTAACTAATGAGCATTTCCATTGAAATGCTTAACGATTGACTGAGAGCAAATATATGCTCATTTTTCAAAATCCATCCAAATCCAAATCAAATACATCCTTCAAACAGTCATGGAATGTAGTCAGGTTATCACATCAACATTTCAAAACCATTTGATTCTAACCCATCATTCATAGCCTTTGAAAATGGACATTTCATAATTAACAGATAATAATGATGCAAATAATTTCTGTTTTGACATCTGCAGGCGTCAAAAGGCCAGAGAGAGACAGCAGAAGCTGCTGGCGGAGTTTGCCTCCAGGCAGAAGAGCTTCATGGAGACTGCCATGGATGTTGGTGAGCTTGAACATGAGCTGAAGTTGTTTGCTGACCTTTATTAAACACGTCTGATGAGTCTCTCCAGCAGTTAATTAGCAGATGATCAGTTTCATGTTTTTGATTTTCATTCTGATGTATGTCTGAACTGAAGACACACCATACATTTTTAATCAGTGTGTGTTTTAACTCTGTTTCCACCTTATCTTTTGAGTCTGTCTGTGGCCGTTGTTCTGTATGTATCTGGGATGTGCAAAACCCAACTCGTACGTGGGGGGCATTTAAATGAGATTTATTCTTGCATTGAAAAATAGCCATGGGATATAATTGACTGCCGAAATCATGAGAAACATTTTTTAATATGTGGAATTTAGAATTTCGGATAAGGTTAGTCTGTTTAAATATATCAAAATTGTAAAGTTAAAGCGGTATTATGGTATCAGTGCAATATTTCAAGAACATGAAGGAATATTATTGTAGCTTCATGTACTGTATGGGTAGCAAGTGAAAAGCAAATCTCTAAGATGAATTTGTGTAATATTCTGGTCTTAATTATATGCTCTTTAGTGTAGTATTCTTAACTTTAGTCAGTTGCATTTTACAGTCCATTACTACACCGTTTTGCACATAGTTTAGAGGACGTGGTAAACTTGCAAAAGTCCTTAAAGGCTGAGGCTGTGGGCTATCTTACTCTCTGAAGAAAGGTGACTCAAATTGCCTCCGTTCTGCCTTTCACAGTCCCTCTGGCCTTTTTAGCACAGCCTTGTGTGTGTGTGTGTGTGTGTGTGTGTGTGATTCTCAGGGGCCGTACTATTGCGCTTCAGGGCAGTTGTGCTGTGTGATGGTCCCTGAGATCAAAAGAGAATGCAGTGACACTGTGTTTAAGACATGAGTGATGAAGGTTTATTATAAGCCCTACTATAATATCTCGGTACAGTCAACATCATATCCTACACATGACCCTCATGTACTGTGTATGGGATGATTTACAAGAATCTCTTTCTAGATTGTAGCTACCAGCATTATTTGAGATTGTCAAAATTTGCTAGAACTTTTGCACCGATATTAATACATTAAACAAATATAACAATGCCAGTATCAGTAGTACTACCTACTAGGGTTGTGACGGTGAGGAAATTTTCCCACTGGTTTCCCAAACTTTAAATAGGTATACAACACTGAAAATAAGTAAACACTGAGGAACCAAATAAATAAGAAAAGTAGAAAGTGTATTAGCAAAACGAATATGAAAGCTTGGAGGCACGGCATGCACCTTGATGTCAAATAAAATAATTAAATTATACAAAGTTTAAATAAAGTGAAAATCAGCAAACACTGGAACCAATTAAATAAATCACAAATTACAAAATCACCTTATATAAATGGCAAAAGTCAACAGGCTTTTCAAAATCCAAAATATTGCCAAACAGGTGCTTTTGCATTTCGTTTCTAAACTAAATCATCAGCTATCGTCTTGTCTGTCTCACCTCACTCTTCTTGTCAGTCAGCTCGACTCGCTGTCCTCACGTGATAAAGGAAATCTGCTCTGTGATGCGGCTGTTGTTTGGCACACTGCATTGAGCAGCCTCGTTCAGTTTCATAATTGTAGTGTCTGTCTATTACAAAAAAAAATTAAATTATTGCAATTATTGGATGGCAGGAGCGCTACAAATAATGTTTTGTTTACACATCTACTGAAAACAACAGACTAAAAGATTGATCTTAAGAATAGATATCGGTTCATCTAAATGAGGATTCATTAAAAACAAGAAATCAATATTGTTCGCCCAGCCCTAGCATCCACACAGCTGGCATGTTTAGCTGCTGTAGTTTATCCAAAAATAGACACTAGCTATGTTTCTATCCAAAGATTCGAATTAAACTTATGCGCAAAACTGGAATATCGCAAAACAATTAGCAAATAAAGCACTGTTTCCATGAGAACAAAATTGTCACTTCCTGGTAAACTGGCACTAAATATCACTAAGAAAACTAGGACAAGCCACTGAATATAAAACTAATGATTAATTACTTGCGCCTCAGAGCGAGCAGACTAAACTCAATAAATGCAGTCATTGCTTTCGAAGGGGGATGCCGTTTTGGAACGCAGTTATGTAAGACAGTAATTATACAGAAATACTTCGATGACAGACTTTGCTCAGGCATTTCAGAAAGACTTTGCTCAGGCATTTCAGAATGACCATAACAACATATAGATGCTGTGAACGAGATCGGTCCTTTGCTATTCAAGTTATCCCGTCTCTCAGCTCAAAGTCACATGATTTTTTGATGCGCATGGAGGAATTTATTCAGTAAATGTGTTTCCATCGTAGTTTATGGGCATTTTTTCTTATCGGATAAAAAGTTGATCCTACTCAAATGTGCGCATACGTTTTTCCAAAACTTTTTTTTTTATGCGCATAAAAATAGGTGGATTGAAACAACTACTGACACAGTCATTGCACCATTGGAGAAACGCTTAATTAAATGTTACCTTTTTTTTTTTTTTGCCCTCCAAAACCAAAAATCCACTTTCTGCCAAATATTTTCGGTTGCTGAAATTTCTGTGCATCACTATAGAAAAATGTTTTTTGAATAAGGATCATTTCTGATCTGTTTAGAAAAACAGGATTTGTCTTGTTCACCAGAAGTCAACAGCAAATGCTAAAATGACATTGAGATTTGGCTGAAATATTAGCTTCAGATGCCCATGGCTGATGTCCTTGCTGACATTGAGCGGTGTCTGTATTATAGATGTGCGCGTGCCTACAATTGTCAGAATAAAACATTCTCTTGAGCTCTGATGTACAGGCACCATTTGTTTTCCAGATTTGAATCTAAGGTCACTTTGGACATGAATATTTGCACTGGAATTCTAATTGGATAAATTTGGCCACCATTTCGAGCATCTGTGCATATGGAAATTAATCTCAGAGCAGTACTGGATGCCTTCACTTAACAGTGAAAGGACAGTGAACACTGAAAACAGCAAACGGTACTTACTGAGGGGTATGAGGTTCAGTCTGCCTGATCAAAAATCAAATAATCTCAATACAGTTCTAATTAAAGAGAACTTGAGAGACTTCTATTTATTTGTTTGTTGCTGAAAATTATAATTGCTCATGAACAATTTGACATTTATTATAGGATTCAGCTGCCCTTTTGCTACCCCCAGGAACACAGTGATTAAAATTAATCTTTTTATAATTTTGGGTTTGTTTAATAATGTGAAGGATAATAATTCAATGACACATTGCTATGGAAACATCTCCTGTTAATTAAGCTGTATTTGCTGCTTAATTGCTTTGTCTTAATTACTTTATTTGTTGTAATCTAGTGGTCTGCTTCATTAAGCTTGTTCACTGGAAAATAAGAGCTTGACCTATGTGTTGACTGGCAGACATCTGTATTAACGCTTGAGTTTGAACCGTGAACCTGGTTTATGCTTGTGTGTTTTTTGATGAACAAGTACTTTTGGATATAAACAGGTAGATGGATTTGAATGAAATTATGATTGAAAAAAACTAGTTTCACCATCATGATATTTGAGATTTTGACCTGTTTTACTGTGTATAAATGTCATGAATTGTCCGCATATGAGGACTAGTTGTCACAGTGTTTTGTATTTTAGTGTTGAGTTGGGACGGGTGTGTTAGAGGGCAGCAGTTCTAGGCAGGCCGCCTCAGGCAAAGAGTCACATTAACTCTCCATCACAAACATTTCATTTCCCCATACACTTCTCTGTCTCTGTCTGAGCACCTAAAGCTATAAATCAATCAAAACACACGGTGACATTTACAAAGCCTCTGTTTGCTCTGAAATTGAACATGTTCTTTAACGTTTAGGTGTGATTTAGAAAAGGTAATTAATCCCCATGAATATGTCAGTCAGGAAATAGCGCATATCAGCAGTGTTTGTGACTGGGAATGCTACTTTTAAAGCGATGGAAAATATTACATTGCTCATTATAATGAGTAACTAGCCTATAATGCAATGCATCCCTAATTTTTTTCCAGTGGTGTAATGTAACAAAGTAATAATACTTTGTTACAGTACTTTAGTATTTTTTGGGGAGTATCTGTTCTTCACTTGAGTTTTTATATTTCTGTCATTACTTTTATAAAAATACAGCAGATGTTGTATAGCCATATTGTGATATAATCACAAAGTTTTAGGCGCATGCACAGTTTTAGGATACTATAACCTTCACAGATAGCAGAATATTCTGCTAATTTCGCACATGCTGTACAAAAACAGGGTTCACACTACATTAGCTCCGTTGTTACTGCTTTTAATGCATGACCGCCTGAACCTCCATTAACTGTTTGTTAATTTAACCAGAAGAGGGCAAAAAAGTAATTCAGATCCACGTTATATAGCTAATTAAGTTTTGCCAATATACTGCACTCATAATTCATGTTCATTTATTGGATTTTTACACCCGTTTTCTCATACTCTCATGCTTGGCTTCTCTCTGTGTTTTGGTTTGGTGTAAAACACCAAACCCTCACAAAAATGTACTGTGATGGGACCATGGTGCAGTGGGATGTCACAGTAATGAATGATAGCCATATTCATGTACAAAGGTACTCTTATCTATAGAATAGCTTTGGAGCTTCAAACTGTGCTGGACTCTTTATGAGCAGTCAATATCTTAAACTGAATGTTATTGATCACCTAGAAAAAGTATCCCTGATGGTCGATCCAAATTGATCTTCATCTTTGCTTTAAAATCTAGTGTCTTGATGTCTACTGATTTTGTTTTTCAAATCATTTCATTATCAAATGAAATATAATTATTTGTAATCAACATTTCTCTCAACTCATTGTCAGTTTTTTATTTATTTATTTTTTTGCTATAACTTTTTGCAATGCATTTTGCGATTGCCACCTGAGTGAGGGAACAAAGTATCTCGAAAGGCAGCATAATTTTGCTGCCTATATTTTGGTACAGCCTTCAGACCTTTGGTGCCTTATTTGTGGGCAGCTCTGTAGTTGACCTTTTATTTGAAGGGAAATCTTGTGATCTGCCAGTCTCAGATGTGCTCTATATACAGATTCGTTTTTGTTTTTTTTTTATAAATTTTGTTTTGATATCTTGTAACACAAATATTTGAGACATAGTATGCTTCAGAAATACACAAGAGTATACATGTACTACAGACTGTCAAAGAAAGATAGGACATACAAAAACCTTAACATTGAAACCAGTACAACAGTGCTGAAAAAAGTCAATCGCAGTTAAGAGGCAATTATAACCAAAACGAGGAACTGTATATACAACTGTAAATCTATACAAATAATAATGAAATCTAAAAAAAAGAACCAAAGAGAGCAAAAAACAAACAAACAAAAAAAGCCACAAGACGAGAGTGTGGGGGAGTCTCCTTAATTCAAATCAGGAGACCTTTGAGCTTCTCCAAAGTTTGAGCCCAGAGTCTAATGGTGTCCTCTCTTGCACAGTGAATGCGTGCAGTGGACAATTTGAGAGATACCGCATCTATAAATGTGAAAACCCAATATTGCTTATTAAGAGAATGTGGCAGTTTCCATCTTCTTGCAACTAATTTCTTGGCAGCTGTCAAGCCAGCTAAAAACACTCGTTTCTGAGTTTTAAGTTGGATATCAGAGAGATCATTTAAAATTAAAACAGATGGGGACAAAGGGACCGAAACATTTAATATGGTGGACAAATTTTCTTTAACCATATTCCAAAAGTTAGTAACCCCAGGACATTCCCAAATCATGTGATTTTTAAAAAGTACCAAATTCCCCTGTATGGCAAAGTGTACAATTAGGATCAAGTTTAAGCTTCATACTGTACAGTTTACGTGGAGTCATATAAGTCTTATGAATAAAATTAAAATGGATTTGTTGATGATCCGGATTCCTGGAAGCATGCATTGCCATAACCCACACACGGTCCCAATTAAAACTAGGGGAAAGGTCCGAAATATCTGTCAGAGGAGGATACATTTTATCCCCAAAAAAAACATACAATTTAGAAACTAATCCTCTTGTTCCCTGGGTCTCACATAATAATTTCAGTAAATGGTGTCCTTTAAGAGGAGCCATCCAAGGGACCCCATAGGTCTTAATGGCTGCCCTCAACTGTAAACCATAATTATTAAAGATAGGAGATTGGGGATTCCAATTAGAACGGATACCACAAACTTTTTCTGCTGCTCTCCAGACTGACAGAACATGTGACACTAAAGGACCAAAACGAAGTTTACTCTTATTTAGAGGGATATTAGCAAATAAAACGTCATCCAACTTCAGAAGAAGAACCTAATTTTTCTCTAGGAACGCCAAGAAACATCAATTTTATCATCATACCAGCTAAACAGGGGATGTAGTGCAAAAGCCCAGTGATACAACTTATAATTGGGAAGTGAAAGTCCACCAACGAATCTCGCTGCATCGTGGAAAGTTTAAAACGTGGCCGTTTGCCATTCCAGACTAATTTGGTGATCATGCTCTATAACCTGTCCCAAAAACGAGACTGGGGAGGCAAGGGGAGCATAGAACTCAGAATTAATTTGAGGGAGTGCATTCATTTTGACAATCGATGCACGTGATCTAAGAGAGTTTGGGAGTGATGACTAATTATCCAGGTTACATTACATTTTAGAAAAGATACCCTCATAGTTGGTCTTAATTATATACTGCAAAGAAGCTCCAATCTTAATACCCAAATACTCAAATTGTTTAACCAGTGGTATACCTGGGGGTAATGCTTCGTTTTTGTTTGTTATCGGACTGTTTTGTTTGATTTTGTTTAATAGAGTCACCTGAAACAGATGCAGGGATGGACATGGGCTCGGCAGAACCCCTAGACTCAGAAGTTTTGTATGACTGTGTGATCTGTGGTCAGAGCGGCCCATCTACTGAAGACAGACCCACAGGACTGGTGGTACTCCTGCAGGCTTCATCAGGTATCATGCACCTTTTATTATTAACAATGTGTCTGTGTCTATTTCAGCAGTGGTCAATATTAGTGTCTTTTAGTGTCTCTAAAGCCGGTCGCACACCGGACGAGAAGCGGAGCGCCACATCATTGCTAGGCATTGTGCGTACACTCAGAAAACAATGGGCGAATTCCAAATTCTTTTTGCGCCCTTGAAGGACACTTCGGGAAGGGAATGCCATTTGTAGGGACATTCCAAACGAAAGTGAACAACTGAATCCCTTCATGAAGGGTCCTTCCAGAGGTCCATTAGCAAAGAGAACGTGTTCTTCAGTTAGGAGATCTTGCGATGCATTTTAAAGCAAAGCTGAGGTTGATTTCAACTTCACATACAAATGTAAGTATAGGCCAATTAAATTTCTTGACTTTCTTTTACTATTCCTTTACTTATGTAATTAAAAAAATTTCATCAGTGATAGAAATATAATTTAAGACGGTAGTGTTGCCAAGTTTAAGCAAGCTTAGTTTGAAAAGTATAGTAAATAAGACAATTAGACAATATTTGAATAAAATAATAAAAAGACAAATATTTATTTGCAACAACTGATGAGGTTCTGAATGTTGCACGCACATTGCCAAGGTAACATCTGGTCCATCATTCCCTTCACCAAGGGAGTTCCAAACGCTTATGCGAGACAGTAATGCACTCCACCCTTCAAAGAACACACTTCAAGGGCTCTGCACTTCGAAGCAAGTAGGGCATAGGGATGCTCACATCTGTTTGGAATTCGCCCAATGTGTTCGAATTTTAAAGACGTGGCGCAATGCGGCTCTTCTGGTCCGGTGTGCGATAGCCTTCATAGTGTAGTTTAGGCTGATGTTAAATAAGATAATATGAGGGATTCTGTAATGGAACCTGTTATCAATAACACTAGGTAGCTACACTTCAGTTTTTAACACTTGTACACTTTTAGAGTTTTTAAGCCACAATTCTAATTTAGATCCTGGACTAAGTATTTGGAAGTAGCATCTCTAAGCATTCAAGGTAAGCATTCATTTAGTATGTTCTGTTTATTGCTAAATGTGAGGATCCCCGGTTTTGTGTTTAAGGAAACACATCCAAACATTATATGTATCAGTGCACTGTATAGGTAATGCAGCAATGCACAATGCTATGTTGGGACTTTAGTCTGCATGTCTATGATTAGCAATTTTGTTGTATTATTTGGCCTGGTGGGAGATTGAACATGAGAGGTCCAAGGATTGAGCCCTGAGGGACTCTGCATGTTATGGAGGTCCAGTCAGTTTCATGGTTGCCTGTGTTGCCATACTAGCTATTGCTTTCTAAATGTCTTCCAAGCAGACACCATATTTAAAGTCTTGATGCATAGGTTACTAGAGAGAAGCCTGTTATTTATATCAGTTTGACACTTAGAACAAGGTTCTCCAAAAAAATGAAAATTTGATTTTCTCATCCCAAACCAAAAATGCATATTGTACAATTGTAATCCATTCAATATTTTGCACTTATGGTCCTGAATGTACATTTTGTTTATTTTATTTTTATTTTTCAATCTCCCACCAGGCCAAATAACGCAATACAACAAAATTGCTAATCATAGACATGCAGACTAAAGTACCAAGTTTATTTGATTTGTTTTTGTATAGTGCTTTTCACAATACATAGTTTTAAATTAGCACGGTACATTAAACATACCGAACATCACTGCTGTGTTTTTGTGTTAAATTAAGTTTGGTCTCTATTCTAGTTTAGATCGGGCAGTAGGACAAGAGTGTAGCATTACAGCTTTCCATCTGCAGGTGGCAGATTGTAGTGGTCCAGATCACTGGAGCTCTTTGACTCTACATTAACCCACCCATGACTTTAAATCCACCCACTTTGCACTACTTGCAGGGCCTAAAATTAACACTCGCCAAGCGCCAAATGCAAGTAAAAATCGGTGTTGGCAAAGATCTGTATCAGTTTTAGTCGCCAGGTAAAACTTTTCCAAAATATAACAATGCAGTGTAGTAGGAACAACAGAACTTTTTAAAAGGGATTCGCTGTTTCTGACGTAAGCGAATAAAATAATCTTTTCCGAAGACAAACTCATCGTGATTAGCTGTTCTGTCATAAGCGACAAGAGCGAATAAAATAATAGGATACATACGGGCTGATAAGGTCAGAGCAGTGTGATGGCCAGCTTGCCCCTAGATACGGTTCTAATAACTTTTACCTAAGATGATATTGCTGCTTCATTTTAGAAGGTTAACTTTTACCATCTTTATTCTTCATAATCCGAGAATGTGGCATAAATCGGTTTGTTGTTTTTTTTCTTGTAAGTAAAGTAATGGACGAATTAAAAACACGGTAAATATGTTTAGTCATTGTAGTAGTAATGACTGCCTGTTTTTACAAAGAGTTTCATGGCTGGTAAAAAAAAATCTTTTGACTAGTCAATTTTATCACGTCACCAGCCATTGGCAGGTGTGGCAAAAAGTTAGTTTTAGGCCCTGACTACTTGTTTTAACAACAGTGTTTAATTGCTTCATTTATCATGCATTGTGAACTCTTAGCAGGTCTACTCGCTGGTAGTCTTCTCCCACCCCAGTCCTGTGATAAAATTAACATTGTTTTATGAATAATCACTAGTCTATGATTTGTCCGATTTGTGATTATTATTGAATTATTATTATTATTATTATTATTATATTATTATTGAAATGCTTCAAGGACAAGATGGTAATTTTGCTGTGTTTGAAGCAATCTTGCCTGACCCTATAGAGCTGGAAAATCAGTTCTTGGAGATTTGATGGACTAACAGGCTGCTGATTTGATCTATTTTTTATTGCTGAGTATTCAGTATGGTGGGGTTTGGAGGCAGCGTGACGTGCTTTACAGATTTGACTTTGACATGGTACTTCATTATAGTATGCAAATGGGGAAAGTCATAAATGTGATGGCAGCTAATTAGCATATGATTGCCATTTCTAAAGAGTGTGTAATGTGTATTTCAGTGTTGGGGCACCGCTGTCGTAGTGACACACCAAAGCAATTGCCTACTACCGATGAGGAACATATCTACCCCGAGGACACATGTGGAGCGACCCATGATGTTAGGCTGTCCCTTATGCAACGCTACTTTAGAGATGTATGTACATATAAACACTCATTCTAAAACATTTGTTTTTTTGAGACCTATAGAGTAAAAACAATAGGGCTGTCGCAATTCGTCGATTTTATTCAAACATTCTTTTTTTTAAAATCCTCAACTTCATTTTGCTTGCGTTGACTAACCGGCACAATACCGGAAGTGGCGCATTTCAAGGACCAGACGAGAATCCATAAAACGCATTATTTGACTGTTTTCCAAGGCTGCATGATATATTAAACCAATTTAAAAATCATAATTAAGCATAATTGTGAATTCACAAATGCTACAATTTAATTAAATGATGATATACGATACTGTTCTAATACAGTATATGCGTTTTAATTAACTTAATTATAATTAAGTATATAATTAAGTAATTAATAATTAAGTATATGCGTTAATTATTTCCATGCATGTAGGTCAAGTACGTGCGTCTCACAGCGGCTCCGTTCACAGTAGTTCCACAGGAACTGTTATCGTTTACATGTGTGGAGCGTCTCAAACTCCATCTCTGCATGTTGTTGTGAGTTTTGGTTTATTATAACGTTCATCTGGGAAATCAAATGTAAATCATTTATAAATCTACGCAAACACAGGAGAATACATCGCGATTTCAAAATAAAAGCTCAAACCCTCACTTTGAGTTTACACGTTTTGATGTCCACATATTCATTTAATTACAGTGGCTATAACATTTCTGTCCTAAAGAAATAGCCAAATATTAAAGATTAAGTGGCCATTTGAATTAAATGGTGCTTGGTCAATATTAAACAAGAATTAGATCGCACATTCGTCAGGCCGTTGGCACCCCCTGCATTATCCCCCGGTTTCACAGACAAGGCTTATGGCTAGTCCTAGACTAAAATGCATGTTTGAGATGTCTCAACTAAAAATATCTTGCTCTGAAGAAAACGTTACAGGTGTGCATCTTGAGACAGAACAATGTTGTAAGATATGTCGAAGGCATTTTTATAAAAGCTGATTAAATGTCTTAATTTTACTCCGGCCTAGTCCTGGCTTAAATTTAAGCCCTGTCTGTGAAACCGGGCCTATGTATTTTAACAGTTTTGTTAAATAAAACCATATGATTTCTTGGTTTTTATACTTTATTCGAACTAATTATTATTGCCTCATTTCAATTATATATGTATTTTAAGTAATTTTAAAGGCTATTGTTCACTTACATCTATTCTTATTACCACCAAAAGAAATTTATATATATATATATATATATATATATATATATATATATATATATATATATATATATATATATATATATATATATATATATATATATATATATATATATATATATATATATATATATATATATATATATATATAATTTTTTTTTTTTTTTTTTTTTTTTTTTTTATATAATAAAAAATAATTTTTTACCTATAATAAAATAAAATAATAAAAAAAAAAAAAAAAAATTATATATATATATATATATATTTTTTTTTTTTTTTTTTTTTTTTTATTATTTTATTTTATTATAGGGCCCTATGAAATCTGTTTTATTTCCAAATAATTTTTTTTTCCATTTTCACTTTTCTATACTTTTAATGGTTAAATTAAATTATTAATTAATTAGACAGGCTTTTTGATTGAGTTTTACAGTTTTATCTTTACCAAATTCTTTTTTCCATTTATATTCTGGATTCCATTTTAATGGTTCCATTTTAAATTTTAATAATCAAAAGCATATGCAATTAATTAAAAATAAAGTATTAATTTTTTTCAGAAATACTGCACAAATTCTGGTAAATAATATTGCTGGTAAATACTACATTTTTTTTTTTTTTTTGTAGACAACACGTGGATATGTTGTCATTCTTGCACTATAATACTGAACTTTGATTTCAGTTATTTGGACTGAGATACTTGCACTCTGTTGCACTTTACTTTTGCCTTAAAATAAAGGATTTTATAGAAATAAGTAAAATTGTTGATTTTTTGTGTGTGAAATTAATCATTTAGATGAATCGATAGATTAATCGACATAAAAATAGTCGTTAGTGGCAGCCCTAAAATACAATATGACTGCCTAAGCACACAGTTTCATTAGGGTTACATACATACATTAATAATGCAATAAACCCCAAGAGGCCAATGCATTACAGTGATTACCTTGGCTAAGGATTGTTAGGCACGTAGTAAAATCACTGTCTTGGGTGTCTTATTGCTTTTATAAAATGAGCAATTACAATAAACCATTATTCTGCCAGGTAATGGAGCTCATTATCCCAACTGTAGATAGTTTACAGCTGCTGCATTAATATTGAATTCAGCTGTGATATCATTTATTAATGTAAGCTATTTTACAGCAGCTTAAAACATTCTTATTGTACATTATTATAGTATTGCATACATTGTTATCCTCAGCTTTATTTTCATTCAAAGAGTTTAATACATCAGGAGCTTAATACAATCAAAATGTAATGTAATGTTATCTCTTTTATTAGCTCATGAGTGATGTTAGTTCTTTTTTCATTTTCTCATGCTTAATTTCCCCAGAGTTCATGTCTGCAGTCTGTGTCTATTGGTTGGGACGGGGGTGTGTATGTGCAGACGTGTGGCCACACTCTGCATATAGACTGTCACAAGTCCTACATGGAGTCCTTACGGGTAAGAATCCATCAGCTCTTTATAGTGAAGACTATTGATACTATTGATATATAGACTATTGACCGGTTTGAAGACTTGGAGGGCAAAACATCCATAGAACTGCTGCACAAACGTGTCAATTTTTCATCTGTTTCCCAGCCGCAAATATTTAGATCACCTTTCAAAAGAATAAGCAAAGGTATTTCTGAACAAAATGCAAGTTTTGGCCATTTGCAATCCATATTAAGCACCCGCGGCAATATTTCAATCATAAACCGTGCAACAAAACGTTGTAAAAACACTTAAAAGTGCCTTAATATATTTAAAACGATAATATTAAAAGATCAAATTCAGTAATCACCACATTAATGATGCACAGTTTACACAGGCAAGCAGATGAGGCCAGGAACATGAACGCAATCCGCTTAACGGTTCAGTGTTTTCCTTCTAATGGTTTTCTACGGGAAGCCATTTAATGTGAAACTTTGCACATTGTGTTTATATTCTGGCTTCATCATCTTGCCTGTACAAAATATACATCATCAATAAGGTGTCCACTGAATCTCGCCTTTTTAATATCTGTGTTTTAGTACATTATTACTTGATGCAATCTGTGTAAAAATAGCTGGCGGTCAGTGGAGCTAAGGTTCATGTTGCCCCCCAGGTGTGCATTCCTATGAGGGTGTGACGTCACATGAAGTTAAAGTTAAAGTTGTGACGTATTGTCAAGTATGGTGACCCATACTCGAAATTGGTGCTCTGCCTTTAACCCATCCAAGTGCACACACACAGCAGTGAGTAGTGAACAAATCCACACACACACACACACACACACACCGTGAACACACACCCGGAGCAGTGGGCAGCCATGCTGCGGCGCCCGGGGAGCAATTGGGGGTTCGGTGCCTTGCTCAAGGGCACCTCAGTCGTGGTATTGAGGGTGGAGAGAGCGCTGGACGTTCCCTCCCCCCACCTACAATTCCTGCCGGCCGGGGGCTCGAACCCGCAACCTTTTGATTACGAGTCCGACTCTCTAACCATTAGGCCACGACTTCCCACAAGGGGAAGGGGGAAAGGGACGTTCTCTGCATTTAACCCATCCAGGTACACCTGGAGCAGCGGGCAGCCATCAATGCGGCGCCCGGGGAGCAGTTGAGGGGTTCGGTGCCTTGCTCAAGGGTCTCACCTCAGTCGTGGTTGCCGGACCTGAGACTCGAACCCACGACCTTCGGGTTACAAGTCCAACTCTCTATCCATTAGGCCACGACTGCCCCCTAAAAGCTATCAATACTGTAAAGATCTTTAACTTATCAAGTGACTATTAGTTTAGACTCTGCTCTGTTCTGCTAGAGATTCATTCACCACCGTTTCTTCTCAGCTGAACCTTTCAGGGAAGCGTTGTGCTTATGCTAATAAGGGCAGTCTGACATCATCTGCTTGATAAGCTGTAACATGAGCAGACAATGATGTTCAGAGCGAGAGAGGGGGGTTAAGCAGGGCTGTCCTTTTAGCTGTAGAGTTATCAGCACTTTAGTCTCAGCCTCAGGTGACAAACCCAAGGCTGTGATGCATATTACACACAAAAATGGTAAGAGCTTCCTTTTAAACGGTTATAATATCCAATCTGATTGTTTAAAATGATGCAATCTGCTAAGCAGTCTGACTTAGTTTTTGCCTTCCGAGTGAAAACGGAAATAAAAATATCCGATAGATTTACATTTGCCAAGTTTCCATCCACTTGCATTTGCACTGTTGTTTTATAAACAAAGCTTGCGACGGAAGTATGTTGCACATTTGGTCAATTTTTCCCAGTGCAAAGCAAAATGTTCCATTTTATGATTTACAAATAATATTATTTGCTCCATTTTATAAATTTCCTTTGTGATGTCCATCCATTCATTTAGGGTAGGACTCTCTGGTGACAACCATTTTTTTACCGTTTTGGTAAAACTCTTTTTAACAGCCACCAACAATATATTCATTACATATCTCTTTTTAACCATTCCTGGGGTATGTATTCAAAAAATAAAAGTTCACTGTTAAAGGGTCAAAATATGATAATAGTTTGCATTTTGGTTTCCACGTTTTCTCCAACATACAGAAAAATTACTACCATGATGTGATTTCTGAGAAGGAATAATATAATATCTTATCAAGCTTTTCCAACCAAACTCCCTCCATATCTGTGCCTTGGAGCATTTCCATTGACACCTCCATATTATTGTCCATTTTTCCCTGTTATATCTATCCTTCCTTCTCCCATTTCAGTTTAAATCGAGTGTGTTTTAAGGTTTAACAGACATTTGTATATACATGATTTATTTTGTTGTTAGAATTTAGATTTTGCTAGGCTGTTTCGCTGTTCGGCTGATTTTGTCATGTGACACCACATTTATTTGCATTAACGCCCCTTTTCTTGAAAAAAAAAAAAAAAAAAGGTTTTGAATTTTTTGATTTTTGTTTTTTTTAAATGTGCAGTATCGACAAGTGCTTAAGTTTTTAATAAAAAATGTTGGCACAAAAACACAACCAAATTGGAACATGCTTACAATGATCACAGAATAAGCTACAATGTGGACCAGACTTTATACTAATAGTGAAGTGAAGTGACATACTGCCAAGTATGGTGACCCATACTCGGAATTCGTGCTCTGCATTTAACCCATCCAACGTGCACACACACAGCAGTGAACACACACACACCCGGAGCAGTGGGCAGCCATTTATGCTGCGGCGCCCGGGGAGCAGTTAGGGGTTCGGTGTCTTGCTCAAGGGCACCTCAGTCGTGGTATTGAGGGTGGAGAGAGCGCTGTACATTCACTCCCCCCACCTACAATCCCTGCCGGCCCGAGACGCGAACCCACAACCTTTGGATTACGAGTCCGACTCTCTAACCATTAGGCCACGACTTCAAAAGACTTTGTGAGATTATAACAGATCATATCAAACGGATACCATTTACGTCTATTTTTCAGAATGAGTCATCTGTTAAACCTCATTCAACTGCCTATAAATGAACAGTGTCGTATTTGTTTGTTTTCAGAACGATCAGGTTCTTCAGGGGTTTTCTGTGGATAAAGGCGAGTTCACCTGTCCGCTGTGTCGTCAGTTCGCCAACAGTGTTTTGCCCTGTCGTCCTGGGCGTGGGATGGAGACGGGCGCCTGGCATACGCCCAGTAACAAGAGCATGTCGACGCTGGTGAAGGAAGTGGAGGACCTTCAGGAGCAGCTGGGCATTTTCCCAGTAAGCGCCAGCCTAAAGCAGAGAGATCCCACACTGGTATTTATTTCAGCGCTCTCCCCTCTTTTCTGTTCTGTGCATCTCATCCCTCCATCCTGATTCAGAGTAAGAACTGGTGTGCCACTCACCTCCATGTGATTCTTCATGCCCCGTCGAATGTTGCTGTGGTTTAACATCTCATAACACAAAATCTCAAGCTAGTATCATAGACTCTGCTCTGAAAAGCAGAGAAGCCTTCACAAAGTGGCTTTCTTTTTTTCCTTCCCAGGCGGAATCAAATCTGAGTAAAGAGATGGAATCTGTTATAAAGGACATTAAAAACACCACACAGAAAAAATACATGGATTATGGGAAGAACCCAGGGTCACCTGACAATGACTTCCTTTTCATGTACTCTGTGGCCAGGTAAGAGAGAGCCATGAAATGCATTTTTTTATATATATAAGCTTGAATTTTCTCATTATGTGTGCCATTAGAAGGAAGTTCAATCCATTTTGGTAGCAGTTGTTTCCCGGAGGAAGTGTGTTGCTTGTGAAATGTGTTAATTCAGCATCATTGACAAAAAGATGATGTATTGATGATATTTACCTGCTTGCATAGTTTGTTCTCAGATCAGTGGTTTGTCCACAGGGGTTTATTAAACATTATCTGCTTTTTTGTTCTTTGAATCGTTCTTTTGTTTGTTTATTTGTTGTTAAATTCTTTCCATTCTTTTTTTTTTGTTGCTGCTGCTGTGTTTAGTTTGTTTGTTCTTCCCCTTTGTTCTCTGCTTCTTTCAGTCTTTTGTTTGCTTGCTTTTTTTGTTTGTTGTTCCATCCTTGTTTGTTTGTTTGTTTGTTTGTTTGTTTGTTTGTTTGTTTCTATTGTTTACTTTTTCAGCTTGTGCTCTTCTTTGTTTCTTCCATTCTGTTAGTCTTTTTGTGTGTGTGTTTGTGTGTGGGGGGGGGGGGGGGGTTCTCTTATTTTTGTGTTCATTTGTTGTGACTGGTTTGTTCTTTTATTTCTTTGTGGTTTTGTCTGTCTATCTGCCTGTCTGGCTGTATCTGATCACATTGTACTGGATGATGGTGTCTTTGTTTAGTCTGTTAACTTCATCTTGACAGTTCAGTGATTCAAGTCTCTCCACCTGCTGATGATTCTCAGGCCATTAGCCCCTCCACACCTCTCTTTCCTTCTGTCTGTCTGTCTGTCTGTGAGCAGCTGTCTCTCACTCAGTCACTTATCAGTGGCAGGCAGGTGGAAGCACACAGCAGTGCATTATCTATGTGAAATTACCTGTTTCATTCTCTTCTCAACACTCTCTCCTCTTGCTTTTAAGATTTTTTTTAAGATTCTGTAAGACACAGCATGTATGCTGTTAATTTGAAACACTTGAATTTAGTGCAGACAGATTGCAGTCTCTGGATTTTCTGATTTCAGCACACCTCAGATTCATCTGTTTATGTGTATAAAGGACATCATGTCAGATTCTTTATTCTCTAAAGGCCAATTCACACCGCACAGACAAACGGCAACAAACTCCAACAAACAAGTTGGCTCAAGTTGCCCGTTGGATTTAGAATCTTATGAAAAATAACTCATGTTCGCACTGCACAAACAGACACCGATCAACTCTCACTGACGGGAGAAAATGGATGATCCTATATCTATAAGCATGTTCAGTCGGGTGAAAACAAACTCCAACCAACGCCAACAGGGGTAACACACTGATCCAGACTAGTTTGTTGGCGTTTGTCTGTGTGGTGTGAATTGGCCTTAAGATTCTCGAATTACACTAACACTAAAAAAAATAATAATTACACAAAAAACACTTACAAACAAATTAAAAAATACAATCAAAAAGTTCCATTGTCAACTTCAGACATTTCTTGATTAGATGGAAATTTTAGTGGATAATTCATTACAGCCTTTTTAATGTTGTAATACATTGTATTGTTTGAAGAAACAAAGTATTATCTGTAAGACTTTACTGTAAGGTACTTAACATTAATGCATTAATACATTAACATTTACAATGAGCAATGTTTTTGTTTATTGATCTTTGTTAATATTAATTAATAAAAGAAAATTTTGGTGAATGTTAGCGCAGGTCCATTACACTACATTAACAGACACAACACTTGATTTTAATAATTTATTAGTAAATGTTGGAATTAACATGAACTGCAGTTAATAAATTCAGAAGTATTTTTCATTATTTCATGCTAACTAATGTAATAACTAATGTTAGCAAATTTACCCTTATTGTAAAGTTATCATATGTCATAACTCTGTTCACAGTTTTTTATGAAAGCTTAATGTATTATAGTGTCTTATAAGACATCGTAAAAGGATAGGTCCAGCTCTAAAATCTGGGTAGAAGATCCATGTTTTCAGATATTTTATATTTATATTTGTCTACTCATCGTGCCTAGATCTAGACTGCTTTTGCAACTTCAGGTCCGAAACTCTGGAACGGTCTACTTATTCATATTAGATTAGCCCCCTCTATTTCACTTTTAATACCCCTTGATCATTGGTTCAATTGTTGTTTTCTTATTGTTGTCAAATTTTATAGTCTTGTTTTATTCATTTTATTTCTGAATCTTTTTTTATTCTATTCTGTACAGCACTTTGGTCAACTTTGGTTGTTTTTAAATGTGCTTTACAAATAAATATTGTATATTTAAATACTTTTATAAGGCATTATATAGGCTTCAGGTAAAGTGTTACTGGATTGTTGGACCTGTTAATAATTTCTCTCTCTCTTTCTCTCAGGACAAATCTGGAGTTAGAGTTGGTTCATCGTGGGGGGAATCTATGCAGTGGAGGGGCCAGTGCTGCTGCCAAACGCTCCTGTCTCAGTAAGTACCTCTTTCCTTTTCTATCTCCCTCCTTTTTTTCTTTTTTTTTTAAATGTTTGTTTGTTGGTTTATTTTTTTGTTTTTTACATGAGTTATCAGTGATAATTAGCTGATTATTCAGCTGGGCCATTGTTATTTTTAGCATCTAACTAGATGTTTTAAGTACGAATCAATGTCAGCATTGTTAGTGGATAAAACGCATTTGGATTTCAATATTTTTTTGTTTTTTGTGAATTTAAGTACATTTATTTGTTTGATTGCAGCAAAACACATTCATTCTATAGCCCAATTGCAACCAAACTTTATACATCAGATCAGCCATATTAATCAACCAGTAGTCTTGAATGTACTACAGTTTCGGTCTCTGGAGTAATTTGAAGTTCATTGTCTTCAATTCAGTGTTCAAGGACACAATGAGTTGATTACTGGTAACATCCTTTTAAGGCCATAATACTGAACCTTAACCAGTACACCACACCATCCCGAATGAAATTTCACTGTCGAGGAACTGAACCTCAGTTGTCTATGTGGCAAGGGGACTACTGTCCATGATTCAAGTGTAAGGCGACTGTTCAAATTTGTTCAGGAATGCCATTCTTCTGGGATGATGCATGATGGACACAGCGAGAATGCCGAGACTGATGTTGGTGCATTTTTGCAGTCCTAACCAGTTAATCAACACGCACCCTCACACTGGCTCTGTATAAATGATTGTGTGTACAGTCTTTGAGCTCTTGTGAAAAAATCCCGACGCTCAAGCACAGCAGAAGAGATTTCACACTCCAGCAATGCTGCCATTTTCTGAGCTACATTAAACACATCCACAGAGAGGGCCAGATTTACTCAGTCTCAGTACATTAGAGATCAGATCAGCAAGGGAACAGGAAAATAGAAAGTATGGACAAAGGAGGCGGCAGTGCATGCCACTTGCCACCAGAATGGTTGCTAGGATGCCATTTGTTTTTTTTTATTTGGTTTTGTTTCTGGTTTGGTTTGGTTTTGTTTGTTTTTGTTTTAATTTGGTATGATTTTGCCGTTTTTCAGAATTGTTATGCAGTATCATCGTTGGGCTGGGCGATATATAGCATGCGATATCGCTTTCATTATCGCTGATATATCGCCTTCGATAATGAAAGCGATATTGCGTAGCTTGTCAGTGAACTACGGCTCCGTGTATTAAATGCTGCTCCATTTGAGAACAGGTGATGGAGATTTAGCGCTAATCAAGGAACCGGCTTTACTGACGAGATGCGTATGATATATCGCCCAGCCCTAGTATCACGTTACATGACAGTTTAATTTAATTCAGTGATTTGTTCAAATGTAAGTGGCTGGTAAAACGTAGTTTCCTTCCAGAATGAATCTGTTTTATGCTACTGCTGTCAGATTTGCCAGTAGATATCCTGTAGTTAGTCAGAGCAATTCTGGGTTGTATTTAGGAGAATTTGAGTGTAATTTGAAGTTAAATATTTCTCTGGATGTTAGTGTAGATTGGATGACATTGACTTTGGCCAATCAAACACCTGACACCTTATCCTTCAGAAATCATTCTAATGTGCGGATTTGCTGCTCAAGAAACATTTCTGGTTATTATCAATATTGAAAACAGTTGTCGCATAATATTTATGTGAAACCCGTGATTTATTTTTTTCAGGATTGTTTGATGAATAAAACGTTTAAAATAACAGCATTTGTTTGAAATCAACATTATGCAACTATGTTATTATAAACTAAGCATTATGTTTTTTTTTTTTTTTTGTCACTATTGATCAATTGAATGCATCCTTGATTTTATAAGTGTTAATTTCTTTAATAAAATCTTACTGACCACAAGCAGTAGTGTATTTTGAAGTTGGCATGCATTGCTCATGGTGTGAGACACTGTAAAAACGTTAAGGTGCAATGAAACCGCTAAAGGCACCTTTTAATTTGAGTAAATGGACCAACACTTCAAAGAATAGTGCAGACCTAAAAGTGCTCTTTTGTCTAAACATTCTTCTCTTGCCCTCTCATTGCTGTTTCTGTGAAGGATTTTGTTGAAAATTTCACACTTAATTGACCAGTAAGCTGTTCCTCTTCTCATATTTTGATTTAAAATGCTTTGAATGAAGGAATAATTTGATCCAGTCTTAGTTATCTATAGGTGGTGCTATTGCTCTGTCCATGAGTAGATGAGCCCGCGTCTGGTATGTGGCTGGTGTTTTGCTTTTGGTAATAATGCACATCTGACATCCTGTCTGCTATAAGAATCCACAGAGCCTGTAAACGCACACTGTGTCTGTGAAATATGTCACGTCTTGTATTGCATTCAGAGGAGACGTTAGACATTTTAAAGGCTGAACATAGAAAATAGCTGTTTTAAATTAATATTTCACAAAAGTTTTTAAATAAATTAATTCAGTTATTTACTAAACTATACAGACCCCAAGATTTTAATCGGTAATGTATATGGAGTGTATATCTACACTGCGGAAATAGCACAAGGTCTGTCATTCTTCCTGTTTGCTCCCCGTAATCTGTTTGCTCAGGTAAAGTTGCAGGTTCTCCAGGCTTTGCTTCTGAAGCCCCTGCAGGTGTCCGGTGGGTTTGTGAGCTGCAGGTAGGGGGCAGCAGTGATCAACAGCAAACGTTAAAGGCATTGATCAGGGTGTAAAAGGACAGGTTTTCATGAGGTCTCTTATCTTTCACATCCTGCTACACGCCTGGAGGCTCTACTCATACTCCATTCACCATGTTACACACACTAACGCTGTTGTGTGCATGTTCTCTGTGTGTTTCAGATCAGCTGTTTCATGTGCTGGCCATGCACATGCGTCTCTACAGCATAGATTCAGCATACAACCCCTGGACCAGACTCACACAAAGCACGCACAGCAGAGACACTGAGTGAGTACACACACACGATCACATTTCCTGAACTGAGACGCTTTATAAAATGATAAATTGCTAAACTCACTGTGTAGGACTGCACTACTCGTAATTCTCAACAGAGATCCAGTAATCAGAGTACTGATTATGGAAATTAAATTGTTGGCAAAAGTACTTCCTACTCCCACAATGAAGGAATTTTTCTTTTTTAAAGAATGTTGTTTTGTTTTTTTTTTCAATATTGATAATAATCATAAATGTTTCTTGAGCAGCAAATCAGCATATTAGAATGATTTCTGAAGGATCATGTGACACTGAACAAAGCTTAATTTTCAGCATTATTACAGTCTTCAGAAGAATAAATTTACATTTTAAATTTATATATTTAATACACACACACACACACACATACACAGTTGTGTGAAAAAGTGTTGGCCCCCTTCCTGATTTTTTTTTTTTTTGCATGTTTGTCACACTTTAATATTTCAGATCATCAAACAAATTTAAATATTAATCAAAGATAGCACAAGTAAACACAACATGCAGTTTTTTAATTATTTTTTTTATTATGAAGGGAAAACAAAATCCAAACCCACATGGCCCTGTGTGAAAAAGTGCCCCCCCCCCCCCCCTTGTTAAACCATAACTGTGTTTTATCACACCTGAGTTCAGTTTCTCTAGCCACACCCAGGCCTGATTACTGCCACACCTGTTCGCAATCAAGAAATCACTTAAATAGGACCTGCCTGACAAAGTGAAGTAGACCAAAAGATCCTCAAAAGCTACACATCATGTTGAGATCCAAAGAAATTCAAGAACAAATGAGAAAGTAATTGAGATCTATCAGTCTGGAAAAGGTTATAAAGCCATTTCTAAAGCTTTGGGACTCCAGCGAACCACAGTGAGAGCCTTTATACACAAATGGTGAAAACATGGAACAGTGATGAACCTTCCCAGGAGTGGCCGGCCGACCAAAATTACCCCAAGAGTGCAGCGACGACTCATCCAAGAGGTCACAAAAGACCCCACAACAACATCTAAAGAACTGCAGGCCTCACTTGCCTCAGTTAAGGTCAGTGTTCATGACTACACCATAAGGAAGAGACTGGGCAAAAATGGCCTGCATGGCAGAGTTCCAAGACTAAAACCGCTGCTGAGCAAAAAGAACATAAAGGCTCGTCTCAGTTTTGCCAGAAAACATCTTGATGATCCCCAAGACTTTTGGGAAAATACTCTGTGGACTGACAAGACAAAAGTTGAACTTTTTGGAAGGTGTGTGTCCCATTACATCTGGCGTAAAAGTAACACAGCATTTCAGAAAAAGAACATCATACCAACAGTAAAATATGATGGTGGTAGTGTGATGGTCTGGGGATGTTTTGCTGCTTCAGGACCTGGAAGACTTGCTGTGATAAATGGAACCATGAATTCAGCTGTCTACCAAAAAATCCTGAAGGACAATGTCTGGCCATCTGTTCGTGACCTCAAGCTGAAGCGAACTTGGGTTCTGCAGCAGGACAATGATCCAAAACACACCAGCAAATCCACCTCTGAATGGCTGAAGAAAAACAAAATGAAGGCTTAAGTGGCCTAGTCAAAGTCCTGACCTGATCTTAAAAAGGCGGTTCATGCTCAAACCCTCCAATGTGGCTGAATTACAACAATTCTGCCAAGATGAGTGGGCCAAAATTCCTCCACAGCGCTGTAACAGACTCATTGCAAGTTATCGCAAACGCTTGATTGCAGTTGTTGCTGCTAAGGGTGGCCCAACCAGTTATTAGGTTTAGGGGGCAAGCACTTTTTCACACAGGGCCATGTGGGTTTGGATTTTGTTTTCCCTTCATAATAAAAAACTTCATTCAAAAACTGCATGTTGTGTTTACTTGTGTTATCTTTGATTAATATTTAAATTTGTTTGATCTGAAACATTAAAGTGACAAACATGCAAAAAAAAAAAAAAAATCAGGAAGGGGGCCAACACTTTTTCACACCACTGTGTGTGTGTGTTTTTATATATATATATATATATATATATATATATATATATATATATATATATATATATATATATATATATATATATATATATATATATATATATATGTGTATATATATATATATATATATACATATATATGTGTGTATATATATATATATATATATATGTATGTATGTGTATATGTGTGTATATATATATCCATCCACCATCCCCTTTGGATTATCAATTTTGTGTATTAAGTAAGACTTATCATGCACATGAAATGTTAAAATTCTCTACTTATGATCATTTACCAACTAAATAATGGCGATTGGCCAATCAGAACTTGGTACTGTAACAAGCTGCGCACAAGCGGAAGCAATTTCATAATTTTTCGTGCAAAATGGTTCAAACGCAACTTTTGAAGTTCTTTTAAAAAGAAGACAACAGAAGGTATTTTTCCTTGATTAGAATTTAAAAAGTTCTCCTGACAATGTATATGTGGGACTGTGAGGGACTGAGAGACGATAGGAGAGCTGACATCCAACTTTAAAAAAATAAATAAAAACGCATCTTGAGAGTCAAAAGTATTCTCTGGGCATGAAGCTCATTAGAATACAGTTTGAATGCTCTTATGAAAGTAACGTGACATACGGCCAAGTTTGGTGAACCATACTCGGAATTTGTGCTCTGCATTTAACCCATCCAAAGTGCACTCACACAGCAGTGAACACACACACACCGTGAACACACACCCGGAGCAGTGGGCAGCCATTTATGCTGTGGCGCCCGGGGAGCAGTTGGGGGTTCGGTGCCTTGCTCAAGGGCACCTCAGTCGTGGTGTTGAGGGTGGAGAGAGCGCTAGACATTCACTCCCCCCACCTACAATCCCTGCCGGCCCAAGACTCGAACCCGCAACCTTTGGATTACGAGTCTAACTCTCTAACCATTAGGCCACTTTTTTCATAATTCCAGTAATGAAACAAAAATACCCATGTATGAGGTTTTACGTTTTTATATTAATTGCACAAGCAATGTACTTTTCTATATATCAACACAAGTGCGCGAGGCCGCGAGCACAAATGTGCTATTAGTTTTATACAACAGTGCATAGCAACACGCTGTTTCATTCCATGAATGAATCCGTTTTTGAACGAATCGAGTGAGCCAGTGATTCCATTCAGATGGTCTTACTTTTGTTTCTATTGAGTCAGCCGTTTTGAACGAATCGTTTGATATGAATGATTCAGTAAGTCATGTATTAAAACAGGGTCTTACTGCCACCTACTGGCGGTTTTATTGCCAGATTTATTTATCCATGACAAGCCTAAACCCAAGTAGGGCTCCCTAAACCAGGTGCCAGCACAAAAACACATTCAGCAAAATATTGTTTAATTAGCAATATTGACCAAAATATCAGGCCTCAGAAGGAAAAAAAAAACAACCTATAAATAGTTCATTTAATAAAGGTAATTTTTCATTAAATCGAAACCTTTTGAAAAAAGAGACCAATTTTGTAATCATTGTGTAAAATTAGCCACGGGACCACAACCCAACCCAAACTTGATGTAATATAATGTTTAATGCGCTTCATGTTGTTAATTACAGTGAAAGGAATATATTTTATCACTTTCTTTTTTATTTTTACATCATTATGGTACAAGATTATCCTGTTTAAATCAATGTGATAAATGTTAGGTCAAAAGTAATCCAAAATTAATCTGATTATATTACCTAAAATGTGTAATGTAATGGATTACATTAGTGACTACAATTTTTATCATGTAATCTGGAATCAGTAACGGATTAAAATTTGTAAGTAATCTACCCATCTCTCTCTCTCTCTCTCTCCCCCCCCCCCCCCCCCCCCCCTCTCTCTCTCCCTCTCTCTCTCTCTCTATGGGATCTCCAAGGCAACATTTATTTGATAAAATACAGTAAGAAACTCATTTCAAAACGATTAAGTAGTCTTACCGACCCCAAACATTTGAACAATAGTGTAATTTTGTAAAGTACAATTCGGATGATATGTCACAATAGTATTTATTTTGCTGAATGCATTTTTGTGCATGTCTGTGATTTTCATAATTACAATGGCATTTGCTGAAAGTTTGAACAGTAGTATCTGAATATTTTAAAATGAACTTAAATAGTCTGTGTGTGTGTGAGTGAATAAAATTATATTCAAATCAGTCTAAAAAACATGTTGACATTTCAACATTCAAAGATACACATGCACAAAAGTGTTTTGCTGTATTTGGTATTTTATTTCAAAGAAACAAAATGAATAAAAAACAGAAGGCAGACGAATCTGCATTCACTTGCTTTTTATGATGTGTCTGCTGCTGCATCTTTTTTGAGACGGACAGAGACTTGAGCAAATGGGGTTTCCATAGATACCAATAACTGCTGCATCTGGCAAATTATGGTGTGCAGCACTACATTTCATGACTGCAGCGCTTTATTATGAGGGTTTATGGCTGTGTGGAGGTTACCACTCACTGTGTCTCCTGTTTAAAAGGCACTTAACACTCTTGGGCTGCTTAAATGGCCTCATTTCTCCTGTGTAGGGGCGGTAAGACAGGGTTTTCACCTGTGCGTCTCTCAGGACTGTTAGACGGGCTGAATTCAGACTCCGAGGGGAGGCAGCTGTGCCTATAAATACCTTGTTAGAGGCTTTTGAAGGCAACTCTGTCACTGGACCCCTCAGGCACTTTAGCTGAGCTATTAATACAGCCATTTGAATAAAACCACTGCTCTCCGTTTCTGCCTGCCTGTAATCACTTATCAAGCACAAAAGAAAAAGTGTTTTTATTATCTGAGAGGTAGAATTTGAACAGTAAAGTCGTTCTTTATATGTTCGGATGTCATTGCATCACACTGGATGCAGTATTTTGAGGTGTAAGTAGCCACAGATAAAGTGAATCAAATGAACTGTAAATATAATCCATTAAATTGACAAATAAGAAATTGTCAGAATAGTTTACTTTACTTTTCAAATGTTAAGAAAGTGGGCTTGTGCGTCTGTGTATTCGAGTTTGTCTCCAAACGCCTTCGGTTGGGGAATTCTGCTCTAATGGACAGCAGTTTATCCCACACACTCAAATAGTCTTCTAAATAAATATATATTTGCTCAAAGAACATTTTCTTTTACATTTTAATTGCAGTCTTGGGTTTACGTAACCTGTCCACCTACTGTACATTTACAGTTAAACTCCATTGAAAGAACTTGTGAATATCCACCCACAGTAATTTGTCCTTTTCTTACATGATTTAATTTGCGCTGTTGCATGGGCAAGATAAATATTGTCTGTAGATCACGTGTATCATGCATCTAAGTAAAAATGCTGTGTGTACCATAGGTGATGTTTTTGTTTTAAATCAGCTTTTTTTTTTTCTGTGTTTCTGAAGCACTGAGTGTTGTATTGTTGGGTAATTGTGTGTTTTTTGTGCAGGTACTGTGATGATGAATGTCCTGAGGTGCCCATGCTCTTCAGAGACGTCCCATCCCTCCTCATCATCTTCATATTTACCATGCCTCAGCCTTTACGCAAAGGTAATACACACGCAAACATTTTTACACACGCATACATAACATCACAAATACTCTTCATGTTCATATTTTAATAGCAGATATATTGTTAATGATAAAAATGTGATTTAAAAAAAAAATCAATCCAAAACAATCAATCATACCCCTGACCTGTATATAAATTCTATAATAAAAGGTTTTTCTTCCATCATATTAATTTCAAATTTCAAGTACAACACAAAACACAACTAGTAAACACAACAGCCAAAAGTGTCAGATTGAGCTGTATTTTTATAGTCAATCGAATGAAACAATTTGAAGTTTACAAGTAATTCAGTAATTGCTTAATGCAAGAATGCATCCTGTGTAAACAAGATGTCTTAAATGAGAAATAGCCAGTTGTCAACATCAATCATTGAAGTAGCAATGTTGCGAAACAGGCTGTGGCTTTAATTTCAATTAGTAATTCTCTAGTTTTCAGGCTGAATTACTATATTGTGATGTCGTTCCTTACTGTGGTACAGAATTACTGTAATTAACTTGTGGTTAAGATATTTATTAAAGTGTTTGTTGTGATAAAGATTTTGGTTAAAAATGACTTGCATCGTGATTGAAAATTATATCATGGTAAAGATTTTGGTTAAAAATTAGATCTCTTTAAAGATTTTGATTGAGAATTACTTAAATCAGGGGTTCCCAAACTTTTCCATTCCATGACCCACCTAGACAAGTATAATCTATTTCACGACCCACCAAAATACTTGAGATAAAAAACAATTGACGTTACTTTAAGCTTGATTTCTGCCATATAAAATTTTTAATTAAGATTAAGTATTTAAGAAAAATAACCATTTTATTTTATAATACAACTGTAAAATTTCACTACTAATACTTAAGTTTTAATTTTGTTGTTTACAGACGTTAAAATATGAAACATGTCCATAAAAACGTGAAACAGCTCACTCGGGTAAACTGTAATCCGCTGCGAAAATGCTCTCATGATCCTTCTGTGTGTGGGAGAGCGGAGCACAACCCAGCACTTTTTTTTAGCAAAGCATAAGAAGTGAAGCAGTTTGGAGATTAAAATAATTGTCTCATTTTAAATAAACACTGAAAACCAAAATGACAAATTTACTTCAGTCTGAAATGTACTTTTGCAATGGTTAAATAAATGTTAACTTTGGCACATTTTTTTCTATATATAGAGATGATATGACAAGGAAATAATACAAAATTTTGTCAATTTTGTTATGCTAGCATGTGGAAATGTTTAAATCTTGTGGTGTTATAATTATCTCCGCGCTTGTGCCCTTCTCACCCCATACATGTGAAATGCTTTTTACAGACTGTTTCCTTATTGGTGGGTAGCCAAATTCATATGAAGGCACGAAAACAGTGCCGAGTTCAAACAGACGATAGAAATGAATTTACATACCTGAAACAGTTTTTGTAACATTTGAATTTTCCGGTTTATTCAATGAAAATGACCATGATCCACTAGATGTGCCATTTACAGCACAAAAAAAAATCTTCCTCTTTCCCCTCACATGCAAGTTTAGTCTTTAGATGGGCCATGACTGTCATTTGGTTGATCACTGGTCATTGATTGGCACTCAAAGAAGAATCAAGTGTTTTGTCGTTGTGAGCATGGGATCGATTCGAGTCCATCATTCTGAAGACTCAAGACAGTAAAGCTTGTATTAGAACAGAAACGGGATATGCATGTTAGAGAATAGTTTAATGCTTTCACAAAGACACTGGTATGTGTGTGTGAGGTGTCATTGTCTCTGGTGAGGAATGTTAATGGAGTGTCATTGTGTTTATGTGTGTGTGTGTCTTTCTCATCACACAACCAGGCCTAACACCTGCTACATGCACACAAGGGCTAATTACACTCTCAAAAAAATCAGATGTCCTTTTTCTTTACACAGTCACGTAATTGATTTTTGTGTCCTAACAAAAGACTTCTGATTCTCTTGAAAGATCTGGGGTCTATAGAGCTCTTTGAGTGCGTGTCTCTGTGCATCTTGTTATTGGTGCTTTTATTCAACCAACCTTTTTAAGTTTGGGGAGTAAAAGTTTAAGAACCTGCTGTATATATGCATGTACAGTATCTCACAGAAGTGAGTACACACCTCACATTTTTGTAAATATTTTATTATATATTTTCATGTGACAACACTGAAGGAATGATACTTTGCTACAGTGTAAAGTAGTGTGTGTACAGCTTGTATAATGGTGTGTTCACACCAGACGCGAATGAAGCGTTAAGCGCGAGTGATTTACATGTTAAGTCAATGCAAAGACGCGAATAGACATCCTGCGGCGTGATTCGCGTGATAGACCAAAGATTACCTGTTAGATTTACCCAAAACAAATTATATCTTATGTTTATCCACTACAGAGACATCAGAGCCAGCGGCAAATGTCAGAAGGACTAGCCGAGGTTATGCTCCTCTCTTCGGGATACATGAGCACGAGCGCCCGGTGATCGAATGGCATGATTTATTCGCGCAAGTCGCGTCTGGTGTGTAACAGTGTAAATTTGCTGTCAAAATAACTCAACACACAGCCATTAATGTCTAAACCACTGGCCACAAAAGTGAGTACACACAATTAGCCATTTTCTCTCCCCGGTGTCATGCGACTCGTTAGTGTTACAAGGTCTCTGGTGTGAATGGGTAGCAGGTGTGTTAAATTTGGTGTTATCGCTCACTTTCTCATACTGGTCACTGGAAGTTCAACATGGCACCTCATGGCAAAGAACTCTGAGGATCTGAAAAAAGTATTGTTGCTCTTCGTAAATATGGCGTAGGCTATAAGAAGTTTGCCAAGACCCTGAAACTGAGCTGCAGCACGGTGGCCAAGACCATACAGCGATTTTAACAGGACAGGTTCCACTCAGAACAGGCCTCGCCATGGTCGACCAAAGAAGTTGAGTGCACGTGCTCAGCGTCATATCCAGACGTTGTGTTTGGGAAATAGACGTATGAGTGCTGCCAGCTTTGCTGCAGAAGTTGAAGGGGTGGGGGGTCAGACTGTCAGTGCTCAGACCATATGCCGCACACAACATCAAATTGGTCTGCATGGCTGTCGTTCCAGAAGGAAGCCTCTTCTAAAGATGATGCACAAGAAAGCCCGCAAACGGTTTGCTGAAGACAAGCAGACTAAGGACATGGATTACATGATCCATGTCCTGTGGTCTGATGGGACCAAGATCAACTTATTTGGTTCAGATGGTGTCAAGCGTGTGTGGTGGCAACCAGGTGAGGAGTACAAAGACATGTGTCTTGCCTACAGTCAAGCATGGTGGTGGGAGTGTCATGGTCTGGGGTTGCATGAGTGCTGCCGGCACTGGGGAGCTACAGTTCATTGAGGGAACCATGAATGCCAACATGTACTGACACATACTGAAGCAGAGACTGGGCCGCAGGGCAGTATTCCAACATAACGACCCCAAACACACCTCCAAGATGACCACTGCCTTGCTAAAGAAGCTGAGGGTAAAGGTGATGGACTGGGCAAGCATGTCTCCAGACCTAAACCCTATTGAGCATCTGTGGGGCATCCTAAAACGGAAGGTGGAGGAGCGCAAGGTCTCTAACATCCACCAGCTCTGTGATGTCATCATGGAGGAGTGGAAACTCCACTGGCAACTTGTGAAGCTCTGGTGAACTCCATGCCCAAGAGGGTTAAGGCAGTGCTGGAAAATAATGGTGGCCACACAAAATATTGACACTACTTTACATTGTAGCAAAGTGTCATTTCTTCAGTGTTGTCACATGAAAATATTTACAAAAATGTGAGGGGTGTACTCACTTCTGTGAGATACTGTGTATATGTGTGTGTGTGTGTGTGTGTAAAATGTATATAATGTATATAAAAAAACTTGCTATGTGTACTGTGTTTGGCTAACTGGGACTTATAGCACTTGCATATTATTGCCCTTTTGTTGATTTTGATTGCTTCTATTGTCATCATTTGTAAGTCACTTTGGATGAAAACATCTGTTAAATGACTAAATGTAAACATAGTATACTGCATCTGGGGTTAACCATGATATACGATAGCCATGCACTGTGTGTTTGTGTGCAGAGCACTTTACGTGTGTGGTGAAGGTGTTGTACAGTCTGCAGTACACCCAGGCTCTGGCCGCTCTGTCCATCAGATTCAGTTGTGAGGAGAGACTCGCCTGGAGCAACATTGGAGCTGCCAAGAAGGTGCCGCAAATTACCTGCCCATCACAACCACCAATCAAAAACAATTTCTCAGCCTGCATCCCAATGTGCATACTAGTCATCCTAAATTCTGTGTGACTAGTAATTTTCAATAATATTTAGGGTAGATAGGGTGGATGGTATGCACATTGGGCCAGACTTACTTCAGCCAATTATTGCAAGGATGTGTGTTATAATAGTTTCTTGAAGTTCTGCTTTGTGGAATAGCAATATAAATTGGTTCACAATTGGCACCTTAATGTAGATTCAGTTGATGTTTGGTCATTAGTGTGTATATTTGTATCGTTTATTATTCAAAGGCTCAATGTGGCTCGTCCAGTCAGATTTCAAAGCTGGAACTATCCATTTTATAATGATTAAATTGTGCATTAAGACCCTTGAGGATAAGCTAATTTTATTAAGAGAAAGAATGTGTTATTGGCCCTCAGTGCTGTTTGTTTAAGGGGGTGATCGTAATAATCTTCAAATAACCCAGAGTGAGCAAATCCTTCAGATAAATCTCACTCAGAGGTTTTCGTTAGCAATGGATCTGCACTCCATTAAATTACTATTTTTGGGGCTTTGAGGGAAATAAATGGAGTGATGTGAAGAGTTTCATGTCATCAGTCAGACTGCTTTAATTCCACATTATAGAGTCACATGTCATCCCTCTCTCTGCCTGAAATTGTCATTGCTTTTGCAATATGCTGACATTTAAAGTAACACATGGAATGCATTTCAAAGCTTAGCAAGTTGCCTTCCTAGCCAGCAATATTGGTCATTATAGGTGTATTCAGATGTTTAAAAAAAAAAGTTGTTTAAATTCTAATTAAATTTTCATTTCATCTGTGATGGCCAACAATGGTGTCTAGGTAGTCATGCTCACTAGGATTTGAAACGCAGCCGGTGTAATTCAGTCCAGTTGGTACAATAACAGTGATTCCAGTCTGATGGGAGAGATTTAAAACATTGTTTTCTTTCATTCATTCATTTCACACGCAGAACACGCCAAACTCTGACAGATCATGGGAATCGCTCCTGGGTCATGTGATCTCTGAGCTGACGAAGGCCAAAGATGTGTATGACACCAACTCTGAGGAAACATTTGTGGTGAGTCATCAGCTCCTAAGACTTTTTCTAGTTTTTCAAATATTAATTTATATATATTGCAATAATGAGTGGGCCTAACAAAACATGCTAATAATTTGATTTGCCTTTATGACTAATCTTACGAAGTACGTCTACTGGACAAAAAAAAAAATGATGCTCATGTCGTTGACCTCATTAACAGTTAAAATGAGAATATGTAATGCAGGCAACAGAATTTTTTTTTTAAGATGAAGACACTTATCCAAGCGACCCATTGTTGAACTTGCCTTGCAAACTTCTCATGAAACACATCTTTTCACTTTCCTGAACTGCTGTTTTAACAAGACAGCAAAAACTAGTAGAGTGAAATTCAGTCTTTTACTAGTCAGATTTTTTTTTTTTTCATCTCAAATCCGGAAACATTACAGTAAAACAAAATTAACTTGGAACTTTACACTATACAAATGTAAAACCATTAAATTGGTTATGTTAATGTGCAAGGACTATGTGTACACTATTGTTCAAATGTTTGGGGTCAGTAAGATTTTTATTTTTTATTGTCTGTTTTTCTCGCCATGGCTGCATTTATTTGATCAAAAATACCGTAAAAACAGTAATATTATTAAATATTATTCAAATACAAAATAACTTGTAGTATGTGTGTGTATAAATATAAATTTTATATATTCTTGTGATGGCGAAGCTGAATTTTCTATAAATATATATTTATAACCATGTGAAAGTGCAGTTACTTTTGATCAAATAAATTCAATATTGCTGAATAAAATAATCAATTTCTTTTTTTTACAGAATTTCATAATGGTTTTTATATAAAATATCTACAGTTTTATGACAACCAGCCGAAGAGGAGTCATTCTCTATTCTAGAGGAGCCTGAAGCTTGTTCTGATCTCTGAGGAAGCTCTTGTGTGCAGCCTGCTGTCAGAGGGCTGTTTGTCACAGCTTTATCAACAGGGAATGAGCTGTTATTAATGATGTCTTCTCTCTGTAGTTGAGCTCCAGTGTGTGGTCTCCTCAGTCCATTGAGTTCAGCCTACAGCAGTTCTGTCTGCCCTTCCTGAGACTGTCCTGTTTACTGCAACACCACCTGTATGGAGACAGCTTACCTGGCTGCCTGGTACACACACACACACATACACATTTAATCTGATATCTAAATGAAGACGTCCCATAGACTGATTTTCAAATAGTTGACAGACTGCCGGGTGTCTGTGATCACAGGTGGATGAGGAGTTTTCTCTGCTGGCCGGGTGTCTGGGATTGGCTGGTTCTGTTCAGTCCAGTGGAGCCATGAGCAGTGCAGCTTGTCTGGAGTGGAACATCAATGCTTACGATCTGATCAGTCAGTGGTGTTCAGAAGTCATCGCTCTGTCCGATACTCCCATCCAGCAGTCTGTGGTCAGTATTTGTGTCTCCTGCATCATGTTTCTTTGCACCGTTTTATTTGGAGTCTTGCTAACACCAGTGATTTAATCAGTTGTAGTCTTTAATATGGTTAACTACTGTAACCTAACCAAGCATGACGTGTCAATAAGCATCATATTTGATATCTAGTATACAACTAGAGCTTGTCGAGCAGGGCTTGAGCCAATAAGATTTCATGCTGCATCTGATTGATTTTCTTGTATCTCTTCAGTCTCTATTAGTTCAGGATCCGCAGTGGGTCGCCCCTCGCCTCCTGCACCTCCCAGACAATTATAACACCATCTTCCAGTACTACCACAGGAAATCCTGCACCAGCTGCGGCAAGACCCCCAAAGACCCTGCGCTGTGCCTGGTGTGTGGCGCGTTCGTCTGCCTGAAGGGTCACTGCTGTAAACAACAGGGCGTCTGTGAGTGTGTGCTGGTGAGTGTGTGGCAAAATCTGCAAGCTTCAGTTTGAAAGATCCTTATATTCATGATGACGATTATAATTTTATATATTTTTTTCATCTAAAGCACTCTCAGCACTGCGGAGCAGCGACTGGTATCTTTCTCCTGATAAACGCCTCGGTCATCATTATCATCCGAGGCCATCGCTTCTGTCTGTGGGGGTCTGTGTATCTGGACGCTCATGGAGAAGAAGACAGAGACCTACGGTAATCTTCTCACTGCTCTGATAGCCAGATATATCATCTAGATTTCATTCTGAAGTTCCAGTAGCTGCGTCAGAAATGTAATTTTAGAGCTATATTTGCGCCCTGGGATTGACTGAGGGGATTTTTTTTTTTTTTTTTTAGCAATCTTTGTAAGGGCAGTTTTTATAACTATATTAAATTCATCTGTGTTGGTTTTATTGCCAAATACTTAAATTAACAAATTTCAATCAATCAGAGTACCAAAGATGTTACCAATCAAATTGTATCAATATAAAACAAAAGTATGTGATATGTAGAATAAATAAATACTTCAAAAAATGTGTTGGAGGAAACATATTTTATCTACATAGACAAAATAAGCTGAGAACAGTTTATGAATTAATTTATTGCTTTTTACGGATTTGAAAATGATGACTTTACATTGGCTATCTTGGTAGCACGAAAAACAATTTATATACAGAAAGTGTGCATAGAAAGTTAGCTATCAATGAAGTGGACAGTGACTTTAGTTCAGGACGAGTTCTGCACTCTCATAACAACTCCCATTATAATTACCAAAGCTGTTTACACTGCAAAATAAATTACATTTTTATCTGAACTTTAATGATGAGAGAATTTACAAGAGTGCACAATTCAGTCCGTGAACGCGCACACTGAACAACGCTGGCGTTTTCACGGGCGACTATTGTAAACGCTTGATTGGCCATCACATTGATAAGCTCAATAGAAACGTGTGAGTGATTTGAATTCTCAGTGCTGCAAAAAATGCATAAAAAGACATCTATTGAATGTGAGCCGATCTAAATGTAATTGTTCAAAATTGGCATTTACAGATCAAAATGTAATTCATGTTCACGTTTAATCTTACATTTTGTTCATTTTTGTGGCGTTCTTGCCCTTGCTCAGTAGTCATTTATTTGTGAGATTGAGTTCATTTCCCTGTTAATTTCTTTTATAAAGAAAATGGTTTCCATTTCCTGCTGTGACCTCTTGTTTTTTCCTGTTCCATAGTCGCGGAAAGCCTCTGTATTTATGTGAGGAGAGATACCGCGTTCTGGAGCAGCAGTGGGTCTCGCACACCTTCGACCACATCAACAAGCGCTGGGGTCCCCATTACAATGGACTTTAACAGTACAGCCCACATCCTGGAGAGGACAGGTCACATGATGTCAATGCCAGCCTCTGTGATATCCTCTGATTTCTGTTGTGTAATATAAAGAACACCTGCATTGAGTTGGCCACAGCCTGGGTTCATGTGAAGTTTAGTGTACAATCAAGCCTATTGACTAACAGCGTGTGTGTGTGTGCGTGTTTTAAAGTGATTTTTCGTGTGGATTTATAGGGGAGAATTTTGTTTTGTCCCAGCAAGCTCACGGTGAAAGCACACTGAGTGAATCTGTGTCTAGTCTGTTGGACGCACAGAGTGGAATGATACTCCCGTTCTGTAATGTTTGGAAAACTGACAGCGTTTTTGAGGAGACGGACTCTTTAAAAAAAAATAATAATAATAAAAGATTTTGACCAATGTTAAACAAATCATGTACAGATATCAGAATGAATATCGAAACCTTGAATGCTAAAGGTACCAAGACTCTCAACATATCCCCCCACCCCATGACCACTTCATGCTAATTGAGTTGAAACACATCTCTCAAGACTGACTGTGTGTTCAAAAAGCAGGGTATGAGGCGAAATATCAACCGATTGGAGCTAAAGCGAGATTTGTCTGACTCGAGGTGTAGTTGCAGTCATCCTCAGGAATTTTATTTTATATATTTTTTTTCTTTTGTTTTGTAGTCTGATAAAAGATTTTAATATTTAATAAGTGCTGCTATTCATTGTTTGAAAAAAGTAAAATTATACCTTTTTGTAAAAAATATTTTTACAATTAGCATCTTTTTTTTCTTCCTAAATGAAGGTTTTGTTTTTGATGGTGGTTGGCTGGTCTGTTGAGTTTAATATAAAAATAAAAAAAAATCCCCTTCGACCTTGTAGCACATATTTAATGGCTATAGACAGAGCTAGTCTTTATATAATGATCTGTGGCCCTTTCCCTCACATAAATATCATAAAGGTAACCTTAAAATATATGGGGTTTTTTTTAACTTTTTTTTGCATTAAGATGTTGTTTTTAAATCTTTGCATCATTTTCATAACAGTTTAACATAATATCGTTTACATTAAGAATTTGGGGCAAATAGTTTTTTTCCCCTCCTTTTTCTTCTTTTGCGCGCGTGTGTGTGTGCGTGTGTGTGTGTGTGAGTGAGAGAGTGTCTGTGTTTCTTTTTTGTGAAGAGTGGGCAGAGGCGTTTAATTTGTCAGGAAAATAATGCAATACAATTAAGGTTCTGAAAATCTGCTCTTTTTTTTCAATGCAAAAAAAATATTTTTTTATTGGTTAAGGGTGAAATAATGATCTGGGAATATTTTTTAATTCACCTAACTATAACCAGAAAATCTAACCACATACCCAAATCAGTTGTCACTCAAAGTTTGATTGTCGTTATGATATTCTAATTACATGATTCCTGGACTGGTGTCAGATGGTCCATAGGGGGCAGTGTTTGCCATTACACTGAGCTCTGGTTCAAAGAGCCGTTTGATGGCTGTTCTGTTGATCTTGTATATCTAGAGGCTCAATGCACATTTGCAAAAACCTTGTTAAGAAAATTTGTCATTGTCTTGACTGAGTTTTGTTGCAACTGGCTTCCATGGCCTAATTTCTCCTCTAGGATTTTGCAGGTAGTGAAGTTTTCTCTTGTTTAAAGACGTTATTTGTGTTGTTGTGACAATATTTTAATGCGCGCACCACTCAGGACATTGAATTCCTGATCTGAAGTGTTGTCACTTCAGATCAGGAAGTGACAACACTTCAGAAAAGGGTTGTCACTTTGTTCTACTGCTTTGAACTCAGCCAGATTATGTGTAGGTCCTTTATGCAAAAGTGTCAGACCAAAAGAAAAAAAAAAAAGATCTGATTTAATGTTATCAGAAAGTTAAAAAAGAAAAAAGATAATTTGGTACTTGATACAAATAGACATTTTAGCGAAGGCTAGTTTTCCAGTCCGATACATGTGGTGTTCCTCAAAGCTCTGTCCTCGGACCATCTTTGATTGTGTAATCTGTAACTGTAGAGAAGGCGTTATGTATGCACAAGTTAATATTTGAGTGCATTAAACTGGATCACATCAAATTGAATATTGCAGCCCAGTCCAGTGATGGACATGTATGGTGTGGCACACAATTTCTTTATTTTATGCAGCTCCTGTGTTAGCAAGTGGTTTAGTTTTAGTAATTTCTCATTTAATCCTTGCCCCCTTAAAAAGTAAGCTCAAGCTTCACATTGACATAAAATGACCCCAGTCTAAACCTTATTGTGATTTGCCTTGCCTGATACCACATTGAGAGTTCTTGAAAAATAATTAAAAATTGTCCTGTCCTTTTTGTTTTGATTGTGTATATAGAAATTAAATACACACATTTAAATGAAGTTTGCAGTACAGTTTCCATATGGTAGTTACTGTGTCTCTTTTGATTGTGGGTCACAATCAAAATAATGACATCAGTGGAGCCCTTACAATAATAATAATTGAGGGCATTTTGCTTTTTGTTTGTTTCCTACTGAAAACAGACAAGCACCCCAACACCATACACGCATTCAGACACTCACACACCAGAAAAAGCATGTTTCGTTTGTATTGATCAGTTTGATTGGTAGGTATTGATTATCATTGCTGCAATCATGCCATGCTGGAGGGATGATGTTTTCAGTGCACTTGAAGTTTGCTTTCTTTTCTTATTTTGTCTTGATTTCTTGCATGCTGCTGTTTTTTTTTTTTTTTTTTTGGGGGGGGGGGGGGGGGGGGGTTCTAAGAGAGTTCTTACTCTCCTTCCCAACTTTGTATAGACAGACAGTTGTGCTAAGTGTGACGGGTGGATAATGTTGGTGTGTTCTCCTGCGGTGAATGCTTGTCGGGCAGGCAGTAATACAGTACATTACTGTAGGTGCTGATTCAGACTATATGATGTCATCTCTGAAAGGGTGACTTTTAATGACATTTAATGCAAAATGTAACATATGTGAATAAAATATACAGATGCTCTGATATGCCTTTGTGTGTTTTTGTTGTCTTTTTTTCTTCTCCAAAACTTAAACAAGGTGATACATTTTGTCAATATTAAAATATTATAGAAATTAAAATATCAACTTATTTTAAAAGTAAATCAATTACTAATAAAAAATAATATTTGCTATTTATGAAGTGAAGTGACATACTGCCAAGTATGGTGACCCAGACTCGGAATTCATGCTCTGCGTTTAACCCATCCAACTTGCGCACACACACAGCAGTGAACGCGCACACACACACACACCGTGAACATACACCCGGAGCAGTGGGCAGCCATGCTGCGGCGCCCGGGGAGCAGTTGGGGGTTCGGTGCCTTGCTCAAGGGCACCTCAGTCGTGGTATTGAGGGTGGAGAGAGCGCTGGACATTCACTCCCCCCACCTACAATCCCTGCCGGCCCGAGACTCGAACCCGCAACCTTTGGATTACGAGTCCGGCTCGCTAACCATTAGGCCACGACTTCCCCATGTTAAACATGTTATGCGAACATGTTTTAAGTTTTTTATTTGGTAACACTTTAGATTAGGGGACACTATTCAGCAAGTTGCTTATTAACTCTTATCTAAGAGAGAATATGCATTCCTTATTCTAAAGTGTTGCCATTTATTTATCATTCAGTGCCGGCCCATAGGGTTGTGGGGCCCTAGGCAAGATAATGAAAATGGGCCCCACTAGTCTAAAAAAATGCTGGAGACTATAATTGTTCAGAATTGTGTGTGTGTGTGTGTGTATATATATATATATATATATGTATGTATATGTATATAAATATGTATATATATGTATATAGTAGTGCTGTTAAACGATTAATCGCATCCAAAATAAAAGTTTTTGTTTACAGAGTATGTGTGTATACTGTGTATATAAATACAAACACATGCATGTATATATTTAAGAAAAATATTTTGTTATAAATTATATTTATATATAATATGAAATATAAGAATATGAATATATAAATGTCTAAATGTAAATATTTTCAAAATATATACTGTATGTGTGTGTATTTATATATACATAATAAATATACACAGTACACACAGACATATATTGTAAACAAAAACTTTTATTTTGGATGCCATCGTTTGACAGCACTAATATATATATATAGTCAATATGTCTTTAGCCATAGTAATTGTGAGCAGAATAATTGATTGACTTTGGTCCATCGAATTATTGAACAACGCTTTGTGTCGAGGATGTATTTGCAGTATTATGTTTCAGTATATTACAGTTCAGAAGTGTGAGGTCAGCAAAAAAGGTTAAGAAAATAATACTTTTATTAAGCAAGAGTGCATTTTTAAAAGTACAAAGAAAATGCATAAAACTTTTTCAAAAAAAAAATATGCAGACACTGAAAACGGTTTTATTTTAATAAATGCAACAGAGATTTAAAAAAAGTTTAGTTTTAACATTATATTATATCAAATCATATCAGCTAGAGTAGCACAAATGGCACTGAAAATTTCCTAAGAATGAGTTTATCGCTTATTCATAGTGAAATCTTTATTCCCCTCAGTGTTATTGTTATATTTTCATATGAAATGAGTCACAACTCACAGTGCCAAATTATTTACCATGCAGAATAACGTTATAGTTAAATGAAGTGATTTATTGAAATTAATTATTTTAAAGACATTGTCTAAATGTGAGCCGTGTCATTGAATTTCTCGTTTCTTGGCTGTTAACGTTTCTAATCTGCAAATGTAGCAGCCGTTCTTTTTTCTGAGGTTTAGTAACTGACCGCATATTAATGAGGGTCTTGTCTTTTCTCATGAGGGTTCACTGTGGCCACTAGAGGCTCAGTTTATCTAGGCCGAGAGAGAACATAATGACCCTTACTGTACCAATTAGTTACAGCAGATAAGATTAATTCTGCCAAAGTTAACACAGAACATACCAGTCTGCTTTATGATTTATTGTTGGTAAAGCCAAACACATTTACAAATGTGTTGTAATTGATCAGACAACAGACAAAGCATTAGATTTACTGCATTAGATTCAGCGTTTGCTAAATGAACGCACCATTCATCTGCCTAATGGCTCAATCTTCAATGAAGTCGTGCTGCAGCCCAGAAACCAAACCCCTGTAAACATGTTTGTGCAGTGAGTGGAAAGTAGGTTGGCAACATAATAGCTGCCTGGATGACACGCTGACCAATACACCGGCTACATGACATCATAGCGTATTAGCTTAGCAAACTCTATTTGTTTGGATGGTTGCAGTTTCTGCATATGCAGGTTTTATTGAAAAATGCTTTTTAATGGATGCAGTGAATATTTTGATGCCACACACATTCCAGCATATACAGTAGGTATCATGATCTTCTAAAATAGGTTATGATTATTAGATTGTTTTCTAGAATCATTAAGTTTTGCATTTTGAACTTCATTTTTAAAGTCCACCTTCCCAAATTCTGCAAAAATGATTGCTTTTTACAGTCCTTTTTATATGAAATAACTCATCATCCAGCTGTTTGTAAGTGTTATATTGCACCCATGCTTGTGCTGGGATTGGTCATGTGTGCACACTGCTTCCTCTCTGAAGCGCTCACACAGGAACTTATCAAATTCTAGTGAATTATTAACCTCAGGACAGCTAGGAAGGTTTGAAAATCACTTTGGATATGTCAGAAACCAGCTATGGCAGGTAGGTCTTCTCTAAATTATTGTTTTAACTGGTTAAAAAAAATAGAATGGCAAAAAAAAGCCATTAGTGCAGTCCAAGGCCACGATGGTAGACATGATTACAGGTGATGTTGAGTGATCCCGAGTGCTGTGATAGGTTATTTGATAATCCACAGAACAGCATCTACACAGCTTGAGCTAGTGTACGTTTACAATTAGAATGAACAGTAACGTTATTTCATATATTAATTATATATTAAAAGGCAGATAATAAAGTTGGAATGTAAAGGTTTTTGGCTAATTATTCAATATTCTTACAGGAAATGACAATGGAAGAACCGATGCGGTCCAAAGCAGGTAAGAAACATCACCTCGAGCATTTTAGAAAAATAATTTGTATTGATTTCATGTGACCTAAGAGAACTTAAATGGAAAAGAAAGGGATATTTCATCATATTAGCTATAAATATTGTTCAAATTTAATTACATTTAGTCATAGGAATTTAAGCACTTTTAAGTGTGTGTGTGTGTGTATATATATATATATATATATACAGTGCCCTCCAAAAGTATTGGAGCAGTAAGGCCAATTCCTTTATTTTTGCTGTAGACTGTAAACATTTGGGTTTGACATCAAAAGATGAATATGAGATTGGTGATGTCAATGGGTCACAGGCTTGATGCAGTTATTGAAAGCAAAGGATTTGCAACTAAATATTAAGTCTTTTTCACTTTAATCTATGTTAATTCTATCCGTTCCAATACTTTTGGTAACATGAAAAATGGGTGGGTTCAAACAAAAGGTGCTATCTTCTAAGTTGTGTATCAGATCCAGATGAAAATACCTGTAAATAAAAGCTGAAATTTTAATCTCTCATCTCATATTCATCTTTTGATGTCAAACCCAAATGTTTACAGTCTACAGCAAAAATAAAGGAATTGGGCTTACTGTTCCAATACTTTTGGAAGGCACATATATATATATATATATATATATATATATATATATATATGCATATATGTGTCTGTGTGTGTTTAGTCTCATGACATATATTCCCAAACTGTTAAAATACTTTGGTTCTACCTATATTAGCTCAGCCTGCCAAAATTTAGTTTAATATGGAGAGGTAAACAGAAATAGCTCGACTGGCATGATGCATAATTTGATCTGTGTGTCAACATCTGCATTGATAATGAGTGTTTTTTTGCAGTGTGATGTAGTGTATGTCCAATTAAAGCTCATGATAAGTGTGTGTGTAGTTTCTCAGGGCACTAACTAACCCTGAGACGTGCGTGCGTGTGTGTGTGTGGGTGTGTGTGTGTTTTACCCTGTGCCCAGAGGGCTGGATAACTCTGAGGAAATACAGAGGACAGAGTTTTATCATCTCCATGGCAGGATATGGTGAGAGAGAGAGAGACTGTGATGTTTCTTCACTGTGGTGATGTTTACTATGCATCACACACTGCTGAAAAACATACATCTCTGCACTGCAGACTGATAGCAGAAACATGCATGCCAGTGGTTGCTTTCAATTCGCTGCTTTGCATTGGCATCTAATCACATCTAGCTAGCATAATTTTTCATGTACCAAAAAAATCAAGAGATGCTGTCTTGTGGAGGAGTCACGTGACGTGCTCATGAACCTAGTCGCATTCGAGTAGAGCTCCGTACGTTTGGCCTCTTTTTGCAGATTTTTTCGTTTCGTTTTGTTTTAAGTTTTATTCATTTGTGGTGCTTTACCTGATGCGCAGTATTATCTCTAGATGCGATGAAAGCTTTTGACCAGCTAGAATGGAACTATTTATGGGCGGTTCTACAGCATCTGGGTCTAGGATCAAGTTTCATAGATATGATAAAAGTTCTGTATGCCAATCCAGCAGCCACTGTTCTCACAGGTGCTGTTCGCTCTAACCCATTCTTTATACATCGAGGTACTCGTCAGGGTTGCCCGCTGTCTCCTGTTATTTGCCCTATCCTTGGAACCCTTAGCTCAAGCGGTCTGACAATCTGAAACTATTTCTCCCATAAATATACGGAATAGTCATCATATTTCTTTGTTTGCTAATGATATCTTATTGTTTTTGGAGAAGCCGTCACATTCTATTCCTCATGTGCTGAATTTATTTGACCATTTTGGATCTCTCTCAAGGTTTAAAATTAATTGGAGTAAGTCATGTTTACTTCCCCCTCAATTCTAAAATTGATTCCATGTCCCTTTCTATAGCTATTCCATTTGTTCAAAACTTTAAGTACTTGGGGATAGATGTTTTTCCTTCCCTGCAGGAAATTGTCTCAAAAAAACTATAATTGTATTCTAGCCAAAGTATCCTCAGATTTGGAAAATTGGTCTTGTCTTCCTACTTCTTTTCAGGCCTGTATATCGGTGAATAAAATTAATGTTCTCCCACGTATCAATTTATTTTCTTCCATGATTCCTCTCGCTCCACCGGTTGGCTACTGGAATAAACTAGATTCATGTGTTTCATGGTATATATGGAATGGGAAATGTCCTCGTATTAAACTGACTACCTTACAACGATTTTAGATTACATGGAGGTCTTTCTTTCCCTAATTTTAGACTGTATGCTGAAGCCTTTTCCCTCCACCCTTTAGCAGTTTGGTTTGATCCTGACACTTCCGTGTCTTGGAGAGCAATTTAATCTATTGTTTATCCGTATAAATTGATGCATCTTGTATTTTCGTGAGTTCCGCTTAGGCAGTGTAAATCTTGGTTTGGTCCCATTGTAACCCACCTCCTCTCCACATGGAGGGATGTTGAAAGACGTTCACAACTAGCTACAAAATGGCATAGGTTTTTGCCTATTTTCTACAATAATAACCTTTTGTCAGGCAGTACTCCATTTCATTGTCCGCAATGGACTCATAGTAAAGTAAACACTCTGGGAGATATCTATGATGATAGTGGTTTAAAATCCTTCCAGAATCTTAAAACTCAATATAATCTGCCAGACACCTCCTTTTTATGTATTTGCATATTAGATCGGCCCTACGGGCATATGGGGTGCTTTGGAACTCTCAACTGCCTGTTCACCCTTTGCGCAAACTAATCCTTCCTACTGAGGAATCTTCCTCCTCTGCTTCAGTCATCTATCTCTTTCTTCTTGAGCATTCATACACACCTTTATCTATTACAACTGTTTGGGCTAAAGATCTTAATGAGGATGTGCATGTTTTATTTTCCGATCAGGTATGGGGTATATTTAAATTGTCTTCCAAAAACCCTAATCACCAAATGATTCATTGGAAATTGCTGCATAGAGTTTACTTGACTCCAATGAAACGTTTTTTATATGAACCGGTCGTCTTCTCCTAAGTGTAATCTCTGTTCTCAAGGAGTTTTAGGCACGTTTTTGCATTTTTTTTTTTTGGTGGGGAGAGCCCCTCTCTCTCACCTTTTTGGACTTGTCTTGTGTTAAAGTCCACCATAATTAAAGTACGCTGCTAAATCTTATTTAATTATCAAAGAATCCTAAAATAACAATTTCCACAAAAATAGTTTTCAACATTGCTAATAGTAAGTGTTTCTTGAGCAGCAAATCAGCATATTAGAATGATTTCTGAAAGATCATGTGACACTTAAGACTGGATTAATGAGACTTCTTAAAAAAAAAAAAAAAAAGTCATGTTCAACACCTGTTAAAAATTTAACATTATTGATTTTAAATAGAAATTACTGTATTCATTTTACTTCACAATAAAGCATGAAAATAAATATTTTGATAGCCAGTGTTTACTTGAAGTAACATGAAATGTTAGCTTAGCAGGCTAGTTGATTAGCATTGCAGGTGGTCACAGCCTGTACTTGTAATTTTGTATTTACTACTGTAGTTGTATTCTAAGGGCTTGTTCACACCAGCTTCATAACCAGTATGTTGTGATGGCTCATGTACGCTGTTGGTCTCAGTTAGTGCGGAATGATCTGTCAGCAGTCATACAGAAAGTAAATCTAAGAAAGTAAATCCAGCGTTTACTGGTGGACGATGCAGTCTGTCACATTCCTGTAACAGGATTAGAGTGCACAGGACTGTGCACCTTTGCCCTGAATGAAGTCAATGTGTGAGAGGGGAGCTTAGAAGATGAGATTATGTTGTAAGACCTTCTTTCTCTCTGCCTGTGCTGCCAACTCTCATTACACTTACATGCTCACATGACTAGTTCTGCCACGCTTCTCTAGAAACTAACTTTGTCTGTCCATTTCTTGCTTGTGTTGTTGTGTTGCGGTGGTAATGTAAACCCATCAGCCTCCGTGTGTGGTGTCTGCTTTCCTCTGCCACAGGTTTCCCACACTGAGAGAGAGAGTGTCAGGCCGTTGTCATGCGGTTGCTAAGGTGTTGTTAGTGATGGTGGTTTTTAGTGTACTAGTTATGCAGTTGCTAGGGTATCTTAGGTTGTTCCTATGGTAGTAATAAACTTCTGGCTATTTTGAAAATATCTTTAAATTAAACAAAAGTTATTGCAGGAAGTTAAACTTTTAAAGCCTGACATATGACTTTATTTTATTTTTAATGGAACAGTATATTGAAAATTTGCATATTTGTTTTTTGCTGAATTTTATCAGGTTTTATGGCACATGCTTTTTTTTTTTTCACTTGTTTGCACACATGTAGCCTAAACTGATATTATATTTAAATGTTTTGATAGTGTTTGACAAGCCCCCCTCACCCAAGTGTTTTGAGCAATAAAAGTATATTAAAAGTAAAACTACAAAATAAACATTCATTTATAGTCCTTTTTACTTTGCTGAAGTACAAAATAAGGAAAAATATGCAATTTGTTGCAGCTGTTGTTATTCAGATGTCCAAAATGTGACAAGAAATGCTGATAGCAAGCTGAATGCTTTATAACAGTATAACAGATTTCTTATATAAAGTGATATATCTCCATAATGTATCTCCTATATCTCCAATAAAATAAGATGATATTTAAAGTTAGTTTTGATCTAAACTCAGTAGTTTCAAAACATATAATGCTATGAACAACTAAACGTTCCTCAAGAGCCTGATGATCATTTGATACTCCCATTTGAACATGATTCTTTCTAAAAAATGGTCTATGAAAAAAGGTTTATCTTGAAATACTACTATTAATATAAAAATACCTCTTAGGTTTTATAAAAATCCATAAAGAAAATCCACAAAAACACAAGTGAATAATACTAAAAAGGCCTTGAACTTGATTAAAAAGTATAAACTATCAGACGACAGGAAGCAAATTACAACAGGTCTTTCGTTTTCATTCAATTTGCACATCAGATATTATACAGTAGGCTTTATACTGTACTTTATAATACATTGACCATTTAGACTGTGTATTGGAATACAGAATTTGATCTGTGTGTATTTGGACAGATGTTAGACTGACACGTGCACTAGCTATTGTTCTTGGCTGTTGTTTTCACTCAGGTCCTGCTTCACTGGTTTCCTGTTCCCATGAGAATATGAGCCATAGCAACACAGTCTCTGTTTATGACTGCAGAGACGCCGTGTCGTAGCATTGCCACCTCGAGCTAAAACACAAAGAGCTTGCATTTTTACAAACACATTTTACAGTTTAACACATTTATGTTTTCTGTGACCACGAGGGATTAAATCCTGTTTTTATATTTCTGAACCTGTCTGAGGGAGCTTTATGTTGAAAGATGTATAGGTTATTTATTCTGTCTCATAGTTTATGGCATTCAGCTCATAATAGTTATTAACAATCCTTCTATATTAAATAACCAGTTATTATTACTGCTGTGTGAATGGACTCCAGAAGTCATCACCTGTTACCTGTCACATGACCGACACAATTTATAAACAGTTCCCTCCTCCTTACCTGTGTGCGCATGTTAGTGTTTGCATAACTGAATGTCCTCTATATAAAGTTCTTTTATGACTAGTTCCATCTGTCTACTGAATATTTAAAACAAGATCATATTACACATTACAACCTAATGAATAATTCAGAGAGGCTGATTAGAATGATTTAGGCTTGTAGCATTGACAAACCCTCACATACATTCAGCAACTTGTTAGCAACGTCTATCAAACTGAGGTAGGTTATTTTTTATTATTATAGATGTATATTTATGATTCCTAATTAAACCACTTAAATATATTATCAAACTCTCATTAAAACTTTTTTCCTGCACTTTTAAATCTGAAGAGAAACTCTGTTGGAATTGCTTGTTTTATGATATTCATATTGGTGATCTTTTGTACTGGATTTGAATATGGTATCTGAGAGGAGAGTTATGGTTATGGTTATGTAACAACATTTTGCATGATTGTGCATTTGTTAAGGCTGCAGTGGTGAATAATATTAATATGAAAAAGATCTGCTGATGGATTTTATTTTTCTTTAGTATTTGAAAGTTACAACTTGTGATTATTAAATATGAGATATAAGTTTTGAGTGCTACTCTGTAATTTAATGATCTGAAGTGTATACGAGTTAAATGAGTTGTGGCTGTCTGTCCGAGTGGAGAGGCGAGGAGCTGTCAGAGACAGTGAAAGTTAATCTGGAGAAGAGCAGATCAGATGATACCGACAGGCAATTCAGCTCCTACACTGACAGATGCTTCTGGGACTCAAAACACATTTGGGCAGCATTATTAAACCATCGATGCTGTCTTACAAACAGCAAGTGACATACACATTCTCATTGCTGAAGACTGCTATATTTTTGGTCAAACCTCAAACTTTATTATATAAAACTTCAAAGCAGCATCCAAGGAATTAATGAATGTGGGGTGTGTTTTCTGCTTCCTTGTAATATAACATTATATAATATTCTATGTTAATAGAATATAATATTCAGAATTAAAAAAACAATGGCTTTATTTAGATTCATGAGTGTGAATGTAAATTGAACATTCTGCAGGATGCTGAATTGGAAACTGAATTGAAGTAAATTATACTGAAACTAAATTTACACTGGGGTAAACTATAGCATTCTTGGAAAATAAGCAACCTTCCACTAAAATATCAAACTATACTATCAGTCAAACGTTCAGAATAATTCATGTTTTTGGCTGAATTTATTTGATCAAAAATACAGTAAAAACAGTAAAATTATGAAGTATTATTAAAATTTAAACAAACTGTTTTCTTTTAAACTGCCCCTTCAGAAATCATTCTAATATGCTAAATATGCTCAAGCAGCAAAATCTGTTTTCAATATTGATAATGATAAAAACCACTGTTAATATTTTGAGCACTAATAGTAATTGCTAATAATTGAGCACCAAATCAGCATATGAGAATGATTTCTGAACTATCACGTGACACTGAAAACTGTCATCACAGGAATAAATTACATTTAAAAATATATTCAAAATAAAAAAAGAAAACTTTTTTGAAAGAGAAAAAGAGAAAACATTATTGCTTTTTATTGTATTGCTTTTTTCAATAAATAAATGCAGTCTGGGTGAGCACGAGAGACTTATTTAAAAAAAAACTTAAGCAAATTATTCCAAACTTTTGACAAGCAGTGTATAGTGGGAGACCGGGTATGGTTGTAACATGGGGAGAGTTTCACCATTTCCACCTATCTGGGATAAGCTAGGAGTCCTATGATAATTTCATTATTTACCCACTTCCTCCCCGATCTTATATGAATGGTTGTCAAGGCTGTAAATAGATATATGCCGAACAACTATATATCCAAAACTATATTTTGCTTAGTACTTAAACCGTTGCAGATTAAGTCATATAATTTACATTAGAATAAATAGTAGATTCTCAGGCAAAATGTGATGCATTGTTAAACAGCTAATTTCATGCTAATACAGCTAACTAAACATTGGATGACAGGGGTGGGTTACGTTGTAACACACTTTAGCATTCCTTACATAGAACTGGAGCTTTTTTGGCAGCTCAAAGCCAAAGGAAGTGTGGGTAAAATGTGCCCTGTGCAGTTTCTGGATCCACCAAGTCTGTATTCTAGGGTTAAAAACATTGCTTTGACACCATTGTGAATCTGACTGATTCATAGACACAATCTCACACACAAATTTACACAGTTTTTTGTTAGATCTTCATGTTCTTTACATTGGTACACTGAAGTTGAGTGTTCAGTAAGCATAAATACTACACACACACACACACACACACACACACACACACACACACACACACACACACACACACACACACACACACACACACACACACACACACACACACACACACACACACACACACACACACACACACACTGTCAGTCCTTGTCTTGTGTTTCCCCTCCTCTCGTGTCCCTATTTGGCCATCCTCGTTCCTTTAATTAGTAGTTAATGTGTCCCCAGCCCTGCATGTGATTGCCCCACACCTGTTTCTGTTCTTCCTTGCTAATTTCCCAGTGTTTATAAGCCCTGTGTTTCCTAGCCCCTGTGTCCGGTCTTAACGTCATTTGTGTTCGTCTCTCCCATTTCAAAGTGTAAACATGCATGAATTATTTTGCAGCCTGTTTACAGTGTTGGATAAGTTACTCTAAAAATGTAGTAATTACATCTTCAACAGTGTAATTAGATTACTGTACAAATTACTCTCTTCTAAAACTATTTAATCGCTTATTGCTAATGACTTTCTAAATCCTATATCAACCTCGACAAGTTAATGATACAAGGATAGACATGAAATGGTTCTTGTAATTCTTTCAAATAGGATTATTGCCTAGATAACTACATTACTTTACATAGGATTATTGCCTAGATAACACACACTGCTCCGGGTGTGTGTTCACTGCTGTGTGTGTGCACGTTGGATGGGTTAAACGCAGAGCACGAATTCCGAGTATGGGTCACCATACTTGGCAGTATGTCACTTCACTTCACATACATTATTCTAGTCACACTTTAGATTAAGTTTCCAATTGTCACTATTAACTAACTATTAACTATGACTTTTGCCTCTATATACTCCTAATTACTGCTTATTAATACTTAAAGTAGTTGTTAAGTTTAAGAATTGGGTAGGATCAAGGATTTAGAATAAGGTCTTGCAGAATAAGACATTAAAATGTGTTTTTTAAGTGATAATAAACAGCCAATATACCAGTAATATTCATGCTAATAACCAACTAGTTAATAGAATTGGACACTAAAGTGTTATAAGTATTCTTATTAACTCACCAAAGTATTTAAAGTGAGAAGGGTACATAAAGAGCATGCATTTAAAGTTTAAACTTGAATTTTTTATGTTAAATACCACTTTTGTATTGTATAGGAATGTTCGACAGTCTATACAGAGTATTAAGTTTAATTTGATAAGAAGTAACTGTAATTACATTACAGAAAAAAATAAGAGTAACCCCTTACTATACTTTTTCAAGGGAAAGGGAATTAAATTACAATGACTAATTATTAGTAACTAATTACACCCAACACTGCCTGTTTACTATAACTCAATTCAAATTAATTTCAAAAGTAAATTAAATTGTGATTTAAAAAATATTTTCAATTCGATATTGAATAGCACACAATCATAGTATTTAAATTATTATAAGATTGAAGTCCGTTCTGTTGTCCTTGTGTGGCAAATGTGTTTCTTCCTAAAATGACATTGAAAATTCAGCTGTGCTCTCTACCTTTCCAGAAAATAGATGAGAGGTATGAAATATCCATCTCGCACGGCACAGTCAAAGCATCCATCGCTCTAATCGCTCATGCTATTCATAATTCTGTGTGCGCGAGGCTCAGAGCCCCACGGGCAGAACACCATTTACCTTTTCCACATCAACGTGTCCTCAAAATAAACGCTGCCCTCCTTCAGGAGTCTGTATGAGTGGCAAAATTCATCACATGTCTCTGATATATTAGACTCGGTAGAGCCATTATCATTTATTTAAAAAATCTTGTTAAAGTGAATATGAAATGCAAGCATGTAAAAATATCAGCATCTTCTGCAGTGTATAGTGCAGGTGCTTCAGTTTTTACAAGTCTTTGCCAATTAAAAAGAACAAGACGAGTGGGAGATTGGTGAGAATCATTACATGAGCAGAATACCATTACATTTTCACCATTACATGATCATTGATGAGAAAATTATGAAGAGGTGTTATAATTTAACTTACTGATGACCATAATGTTGATGTTGGCAAATTGAAAAAAATAAAGTCAAAGAGATCGCTAACCCCTGTTATCTATAGTATCTATATCTATTGGCACATCTGTGCTATATGCTATTTTCTAATTTGTCGTTATACTTTACTGCTTGCTTGTAATTTATGTTATTGCATATACTTTTAATTTGTTACTACACTTTAAGTCAATATTTTGGCACTGAATCCATTACACAGTCTTGAAATAAATCTGGGAATCAGAGCACATTTTGTGCCTCGTTTATCATCACCCAGACATTGGTCCCCTGGTATTGAGGTCCCTGTCTGTGGTATCTCTCGCCATACCTCTGTAGATTACGTTCAGGAATGTAATCAGGAGGGAAAGTTTTGGACTCTAAATGATAAATGAGAGAGTAGTAGTCCTGAGGTACATGACGGAGTTAATCTCTGTTAAATCCAATCATGGTGAGCTGATTGTGACTTCTTAGAGCGCAGTGAAGGGAAAGTGGGTATCTGAATCCATCACCTAATACTCCCATGTGCCAGCGATTCACAGGCAGCTCTCTTGCTTTGAAAATAATTATAGACCCTTTTTCTTTTCTTTTACAAATAATCTTTTCTTTTTTTTGTCCTGGCTGGAGCACTATGATGACATTTTGTACATTTTGAGGCTATTAGTGGCTATTAGTGTTTGCCGTCAAAGAGAGGTCTTGTTCTCCATGTAAGTACTTATACTATTGTGATCATAGTGTCTTTTTCTGTCTTGTGACATTCTTTATTTGTTTGTGGATAAATGTGTTTAGACCTTATCTGTCAGATCACTACCACTGTGTTTGTGTAACTGAGTACACAAACTTTAAACAAAAATAATAATAAGAACGGTGTACCGCAAGGCTCAATCTTAGGTCTTTTTTTGTTTTATTTGCTTCCCCCTATGTGACATGCTGCTTTTAGGAAATAGAGCATTGACTTACTTTCTTATGCAACACACGACATATAGACCATAGCAAAGTCAGAGAGACTGATAAGAAATTGAAAAATCTGACACCTATTACAAAATATCAGCATTTCAGCATGACTTTGACAGCATGATTATGTCTGACCCTTCACTGTGCTTCTTTGAGAAAGACTAGCTGTTTGTTATGCTACCTGATATGTCTTAAACGTCAAGCCAAAATCATAGTTTTTTTTTTTTTTTGTTTTTTGTAAATCCTGTGTTAAATTGTGATTGTGGTTTGATGCAGCCCATTAGCCTGTTTGACATAAGGATACACATTTTAAATATTTGCAAGGCATAGACTTCATGTAGGAAATACAATTATGAATAACATATTATAAAAACATAAATGTATAACAATTATGTAGTGACCACAAAAACAAAACTATCTTATATTTCTACAAATTTAATTTAGAAGGATGAGTTCCGCCAACAAATGAAAATTCTGTCATATTTTCTCAACCTGCATGTAGCTCCAAAACCTCAATGAAATCCCCCTATCAAATAAGGAATGATAAATGTTCACTGTGTCACTAAATGTTCACTGTGTCAGGGACTGTCAAGCTACAAAAATGACAAAAGAGCACCATGAAAGTTATATATAAGTTTTATATCAAATGTATTCCAACTCTTCTGAAGCCATATAGTAGCTTTATGTGAAGAGCAGACTAAAAAACCTTAACTAAAATCTTCCCTTTGATGTTCCTTAAGTGCAATTTTTACTTTTGTGCTATTATGAAAAAAATTAGCTCATTGGGTCTAGTCACAAACAACATTTTGTAACGAGATGTAAAATCTGATGTGGCACATTATGATATTTCAATATATGTGAAAGTTAATGAGACCTGCCGCCGATGAGAAATCATGTGACTAATGTATTAGTCTTTGTCTCACAAATTTATTGTATGGCTTCAGAAGATGTGAAGCATTACACAATATGTCTATTTTTTTTTTTTTTTTTGCCCATTGTGTTATTTTTGCAGCATGACAGCCACTGGCAGCAACTTTCATTTTCATTGTATGGAAAACAGCAGTGAACAATAACTGTGAACTCAATTTCTCCTTTTGTGTTCCATGAAAAATTTAATCATACAGGTTTGGAATGACATAAGTGTGAGTAAATGATGAGATAATTCTTTTTTTTTCTGGTGAACTCTTACATTCACCGTAAAGGCGAAATAACATTACTGACATTTCAAGGGCAAACAAGCTTTGTAAAAGCACAGTGAATTTGCGTGGCCAAACCTACACCATGTTCAAATCTGCATAGGGTTATCTTTTGCACTCATGAAAATTCTGATCATGTGGATTCCTACTGGAATAACTGGATTTCAGCCAGAAAAATTTACAATTGTAAATGTGGCCTCACCTTGAAACAAATTTCCTATTCCTATTGAAATGACTCAAATTGTAAAAAAAAAAAAAAAAAAAAAAAGGACTTTTAATGAATACCCTTTTTTAACATCATTAGAAACACAATTCATCTCAAATATGTATTTTAACTGCATGTGAAGAAATTGAATTAAATCTATGCTTTAAATTACTTGTTATGTTCAGGAGGTCTTTCTATGGACTGTATCCCTACAAGTCAAGCATGATCAGTATGGAGTCGCTGGCAGATCCATCTTCTGATTGGGACATTGTGGAAACAATTGGGAAAGGAACCTATGGCAAGGTCTACAAGGTCATCAGTAAGAAAGATGGAAGTCAAGCAGCCGTGAAAGTTTTGGATCCCATTAATGTGAGTCATTGTTGGGCCTTCTGAGATTTGCCTTCTCATCCCGATGTGAACACATGGAAAATACTAATTCCATGATTTTACCCTATTTTCTTTTTCTCACCTCTTTGAGAGTCTTAAACCTTAATTGTTATAGAGTAGACCCAGTAGTTTCAAAAGGGGGCAGTGTGACATTACTAAACTAAATTATTAAATAATGAATCTAAAACATGCTGAAAATGTACTGTGAATAAGTAACCGTTGTCTCTGTTCTCTAGTCAAGTTAATTTATTCATTTAGGATTTATAACTCCTAACAGTGTTTCCAATGATTTTAAAGCCAAACATAAAAGAAAAACAGTTTAAAGGCGTTTCTTCCCCTCTTGTCCTCTGGCTTGTCTCAGAATCCCAGTCACACTAACAGAGTAAGTAGATATTCTTCCTAAATTTCCCCCCCATATACTTTCATATTATAGCGCTATTGATTTTTTGGAAAACTTGTCAGGATGTTTTATTTTTATGCCTAATGCTGATATTCCCCATGTAGTGTAATGCCATTAGTGCTGCTTGACCCCCCATAACCCCCTGCTGCACAGTGCATGCATGGCTGCCTTCATTGTACCCGTCGACTACCCTGCTGCCTGTCTTACAACCACATGCATGAAAGCTTGGGAGAGTTTTTTACATCCTTTTCATTATTAAAATATATTCTGACATGTTGTCTTTGTACTGTATATGATAGTATTTTTTTTTGAATCAGCAGAATTTTTCAATTATTTCTTGCTTCAGTTAAGGACAGTCCATGTAGTTAGTCATAGAATCTCATAACATGTCATTACACACAATAAATGCAAATTAGGGCGCTGTTTTGTGTACTAACATATATGATTAATGCAGTTGTGCTAATGGTTGTGTCAGGATGTGGATGAGGAGATTGAAGCTGAGTACAACATCCTGCACTCACTGTCCAATCATCCCAATGTGGTGAAGTTCTTTGGCATGTTCTACAAAGCAGATGAGCTCTCCGGAGGGCAGCTATGGCTTGTTTTGGAGGTACATTTCTTTATAAATGCTTGGTTTTGCATTTGATTTGCATTATACACATCCACATTTCAAAAGTTGCTCAGATCTGATGCTGTAGATATTTAGTTTTGTCGGTTTTATGCACATGATTCAAATTTGGGTCCTGAAAAATGTCTGAAATAGAAGTAGTTTACTGAAAATCTTTCAACAGCTTTTAAATGTCATTTAAGTATAGACAAACCCAATGTAAGCAAAACCTATTCAAAGTTATGGAGGAGGGTAAGATTTGCAAAGAATAACAATTTATATTTTGAACCATTTCTCATACAGACTGGAGCTGGTCACTGCATGTTTTCACTGTAGTCAAATAAATATTTGGGCCTAAATATAAGATTTATGTATTTGATTACATATGTTTGATTTACATATAATCTTTGTACATATATTTGGATTACACAATTTAAATATGCAATAACTAGCTTTATATATTTATCATCAATAAATCTGATTTGTTTCAATCTCATGTTGACTGAATATTGCTTGTTCTGCAGCTAGCCATATTTTAACCGTGTTCAAGCTTTTAACTGAATACATGTGAATGTTTTCACAATGAACAGATTAATATATGATTAAAATATAATAATCAGAATATGATTATAATATATACATACACATACACACACACACACACACACACATAAATATGTAAGTATATATAAGAAATATTTTATTCAATGTTCTACCAAAGAAAGGAAGACTGCATGTTTGCAATGACATGAAGCTGAATAAAAGATGATATAATTCTCTTTAGGTGAACTATTTAATACGTATACATAATATTATCTGATATTATGATATTTTACTGATATTTTTTTTCTGTGTGGTGTGTTTTGTTATTTTATGACTCATAAAAAGTGCTTAGTCCTTACTAATGTAGTTTATGTTTAGTTGCCCTCTTCTTATTGTTCTTTTCTCTCTCTCCCTTTCCTCATTACTTTCCCTCTCTGTCTGGCATTTCTCTCTGTTAGTTGTGTAATGGGGGTTCAGTAACTGAACTGATAAAGGGTTTGCTGATGAGGGGGAAATGTCTTGAGGAGCCCATCATCTCCTACATCCTGTATGGAGCACTTCTGGTGAGATACAGCACACACACACAAACACACACACACACACACACACACACACACACACACACAGAGAGAGAGAGAGAGAGAGAGAGAGAGAGACTGAAGTAATCTGCTCCCCCCAGCACAGGGAACGCTGCCTCAGTGCTCTGACGGTGCCAGAGTAGTTATTTTGGGCCCTGATAGTGAGGAAAGACAGAAGGTGTCCAGCTGTAGACTTCAGGGGCCGATCACAGGCAGTCTGGCCTTCAGTCCTCACTTACTGACTCAAGTTTCTCTTGCTTTATTTTCAGGGTCTCCAGCATCTTCACAACAACAGAATAATCCACCGTGATGTGAAGGGCAACAACATCCTCCTCACCACAGACGGTGGAGTCAAACTGGTGGACTTCGGTAATGGCTGCTGCAGAGAAAGGAGACTTTTATTATAGAAAGAGGATTTTCATTTGATTTAAAGAGTTTTATAAACATTTTGATAACACTTTAGAATAGGGAACACTTATTCACTATTAACTACGACTTTTACCTCAATAAATTCCTAATTTGCTGCTTATTATTAGTTAGTAAGGTAGTTGTTAAGTTTAGGTATTGGGTAGGATTAGGGATGTAGAATTAGGCATTAATATGTGCTTAATTAGTACTTATAAATGGCTAATATTGTAGTAATATGCATACTATTAAACATACTCGGTTACTATCATAACCTCGGTTCCCTGAGATATGGGAACGAGTACTGCGTCGTAAGATGCTTGTATGGGAAAAACAAATTTTTTCCTCTTCACTGAAGCCTTTTCAATCACGCAGTGAAACCTCACGTCCATTGGTTCGTGCAGTGCTATAAAATCGTACCAATGGCTCGGCGGCGGCGATGAGCAAGCCTTTGGCTATGCAGCCCGCCAGAGCCCGCCAAAATGGGTGGGGGGGCTTCTGGCTATATAAGCGGTATAAGCTTATATAAGTGGTATAAGCTTCGCCGCCGCAACTCAGATTTCTTTGAATGAATCGACTGAGGCGTGCAGCTCATAGCACGGCCAGGAACGCAGTACTCATTCCCATATCTCAAGGAGCCGAGGTTGCAATAGTAAAGGGGTACGTTCCCTGTCGATATTTAATCCGTACTGCATCGTAAAACGCTTGTATGGGAACCAGTACAATCACGCCGTGCTATGATGGGAAACGACTCAAAACGTAACTCCCGTGGGAGGACCCAGGGGAGTTAAAAATACACCAAGCACAGGCCGAGCCACCAGGGTCAACCATGGCCTGGGTGTCGTCCCGTAAGTAGACACTTAGTGCCCATAATATGGACCTTCCAAGAGAAGGAGGGACTTGAGCAAAGTTGGTCAAGTGAACCCCTGAGATAGCTTATCTAGCCGGAAATGGCGAACTAAGCAGAAAGGACTCTGGTCTGCAAGGCGGGGACGTCCAGGTTGTAAAACCTCATAAATGTGGACGGCGAGGACCAACCGGCCGCCTCACAAATTTTCGAAATGGACACCCCGCTGGACCATGCCCAGGAAGAGGCGATGCCTCTGGTGGAATGGGCTCTGACTCCAATGGGGCACTGCAAGCCCAAGGAGGAGTATGTTAGGGTGATAGCATCCACTATCCACCTGGAGATTCTTTGCTTCGTAACAGGGCGACCTTTAGCGCGGTTACCGAAGCTGACAAAAAGCTGTTCTGATCTCCTGAACGAGGCAGAACGCTCGATGTATACCCTCAGGGCCCTGACGGGGCAGAGCAGGGAAAATTCTGGTCATCCATCAAGGGGAGAAGCGCGGAAAGCTTAGGTACATAACCCAGCCTTGGTTTTAGGACGACCTTGGAGTCGTTAGGCCCAAATTCCAGGCAAGCAGGGTTGACAGAAAGGGCCTGTAGGTCTCCTACTCGCTTAACCGATGCCAGTACCAACAGCAGGGCGGTTTTAAACGAGAGCGATCTCAGGCTCGCGATTGCAATGGTTCAAACGGGGGGCCTCTCAAGGCCCTTAGCACAGTTGGTAAGACCCAAGGTGGAACTTTACGAGGGTGAGGAGGGTTCAATCTCTTGGCGCCTCGTATAAACTGGACTACCGCACTATCTCTGCCCACCGAACGGCCAGCAATAGGGGCATGAAAAGCCGCTATAGCTGAAGCGTAAACCTTGATGGTGGATGGGGAACGCTGTTTATCCAGCATCTCCTGCAGAAACGAAAGAACCATTGATACATCAGAGGTGACCGGATCTAAGTCGCGATCTTGACACCAAGCTGAGAAAATGGACCATTTCAGAGCATAGAGGCGTCTGGTAGACGGGGCTCTAGTTTCCGCCATAGTGTTTAAGACACGCTCTGGGAGGACAGAAGGCTCCCGTTGAGCGGCCACACATGCAGGGCCCATAACTCGGGCCGTGGATGTCACAGCGTGCCGTTCGCTTGAGAGTGGAGGTCCCGTCTCAAGGGAATGGGCCACGGGGCTGCTTCCAGCAGCTGGAATAGTTCCGACACCCACGGCTGATTCCTCCAGAAAGGGGCTATTAGAAGAAGCCTGTGCCGTTCTTCCCTGACTCGTCTGAGGACCTGAGGTAGCAGGGCGATTGGAGGGAACGCATAGAGTGGAAGATGGGGCCACTCGTGGGCCAGTGCATCTGTGCTCTTCGTGAAATAGATTGGACAGTGAGAGTTGTCTTCGGAGGCAAAGAGATCTACTCGAGCTCTGCCGAAGATCTCACAGATTTTCTGAACCGTGAGGGGGTGGAGCATCCATTCCTCTGAGGAGACGTTGTTCCTTGACAACATGTCTGCTCCCTGGTTCATTTTCGCCTACAGTGAGCGCAGGTTGGTCTGAGCCCAAACAAGAAGGTCTTTTGTCAGCGTGCAGAAGCGCTTCGAGACGAGGCCGCCCTGGTGATTTATGTATGACACCTGCTGTCTGAGCGTACTAGGTGTCCCCTTATGTCCTTCCTCCTCGGACCAAAGACCGAAGGTTGGCTTGCCCTCGCACAGCGCTCCCCAACCCTTGTTGGAAGCATCTGTCGTGACAACCTTACTTTTGTGCGCCGTGTCCAAGATCACACCTTGCTTCAGCCAGAGGGGGTCCCTCCAACGGTTCAGGGCTGATACACAGGCCCGAGTCACCGTTATGCGATGGCTACCGTGACGCCAATTTCTAGTCTAGTTTATAGGAGACGTACTTGCCTAGGTCTTTAATTAACATTAACATTAATTTGTGCGCAGCCTACATTCCAAACTGTCCTGGTTGAGGTGTAGCCTAAATGCAATTGGTCAAATCTGTTTTGTTTTGAGGAAATGAATTGCATTTCCGCTGAAAAACAAGCGTTCTAGCTTGAAAATGCTTGGGAACTAATGTGGTCGGAACCAAAATGTACAGGACTGCGTTCTCTGGAACCCTCTCAAGCGGAGGACTTCTACATTCCAATTGGTTGCCGCCCAACCACGTCATAGCTCATTACCATAAAGTTGACCTGACTTCAAACTCTCCTCGACGCCCTCACCGTCCAAGACGCGCCGCACCGCTCTCACCGGAGCTCGCCGACGGCTCACATTGAAAATGTATGAATGCCGGACACTTTGACGCTCTCGCTGGCGGTGGTGTGAACGCACGGTTACAATGACGGCGCTGCATTTGAAACCTGAAAACCGCCAGTACGAGTGAAATATCGACAGGGAACATATAGTTAAGAGACCCTAAAATAAAGTGTTACCAACATTTTTCTTCCTACACAACAATGGTTTATAGTGACAATGTTTGTCAAGCTCCATTATGGACAACATACTAGTTTCAAGCGACATGAGAGTAAATAAAGAAATAATTTTGGTAACACTTTATTTTACGGTTACATCTATTAGTTGCTTATTAGCATGCATATTACTAGAATATTAGCCATTTATTAGTAGTAATTAAGCACATGTTAATGCCTTATTCTACATGACCTTATTCTACATCCCTAATCCAACCCAATACCTAAACTTAACAACTACCTTACTAACTATTAATAAGCAGCAAATTAAGAATTTATTGAGGGAAAAGTCGTAGTTAATAGTTAACATGTGTTACCTATTCTAAAGTGTGACCATAATTTTTATTTTTAGGTGAGCTATTCTTTTAATTAGACTCTGCAATTAAAATATTGAACATGACAAAAAAAAGTGTATTTATGTTGATAAACATCTTAAATATTTGCTATCATTAGATATCAGTAATTATTCGCTATCAACCCTGAAAAAAACTGTATTATTTGCTACATGTAACTTAAACAGTGTAGCAATGCTAAAATCAATATGATAGTCTGTTATTCCTTGTGAAAAAAAGTACACTTTAGCATACTTATATGGAAATATATACTTTAAAATTCAATCTGAATTGAATGTACTTGTGCACACATTGATTGAAATTATAGTTTAAATTTACATTAAATGCAATTAGCTGAACTTTAGAGTAGGACTTAAGTTCATCTTTATATGTATTTCATAATTACTTCTATTGTATTTGAAATATGGTTAAAGTATCCTGCTGAATGTACTGACATGTATTTATAACTAAAATATACCCTAATGTAATTTCAGTGTATTCAAATATGTTTATAACAAATTTGTATACACATTTGCAATGATGAAGTTGCAATTTAGAACATTTTAAATATATTAACTTTAATTTAATATTTAATAACAAATTTAAAATGAAATCACAACAAAATTATTAAAACTTTTAAATTTAAAATTTAAGTCCATTAAATTATAAAGCAAAACTTTTAATTAAAATTTATTACAAAGTGCACTTTTTAAAATGTTTTAAGAAACAGTAATGAAAGTGTCGGTGTTGCGGGTAACACTTTACAAGTAATGCGAGTTAAGTAGTCAGATTACTTTTTCAAGTAACTAGTAAAGTAAAAGTGAAAGTGAAAGTGACGTGACATACGGCCAAGTATGGTGACCCATACTCGGAATTCGTGCTCTGCATTTAACCCATCCAACGTGCACACACACAGCAGTGAACACACACACACCGTGAACACACACCCGGAGCAGTGGGCAGCCATTAATGCTGCGGCGCCCGGGGAGCAATTGGGGGTTCGGTGCTTTGCTTAAGGGCACCTCAGTCATGGTATTGAGGGTGGAGAGGGCGCTGTACATTCACTCCCCCCACCTACAATCCCTGCCAGCCCGAGACTCGAACCCGCAACCTTTGGATTACGAGTCTGACTCTCTAAATATCTGAGTTACTTTTTTCAAATAAGTATCGCAATTTATTCACTGATACCTCTCCTATCCCCGTGTTGAGAGAAATCGGGAGTGAGGTGCAGAGGCCGGAGGCTTATTAATTTCACTTTTGGTGTAAAAGGGCTTTTACAGTTGCCAAAAATATAACTTTTGGGTTTTGATATTAAAAAAAAATTAAGCAAGCTCAGCCCAGGTGACAAAAAGTAATGCAAAAGTAACATAATGCATTACTTTACACAAAAAGTAACTAAATAATGCAATGAGTTACTTTTTCATGGAGTAACGCAATATTGTAATGCAAAAGTAACTTTCCCCAACACTGGAAAGTGTATTCTTTTAATTTAATGTTATATTACTATCTGCAAGTAAATTTTTTTAAAATATACTTTTAAGATTTGAAGTACACTACAGGTGCACACATTCAGTACATTTAAGCACACTTCTTTTTCACAAGGGATACCTTATACTTCTAACCAATAACTTGTATAAGAGTGTAAAACACCATGTGTGCACTGCCTCAGTTTACTAGCAATTAATTTGTTGAGATTTAAATTATTTTTATGCAGATACACATCATATATTATTATTGTATGCATAATAAAACGAACAGTATGCTAATGCTGTACCGTGGTTCATGAGTTATCAGCAAATTAAATGCCACTAAATTGAGGTGGAGCCGTTCAGGCGTCCGTGTGCTTTATCAAACACACCCGTGTGAGTGAGGTTAAATGGTGTTCTGCGTGGAAAGTGTGTGTGTGTGTGTGTGTGTGTGTGGAGGAGAGGAAGGTGTGTGTGGCGACTAATTCTGCCTGAGGCGTGTTTATCCCGTGTGCATGTGAGAAAGAATTGGATCCCTGCTGGGAAGCAAAATGCCCTCATCACGTAATGCTGATGAATGCCAGCTGCTCGCTCCCTGCCCTAATGTCACATCAGATCATTTGCCACCTCCTAAAAGTCTGAATCCATAGAGCTGTTATTTGGTCCTACTTGGGAAATAATTGTACAGTTATTGTTGTTTATTATCATAGATGTTCACAAATTTTCAGTAGAAAAAAAAACACATTCAAGGAACCCTGTTAAGCTATGATTCTGACACATGAGGTCTCTGAATTCTTGCAGGTGTCTCAGCTCAGCTGACGAGTGCCCGTCTACGCCGGAACACATCAGTCGGAACCCCGTTCTGGATGGCTCCTGAGGTCTGTCCTGTCATAAAAATACTACTTTACTCTCTTTTTATTTCTCCCTTTCAATCTCTTTCACCTTACCTCTTTCTTTGATACAGTACAAATAATTTCATACTTAAGTGGGTAGTTCACACAAAAACAAAAGTTCGGTACAAATCATTCACCATCATATCACTGAAAAATTAAATGGTTCAGTGTTTAGCTGAATGTTCTGGCTGCTCTTTTCTGCACAATGAATGTGAATTCAAAGTGAATTCTATTAAAATATAACTTGTTGGTATGTGTTTTAGCAGGCTGGTTTTCAGACATGAATGAATGATAATTAAGAGCCATGACAGAAAGGAATATTATAAATAAATAACGACTTAAATGTTCAGACTGTTCCCCAAACAAAGCAATCATATGATCAACTAAGGCTCATTGGAAAACTGTATCTGTGGCGACATTTCCATTGGTTGTTATATGTATTGTGGCAGTTTGGAAATAAATTACCTGGTGAGTGCTACTAATCACTCAGGTTAGTCATGTTTGAAAAAAACACCACCTACCCTAATCTCTACCCTAAACCTAACTGATAGTGGGAAAAAAAGAAACTTAGATAAAAACATATTTGCTATAGCAACCATGCCATTTTAGTTTGCATCTACAAGATTTGCAGCGTGACCCGAGTGCTCTGCAAGTGCAGTGCTGTATCAGGTGAGCTACTGAGCAAGTTTACTACATCAACCATACATATGGAGCTGGTTATTTGACACAAATGTCAAGATGTATTATGGTAAAAGTGTGTTGTGGTCTTCTTGTGCAAGGAACCATGCGAGAAAAAAAAAATTATAATTGATAATCTACCCCTATAATCATAATTTATGTGGAAATTAATAAATGTTGTTGGAATTTTACTACCACTAGTGTTCATTTCAGTTGTAAACTTCAGTGAATTGTATTTATATGTTATACAGTATATAAATTTGAATATATAAGGACAAGGTTCTCCAAACTCAGTCCTGGAAGGCCACTGTCTTGCAGAGATTAGCTCCACTTTATTGAGGTGGGAACTACACTTTGCAGGACAGTGGCCTGAAGGAGCAGAATTGGACACCCCTGTCTAAGTATATACAAATTCAACCACATGCATACGGTATAAAAAAGATAAATACTATATAGTAAATCTCAACTGCTTAAATGTTTATATCATCCCAAAGTGTAAAATATATTATCACCCAGCTCCAATATATCAAATGTAACTCTTAAGATATTATAAACATAAACATCATGATTTTCTGTAAAGCTGCTCTGAAACTTTATCTATTGTGAAAGTACTATATAAATACATTTTCCAATAAGCCTATGTTGATTATTTTATTTCTAATAGGTACTTTTGCAATTTTTTTATGTAATGTATTCACTGAAACAATCTGTGTTCCTTTAACCTGTGAGTAGATTCACTATGTCTTTGTGAAAAATGTGTATCATAATGCTTAGTGTGCTTTTGTGTATGCCGTATGCATTAGTGAACTATCTAACGGAGATGGGTGTGTGTGTGTGTGTGTGGGTCATGTGGAGGTTAATAGCTGAGCACCGCTCTATGAGAGTGAAATAAAGCGAGGTGATGGGGCCAGTGGGGGAGGCCCCTCAGGGCCAATTAAAAAACAGTCTAAATTAAACGCTGAGCAATATGCCGATTGGCCACAGTGTTTCTGACAGACTGATTTAATGCTGCAGAACAACATAATTGTTGTGATTATTACAGTACAGTAATGATTAAATAAAACAAATATTGGTTAACTGGAGCTGAAGTAAAATTTGTTTAATTTGGAAAATGATTCACATAAATTCACAATATACTGCGTAAATTAGCTTATTTATTAGTTTTTAAACCATATAAAACTGATATGAATCCCTTTAATATTTAAAGTGACTTTAGTTAGAACTGGAGTCCATTCATTTTACCTGAAGTTATCAATAATATTTCTTATGAGAATCAGATGTTTTTACTCAAATTCCTTTGGGCATATAAAAATAGACACAAAATGAGTCAATAGTTGACATTCAGTAGATGTATAGAGCTATCAAATTAATATAGGTTGCATAACTCCTACTAAGAATTTAATAAAAACAAAAACGTTTGAGCTCATATTAAGCTCACTAACTGTTGATAGCATAGTATCATGACAAATCTGAGCAGAGTTGAGATCTCTCCTGAGAGTGAACTGTAAAAAAATAAATAAAATACATTTCCGTTTTTCTACTTCAAATTTGATTAATTTACTCCTCGTCAATTTATTGTAATTGTTTGCATATTTGCTTCTTAGCATATTTGTTTCTGAGTGAAAATTGTTTCTGCACCATCTTATTTTATTTTTGTTTGTTGTTTGTTTTCAGTGTAGAAACATGTAGTGGACATGATGGTGTGTGTGTAATCCCTCTGTGTTTCTCTGTGTGCAGGTGATAGCGTGTGAACAGCAGTATGACTACTCGTATGATGCCCGCTGTGACGTGTGGTCACTAGGCATCACTGCCATAGAGCTGGCGGACGGAGACCCACCCCTGGCCGAGATGCACCCGGTCAAAGCACTCTTCAAAATACCGCGGTGAGACAGCAGGGGGAGCTATACTCACACCGCACTCACTAAAGACTGGGGAGCGTGAGGAAATGATGGAAATGGAGATAGGAGAGATCGAGGAAAATAAATTAAAATAATTCTCATTCACCATGACGCTCTGACTGAGAGTGGTATCACTCAGTGACAGCAGATTGGAAAATCAAGCAGCCAACGAAAACACTTGAATCAGAGAGTGAGCTCAAATCAGCTATCTATCTATCTATCTATCTATCTATCTATCTATCTATCTATCTATCTATCTATCTATCTATCTATCTATCTATCTATCTATCTATCTATCTATCTATCTATCTATCTATCTATCTATCTATCTATCTAAGGGTCAATTTTTAGCTGAACACATACGCTTTCCATTGATGTATGGTTTGTAAGCATAGGACAATATTTGGCTGAGATATTCGCTGAAAATCTGGAATTTGGCTGAAAATTTGGAGTTTATGAGTGCAAAAAAAAAATCAAAATATTGAGAAAATCGCCTGTAAAGTTGTCCAAATGAAGTCCTTAGCAATGCATATTACTAATCAAAAAAGTGTTCATATATTTACGGTAGGAAATTTACAAAATATCTTCATGGAACATGATCTTTAATTAATATCTTAATGATGTTTTTTGACCCATACAATGTATTGTTGGCTATTGCTACAAATATACCGGTGCTACTTACAGTATGACTGGTTTTGTGCTCCAGGGTCATATAGAATGCTTTATATAGTATAATTATGTGTAGTATGAATGTAATCCGAATGTACTGCATTCGTCATGTTGTCATTGTCATGTGACCTACCAGCATCAGTTGTGTTGCTTCTCTGCCATTCACAAATCCTTTCCGTGGTCATGAGATGGTAAAGTGTTCATTTAATGTGCATTTCAGAATAGTAGGTCATCTGGAGACTTAATGCCTTCTGTATTATGAATACTGTGAATTTGAACATAAAACTCTGGTCTCGTATTGTTTTTGCCTACTACGGAGAGGTATGCGATTTTGGATGCAGCCTGGCTGTTTTTGCGACTACAAATGCAAATGCAAATGCAAATGACCACTGTTATGATTGGCTAATTACCGCTTCATACATCAGGCTGGGCCAAGATGCTGAATACTGAATAGGTGTGGATGGAGGTGCAAACGTGTGGTTTAATGAGCTGGTTGTGTTGTCAATACTGTGAATAGTTCTTTTGGTGATTATTTTTAGTAAATGGTCTATCCTGACTGGACTGAAGATTTGTGTAGTGAATGTAACTAGTTTTTTTCAATGATATGACTCTTGAAATTGTGAGCTGGCACATTGATACTTTATTCAGTTTAGTATTCCACTGTGCTCTTTGTCATGCCTGGTGATTTCCCAGTTCACCCTCATTTAGCTTGACTGTTTTATCATCACAGAATCAGGGGATCTCACGTGTCTCAATATTCTGTTTAAAAATAAGCTGTAAGAGCTTTGATGAAAATCTGACCTTTTGCCATCTTTATGATCACACTGTTATCACCCAGAAGGCATTGTGGTTATGTCCTTTGATTGCAATTTGCATTTGTGATTAGCCGCCCTCCCTTCCCCATTGTCATTTAGATGAGGCTGACACTCATGTTATCTGCCCCGCACCAGGCCTGCAGGGGATGGGCCGCTCGCTGTCAGGACACTGACACCACAGTGGTTTGCTCACTTTTAGAGAGAGGCTACGCAACTCAGTGACATAGAATACTAGCTTACTGCACATTATGTATTATACATTATGCTGAATAATGCTTACTTTTCAAGAGAGAGAAAAAAGTGAAATGGTACTGGTGTAATTATAGTTTAAGGATTAGTTCACTCCAGAATTAAAACTTGCTTATTATTTATATGCCATCCAAGATGTTCATGTCTTTCCTTTTCTTCAGTCGAAAAGAAATTAAGGTTTTTGAGAAAAACATTCTAACATTTTTCTATATAGTGGGCTTCAGTGGTGGCCAATGGGCTGAAGGTCCAAACTGCAGTTTCAATGCAGCTTCAAAGGACTCTACACGATCCCAGCCGAGGAATAAGGGTCTTATCTAGTGAATTGGTCAGTCATTTTCCCCCCAATTTTTTTTTAAATGTATATACTTTTTAATCACAAATGCTCGTCTTGCACTAGCACTGCAATGCGTGTCCACAGCTTCACGCATTATGTAGTCACGTTGGAAAGGTCACGTTTTTCCTAGCGGAAGAAATCGTCTTGGGTTACTTATGTAACCCCAGTTCCGCGAGGGAACGAGACGCTGCGTCAAACAACGCTTTGGGGAACGCCTATAGCGTAACCGGCTCTGAATACCAATCAAATCTATCCAGAAATGGGAAGGGACGTCACGGGCGAGGTGACGTAATGACCAGCTGGTATAAAAGCACGTGCGGTGAAACCGGCATCAGCTTCTAGAATGAAGCAAGCGCTGGCAGGGATGCGTGGAAGTGTGGCCCCATGACGCAGCGTCTCGTTCCCTCGAGGAACTGGGGTTGCATAAGTAACCCAAGACGTTCCTCTTCAGGAACTCGAGCTGCATCAAATGACGCTTTGGGGAAGCTGGATGACGTAGAGAGTACCAGAGGGGACATTGCGCTGTCTCCTGAGTAGCGAAGAGGTCCACTTGAGCCTGGCCAAACACTCTCCAGATCTGCTCCACCACCTCGGTGTGAAGCATCCATTCCCCGGATAACAGCCCCTGCCTCGACAGGGTGTCTGCTCCCACCTTGAGATGCCCAGGGATGTAAACAGCTCTCAATGAGAGGAGTTTGCCCTGGGCTCACATAAGGATCTGGTGTGCCAACCTGTACAGGGGGCGCGACCGCAGACCTCCTTCGTGGTTGATGTAATAGACCACTGATGTGTTGTCGGTGCGATCTAACACATGGTGACCTCTCAGGTCTAGGAGAAAGTGTTTCAGAGCCTGAAACACGGCCAACATCTCGAGCCTGTTGATGTGCCAGGCGAGATGACGACCTCTCCACCGACCGTGGGCAGGGTGGCCACTCATGACCGCTCCCCAACCGGTGCGGGATGCGTCCGTCGCTAGCGTTACGTGGCGACAAGGAGCTCCCAACACCAGGCCCTGGGACAAGAACCAAGGTTGTCTCCACATGTCCAAGGCATGTAGGCACCGCCACGTGACCTTGATCATGTGAAGTGGGTTTCCCCTCGGGGAGAACCCCTTGGTCTTGAGCCACCACTGTAGGGGTCTCATGTACAGCAGGCCAAAAGGTATCCCGTTGGACGCAGCTGCCACCAGACCCAGCAGTGTCTGAAACTGCTTGACAGTGAGTGACTGGCCTTATTTCACCCTCCTGACTTTCATGAGGATTGACTCGACGAGCAGGAGACGTAGCTAACGCGGCGCCCATACACTCGTAAAAGTGTGGGGTGAGAGTGCTAGGCCAAAGGGAAGTACCCGATATTGGTAAGCTTTGCCCCAAAGCAAACCTCAGGAACTTCCTGTGAGTGGGAAGGACGGAGACATGGAAGTATGCGTCTTTTAGATCTACGTGTCAAACCAGTCCTCGGACTTGATCTGAGATACTTACCTGCTATCAGACCAGTCCTCGGACTTGATCTGAGTACTTACCTGAGCATCTTGAACTTCAGTCTTGCAGACTGAGCGGTTCAATTGATGCAGATCTAAAAATGGGTACCTGGTGTAACCCGGAGCGGCTAGTGGGGTGGCGAGCATCTCAGCTCCGCTACGATACCGGGCGGAAGAGACTGAGATATGCGCTCGCTGGAGACCGCTGCACCCTGAAGCACCATAGGTGGCAGGGTTGGCAGAAAGATCTCCTGAGGGCGCTGAGGGGCGCTGATCGTTGTGCGATCGTCGCTCTACCCCAGCGGGGGCTACCCTCATAAGCCCTGATCCCACTCACATCAGGGCTTCTTGGCCGAAGACCTCTTTGCCTGCTTGGCTGGGAGGTCTTTGACTGCGCACCCCCACGCGGCAGGGGCTGCTCTCGCCCAGCAGCCCCGTGAGCTAGAGAGCGGCGAGGGAGAAACCGCTGGAACGCCGCCACCTGCCTCCCGAACCAAAAAAAGGCCAGAAGGCAAAGTGGGGCGTCCAGAAGGAAGGCCCTGTCGCGGTTTTCCATAAATCTGACAGGGTCAACCAAAGATGCCTCTCCGCCGCCACCAGGGCTGCCATAGATCGCCTTGACGGTCTCCCTGGTGGCGCGGAGAGACAAATCAGCGGTTTTGCGGAGTTCACGGATGAGCTCCGCACTAATCCCCTGCCCTCATCCAACTCCTTGAGCAGGTCAGCCTGGCATGCCACCATGATGTGCAGACATAAGCCAGTCCGACCTGCTGTCGCGTACCCCTTGCCTTCAGAGACGACGCAGCGTCAGGGGACAGATAGCTCGCAAGTGTCTGTTCCACCCGCGGCATCGCTCTGTAACCGCGCTCACGAAGGGGCGGGCCGAAATATTTTCCCTACAACCTCGACACCTCAGTGTGGAGGTCGGGGAAAAAAAGGCAGGCTCCGATGTGGAGGTGAGTCTGAAACCGCAGAGAGGGTTATACTAGCGTTCTCTGCGGTTTCAGACTCACCTTCGACATGACACTCCACAGTGTCAGTCTTCGACATGACACTCCACAGGCTCCTCATATGGCTCCGCTAGTGAAAGAGCCCTCTCCGGAGAAAAGAGCCTTTCGGGAGCGAAGCACACGCAGAGGAAAACCCTCGCAGTGCAGACAGTCAGCCCCCTCGAGGGCTGCCTCCGCATGCCTCGCTCCCAAGCAAAGCACACACAGACTGTGTGTATCCTCCGCACACAAATAACGTTTGCATGGAGGAACACACAGCCCGTATTGCGCCTCACTCCTCTTCCCACTTCGCTTTGACATGTTTACAAAACAGACAGACAACGGTAAATAGGACTCACAAGACACAGAGCGCTTAGCTGAATGACAGAAAGCTGATGCCGGTTTCACCACACGTGCTTTTATACCAGCTGGTCATTACGTCACCTCGCCTGTGACGTCCCTTCCCATTTCTGGACAGATTTGATTGGTATTCAGAGCCGGTTACCCCAAAGCGTCGTTTGACGCAGCTCGAGTTCCTGAAGAGGAACTTTTAGGTTTCAAAAGGCAGGTGGATGCTACACACTGGTGGTGGTTAAGGAGAGACCCCTTCATATGACTGTAAAGCGCTTTGGGTGTACAAGCAATACACTATAAAGTGCTATATAAATTAGGGATGCACGATACTGGATTTTATCCAAACATTTTTCAACTAATTTTGGCCGATGCCGATACCGATATGTTTCCTTTTGTTTGGAAACAACACGAAGTCTCCCCTGTCCAGAAATTACAGTGGGGCAAATAAGTATTTTATACACTGCCGATTTTTCAAGTTTTCCCACTTACAAAGAATGGAGAGAGCTGTAATTTTCATCGTAGGTACACCTCAACTGTGAGAGAAAGAATTCTTGCTGGTTGGTAGGTGATCAAATACTTATTTCATGCAATAAAATGGAAGTTAATTATTTAAAAATCATACAATGTGAATTTCTGGATTTTTTTTTATATTCTGTCTCTCACAGTTGAGGTGTACCTGCGATGAAAATTACAGATCTCTCCATTCTTTGTAAGTGGGAAAACTTGAAAAATCGGCAGTGTATCAAATACTTATTTTCCCCACTGTATAAGCAAAATCTTTTTAATTTTGGTTAGTTTTTAACAATAACTTATTTGTTAGAATTAAATAAACAATAATGAAGATTTTTTTTTAAGTACATTGAAGCTTTGAAAATAAATATAAATAAACTATATATCAATTGCTGCATTTTTCCCCCCAGAAAGATGCTGTTAGCTCTAACATTTTGTTTTAAGATTTAACATTTGTAGATGGTCTAAAGAGTTCTGAAAAAATTCAGAAAATCTTTTAGCGCTTATGATTTGTTTAAAAAATGAAACATATGACACAATAATGAATAAATCAATATATATAAAATTATTTAATTTACAAGTGTCATGTTTGTGATTTTTTTCATGTAAGCTATAGTTTCTGACCTTTAAATCAAAACATGCTCATTATTTTATGACATCAATTACTGCTTTATTTAATCAGAAACACAGTCTAAATGTTATTTGTGTAGGCTATTTTACTTTTAATTTAATTAGAAGTAGGTCACCAGCTCCCCTTACAGATTAAAACTCATTACCGAACGGGCATTAGGACCCGGGGAGGCTGCCCTGCTGCTGCTGCACGTGCTATTACTGTTTATACACAGAAAGTGTTATTCTGTACATGCTTCAATCCAAAACAGTGAATCTAATCATCATTCAGACAAAACTTTGCTTCAAGTATGAGCCACACTGCTGACATGATCTAATCGCCAGCACAACCTGAGCACATGTGAGTTAACGTATTCCTCTTATCGTCGAGACATATCGGCATAATTTTTCATATCGGCTGATGCTGATATTTACATTTAAAGCCATTGTCAACCGATTCTGATATCAGTCCGATGATATCGTGCATCCCTAATATACATGCCTCATTCATTCATTCATTCATTCATAAGATACATTCAGCATACACACACAAATGGACCATTTTAAATAATAAACTGATAGATAGATAGATAGATAGATAGATAGATAGATAGATAGATAGATAGATAGATTCATACATTTAGGCACATTTTTTGAGTTTTTCAGAAATGTAGTAAAAGCACATATTTTCAGTGAGCTTGGGTAGCGTAAAGGTGCTTTAATGCCATGCTGGATATGAGAAATGATAATGTTAGAATACTGTGCGTTTGCCTTTGCTGGCCCATATGTCTTATAGTTTATGTCTGAGTGCAATAATCATGTATAGTATCTACACCGTCATCACGTGCTTTAAAATGATGTGCTCCCTCTACTTTTTCACCCACCTGTCTCTCCCCCTCTATCTCTTGCTTCTATCGTCCTTTTCTTTCTTTTTTCTTTCAATTGAAATTAGATATTTGGGCCGGGCGCATAAATCAGATGCGTGGGACTTTTAGCACAGCAGCGGGTGAATAAATCAATGTTGGTGTGTGTACTGGGGCATGAAATTATTCTGTTAACATGTCATCTGTCCGGGCCAGCGTTCCTACCATCAGCCCGCTCTCAGACGGAGAGATTACGTGGAGCGATCGGAGCCTGTCAGCGCCAAATGTTTGACTCCTGATGAAAGACATGAGAGGGAACTGAATAGCTGTTCATACACAAGGCTGCACAATTCCCAACCTAAATGCCATTATTGGAGCTCAAGCTAACACACTTTTATCTCTGACATATGCAGTACAAGGACTCCTGGGTTTTTAATTAAGGCTAAATAGGGGGGAGAGACAGGTGGGTGAAAAAGTAAAGGGATCACATCATTTTAAAGCACGTCATGACGGTATAGATACTATATATGATTATTGCACTCTATAAGACATAAACTATAAGACAAATGGACCAGTACACAGTATTCTAACATTATCATTTCTCATATCCAGCATTCATAATCGAAACATCAAGTGGCATTAAAGCACATTTACGCTACCAAAGCTCACTGAAAATAATCAGTCAACTCATCATCGGTGATCCACTGTACCTGCCGCTCGTTTCCACCCTGCAAACAGACAAAAGAAAAACAACACAAACCAGAACCTAAAACGCCACCTAGAGGCGAACAGATGCCGTTTAGGGAACAGGTGCTACCCCGGGTCGTAACACCTCCCCCCTCAAGACAGAGACTACTCAAAGTCTCTGGACCAAACCCAAAATTTCAAAACAATCCAAATCAAGACAGAGACTACTCAAAGTCTCTAGTCCAAACCCAAAATCCAAATATAATTTCTCCAACTAAACCTAAATCAGTTAACCATCCAATACATAACCTAATCATATATATAAAAACCACCCACAAAACAACTCCACAATCCCCCCCAACCCACACACGCCTCTCTTCGAATGTTTCAGGCGCCTTGAAAAAAAAACGAGAAAGGGATATCTGAATGAAAGGAAAAGAAAGAGAATATCAGGTAGATGACTCAATTACATATAATCTCCAAAATGAACGAGACAACGTATTCGCCATAACATTATTAACTCCCCGAATATGTTAGATGTCCAAACATTACGGCTGCAGAAACAACGCCCAATGAATAAGACGTTGATTCGGAGAGCGCAAGGAACACAGAAACGTGAGGGGATTATGATCGGAAAGCACCACGATGGGCACTGAACCCCCACCCATCTACACAAAGTGCTGTAGGCAAATGCATCTGCCAGACTAGAATCATGTTGTTGTGCCGAAAATAGTTCATTAACAGAAATAGACGAAGGGAAGGCAGGTAAAACCACCCGTACGAACGAAGGTTGTTCATACACAACACCTGAACCTTCCGAGGCAAAAGCCTTTGCACGCGTCACGGAGCAGGCTGAAAACATGTTAGGAAAATCAGAAGCATTTTTATCATCCTTGATGGCAAATGAGGAGATCATCTTGACAACAGGAGATGGTGGAACATCATGCCAAACTTGTCCCCCAGCCAAATTATTACCCAAGATGACATCCACCGGTAAAGAAGGACGCAAGGCCAGCACAACCTCACCTTGCATAAGATCTGAATGCAGCTGGATATTGTGCAAGGGCACAGAGAAAGTCTTTAATCCAATTCCTCATATTAACACACAACTACCCGCACTTGATTCAAAAGAAAACGGTAATGTAGATTCTAATATATAAACGCTTCTAGTGAACCAGTGTCCTGCAATATCTTAACAGGCACTTTAATAGAATCATTCACCAAAGAAACAAAACCGCTCGTGATAAAAGGGCCATAGTCAGACGTCGATAACTCAACAGAAGTCTGAGTTTCACATCGTTCGTTTTTCACCATTGTCGCAGATTTATCAGTAAGAGAGTCGGCAGACGTATCCAAATGATGACACAATTTCCCAGAGGCTAAAGCTACAGACTTGGGAATGGATTTATTACTCTTGCCTCGTAATACCGGACACTCCCTCTTGCAATGTCCCTCTTCAAGGCAATAATTACACGTGGAACTCAGATCTACTTTTCGATTTGGAACGACTTTCGAATTAGCAGATCGAATTACATCAACATTTCGAAACTCCTGATGATTACCATCATTAATGCCTCTATGAGTTAGAACAAACTCATCCGCAAGAACGCCTGCTTCAGCTGCAGACTTCACTTTATGCTCATTTATGTAAGTGGCTACACTATCAGGAACTATGTTCTTAAATTGTTCCAACACCATTAGATCGCACAAACTCTCGAAAGTGTCCACTCCCTCAGTGTCCAACCTCTAAAACGCTGTCTATACACTTCTGGGACAAGCTCGTATGCTTTAAGCACAGCTTCCTTTACAACATCATATATTTTTCGTTGAGATTTTGATAGGACAATATAAGCCTCTTGTGCCTTGCCCACTAAAACACTCTGCAAAAGGAAGGTGCGCTCCGCATCATCCCACGCTCTATCCTCATGATGTATTCAGATAACAAAAAAAATAAAAATTTTACCATATTTGCAATATTGGAGAACTGACTATTTAAACCTGGTTGATCATTTGGTAACTTTTCAGAAGCAACACCTGGCATTTTCCCCTCAGCAATCAATCTAAGACGTTCCGTTTCCTGCGCACATCAGATTGCGTATCTAAAGTCAAAACCATCCTTTCCACTAATTTCTCTTTAACAGCTTTACGAAGTTGTTTTAATTTAGCGGTTTTAGGTAAAGCCAATTCAATACCAAAATGTTCACTCGCTTTACGCAACTGATCTTTTGTGAGACTGTCAAGTTTTTCCTCCGTAGGAGCAGCTAAAAAATCCTCCAAATTATCCATTATAAAAATGATGAATTAGGCCAAAAGAACTAGAAACTAATTATATAATATTGAGTCACCATATCTTCCTGATCTTATGTTTGATTAACGGGATATTGGCAAAGGTTGCAAATCATAAAGGATAGTTTCAAAATGAGCTTAAAGAGCTACCCCATAAAATTAAACAAATTAACTCAACCCTAACCTCTTCGGTTTGCCCACATGCAGCTCAACTGCCACTACAAGCAGTCTACCCGCATCCGACACACCAAACACAAAAAACTAAAACAAAAAACTAAAATAACAAACAGCATTAATCGCTCTATACCTAACATGGCGGCTAACACAAAGTTCTGGCAGTCTAAACCACACAATCTACGGCCTACGTCTTCATATCAGTTTATTGTTTAAAATGGTCTGTTTGTGTGCGTATCCTGAATGTTTAAATCTTTTGAATGGATGAATGAATGAATGAATGAATGAATGAGACATTTACACTCACTGGCCACTTTATTAGGTACACTTTGCTAGTACCGGGTGGGACCCCCTTTTGCCTTCAGAACTGCCTTAATTCTTTGTGGCATAGATTCAACAAGGTGATGGAAGCATTCCTCAGAGATTTTGGTCCATATTGACATGATAGCATTGCTGCAGACAGAGCTGGGTAGTAACTGATTACGTAATCAGATTCCAAAAATGAAGTACTTGTAATCAGAGTAAGTTACATTTTAAAATACTCTTAATCAGACTGCAGTTACTTTTTTATGGATTACATGATTGCATATTATTCACACAATAGCAATACATTATTCATAAATCATTGAGTCCCCCTAATTTCTCTTTTTCATCTTTTAAATTTTCCTTTCTAAAATAGCCTACCGATTATATACTTATTATATATAGTCCAGTTTTGTGGACATTCACATAAAGATCAGTCATTAGTCAGGTGGCGACAGCATTTGAGCACGGGATTTACAAAAATCATTTCAGGTTTAAGAAGGGTTTCAACATTGTATCAACTACTGATGAACACATTCATTTTTATTTGAATTATTACTCTGTAGGTTTTTTAACCATGTATTATTAATTATAACTAATTAAAATGCACATTTACGTTATTTCTTAGTTACATGTAATGCAGGCATTCTAAAACTTTTTGTCATCTAAACCTTATTCACCAAATATATTTGCTTTAAGTACCCCTGAGATTTTAAAATAAATATTTCAATAATTATCACATTTGCATGTTCACGGTTTCTTCTATGTTGATTAATGTTCACATGGCATGCAGGTAAATAAAAATATTTAATCTTTTTAGTAAGTGTTTTATTTAAAACAAAGACTATAGAAATACAAAGGCGGTTCACTCCTATACTTATGAATGGGAGAATTCATATCCGTTCATTCAGATAGGTATTGTATGAGCTGACCGGAGGCGTTGCAAATATGGCCACCAAGTGAAAGGACTTTCCTCGAAAGGGAGTTCAAATAAAAAATGTAAAAAGGAGTTTGTTTTAAAATGACTTAATTTCATTTTATTTTTTATGATTTAATTAATTGTCAGCTTTTCATTAAACTCACAACCCCACTGCAGTTCCTTTACGAACCCTAGTTTGGGAAACTGTAATATAATGTGTAATGCACTTCATGTTGTAAATTACAATGAATGGAACAAGTTTTCTTACTCTTTGCATTTTTTACATCATTATGGTACAAGATAATGCCATTTGAATCAATGTGATAAACAAGTTAAATCAAAAGTAATCTAAAAGTAATCTGATTATATTACCTAAAATGTGTAATGTAACGGATTACGTCACTGACTACAATTTTTGTCATGTAATCTGGAATCAGTAACGGATTACAATTTGTAAGTAATCTACCCAGCTCTGGCTGCAGATTAGTCGGCTGCACATCCATGATGAGAATCTCCCGTTCCACCACATCCTAAAGGTGCTCTATTGGATTGAGATCTGGTGACTGTGGAGACCATTTGAGTAAAGTGAACTCATTGTCATGTTTAAGAAACCAGTCTGAGATGATTTGAGCTTTGTGACATGGTGCATTATCCTGCTGGAAGTAGCCATCAGAAGATGGGTACACTGTAGTCATAAAGGGATGGACATGGTCAGCAATAATACTCAGTTAGGCTGTGGCGTTTAAACAATGCTCAGTTGGTACTAAGGGGCCCAAAGTGGGCCAAGAAAATATTCCCCACACCATTACACCACCAGCCTGAACCGTTGAGGCAAGGCAGGATGGATCCATGCTTTCATATTCTTTATGCTAAATTCTGACCCTACCATCTGAATGTCGCAGCAGAAATCGAGACTCATCAGACCAGGCAATGTTTTTCCATTCTTCTATTGTCCAATTTTGGTGAGCCTGTGCAAATTGTAGCCTCTGTTTCCGGTTCTTAGCTGACAGGAGCGACACTCGGTGTGGTCTTCTGCTGCTGTAGCCCATCTGCTTCAGGGTTCGACGTGTTGTGCGTTCAGAGACGGTATTATGCATATATTGGTTGTAACAAGTGGTTATTTGAGTTACTGTTGCCTTTCTGTCATCTCTAACCAGTCTGCCCATTCTCCTCTGACCTCTGACATCAACAAGGCATTTTTGTCCACACAACTGCTGCTTACTGGATATTTTCTCTTTTTCGGACCATTCTCTGTAAACCCTAGAGATGGTTGTGCGTGAAAATCCCAGTAGATCAGCAGTTTTTCAAATACTCAGACCAGCCCGTCTGGCACCAACAACCGATGCTTGGTTTGAATTTCAGCAAGTCGTCTTCACCACATCTAGATGCCTAAATGCATTGAGTTGTTGCCATGTGATTGGCTGATTAGCAATTTGTGTTACCAAGCAATTGAACAATGTGTATCTAATAAACTGGCCGGTGAGTGTATATAGAGCTTTATTTTGTATTGCTGTATACCCAAGTACTTTACAGTCATACGAAGGGGTCTCTCCTTAATCACCACCAGTGTGCAGCATCCATCTGCCTTTTGAAACCTAAAAGATTTCTTACGCTAGGAAAAAAAGTTTTCAATGTGACTATACGATGCGTGAAGTCCAGAGCTAGTGCAAGATGTGCATTTGGAATTAACACGTATATCCATTACATTTTTTATTGCTATTATTTTTTAAATGACTGATCATTTCACTGCATAAGACCCTTACAGGGGGGAAAAAATGATTTGATCCCCTTCTGATTTTGTACGTTTGCCCACTAACAAAGAAATGATCAGTATATAATTTTAATTGTAGGTTTATTTGAACAGTGAGAGACAGAATAACAACAACAAAAATCCAGAAAAACGCTTTTCAAAAAATTTGAAATGGCAATCACAGAGGTCAGACATTTCTTGTAGTTAGCCACCAGGTTTGCACACATCTCTGGAGGGATTTTGTCCCACTCCTCTTTGCAGATCCTCTCCAAGTCATTAAGGTTTCGAGGCTGACGTTTGGCAACTCGAACCTTCAGCTCCCTTCACAGATTTTCTATGGGATTAAAGGTGCCATAGAAAGGAAAACGTCTCGGTTACGTATGTAACCCTCGTTCCCTGAAGGAGGGAACGGTGACGTACGCCGGAACTGACTGACGAATTGGGGATCACTTTGGGAGACCAATCTGCTTCGAGTGTAAGAAAACGAACCAATGCACATTGGCATGCGATAATTGCAATAGCTGCTCTGCGTTACAGCGTGAGTATTTAATGAGCAGCAGGTGCGTCGCATATTTTCTTTTCCACTGAGGAGCTGAGCTAGTGACTCGGCCATACAGCAGAGGTACAACGACAGTGGTGACGGGATGTATGTCTCCATTCCCTCCTTCAGGGAATGAGGGTTACATACATAACTGAGACTTTCCCTTTCAGTCGGTCTCGTTCGGCATACGTCGGAACTGACCGACGAATTGGGGATATCTACCAACACCCCACTGTCGCTGGCCCTTCCAGCGCTCTGTTTGAGATTCCTGGACCACCCTCAACTTGTTGGAGCAGGAGTCAGGGCTCTACGCAGAGAAGGTCAGTCACTGCTGTTCCGCAAGACCCACTCAGTGTGACTATTGGATAACGCTGGGAAAGCTAGAAGGGAAGGGGACGCTACGGAAGCCACATCCTGCCCGTAGGAAGGTAACTGTGGCGATTACACATATGGACTAACCAAGAGGGTAGTACCACATATGGAAGTCTCTGGGGTGGTTCCAGCCTAGTTCTAGGGGGGAAAGAACACCAGCAGACACGACAGAGCGGCCTCTGTCGAGGGAAAGACACGGGCTAGCCGGACCAGACACGCAGAGGCTCCTTCCCAAACGAGCAGCTCGTCTTCCACCACTTCCAAAGAAGAAAGAAACACACATGCAGGAACAGCACATGTGTTCGGCTCCGAAGCGAAAAGAGCACCACTGACAAGCATCTGATCTTGTAAAATGTGTGGTAATTACTGCCACTCCATAGTATAAACAGAGTGCTATCGTGAATCTTGAAAGCGTAAGTGAAAGTAAAAAGCGATCATGCATTTGAAAGCAGTTTCAGTGCCCCGCATTTTATATACAGTATAATTACCCGACGATATAATTATGAGAGAAAGTATTGAAATATATATTTTCCTCCCTGTGTTTCCTTCCTGCTGTGTGAGCTACTGAAATGAGCTTCACTGTGAAACAGCCAATCAGAGCAGAGCTCAACATTATTATTCATGACCCTCCCAAATAAGTCAATAACAGACCATTTCATTCTAGGGAGAAATCCTAGGGTTGTAAATGCACATGTAAAACCGTTTCTGGAGAATTTTTGCCCTTACCTAAGCTACATACCTTCTATGTAGATATCAGAGAACAATTTAAAATATTGTATTGTAATGCATTCTATGGCACCTTTAAGGTCTGGAGACTGGCTAGGCCACTCCAGGACCTTAATGTGCTTCTTCTTGAGCCACTCCTTTGTTGCCTTGGCCGTGTGTTTTGGGTCATTGTCATGCTGGAATACCCATCTATGACCCATTTTCAATGCCCTGGCTAGCTTCAATGCCCTGGCCCTAACGGTACATGGCCCCGTCCATCGTCCCTTTTATGCGTGCAGTTGTTCTGTCCCCTTAGAAGAAGAAAAAAACCCCAAAGCATAATGTTTCCACCTCCATGTTTGACGGTGGGGATGGTGTTCTTGGGGTCATAGGCAGCATTCCTCCTCCTCCAGACATGGCGAGTTGAGTTGATGCCAAAGAACTCGATTTTGGTCTCATCTGACCTCAACACTTTCACGCAGTTCTCTCTGAATCATTGGCAAACTTCAGATGGGCCTGTGCATGTGCTTTCTTGAGCAGGGGGACCTTGCCGGCGCTGCAGGATTTCAGTTCTTCATGGCGGAGTGTGTTACCAATTGTTTTCTTGGTGACTATGGTCCCCGCTGCCTTGAAATCATTGACAAGATCCTCCCGTGTAGTTCTGGGCTGATTCCTCACTGTTCTCATGATCATTGAAACTCAAAGAGTTGAGATCTTGCATGGAGCTCCAGTCCGAGGGAGATTGACAGTTATTTTGTGTTTCTTCCATTTGAAAATAATCGCACCAACTGTTGTCACCTTCTCACCAAGCTGCTTGGCAATGGTCTTGTAGCCCATTCCAGCCTTGTGTAGGTCTACAATCTTGTCCCTGACATCCTTGGACAGCTCTTTGGTCTTGGCCATGGTGGAGAGTTTGGAATCTGATTGATTGCTTCTGTGGACAGGTGTCTTTTATACAGGTAACAAACTGATATTAGGAGCACTCCCTTTAAGAGAGTGCTCCTAATCTAATTTTTTTACCTGTATAAAAGACACCTGGGAGCCAGAAATCTTGCTGATTGATAGGGGATCAAATACGTATTTCACTCATTAAAATGCAAATCAATTTATAACTTTTTTGAAATGCGTTTTCCTGGATTTTGTTGTTGTTATTCTCTCTCACTGTTCAAATAAACCTACCATTAAAATTATAGACTGAAAATTTCTTTGTCAGTGTGCAAACGTACAAAATCAGCAGGAGATCAAATAAATTTTTTCCCCACTGTATTCCTCGGCTGGGATCGTGTAGAGCCCTTTGAAGCTGCATTGAAACTGCAGTTTGGACCTTCAACCCATTGGCCACCACTGAAGCCCACTATATGGAGAAAATCCTATAATGTTTTTCTCAAAAACCAAAATTTTTTCGAGTGCCTTGGATTGATACGTTTTTTGATGACATAAAAGAATCCCGCATCCAAAGAGCACAGATTAATGGTGTTCACACCCCTGCAGCATTTTTTGCATATTTTTGGATGTATGTTTGTAATTATTAATTTGTAATGACGTTGCAATTTTGTACATTTAAACATTATTAATTATATTAAATTTAATTAACAAAGATAAAAAGTTGAAAAAGAAGTGCACTTAATTGTATCGAATGTGCACTTCAAATCTTAAAAATACAGTACATTAAAAACTGTACTCGCAGATAAAGCCATTTAAAGAAAGTACACTTTAACACACTAAAGCACACTTTTAAAATGAGCACTTTTTAATAATGTTAGTCACATGAATTTTCAACTCAGCCTGATTTAAAAGTAAAACATATTTTATATTTCTGTCATGAACTGTTAATTTCTGCGTTAGCCAACTGCTATTGAGATAAATGCTAATGGATAGCATTCACCCTATATTTTAAATCTATTTGGTTCCTATCTGGCCTATTAACTGGATTAACCATTGCTAAAAAAAACACACAAAACAACCTGGACTTGGACAACACATTTTGTCTATTTTTGGCACACTGGCAAATAAATGGCAGTGTAGCATGTATGGAAACATGTACAGGAAAAAAAGACAATATTCTGTACCATCACTCTTTCATTTATTTTTGATTTTTTTTGGGTTTAGCTGGTGGAAATTCTTTGCCTTCATTTCCACTTATCTACAAATAATTTTATCAGTATGGCCGGCCACTGGGAGGTTGAGGAATTGTGGGGTCTTTTGTATGTGGCAGATTAGTATTGGCAAAATGTCTGCCATGTCATTTAACATCACATAGCCACAGCGCTTGTGTTGGAGTAATGTTTGTGTGCCTGTCTGAGGCTGTGCTTTTATCTACTGCAGTGGCTACTCTTACTGAACAGAGTACAGTGACATTAGAAGACTGTAAATCAACATTTATAGTACATGCAAAAATAGTGTGAGGATTTAGGTTTAGGGGTACGCCTACAGTTAGAGAGCTCAAAAAAAATAATTTGACTCAATGAAAGTCTATGGAAATTATTACCATCGTGAGAAATACAAATGTGTGTGTGTGTGTGCGTGTGTCATAATGTCAAGATGGATGAGGTGAATTTTCACAGTCTGGTGTTTAGTATAAATCGCTTTTCAGTCTATGACATGCAGTTTGAGGCAATATTATAATCTGTTTTAGACATTATTATTATATATAATGTTTGTTTATTAGTGCATCTCAACTAGGAGGGCAGGACCCTATAGGGGCCCTCAGTAAACTTTCAAGGGGGCCACAGGATGAATTACAGTTAGTTGTAAATAGTGTGGTGGGCTGAAGAATCACACGACTGGGTCAGGTGCAACAAAGACCCCGGAGGGTGTAATTTATTGAAGAAAGTGCAAGTAGAAAAGGTGGAAGTGCCAACGTGTCTCGTGCTCCAGTGCTGTGCTCTGTGGTCCGCCTCTTTCCTCCGTCTTATGTGCTCCGGGCTGCGGGCTTCGTGCTTCAAACGACGGGCTGGTCGGTCACGCGCTGCTGTCTGGAGAGGGAAACAAGACACCGTTAGTTCGCTTCCTTGTGGAGACATTTCTCACCCTCTTGTTCAGCGAAGCGGCTTTTGTAGCCCTCGGCTGATTGGCTTCAGCTGTGACCGGCCAGCCCGCGGTGATTGTGTGCAGGTGTTTCTCATCCGTTGCCAGGGCGACGCTGATAGGTGCTCGGGATACTTGTCACCCCCCCCCCCCCAAGTGTCGTCCTGGTCCCGCGGGTCAGGGGGGAGATGGGGAGTGAGGGAGGGGTAAACTCTGACAGACCTGCGAAAGCTGCCCACATCCGCGAGAGTCCGTCAGCGTTGGCGTTGGCTGCCCCGGCCCGATGACGTACGTCGAAGTGGAAGTCCTGGAGCGCCAGGAACCAGCGAGTCACCCGGGCGTTGGTGTCTTTCGCCCGGGCCATCCACTGCAGGGGGGCATGGTCCGTGATCAGGGTGAACTTGCGGCCTAGGAGATAATACTTCAGCTCCAGGACTGCCCACTTGACGGCCAATGCTTCCTTCTCGACCGCGGCATACCGTTGTTCCGTCGGGGACAGCTTTCGGCTGATGTATATCACCGGGTGTTCCTCACCGTTCTGTACCTGGGAGAGAACGGCTCCCAACCCGGTGTCGGAAGCATCCGTCTGTAACAAGAAGGGACAGTTAAAGTTAGGCGCGCGCAACACCGGCTCCGAGGTGAGCGCTTCTTTCACCCGCCGGAAGGCTTCTTCCTCAGGGGGTCCCCAGCGTACCCGCTCCGGCTGTCCCTTCTTGGTCAGGTCTGTCAGAGGCGTCGCTAAGGAGGAGAAGTTGGGTATGAAACATCTATAGTACCCTGCCAACCCCAAAAAGGCATGTACCTGGGTCTTGGCGGTGGGCCGAGGGGCCGAGAGGATTGCTGCCACCTTCTGTTGCGGTCGAATGAGGCCCCGACCCACCTGGAAGCCCAGGTACTTGGCTTCTGGGAGAGCTAGGTGACACTTCTTAGGGTTGGCGGTGAGCCCTGCCCGGCGCAGCTCCAACAGCACCCTCCGTAGCCGCTCCAGGTGGTCTTGCCAGGTCTCCGAGTGGACCACTACGTCGTCTATATTGGCCGCCGCATACTCCTGGTGGGGCCGGAGTAGAATGTCCATCATTCTCTGGAAGGTCGCGGGTGCCCCGTGAAGCCCGAAGGGGAGAACCTGGTACTGCCAGTGGCCACTTGGGGTGGAGAATGCGGTCTTCGGCTTAGCCTGTTCCGTGAGGGGGACTTGCCAATAGCCTTTGGTCAGGTCTAAGGTGGAGATGAACCGGGCTCTCCCCAGGCGGTCCAGCAGTTCATCCACGCGGGGCATGGGGTACCCGTCAAACTCGGAGACCCGGTTGAGGTGGCGGAAGTCGTTACAAAACCGGAGGGTGCCGTCCGGTTTCGGGAACATAACGATGCGGCTGGACCAAGGGCTGAGGGAGGGCTCAATCACTCCCAACTTCAGCATCTCCTGTACCTCCTCCTCGATGGCGTGTCGCCGAGCCTCGGGGATCCAATAGGGACGCTGCCTGACGATGACTCCAGGTGGGGTGCGGACATCATGTTGTAACACGTTGGTCCGCCCAGGGCGAGGTGAGAACACATCTGAGAATTGACCGACCAGATGTTCAAGCTCCGTCTTCTGGGCGGCCGACAGTTGGGTGCTGATGTCTACAATCACGGGGTCAGCGGTGGCTAGAGTGGATAGCTGGGCCCTAGTCCCTTCCCAGCGTTTCAGGAGGTTGATGTGATAGAGTTGTTCTTCTTTCCTCTTCCCGGGCTGTCGGACGCGGTAAGTCACTGGCCCCACTCGCTCCGTAACGGTTTACGGCCCTTGCCACTGTGCCAGGAATTTGCAGGCGGATGTAGGGACTAGGACCAGGACGCGATCTCCGGGCTGGAACTCCCGTGGTTGGGCCGCCCGCTTGTAATGACGCTGTTGGGCCTCTTGGGCTTTGGCTAGATGTTCCCTGACGAGCGGCATGACCCGTTCAATCCTCTGCCTCATGTCCCGGACGTGTTCGATCGTGGACCGATGGGCGGATGGCTGCTGCTCCCAGGCCTCTTTGGCAACATCGAGGAGGCCGCGGGGCTGCCGTCCGAAGAGGAGCTCGAATGGGGTGAAACCGGTGGAGGCCTGGGGGACTTCCCGGATGCCAAACAGGACGTAGGGCAGCATTCGGTCCCAGTCGCGACGGTCGTCAGCAGCCACCCGACGGAGCATTTGCTTCAACGTCTGGTTAAATCGTTCTACCAGCCCATCGGTCTGTGGGTGGTAGACTGTGGTGCGCAGCTGCTTAACTTGGAGAAGGCGGCACAGGTCGGCCATCATCCGGGACATGAAGGGGGTGCCCTGGTCGGTCAATATCTCCTTGGGTATGCCGACCCGGCTACACAGCAGGAAGAGCTCCTGGGCGATCGCCTTAGAGGTGGCCTTGCGGAGTGGGATAGCTTCAGGGTAGCGGGTCACATAATCCATGTGAAAACTATTGTGGAATAGTTGTGCGGCTGAGACCGGGGACAGCCCCACCCGACCCAAAATCTCCCTCTTCAGCTCCTCGTATGAGTCGATCAGATGGGAAGGGAGTGAGAAATATGCTCGCTGTGGCTCTCCTGTCAGTAAAGGAGCCAGGATCCGTGCCCAATCTTCTTGGGGCCAGTCTTCTCGGAGCGCGATGGCCTCGAACATCTTCAAATAGTTCTCCGCGTTGTCGTGGGCCGTCATCTTCGGCAGGAGCTGGGCGGCCTGCGCACGGGGATCTGGCAGCGGAACCCACTGGGCAGTGGCGGTACGGAGAGCGGCGACCTCATGCTCCGTTTCACCCTGTCGAGCGGCCATGTGTTCTACAATTTGTTGCTGGCGGATGCTGATTTCGGTGAGGTGTTTCAGTAGTTCTTCCATGGCTGGGGAGGAATCGCCGCCTGGAAACATATGGAAGAGCAAAAAAACAAGGGGGGAAAAATAATAATAAAAAAAGGTCTTCAGGGCACGGGGAGAACAAAATTATATTTACGTGCTCTAGGGTAGTCGGTGATTCTTCAGTAACATGCCCGCATTCTCCACCAGTGTGGCGGGCTGAAGAATCACACGACAGGGTCAGGTGCAACAAAGGGTGTAATTTATTGAAGAAAGTGCAAGTAGAGAAGGCGGACTGTGCTGTGTGGTCCGCCTCTTTCCTCCGTCTTATGTGCTCCGGGCTGCGTGCTTCGTGCTTCAAACGATGGGCTGGTCGGTCACGCGCTGCTGTCTGGAGAGGGAAACAAGACACCGTTAGTTCGCTTCCTTGTGGAGACATTTCTCACCCTCTTGTGCGGCGAAGCGGCTTTTGTAGCCCTCGGCTGATTGGCTTCAGCTGTGACCGGCCAGCCCGCGGTGATTGTGTGCAGGTGTTTCTCATCTGTTGCCAAGGCGACGCTGATAGGTGCTCGGGACACTTGTCACAATATATATATATATATATATATATATATATATATATGTTCAATTAAAGTAATTTTCCCCGTAAATAATATAGTAATCAATTAATTTTTGATTTGTAGAAATGTGGCATTACATCACTTGCTCACCAGTGGATTCTCTGCAATGAATGGGTGCCATCAGAATGAGAGTCTAAACAGCAGATAAAAACATCACAATAATCCACAAGTAATCCACACCACACCACTCCAGTCCATCAATTAATGTCTTGTGAAGCGAAAAGCTGCGTGTTTGTAAGAAACAAATCCACCATTAATGTGTTTTAACATTAAACCATTGCTTCTGGACAAAATACGGGTGCTCTATCCATAATAATGCTTTCTGACTTCACAACATGTTGATTGATGGACTGGAGTCATGTTGATTACTTGTGAATTATTTCATCAGCTGTTTGGACTCTCATTCTGACGGCAGCCATTCACTGCAGAGGATCCATTGGTGAGCAAATAATGTAATGCTACATTTCTACGAATCTGTACCTATGAAGAAGCAAACTCATCTATATCGTGGCCTAAGGGTGCATACATTTTCAGCAAATGTAAATTTTTGGGTGAACTATATGTGTAACACATACAAAATACTTTAAAATTAGACAATACACCATTTTTGTTTAGGTTTTTTTTTTTTTTGGGGGGGGGGGGCGGTTGGTCCTGAAAATAGGCTTAATTATTAATTATGTTTACTCAAAGTATATATATATTTTTTTTCAGATTTCGGGTTTAAATATGACCTACTGTAGATGTATACCTGACAGGTTCTATGAGGTTCACTCTTACATTTATGTATATAAATCTATCTATCTCTCCCTCCCCGTCTGTGTCTAGCTTGTCATCTACAGCGTAACAAACTGATGTTTTGAGTAAAATGGCTGAAAGCGTGACTGTTTGCCAGTTAGAGTTTAATGGCTCTGCGGCTAGATTGGAATAAACCAAGCGTGTTTACATCCTGTTCGCCTGTGCTCATGAACACCCAATGATGGTGAATACCACAGCAGAATTTACCCAGCACAATAGCTGCGCCATCAGCGACATTGCCTTCACTTTGTTATGTATAAGCAGCTCTCTACAGCACTGCAACATCAAGGCGAGCGTGTGGCTGCAGGCACGCATTATATTTTGCATTGAAGGAGTCAGTTATTTTCCTTTGATGTGTTCTTCAGAGAGGACGGCCTGTCTGAATATCTATCAAAGCACCCAGTGACTTAGAGCAGCGCAGAATGACAGATTACCGTGGAAAAAAGAAAACTGTGTTTAACAGGAGTTGGTTTATATGCCTGATGCTTTGTTCTTGGTGATAGTTTCTGATGAAAGATGGAGAAGATGTGTTTTTAAGTAGTATGTCTGTCCTTTGACCTACACTGCTCTTTACATCTCTTTATGTCTGTTTGGGACTTCAATCAAGCCAAAACTAGATTAAGAGTCATTGAGGAAAAAAAATAAGGAGATCTTGAAGCAGAAGTAGAGGGAATATAAATAAAAAGATGAGAGCTCCACGTTCGTATTTGCCTAACAACAGCCCATCACACAGTAAGATGAATTGTGAATATAATCATATTGCTGTTTCTCTTCCTGTCCTCGTCACAGAGCTTTTACTGGCACATGAGCATTGAGCACATCTATTCTGATATCATTTAGGTCAATTCTTACAACATTGTTTTGTAACTGTATTTTAGACTCAAAAAACATGGCATTACAGTAGTGTTGGGGAAAGTAATGCATTATATTATTGCAGTACTCCACAAAAAAGTACCTTTTTGCATTACTTAGTTTTTTTCTAAATGGAAAGTAATGCATTTTGTTACTTTTGCATTACTTTTTGTCACCTGGGCTGGACTAGCTTGTTTATTTTTAATAACAAAAAAGTTATATTTTTTGGCAGCTGTAAAGGCCCTTACACACCAAAAGTGAAAACAAATTAGCTTACATTGAAAAAGTAACTCTGATATTTTCTTGTAAGTTTTCTTGTAAGCTATGTATTACTTTACTAATTGGAAAAAAGTATTCTGATTACATAACTCACATTACTTGTAATGCCTTACCCCAATACTGGTAGTATACTTTAGAGTTTAGAAGCTTAGTCATTGTTGCCAAAATCAAGTCATCGAGTCCAAAATCAACAAAAGAGCAACAACATGCAAGTGCTATTACAAGTATTGGTTAGCCTAACGCAGTACACATAAAAAGTTTTTTTTTTTTTTTTTTTTTTAAGAAAACGAGTAGATAGAATATAGAAAAAAGAAACGTATTGTTTTTTTTGTTTGTTTGTTGTTTTCATAAGAAACAAGTAGATAGAATATAAAAAATAAAGCTAATGTTAGTTTTACAAGCAAAGCTAGCAGTTAGAGATTAAATATGCAATTGATAGAAGGTCAAATGTGTTTTTTGTTGTTTTTTTTTTTAAATAAAAAGAAGACAGATGGATAAAATAAAATTAGAATAGAGCGTGCTAGAGTTAGAGGGTCAAATAAAGATGGAAGAGATTCGTTTTTAGCTGTTTCTTGAAGATGGGTAAGGATTCAGCTGCTCGGATTGATTTGGGCAGGTCATTCCACCAGATGGGAACAGTTACTCAGGGACGTGCACAGAGGGGTTGCTCAGGTTGCCCTGGCAACTGCCCATATGCCCTTTTCGACTCACGTTGCCCTTCCGAGGAAAAAAACAACAACATCGTACAACGGATGCAGATTTTCACGTAGGCCTAGATTAATAATAATAATTAAAAAAAAAATCGAAAAGCCTCATTCACTTCTATTCGGGCACCGAAAGTGAAAGTCAGTAGGGGAAGGGCAAACTCTGTTTACGTGGCTGCTGCAGCGCTGCACGTGACGGGCACCTGAGCTGAGCCTGCATGAGCGGGCGCGAGATTGTCGCGGTTGTCGGGTGAGGCCGCGTCTCATATGGAGCTATTTTTGTGCCGATATTTATCAAACAAATCCAGTGTTTTGCAAATAAACACAATCTGCTTTGCAAAGAAAAACTCAACTTTCAAACAAACGTAAAGTGATTTTCAAATACAAAACTCTATTTGAGAGAAAATGCAGAGGTGTGGACAAATATATGTATTGTGTGTTACAACTGTGAGACTCATTTGCCTTTTTATGAGGAAACTTGGCTTGATTTTCTCACAAATGCGACAGGCTGATTTTCTCACACGTGTGCGGGCAGATTTTCTCAGCAAATTTCTTTTCCAAAACAGCAGATGGCGCTGTCGGTCAATTTATGCTAGTCTCCCGAGACCTGAAACACCTCTTTACCTTTTCAGACCAATATGAGTGGGGAACAGGTGAGTTTCTGTCTTACTAGATCTATAATTAACCATTTAGATTTAGATTTTCACAAAGTGACCCTACTACAGTGTCAGTGAAATTCACAACAAGTGGTGTAAAGTTGTTAACATGATTGATTAGTTCAAAAATCAGAGGTGACGAGGCACATAGGGCAGGTAGGCCTAAGTGATGATCACCAAATATGAGATGAGAGGACCATGCTAGAAAGTATAGGGTTAAAGAGCTGCATGCTAAATAATTGTAATCTAAAAAAACAATGGCTATTTTAGAGGTCATTTCAAAGATCTTGCCTGAGCAGAACATAATGACTTGATAGGATATTGATAGGGATATTGATGTAGGGATTTTCATGACTCAAGTCATGTTTTTCTGCGTTATTATTAGTAGTAGTTAAGGTGATTGAGTGCTGTATTTCAGTGTTTTACCTCTTTGTGTATATATATTTTAATAAAGACCCTGTTATTCTCAGTCCTTCATATAGCCCGTGAGTTTTTTTTTTTTTGGGGGGGGGGTGCCCTTTTTTCAGGTCAGAGCAACTGCCCCTCAAAATTCCTGTGCACGTCCCTGCACCAGTTAATGAAAAAGTCTGTGAAAGTGATTTTGTGCCTCTTTGGGATGGCACAATAATGCGTCGTTTACTTGCAGAACGCAAGCTTTTAGAGGGCACATAAGTCTGAAGTAATGAATTTAGGTAAAGGGGTGCAGAGCCAGTGCAAACATTAATGCCTTGAATTTAATGCGAGGAGCTATTGGTAGCCAGTGCAAATTGATGAACAGAGGCGAGACGTGCATTCTTTTCGGCTCATTAAAGGTTAATCTTGCAGCAGCATTTTGGATTAATTGTAGAGGTTTGATGGAATTGGCTGGAAGACCTGCCAAGAGAGCATTGCAATAGTCAAGTCTGGACAGAACAAGAGCCTGAACTTTCCATGTTCTGAGAGAAAGGGCCGGATCTTCTTAATATTGTATAATGCTAATCTGCAGGACCGGGCAGCTTTAGCAATGTGGTCTGAGAAAGTCATCTTATCATCAATCACAACTCCAGGGTTTCTAGCTGTTTTTGAAGGAGTTATGGTTGATGTGCCTAACTGGAAGGTGAAATTGTGATGAAGTGATGGGTTAGCTGAAACTACAAGCAGTTCTGTCTTAGCTAGGTTGAGTTGAAGGTGATGGTCCATCACCCAGCAAGAAATGTCTGTTAGACATGCTGAGATGCGAGCAGCTATCGTCAGATCATCAGGATGGAATGAGAGGTAGAGTTGAGTGTCATCAGCATAGCAGTGATATGAAAAGCCATGTTTCTGAATGACAGAACCTAGTGATGCCATGTAGACAGAAAAGAGAAGTGGTCCGAGAACTGAGCCCTGAGGCACCCTAGTAGCTAGATGTTGCGACTTGGATACCTCACCTCTCCAAGGTACTTTGAAGAACTCACGAAAAATTTTGTCATGGTAGTATGTCCTTTTAGCAGTGGAAACATTAGCAGATAAGTCAGAGAGGAGTGATCGATATAAATTAAGGTCAGTAGGATTTTGTGATTTGCGCTTTACCCTTTCTGCAGCCCTGAGTTTAGAACGATGTTCACAGAGAACATCAGATAGCCAAGGTGCAGAAGGGGTGGTACGGGCTGGCCTGGAAGATAAGGGGCAGAAAGTAGTATCAGTAGCACTGCTGGCATCAAGAGATGATAACTGTTTAGGGGAAGGAAGCGAAGATGAAACCCTAGCAGATAGCCGGGAGGGTGAGCGTGAATGCAAGTTACGTCGAAAAGTGACATGTGGAGGGGTATGTGATGTGTCAGGAAACATGTTGAGGTTAAGAGCGAGGAGGAAGTGATCCGAGGTGTGCAGTGGAATAACCATTACGTGATCGGTGGAGCGTTGTCTTGTGTAAATAAGGTCCAGTTGGTTGCCTGATTTGTGAGTAGCCGTAGTTAACAGTCTTTTGAGATCAAAAGAGGCAAGTAGAGTGTGGAAGTCAGCAGCCTGAGGTTTATCTAGGTGGATGTTGAAGCCTCCAAGTAAAACTAAGGGAGTACCATCCTCAGGAAAGGTTGAGAGCAATAAATCTAATTCTTCCACAAAGTTACCTAGTGGTCCTGGAGGACGATAAACAACTACAAAATGGATTTTTAGAGGGTAGGTAATCGAATGTGATTCAAAGGAGCTGTTGATACTCAGAGATGGTAAAGGAGTAAATTTCCAATTATTAGAGATGAGCAGACCAGTACCGCCACCTCTATGTTACAGAAATAATACTCTAACATAACATACTTCAGTAGGAACTGAATGTAATGCTTTCAGAAAGGACTGGAAACTGGACTTTAGAGTGTTTTAGACCCTCTTGCACTTCTATTTCAAAAGGGTTTGAATAAATAAATGTAAACAAACACACTTTTTAGAGTACAAATGTCTCCAATGAACTGTATGTTGTTCAGGAAGACATTTTCCAGCATGTTGCTCTTAAAAATGATGTTTTCTTTGATGGCCTAAAACTGTCCCAGAGGTTGAGGCCTCACAGCATCACAGCCACTGAGAGCTGCTTGTGTGTTAATAAATGAGCCTGTGAGAATGTGTGTGCTAATATATGGGCATGTGAAAGTGTGTGTGTGAGTTAATAGATGGCTCTGTCTGAGTGTAGCTGACAGAGGGATTATTCGTTCTCATAACTCGGCAGCTCTGCGGACAGATGTTGCCTGCCAGACACTCTGCAGGGCGGCTCGTTTGTCATCCTGCAGCGGACCGACGCGTCCCTGGCCCACTGTCTGCGCCTTAAAGACTTAAACACTTACAACTCCACCTCACTAAGATATACAGCAGCTCATCTGAGATACAACCTGCTCTACTGAAGAGCTCAAGACTCGCTTAAGTCTGCCTCTCTGAAGTAAAAACTCTCAACTCAAGTGCTGAGGGCTTGTGGGGTTTGACGTACTTCAGTCATTACTGTCACTCAAACACACATGCAAAAATGGAAATAGAAAAGTTAAAACAAAAAGGTTTGGTAGTTCTCATAAGTATATATTGTACAGTGCCCTTCAAAAGTTTGGAAATGTTTGGTTTTTGGAAAATATCATGAACCCTTATTATTTCTTGATGTGTTTATTTAAATAACTTATCATTATCATTGAAGACCAGCAATAGTGACTTTTAAAATTCAGAATAATTGCAAAATATACGTCACAGTCTGGCAGACTCCTTTTGGCAACTGTGATTCCTAATTAATTACTGGATTAAACTTGCTACAGGTTACTTTTGTGAGAAAAAAAGATAAAAATAAAAAATACAATGCATAAAACAGTCAATCAACCTAGCAACAAACAGGGTTAATATCATTAACTAAAACAAAAAATTATAACTAAAACCATAAAAAATCCCACTTGAAACAAATTAACGGCCAGTTCTACTAACAGCTTGCGCCAGTGCAAACCGTCTTGTGGCATTAAAATTGTACTGTCAGATTTTACCAAAGACGCAAAGAGAAGAATCAGCGCTGAAAAGGCGTGGACACCGTTATTTTTGCACCTGACCTTATTGAATATGCATTTGTAGGAGTTTCCCTTTCAGGCGCAAAATTTATGGTAGGAGAGTATTCAAATGAATCACGTAACGAGATTTACAAACATTTGCGCTCGTCAAATTACTGGCATTTGCGCCATTATTTAACCCCCAAAAAAGCATGTCTTAAACTATTTTGGGCTTGAAATGGATGCAATTTGTTGCTAGGAGAGGCACCACAGAGAACAGAGAGCGCGTGGTAGAAGGGAGAGGATTTTTCCACACATATTAATTTAAAAACACATTATCCGAACATATCATATGCCAAGCCATGTTATTTTTAATTTGCTTCAGGAAATAAAAGATGACTTGGAACCCTGATCTAGGAGTCAAGCAATATCAGGTCTATCAAAACTGTTGCAACCCTTCATTTTTTGGCCTCCGGTTCTTTTCAGCGCACCGTGGCTTATTTATTTCTATATAGTTTATTCGTGACTACGCTAATTTGCACTGCGCTTGGTATATTGCATTGGTCGATATACAAATGAGATGTTGTGTGTGTGTTCTTTAATTTGCGAGTTGTTAGTAAATAATGCGCAGAAATTTCCACACCCATCGGCGCTGTTTTGGAATTTGGCTCACACTAATTTGGCCTGTTTAGTAAAACTGGCCCTAAATGTTAACTGAATAATAAAAAAATTAAAAAAGATTTTATTCCAGCTAATTGCCAAGACATCTTTTCACTTTTTTTTTTCATGCTCAACTTGAAGTACAACAGTAACTAATTAAATAAGAAGTACTATAGAGACGTATTAAACATGAAGTATTAGATATAAAATAATGAAAATGACAACTAAATAATAATAAAAATAAACCTGAAATTAAAATTTAATGGAAAATATAAAAGTAAAACTAAATCAAATTATTAATAAAAGCTATAATAGTATGTAAATAATTTGAAAATATGTTGAAAATATAGTAATATATTATAATATATACTGAAGTAACGAAGTCGTCTGAGGCACCAGATGGTACTAGTTGTGTATGAAACAAAGAGCAATATGAAAAAAAAAACTATTTGGATTGCACTACAGAAGAGAGCTTCAAATTGCCCTCCTGACAGGGTTACTGTCATAAACTAAAATAATAAAAAAAAAATCATTAATTAAAAAAAATATATATTATCTGTAATAAAATAAAATATAATAATGTTCATTTTCATTTAGTTTGTTCAAGCACTGAAATAACTGAAAGTAAATTAACTAAAACTAAAACATAATAAAAAAAAATCAACAAAAAAAAAGATAAAAACAACAAATTTGAAAAACTTTAACTAAAATGTAAATATAGAAAAATACGATCTAATGCAAAATATTAACAAAAACTTTTTTATAAGTGATACTACAACAACTCTCCCAGACATCGTTGCTAAACCCAACATTGTCAAAATATGCAGTAGTTTAATATAATAATGCATAACAACAATATGCTGTATTTATAACCTGAAGTCTGCAATTAATGTAAGAAAGTATTGGGAGATTTTGATGGTGAAAGTATAAAGAGAAGGTAAGAGAACATATTGATTTTAGAGTAGGACTGCAGCATTTGATTTCTAAACGAGCTGTTCTGAATAGCTGTTCTTGGCTACAGGTCTGTACCTGAATGAGGCGTTTGTATTTTCTGCTTTTCTTTGTGTAGGGAGATGAATGCGAACAGACATTTGTTCTGAACAAACACAGTTGTTCCTATAGCTTTGTAATTTATTTACCCTCCCTGAAGGAGGCCAATCCGATACGTTTGCTTATGTCTCATTCACGTGTGTTGTGTCTTTGTGTTTTATATGCAGGAACCCATCTCCTACCCTCCGCCACCCGGAGCACTGGTGCAGAAGTTTCTGTCACTTCATTGCTCAGTGAGTACAGCAGCTTCATCTCTCTCTTCTGTACAGACCAAACTCAGCCTTTGATGTGTGCTGTCACTAGCATTGTGTTTTATTTTTTACTTCAAGCCACTTGCCAGTTTTTCATGTTTTTACTCCTGAATCTGTGTAGTACTGAGAAATACTGATCTCTAGAATTTACATTAGACAGGATATGTGTTCGAATTTCTCAGTGGTTCTGAGAAAGTAAGTGTTTGTGGGACAGCCGAAAATAGTGCAGTGTGTTTTGGGCTTAAGTGTGCTGTTGTATCTTTCTTTAAAATTAACATCTCGTGATATTTGTAATGCAATGATATTCAGATATTTTAAGTGTGACTTAAGTGTCCAGGTCTTTTTTGTGTTGTTGTACCGCATCCTAGGTTCAGCTGTAATGTCACTTGACAAGACCAATTCTGTCTGTTTCTGTATGAGCAAAACATGCAGTGAGAAGTTTCCACAAACGCCTCTCAGATGTACGGTTTAATTCCTGTCAGACAGGCTGTAAATAAAAGAGGTCCAGCTCTCTTGTGTGTGTGTGTGTTTGTGTGTCTGTACAAATAAAAGCAATGAAAAGCCCAGATTATTATTTCATTATTGAGAATGAAAACATCAGAGAGAGGGATGTTGTGTGCACGGCAGGAGGGCTGTGAATGCTAATTGACTCATTTATTTGTGGTAGTTATTCATTTGTCAGTGTGGCAGGTCTGCTGGCCGCTCGTGATGAATTGAAAGCACAGACGCAGTCATATTCATTAAGCGTGTTTGTGTGTGTTTCTGTGTGCTGGTGGGATTTAATCCTGAGTGCTCTTTAAGTGCTCCTGATAGCCTGTGTGTAGTCTGCCACACACATGGCTGGTTGGTGTTGTGGTTAAAATTCAAGGTTGGTTGTTTCAAGTCTCAAACTGGTTGAGCCATTAACTAACAGCATTGCGCCCTTGAGCAAGACACTTAACTTCAGGTTATTCCAGCAGACTCTGTGTACTGTAGTATGACTGTGGAAGCTTATACCATTTTTTTCTGACATCCTCTATTCATTTTCATGTGTAATTCAATTTTGAAGAGCTGTTAACTAGCTATTAGTTTCTAGAATAGAATGCTTTTGAAGTTCCAACTTGAGATAGCTTCTGTCATTTAACCTGAACTGTTTGTTAAAGGTACACTTTGATTTGTGATAGGAAAAATAATTACTTGTGTTTGACCAATATGACAGTTATCTTTTACGTCATTCTGTCATCCAAAGTATTCAATAACAAGGGGATAGTGAGTAGTGTTACCACGGTAAAGTCAAGTCAAATTATTTGACACAATTTGTATTCTATAAAGAGATCAACAGGAAATAGCAGAATCAATTATGGAAATTCAGTTCAGATTTGTCTGTAAAGCATCTCTAAAAGAAAATAGTGTAATTTTTTTTAAGCTAAAGCTAATTATTTAGTAAAGCAAATAGAATTCGGCTTTACTTCATTAAACTCCAAGCAAAAGGCTGCCAGATATCAAAAAAGCAACATAAAAATGAACACAAACATAGCCTCTAGTTAAGACTGTGTTTGATCATCTTGCAGTAATAAAACGTAATCAGTCTAGATTTAGATTAGACCAATCTAGCTTTTTGTAACTGTTTTTAAAAAGATATGACTAGATGACTAAAAGTTAGATGACTTTTTCAAATATAAATTTTTAAGACTAGTCTAAGTAGTTTATGCAACCTGCCACTGGTATAATATATGTATTAACCTAGTTATTGGGTGGGAGATATGTATGTACAGGGCCTAAAACTAACTTTTTGCCACACCTGCCAATGGACGGTGACCTGGTAAAACTTACCGGCCAAAAATATTTTTTATCGGCCATGAAACTGTTTTTGCAAAAAACGCTACTATAACGACTAAACATATTTACAATGTTTTTAATTTGTCCTTTATTTTACTTACAAAAAACCCCAAAAAACAGATTTGTTATCTTTTTTTGTTGTTGAAAAAACATTGAGATTCTTGTCCTTTGCATGTTTTCGGCAAACGGAGCAGTCCATCGTGTTACGCCTGTTTTGCACGTACTCTGTTTGCGGAACGTATATGTGGTGCGTATTTGTTTTCCTCACCCATGTTAACGGATTAGAGCAGGGCTATTCAGTTAGCTTCATTTGAGGGCCAGATTATCGAACTGAAAATTCGAAGGGGGCCAAGGGGGTGGGGGCCGTCCCGATCTCTTTTCTATAAAATTTGAAATTAAATTGAAATTTAAAATCTATAAAAAGTTAACGTTAGTACTGTCTGTCAATCGATTTCACAAAGTAATCACACATTTCTCTGTAATTAATCATGATTAATCGCATATTTATATTGTTATAATTTCACATTGAACATCCAAATTAATGTAGAAACAACGTAAAGATTGTATATTTTAAATATGTTTTTAATGGCATCTTTTTACTAAGTAGCCTATTAATGAAGCATTAATACCACTGCTAACTGGTGTCTCTATTAAATGCATTTTTCCTCAATTTTAATAGGCTCTGAAATATTAAGTGATTTTAAAACAATCTTCACAAACCATAAATTGTATAAGCATAAACTATACAAATTCATCTTTATTAATCAGCGACTAGAGCAGACCAGTGATTTCTCTTTTTCTTTTGTTCTGTGATTTACATCAATGACAGACTTCAGCAGGTTTCACTTTAAAATCAGCGCTGTCTCTTTAAAGGCCAATTCACACCGCACAGACAAACGCCAACAAACTAGTCTGTTGGAGTTTGTTGGATCAGTGTGCTACCCCTGTTGGCATTGGTTGGCGTTGGTTGGAGTTTGTTTTCACCCGACTGAATATGCTTATAGATATAGAGTTGGTCGGTGTCTGTTGGTGCAGTGTGAACATGACAGTTATTTTTCCTAAGATTCTAAATCCAAAGTCCAACTTGTTTGTTGGAGTTTGTTGGCGTTTGTCTATGCGATGTGAATTGGCCTTAAAACCTAAAGTAAAAAGTAAAGAGTGTAAAGACCATCGACTCTACCATGCGACTCCACCGGGCTAGGACACCTGCAAAGGATATTAGTATCGCTTTTTATTTTTATTATTATTATTTTTTTCCATTATATGTTTACTATTGAAATGTTGTTGTTGTATGCATTTGTCAATTTTATTTAATTTCTGTATTTTCTTAAATGGGTGTGTATAGAGTATTTAGAGAGTGTTAACTTTTAGTTTTAGTTATTTTTTCTTATTTGTAAGTCGCTTTGGATAAAAGCGTCTGCTAAATGACTAAAAGTAAAGTAAAGTAAAGTAAAACCTGATGCGCTGCATGAGCATGACGCCGATCTGACACCCTATTTTCTCCAAACTCTTTATGGTCATTTAAGACTTTATAACTCATTTAAGACTACGTTTACGAGGTAACTCGCCAAAACCGTGTATTTTGACATAATTGTGTGTGTGTCTTCGTCCTTTGAAGCGCTACTGGTGCGCTAAAGCGGCTGCGTCTATGTAACTTACAGGCAAATGAGGCGAGCAACCTTTCAAACATAGCCTACTTGCACTGCACCGTTTCTGCGGCGTAACCCCAGGTATGTGTCGCCACATTCTCGGGTTATGAAGAATAAAGAAGAAAAAAGTTAATCTTCTGAAATAAAGTAGTAATCTCAGGTATAAGTTATTAGAACCGTGTCTAAGGACAAGCTGGCCATCACACTGCGCTGACCTTAACAGTCTGTTTGTATCTATTATTTGATTCGCTCTTTTCGCTTATCATAATGATCTTGTCTTCGGAAAAGATTATTTTATTTATTTATTATTTTTACTACATTCTTATATTTCGTAAAAGTTGTACTCACCAATTGGCGACTGACACTGTCGGGTGAAAACAAACTCCAACCAACAGCAACCAATGCCAACAGGGGTAACACACTGATCCAACAAACTCCAACAGACTAGTTTGTTGGAGTTTGTTAGCGTTTGTCTGTGCGGTGTCAATTGGCCTTTACATGTACTAGCCAACGCCGATTTTTACTCGCATTTGGTGCTTGGCGAGTGTTAATTTTAGGCCCTGTATATGTATGTTTTTTTATATGTATTTATCTTGCATAATTAGCAGACATGCCAAAACTGTACCAGAAACACAAATATATGAGAACTACATAATATCCTGCAAACCTAAAAAAACAGGAAATGTGTTAAATTATTATTAATAAAATAGTTTAACATGAAATACTTACATATTATTGAATAAAAAAATTAAATGGTGTTGTATTATAAAAAATTTAGTAAATTAATTTCAATTGAATACTAGTTTTGTATTTAAAATTAATTATGCTTCATGTTTAGTTACAGCCATGGGTTGCATGTAATATGTAAGGAATTATTGACGACAGGCCGATGAATTATTAGAAAAATAATGCACAGCTGCGTTGTAGCCGTTACACCTCGGGTGTGCATTATTTTTCAAATAATTCAACGGTCCGGAGTCAATTATTCCGCTTATACTACGGTTGCCACACCTCAAGACATTGATCAGATTATATTTCAAGGCATTCGTCCGGTTTTTCTACTTAAATCACTATTGTGAGTAGGATTATTTCTTCTGCATCTCATCCACCACCTCCCTTGCCAAAACGTCATTTTAAACCGTAACGGAGGCTTGAGCCATTGATAGTAGACTAATGCAGTTAATACAGTTAATAACTAAGTTATGAGAGAGAGAGAGAGAGAGAGAGAGAGAGAGATTAACGTTACCTCTGTGAGTCTGTGTTCGGCAGCAGTGTCTCTAGTTATAGCCAGACTTTAAGTTAATTTTCTCCATGAACAGGGTCGTTGCTGTTACCTCGCTTGTGAGAAGTCATGTAGTTTTTAAGTTCTTAAACTATGTTACTGATAAAATCGTCAGAGTAGCACTAACTACATTAGCACATGGGTCAAAGACGTGACGCCTAAATGTTCTGTCCGATTACATTTTTTTTCAGTTAAAAAATGTTTTAAATGTATAAAATTATGCCATATATAAGAAGTACCTCTCCCACATATGTACCAAATTTAATTTTTCAAAAAACATTAGTTATTTGTAATTTTTCTGTTATTCAAAGTGTCAAAACATCATGTGGTGCGACCATCCAGCAAACTTTTGTTTTGGAAACATCTTTGAAATTACCCTAAATTTATTCAGAAAAATTTTCTGCACTATTTGGCATGTTTTCCAAAGTGGTTTGTAATACTGTATAAAATTACAATGCATAATATTCAAACAAAATTTGTCCAATAATCTCCATTTTATGAAATATCATGTGGTGCGACCATCAAGAAACTACCATTTTGGTAGTTTTATGTTGAAATCCATTCAAAGATAAGACTTTGCATCATATAACAATTTGCCAAGGACCCATAGAGCTGGTTTGTAACTCTCTTTCAAATTTGGAAAAAAATAACCTATTTAATGGCTGGTATGTAGTTACCACATTTGGATATCATGTGGTATGACCTCAAAAAAACAATGAATATTAAGTTATTTCTAAAAGCATTTATTTTTATCATAAATTTCATAGTGACCTTTCATAGGAAGCTAGCTTGTTTTGTTTAGGTGGCTAATTCTGTGCTTGTAAATTTGGACTGAATTTGAAAATATCATGTGGTGCGACCACTGCAAAGTGTTTTCCATTATAGATATGTGCCCCAGATTCACAGTTTTTGTGCTTTTATATTCAATTAATGGTTTATATACACAAAATACTTTATTTTAATGTAATTTGGAATAGATTTTTATGCAGTTTGGGTCATTACGAGCGGTTTGTGTAATCTTTGTACAATATGAGAAAAAATGCAAAAATAGAATTTAGAGCATCTAATTTCAGATTGGTAATTATGCATTTATTAATAACTATTTTAATCTATTTTACCAGATTCCACTGCCAAGCAAAGTAAAATAAACGCTCACCATAGGCAGCATGTTAATTCTGACCCTGCAGTCTAGCACAAACTCCAGATGTAATTTTCTGCTGTAAGAAAGATATCTATGATTTCATCTCAGAACCTGAGCCAGCAACTGAACCGCCCTTAGTTACTGTTGCTAAGTCAGACAAACCAATCCGACAAACCATGGCATTTTTATGCCACACATCATGTTCTCATGCAGTGAAAAATACATCGGAGCAAAGAAGACACTGACAACATGCTGACAGAGCAGGTACCTTTCGGTATTAAACAAAGTCTCAGAGTTCAAATTTAGTAATTTTTTAAAGAAATTCAAACAACAAATGTGTGGCTCTTTAATGTGTCGTTACAGATTGCTGTAGCACCTCAGTTCAAGCGGCATGTGACCGATCATCTCTTACTAGTTATAGCACAAAATAAACATGAATGAACATCAGAAGGTATCTTGTTTCAACTGTGAAAAGATATCAATAAACACTATTTTTCAAGTTCAAGTCCACTGATGTTAATCTACTCTCCTGTCTGGTTTATTTGTCGGACAAAATGGCAGATTTGGCATTATGATTGCTCTAATTGCCTGTTAATCAAGCTCCCGGTGAAGAAATAACTGGGTCTAAAAAAATGACTGCAGTTAATGCCATATGCTGAACTTTTCACTCATGTTTCTTTAAATAGATTTTTAATGATGTAAGGTCTTTTTGTCATTTGGAGCGACCACTCATCATGTGGTGCAACCAATAATAGCAATAACTGTATTAAATTAAAAATAAATTATCTAATTTCTGTGGCTAAAATATGAATCACTGCTCTATAGTATGCTTAAGTGAATGGTATTTTAAAAATATTTTTCTCAGTTTTATGCATGTATGAAAAAATAAGTCTGCTAACTACAATTAAGAAGGCAACTCTGAAATTATAGAACAAAAATACGAGATCATTATGTACAAAAACTCAAAAGAAATGCAAATACTTGTTTCTAAACACTTCAGTTACTGAGAACATTTAAAAAAGATTTTAAGCATGTTAAGGAAATTAATAAATTTTAATATAAATCATGGTCGCACCACATTAAATTTTTTAAGGCTACGGATGATTAATCTAGATGAAAAAACACTAATATCACTTAATTTTAACATTTTTATATGAATTTATGTGTACACAACCTTCTTATTGTTTGAACAACTACAAAATATATTATTTTTGTATTTTAAAATTTTAAAATTTGCCTGTCGAAAATCCTTATACCCACTTATGTTAAAGGAACACTCCACTTTTTTTTTGCAAATAGGCTCATTTTACAACTCCCCTAGAGTTAAACAGTTGAGTTTTACCTTTTTTGAATCCATTCAGCCGATCTCCGGGTCTGGCGGTAGCACTTTTAGCTTAGTTTAGCATAGATTATTGAATCGGATTAGACCATTAGCCTCTCGCTCAAAAATGACCAAAGAGTTTCGATAATTTTGGGTGCAGCAGGCACATTGATATTACGCAGCGTCTGAAAGTAGTCCCGAGCTATATCATAACTAGTTCACCTAGCTGGGGACTACTAAAAGTATCGAAAATATTTGGTCATTTTGATGAACAAATGGTCTAATCCGATTCAATGATCTATGCTAAACTAAGCTAAAAGTGCTACCGCCAGACCCGGACATTGGCTGAATGGATTCAAAAACGGTAAAACTCAACTGTTTAACTCTAGTGGTGTTGTAAAATTTGCCTATTTCCAAAAAAAAGTGGAGTGTTCCTTTAAGGTGTGCACAAACTGTATGTGCATCTGTGAAGGAGAGACTGAGAGCAGGAGAGAGAGAGTAGGCTATGTGTTTTCCGTACATAAATGTAATTTTGTGGCAAAAACATGGACAAGATATGTCGTTTTTATCCTTTTGTTTACTGTATTTATTTGTTTGGCCAGTGTCGTTGTGGGTTTTGGTTATTTTGCTGTTGTAAGACCTTTGAAATAACAGAAATCATTTGGCGAAGTGATATGATCATGTAATGTGCTCAAGACCTGCCTGGAACTACGTTTCCCTGAAAATAATTGCACACCTTAGAACATTCGTCAGCCAATCAGATTCAAGCATTCAACGGCCCCGTAGTATAATGATTTGTGATTATCTGACAGCTTGTAGTGGGGGATCTAGAGTTTCATGACTGAACTAAATTTACTATATTAGAAATGACAGTTTGAGTATATTCCTATATTGCAAATATATAATAATAAAAAAAAATTATGGTGCTAAATAGCACTAATAGTGTTTTTTTTTTTGGCTCGTAATCATAGGGGAACCACTTTAAGTGCTACATAGCACCTATATCTTTAAAGATGGCTATATAGCACCTTAACCACCCCAAAGAACTGCTGAAGAACCATTACAGGTTCTTTATAGGTGGTATATAGCAATTAAATTGGTTCCCCTATGATTACGAGCCAAAAAAAACACTTAGCAGTGCTATATAGCACCTCAACTACGACAAAGAACTGCTGAAGAACCCATTTTCTTTTTTTGTGTGTGTTTGTGTGCTTCAGTTACGAGGAGTATTTACTGAGCTGAAGATGCTTAGCTGTCCACAACCTATATGCTCCAGTGTCACTATTCAGAAAATCGGCATTTGTCTGCATACAGTCAGGTCCATAAATATTGGGACATCGACACAATTCTAATATTTTTGGCTCTATACACCACCACAATGGATTTAAAATTAAATGAACACGATGTGCTTTAACTGCAGACTGTCAGCTTTAATTTGAGGGTATTTACATCCAAATCAGGTGAACGGTGTAGGAATTACAACAGTTTGCATATGTGTCACCCACTTGTTAAGGGACCAAAAGTAATGGGACAATTGGCTTCTCAGCTGTTCCATGGCCAGGTGTGTGTTATTCCTTCATTATCCCAATTACAATGAGCAGATAAAAGGTCCAGAGTTAATTTCAAGTGTGCTATTTGCATTTGGAATCTGTTGCTGTCAACTGTCAAGATGAGATCCAAAGAGCTGTCACTATCAGTGAAGAAAGCCATCATTAGGCTGAAAAAACAAAACAAACCCATCAGAGAGATAGTAAAAACATTAGGCGTGGCCAAAACAACTGTTTGGAACATTCTTAAAAAGAAGGAACGCACCAGTGAGCTCAGCAACACCAAAAGACCCGGAAGACCATGGAAAACAACTGTGGTGGATGACCGAAGAATTCTGTCCCTGGTGAAGAAAACACCCTTCACAACAGTTGGCCAGATCAAGAACACTCTCCAGGAGGTAGGTGTATGTGTGTCAAAGTCAACAATCAAGAGAAGACTTCACCAGAGTGACTACAGAGGGTTCACCACAAGATGTAAACCATTGGTGAGCCTCAAAAACAGGAAGGCCAGATTAGAGTTTGACAAACGACATCTAAAAAAGCCTTCACAGTTCTGGAACAACATCCTATGGACAGATGAGACCAAGATCAACTTGTACCAGAGTGATGGGAAGAGAGGAGTATGGAGAAGGAAAGGAACTGCTCATGATCCTAAGCATACCACCTCATCAGTGAAGCATGGTGGTGGTAGTGTCATGGCGTGGGCATGTATGGCTGCCAGTGGAACTGGTTCTCTTGTATTTATTGATGATGTGACTGCTGACAAAAGCAGCAGGATGAATTCTGAAGTGTTTCGGGCAATATTATCTGCTAATATTCAGCCAAATGCTTCAGAACTCATTGGACGGCGCTTCACAGTGCAGATGGACAATGACCCAAAGAATACTGCAAAAGCAACCAAAGAGTTTTTGAAGGGAAAGAAGTGGACTGTTATGCAATGGCCAAGTCAATCAGCTGACCTGAATCCGATCGAGCATGCATTTCACTTTCTGAAGACAAAACTGAAGGGAAAATGCCCCAAGAACAAGCAGGAACTGAAGACGGTTGCAGTAGAGGCCTGGCAGAGCATCACCAGGGATGAAACCCAGCGTCTGGTGATGTCTATGCGTTCCAGACTTCAGGCTGTAATTGACTGCAAAGGATTTGCAACCAAGTATTAAAAAGTGAAAGTTTGATTTATGATTATTATTCTGTCCCATTACTTTTGGTCCCTTAACAAGTGGGAGGCACATATGCAAACTGTTGTAATTCCTACACCGTTCACCTGATTTGGATGTAAATTAAATTAAAGCTGACAGTCTGCAGTTAAAGCACATCTTGTTCGTTTCATTTGAAATCCATTGTGGTGGTGTTTAGAGCCAAAAATGTTAGAATTGTGTCGATGTCCCAATATTTATGGACCTGACTGTAAATCTTGTTTAATTATAATGTGATCATTAATTAAATAAAGCTGGGAAAAAACACATTTACTCGCTGGAAAAAAGTTGCAATGCATCACTCAGCGTTTGTGTTTGGCACAATAAATCTGCTTCAGCCTAGGTTTTTATAAACATCACACTAAAAATTGAGTTTTGAGAGCCATTAGATCAGAAATAATTCTGCTGAGTAAATCCTGTCAATGTGTGTTTGTGGTGTACAGGGACACAATGTTATCGCGAGGTGCCGGATGTTTGTTCTCTGCCTGTGTGTGTACAATAACAGCATGCTGTCGTTGCTGTGTTATGAATGTGTGTGTAATTGTGCAGCTGAATGGCCTGTGCTCTGCTATCAGAGCCGCCTGCTGCTCAGAGCCTCAGCCATGCCGAGCGCTAATGACAGACCCCTCGGCCTAATCTACTGCGTTTAATGGGGTCTAGACTCTAGAGGGGCTGGTCTCAGCACAGCCCCAGTTTCAGTAAAGCAGGCCAGAGATTTAGACGGACACTGTTTTTAGTGCTTTACTTTCCGGAAAAACTGGGAAACAAGAAAAGAAATCCAAACTGGACAGATGAGGAGGAATGGAGAAAGTCAAGACATTTTGCCAAATTCAGTCCAGCTAGTGACTGCCCTTGTGATAAAGAAGTACAGTTTAGCACACTAAAAAGGAGTACTTGCTTTGGAAATAATATACTTTGTTTTGAGTCACTTGATTGCATGTTAATCACATGAAATGCATTAGTGTTTATATTTATATAAAGTGCTTTTTTGACCCGCTTAAGTAGGACTAAAGTACATCTTTAGTAATTTCATAATTAAAGGTAGTGAAATATCATACAATGTACTGCTCCGGGTGTATGTTCACTACTGTGTGTACACTTGGATGGGTTAAATGCAGAGCACAAATTCCGAGTATGGGTCACCATACTTGGCCACACACCACTTCCCCTTCCCTTCCTTAACTAAAACTGACAAGCATCCATTTGTCGTGTATTTAAATAATATTGGTTACTACACATTTGTAATTAAGTTGCCTTGCAGTTTAGTAGTCATTTAAAATATATTAACTTTAAATATAATATGAAATAACACAGTAGAACATTATAATTCATTGTAATTAAGTATTTGTACTTTAGCACAGTATGTTGGTCAAAACATCAGAATATGTGTACTTCATAGCACGACAAACGATTATTAAATCATACTTCAAAATGTACTTTCAAGTAAAACTTAATTTGACATTATTACAAAGTGCACTTTTTAAGTGTGGTTACACTTTATTTTAAGGTGTCCTTGTTATAGTGTAATTAAAAATTGAAGTACTGAGTATTATTAATTAACTACATGTACTTACTATATGGTTAGAGTCAGGATTAGGGTTTGGCTTAGGGTTACTTGCATGTAATTATGCATAATTAATTGTAATTATAATAGTAAGTGCATGTAACATGTAACAAGGACAAAATAAAGTGTTACCAAAAGTGTATGTGTGCTAGGAAATAGTCATGAAATTAAATGTACTTGTAAAAGTACACTAAAAGTGCCCATCATTAAATATCATATACAGATCATAAAGAAATAAGCAAAAGGTGTCATGAGACATGATCAGCAGGTAACCACAGTCTCTGAGCATGTGTTCCAGAACAACAGAGACAGGCCTGTAGACACTTGATAAGACTGTTTACACTGGATACTATGGTGATGAGAGAGAAAGAGCGAGAGAGAGAGAGAGAGAGAATGTCAGATGTTCAGTTCAGACCTCACAGAGCTTCTTGGTCATCTTGTCAGAGACTGGAGTCATATGATGATGCACAGGTGACATGCTTAACCTCGCTGAAGGCCTTTACATGATTATGCAGGACTTTTTACTTGTTCACTTTTCATTTATTAATCAGTTTTCACATTAATTTCCTTGTCATTATATGGAAAACTGCTGCTGTTATGTGTGTCGTTTGTGACTTTGCATGCTTCTCTGTTTTCTGTTTGTCTTCTATTATATATTCCCCCCTTCATCCCTTCTCCTATCTGCAGGTGTTTGATAAAGGATTTTGAGACTCGTCCATCAGTGACGCATGTGCTGGAGCATCCGTTCATTAAATCGACTCATGGGAAAGACACGTCGCTCAGACAGCAGCTGTCAGTCCTCATCCGCGAGCAACAGGACGTGGGCAGCAGGACCAAGACCAGGTACATCCTGCCAAAAACACAAACCGCAGGCCAGAACAACACTCGTGACTTTTAGAAAAGAAGAGAAAAAGGCTTAAAAATGCTGACCGTTAAACATCACCGATTGAAATGATAAATATACAGGTGGATTAAACAGACATATTCTTTTTTAGGTTTATAATAGCCTGCCAATCATAGATTGTCATTTTGAAGTGCTTTCTGATTCATCTCAGAGATAGACCAAAGATCTGGCAGCCTTGACCATGACAGCGGTCATTGTGAGGCGCTTGACTTGCATTTATCACTGTCTTCTATAGATGCAGAGCTGTCAAGATGGATTTATCACATATAAATGTGAAACAGTGAGACTTTCTGTTGTGACAGTCTAGAAATATACGAATCACAGCATGTGGGTTATGAGTTTTTTTATATTACTGTGTCATATATCACTTGAGGGTTTCCTCTTTCCAGCAGATGGCAGTGTTATATGTGGAGGAATGAAGCTCCTCGGGTTATTCTGAGAGGCTGGCATTCAGGAGCATTAGATTCAGTCGGATGGCATCAATTCAGCGGTGTACAAGTCAAACGGATATCTCTGATGCTGTTATAGATGCTACACATAATGAAAGAAAGAGTTTCCACTGGATTCTTCTTGAAAATTTTCATTTAGACCCTTAAAATCCTGCAGATCTTGTATTACCTATTCTTTGTGCCCTTTGAGGAGGGGACAGGGGGCCTATAAAACTCGCAGGCCTTGTGAATTTAAATGACCACCCTGCCCATAGTATTCTCAATAATTGAGTTATAAAATTAACTTAAATTGGCCTTTAGATTCGTCTAAAAGTTGCTGAATATCAAATATAAAATTATTGAACAATGTAAAATATTTTTTTTTACTGTATTCTAAAGCTTGACAAAGACTGACCTTTCACATGAAAAAAAGCATGATTCAGTTAAAAACTTAGTAAGATTGGTAAGATGGCTGGTAAGATTTTTTAATTACTTTGAAAGTCTTTTATAGTCAATAGACGACAAGTCAAGTCAAGACACTATTATTTGTATAGCGCTTTTATCAATGAAAATTGTGTCAAAGCAGCTTTACATCAGCTTGATATAAACCGGGTGGCTTTACATCAGCTTTACAGTATTTAGACGGGGAAATAGTGTCGAAATAGTGTCATTCTCCTCTGCTTTGGCCGGACAAAATCAGCAGTTTAAATCTAGGCTGCAGCAGAGTCAGATTGTGCAAAGAACTCATCTGGTTCCTGTGGTGTTGTCCTGATGGCAGTCTAGGAGACAGGGTCTTCACTGGGGATCAGTCTCTGGGGCTCATCTAGTTGTCCTGGTCTCCGCTGGCGTTCAGGGCAGAGGTTATCTCTAAGTGCTGATCCACCATCTGATCTGGATACGGACTGGATCCGGGTGGCTGCTAGATTGTTCCAGAGTTTGGGCGCTAAATAGGAAAACGATCTCCCGCCCGCAGTCAATTTTCATATTCTAGGTATTATCAAATGGCCATAGTTTTGAGATTGCAGCGGACGTGCAGGACTATAATGTGATAAGAGCTCAATACTGAGGTGCCAAACCATTCAGGGCCTTATAGGTATAAATTAGCAAGATCTTAAAATGTATACAATGTTTAATAGGGAGCCAGTGCAGTTTTGACAGAACTGGGCTACTGTGGTCATACTTCCTGTTTCTAGTAAGAACTCTAGCTGCTGCATTTTGAACCAGCTGGAGCTTGTTTATTAAATGCGCAGAGCAGCCACCCAATAAAGCATTACAATAATCTAGCCTCGAGGTCATGAACGCATGAATAATATTTCTGCATTTGACATTGAGAGCATAGGTCATAATTTAGATATATTTTTAAGATGGAAAAATGCAGTTTTACAAATGCTAGAAACATATTTTTCGAAGGAAAGATTGCTATCAAAAAAGTATGCCTAGGTTCCTAACTGATGACGAAGAAATTATTATTTATTATTTGTTAACTACTCTTGTTCTTGGGTGTCTATGAAGACAATTTTAACTTGTTCTTAGAAAGTGGGGGCTGGTACACTCTGTAATTGTGAAAAAACAGTCAGAGGGTTGCCAGATTGTAGCCACTTATTCCCCAGGCCACATATAATCTGCTAGCCTGTGTGACAGTGAGAGAGCCGTAATGAGATTATGTGCTTGGCTGTGCTCTCTCTGTTTAGTCACTGATGGCAAATATCAGTGAAGTGATTACAGAGTGAGGGAACACTGATGCACACACAGAAACACAGCCACACACACATAAAGCGCAGTGTATCGTGTTTGTACGCTGTCATGTCCCCGGGGCCCGATGGGTTTTAAGAGCTGTGAATAGAGCAGCTGCTTCCTCATGATCTAAAGGTCAGAAATACAATAGAGTGTCAAACCCCAATGAAGTGCTTTCACTACACGCTATAATAGCCTTTAAACCCCAGAGGATAGACCTGCATCACACCCTGATGCCGCATACAGGAATGGCATGATTTGGATGGATGTTTAGATTTTGGGTTACACTTTATTTTAAGGTGTTCTCTTTGCAGTGTAACTATACATTTAAGTGCTGAGTAATATTAATAAACTACATGTTCTTACTATATGGTTAAGGTTAGGATTAGGGTTCATTATTTATTGTTATTATAATAGTAAGTATTATAACATGTAACAAGGACATTTTAAAATAAAGTTTTACCAGATTTAGTTTTTTGGTGCTTACTAAGGCAAGCATCACTATTACCGGTCTTAATCGTTAGGGTTAAGGATTTTAACAAACCTCCACTAAATATTTAGCATGCATTTAACTAACTAGTCCTATAATATTAGTGACCCTGGACCACAAAACCAGTCATGAGGGTCATTATTTTGTATTTATACATTATGTGAAAGCTGAATAAATAAGCTTTTCATTGATATATGGTTTGTTAGGATAGGACAGTGTTTGGCTGAGATACAACTATTTGAAAATCTGGTATCTGAGGGTGCAAACAAAATCTAAATATTGAAGTTCTTAGTAATACATATTACTTATCAAAAATTAAGTTTTGATATATGTACAGTAGGACATTTTCTAAATATCTTCATGGAGCATTATATTTATTTAATATCCTAATGATTTTTGGCATATAAGAAAAATCGATAATTTCTACCCATACAATGTATTGTTGTATATACCCGCGCTACTTATTTTGTGCTCCAGGGTCATTTGTGCTACAGACATCAAAGACACTTCAACACAATAAATTACATGTTTATGATTGAATTGATTTTTTTGTATTTCATATTTATTGAAGCTGTAACATTGCTGTATTGTTTTTTACAGGCATGAGCGGATCAATACTCGCAAAACCCTGATCATTGAGAGCTGTCCTGATGATGATCTGGTGAACCTGGAGGTTTTAGATGAGGTATTTAGATGATTTAGCTGAAATCTAAAGAAAGGCTTTTAATTTCTTTATCATACAGAAATATTTTTATTTTGATGTAAAGTCAACATAAAATCTAAATGGACCTTATTTGCTTTCTTAATACGTGTTCCTGGACGTATTGTAGATCAAGTTTTCCAAATAATTGCATAACTCCATTAAAATGCATTATGAAAACATAACATAACATTATGAAAGTAAAATGAGTTGCAGTTAGCATTTTATATTGACTTTAAAATGTAATGGAATTCAGTTACAAACTATTACTAAACTGTCTGCTCAAATTATGTGAATTCAGTGAATCTTGTAGTATAAACAACAAAGAAACATTTCCATCTCCAGCATTTCTCTTTTTTAGGAAATAATCATTACACATCTTCAGAGGCGATATCAGGAGCTGCAGATCTACACATACGTGGGTGATATCCTCATAGCGCTTAACCCTTTCCAGAACCTCAACATCTACTCTCCACAGGTGAGAGGAGCAACATCAGGCTGTGCACTAAAGCATAATTTATGTCTAAAGCAGACCATCTTTGTTTAAATCATGTGTACAATGTGTAATTCATGCTTGGTGTTGTGGGGAGCCACTTCAAGTTGGCTTTCTGAATCAAAGCTTCCTTGTAGAGAGAGAACTAAGATGTAGTTTCATGTCTAAAAGCGCCTCTGTTCTCAGTTCTCAAAGCTCTATCATGGGATGAAACGCTCCACTAACCCCCCGCACATCTTTGCCACTGCTGATGCAGCCTATCAGAGCATGGTCACCCTCTCCAAAGACCAGGTACTGCTTTCTGTGTGTCTGCACTCTTATTCCTAAAACAATATAGAGTATATATAAGATATATACGGTTCAGTGACATAGTAGACTGACTTAAATATAGTTTTAAATATTTATGTAGGGTTCACCAGTGGTCTCTTTCTCTTTAAACAGTGTTCATTCTAGTTTAATTGAGAGAGAGGCAAAAAATATATTTTTATTCAGCAAGGACACATAAAATTAATTAAAAAGTGAAAGTAAAGACTTTTACAACATCTAAAAAATGTATAAATGCCATTTGAACATTATATATTAATGAAAAACTATTTGGGGGAAAAACAATATTTCCAGAAAAATATTAATCACAAAACTGTTTTCAATAATAATAAGTTTCTTGAGCTGCATATCAGCATGTTAGACTAATTTCTGAAAGATCACGTGACCCAAAAAGACTAATGGCTGCATTTGAATATATATTAATTAGAATGCAATTTTACTGTTTTTACTTTATTGATCAAATAAATGAATGCGAAACTTCTTTCCAAAATGCTGGGGAAAAAAAACCTTACAGACCCCAAACTTTTTAATTGTAGTGTAGATGCATCATAGGAGAATTGTTTTTTTATTTTTTTTTATTTTTATGAACCAGGTGTCTACCAGTTTTCCAGATTTCTATCAGATCTCACATTATATTGTTTTGCATTTTGTTTAATAATATTCTATGGTGTCGTTTGGATTTAATTTTTTTTTTTGAATATACAATGGTTGACCTTTTCATATAATTTCTTCCAATTTCATGTCTAGCAAAAAAATTAATAAATACAAATATACATCAATATACAAAAAAAAAAAGAAAAACACCATATTAGTACTTCTGTGTATGTTAATCTATGTGGAATGAGTGTTTAAATATTTGTTTTTGTTTTTTGTCTTGTGTAGTGTATAATCATTAGTGGAGAAAGTGGAGCGGGTAAAACTGAGAGTGCCCACCTCATAGTCCAACATCTCACATTTCTGGGCAAAGTTGAGTACTCACATCTTTTATACTTCAGCTAACACACTTCATACAAACACTACTGTGTGTGCTTTAAGAAATGCTTCAGGAACAGATCGATGTGTTTTATAATGAGATTCCTGATCATTTTCCCTCTAGTGATGTACTCATCTATGACTGTAAGATTCACAGATCAAAAATCTGGGTCACACTCTTTAAACATCATCTGTTGTTTCTATTTCAAGGCTAATAATCGTACACTTCGTGAGAAGATTCTTCAGGTGAATCCCCTGGTGGAGGCGTTTGGTAATGCATGCACGGCCATTAACGATAACTCCAGCCGCTTCGGAAAGTACCTGGAGATGAAGTTCACACCTACAGGGGCCGTGATGGGTGCTAAGATATCTGAGTATCTTCTGGAGAAGTCAAGAGTCATCAAACAGGCTACGTGAGGAACCACTGTGCCTAGATCTGTGGCCATTTTTTAACACTGATTACTATTCACAGCTTATATTTTTAATTTGCAGGGGCGAGAAAAACTTCCACATATTTTACTACATCTATGCTGGCCTTTACCACCAAGACAACCTCAAGAAATACAGGCTACCCAATAAAACTCCCCCCAGGTTTGTATGTTTATTTGAAGTGAAAGAGACTCTTGTAAAGATGTGTAATTCTGATCATGTATCTACAGTGTCACTGACAGAGATTCACGTTACTTTTCTGTTCTTTCAGATACATTGACTCTGTTAATGGTAAAGTAATGCAGGATATCATCTCTAGCAAACTCTACAAGGAGCAGTTTGATGCCATTCAGGACTGTTTCCGTATCATAGGATTTACTGAAGAGGTACAGCTGGAATTCTGATTTATATTTCTTAATCCTGTACACTTATTAAAGGGATAGTTCACCCCCAATGATTTATATTTATATACAGGAAGTGAATTCTGTGTACAGAATTCTATCAGCCATTTTAAACACAGGAAATATTGAGTTTACATCCACCAGCTCCCAACATCAGAGCGACAAGAGCGAGGTGCCTGACTCTGAGGCCCTAGATAATGGTAAGAGCCTTAATAAGATGATTAAATACAAAAATTGCTGTAAACAATGTAAAATATATCATAACACAATCAACAATCTCCTTGAATACATATACAGCTAGTTAGTTTCTGGGTTTGCATCAACAGAACCCACATTCTCCTAATGAAATAAACCTCACGGATGTGTTATAAATAAATTGAATTTTGAAAGACAAAAGATGAGAGGCATAGGTCCATTCCTGATGTTCCTCTGTCTGTATCTGTTGTGTTCAGCGGCCGCTCTGCTCAGTATCGGCTCTGAGGAGCTTCAGGAAGCTTTGACCTCCCACTGCGTTGTAACTCGAGGAGAAACCATCATTCGCACCAACACCGTGGACAAGGCCACTGATGTGAGAGATGCCATGTCTAAAGCCCTGTATGGACGCCTCTTCAGCTGGATAGTGAACCGCATTAATGCACTGCTGCAGTCGGACACTAACATCTGGTACGATAAAATATTACCGTCATTATCAAGGACGCATCCTTCGGTTTAATGTTAAAATATACCCAAGACTACCATTTTAGACCAATTTGAACTTAAATTTCACGATGGTCTTAAAGAAATAGTTTACTAAAAAATGAAAATACTGTCATCACCCCATGAAAATGAAATGCATCTAATGTGCACTTGCTATGTCGAATCTTAAAAGTATATTTTTAAATAACTGTCATAAAAGGGATAGTTCACACCAAAATGAACATTTTGTCATCATTTACTCACCCTCAAGTTGTTCAAAACAGAAGAAGATATTTTGAAGAATATTGGGTTACACTTTATTTTAAGGTGTTCTTGTTACAGTGTAATTATACATTTAAGTGCTGAGTAATATTAATTAACTACATGTACTTACTATATGGTTAGGATTATGGTTACTTGCATATGCATAATTTATTGTTATTATAATATTAAGTACATGTAACGTGTAACAAGGACACCTTAAAATAAAGTGTTACCAAATATTGTTAACCAAACAGTTGCTGGTAGCCATTGACTTCCATAACAGGAAGACAAATACTATGGAAATCAATGGCTACCAGCAACTGTTTGGTTACCAACATTCTTCAAAATATTTTTTTCTGTTTTCAGAAAAAAATGTGTGATTTTAGGGTGAACTATCACATGGGCTTTTATTTATTTATTTATGACTATCTGCAAGAACCGAAAAAATAGCTACAATTAGAATTTAAAGTACACTACAGTGGACATTCAATACAATTAAGCACACTTCATTTTCACATATATTTGCTGTACTCCTAGCCTGTTTTTTTCAGCTTATGTTCCGTTGAGCTCATCTTTGTTGATTGACTTTTACCTCAAGTTAATTTAACGATAACTTCAAGGTAAATTCTAAGCTTTGATCCCAATCTTGCTCCTTGAATCTTTCCGTTACGGATGCGTTTACATGCGCAAGCGTCACCTCCAGCGATGACCTCCAGTCTAACCACCACAAAGCTCAGAATATTAATATCCACAGCAAAAGAAGAAAAGAGCTACAAAAAAAGAGGTTTTTATAAATTTTTGATACAGAGTTACATTGAAAAAATAATATGCAGATGATTAAAAAGATTTCAGAGAGTGGAAAAGCCGTTCATTGATCCGAGCGAATCCTGTCAGACATCAGCCACGGGCTTGTCAGAGAAACTCACGTCTTCCACCTCCATACACACCATCCAAATTCTGCCATTTCCACTCCAATCTGCAGCGCGTTCAGCATTATTACCACTAATAACCTGTTAGCGGGAGCAGAAGGTGACCCCTGGTCGCTGTCTGAGGAGTTTGGAGGAGATCACGACTGACTGAATGTTCAGAGACAAGCGTCCAAGCTCTTGGTAAACTGAAATGCCACGCTCACTCCGACCTGTGTTTTCAAAGCTCTTTGTTTTTGTGTTTTTTTGGTTGACAGGTCGTAAAATATTTAGTTGTTTGGGTCATTAGAGTGCTTAAGGCCTTAATGTGTTGTGACGGTTGGATAATGTTTGGCTCTTCGTGTCTTTGAAGTGCGGCTGAGAGTGGAATGAACGTAGGGATTTTGGACATCTTTGGTTTCGAAAACTTCAAGAAGAACTCATTTGAGCAGCTGTGTATCAACATTGCTAATGAACAGATCCAGTTCTACTTCAATCAACACATCTTTGCGCTGGAACAGGTGAGACTCTCTCTGGGTTTATCTTAAACCCGCCACTTTTATCTTTGAATACATCTGCATCAGTTTAAATGGCAAAGAAAGAAATGGAAATTTCAAAAATCTGTGAAAGGTTTATTGATATTTTCTCATTTCATTATTTATTTATAAAGCACATTTAAAAACAACCCAAGGTTGACCAAAGTGCTGTACAGATCAGGAAGCTCAAATAAAAAACAAAATCTATAACAATCTATAAAACAACATACATAAAATTAGAATAGTACATTAAAGACCCAGAAGATGTGTTTTGATTTAAAAGAGGAGAGTGATGACACCATTCGGATCAATACCAGAAGGCTATTCCAGAGTTTAGGGCCCGCTATCGCGAAAGCACGGTCTCCACGATGTTTTAACCTCGATCTGCAAACAGATAGTTGCTCCAAGGTTGCTGGATCTAAGTGACCTGGATGTATTATGACAACGTAAAAGATCAGATAAATGAGTTGGAGCTAGGCCGTGTAATGCTTTAAAAACAAAAACAATTATTCTCAGTTTGACTGGTAGCCATGGCAGAGAAGTTAATATGGGAGAAATGTGATCGAATTTAATATAAGAACTTAAGTTGCCACGGTCAAGATCACCTCAGTCATAAAAATTACTTGGACCAAACAGTAATACTGTTTAAGAATTTTATTCTCATTTAAGGCCAAAAAATTGTGTGTAAGTCATAATTTCACTGCCTGTAAACATGCTAGCAGGACCTCTATGGAGCTTGAATCATTATGTTTAAAGGGCAGGTACAATTTGGTGTCGTCAGCGTATAAGTGAAAAGATATTCCACATTTTAAAAAGATAGAACCCAATGGTAGCAGGTATAAAGAAAACAATGTTGGAGCAATAATAGATCCCTGCGGAACACCACAGGAGAGATGTGCTGCTGAGGAAGTGTGGTTTACAATGCATACAGAGAACTTCCTGTTAGTTAAAAGGACTGAAACCAATTTAGAATGGTGCCCTGAATGCCTACAAGATTTTCCAGTCAGGAAATAAGAATTGTATGATCAACCATATTGAAAGCTGAGCTGAGATGTAAAAGGACCAGAGCAATAGTACTCCCATTATCTCTAGCCAGCATAATGTCATTTGTAACTTTCAATAGAGCAGATTCGGTTCTGTGAAGTTTTCTGAATCCTGACAGAAAAGTAACATATAGTGAATTAAATTCCAGAAAAGAATGTAGTTGAGTCAATACAGCCTTTTCCAAAAGTTTTGAAATGAAAGGGAGATCAGAAATTGGTCTGAAATGACATAAATAAGGCACATCAAGATTTGGTTTCTTCAAAAGAGGAGTGACTGAAGCATGTTTTAGGCAGTCAGGGAACGTACCAGTACTCAAACACGTTAATAAAAAACAGGAGATCAGGCCCTAGTATCAACAATTTGCTTAAAAAAGTGTGATGGAATACTATCATACGGACAAAAAGTAGGTTTCAGCCTTGTCTTTCAACAAAAAAAAAAAAAACGACAGAAAGTTTTCACATAGGAGATCATACACATCAGGGAAAACATCAACAGCAGGATATAAAACAGCGTCTATAGTTGAAAATAAAACTCTTGGTCTGTGTTGATTTTTTTGAGACAATTTCTTAAAGAAATTTAGATTTAGCAGACTTAACAGCTTTCTGGAAAACAGAGAGAGACTCCCTTAAAATGTCATAGGGCACCTGCAACTTGTCCTTATGCCATTTGCGTTCTGCTCATCTACAATTTCGTTGAAGTGAACAAATAGATTAATTAAACCAAGGAGCAGATTTTTTAGTAGAACGCTTCATCTTCAGGGGAGCAATGTTGTTAACGATGCTCAGGCAGGTGTTACTAAAAAAACTGAAAATATGCATCAGCATCAGAGCTTTCTGAGAACCGGTTTGTGATTGACAATTCATCAACTGCCTTGTAAGCAGCAGCAAAGTCCTCGCGGGCTGTAGGAGAAAAGTAGCGAACCCAACGGTCCTGAGCAGATGTAGTACTTGGTCGACAAGGAAGGGCAGTAGTGAAAGTCACAGATTTTTTCCTCAGCAGAAACTCAGTGTCTCTAGAAATGTTGTTGTTCAGTATTTCAAGTGGTCTGAGTTTTTCTTGTGATCAAGAATTAGTTAAATCAGTGAGTCGTGTCATACCTTGCTTCACGACTGCCACTTGTGTAAAAGAAATGCATTTAATTCAATCAAATACTTGTATTGTACTTCAAATATTTAAAGGCTTTTTTAAACTGGACTTGCAGATAATAGTATTTATTAAATAATTGGCCACTTAGGTGTACTTAAAGCTGCAGTCCGTAACTTTTTTGATTTCAGAATTTATATAATAAGCAAGTACACCATGAATCAATTTTCCAAACCGTGTTTTTCTGTTTATTAACCACTAGAGTGCCAAAGGTTACGGACTGCAGCTTTAAAGAGAGTACACTTTTAAATGGTTGTTTCTACACATTAAGTTTTCAAATCTTGCATGGAACTACAGTAAAATGTTCTCGAAGCAAATCAATGTGTCTAGTGTACACTTCATTTGCAGAAAAAAAGCAATTAGTACACTTGCACATTCAGACTAGTGTTGCTAAAATCTTTGATTTTGCAGGGTTTGTCAAAATGAAGGCATTTCTTTATAATTACCACTGTGAAAAAATAAAATACTTTAAAAGAATATAATATAATGTTTTCTGACTAATTATTTATCTGCAATTAAATGAAAATGCTTATAGTTTAACATTTATATTAAATGCAATTAGCTGAACCTTAGAGTGTTGTTGTTGATGTTGCTGTTCTTTTTGACATCTTTAAATGTAATTTCATCATCATGTATTTTTTTAACAAATGTGTCTGTGTGTTTTTTGTTCAGATCGAGTATCAGAGTGAGGGTGTTGATGCCAGTCTGGTGGAATATGAGGACAACAGGCCCATTCTGGACATGTTTCTTCAGAAGCCCATGGGTTTACTGTCTCTGCTGGATGAGGAGAGCCGTTTCCCACAGGCCACCGACCAAACGCTCGTCGGTAATGCTCAGCTGCTTCATGTAAAATCACTTACATGATGTTCAGCATGCATTCATTTTTAAGAATAATGCTAATAGCAGATCAGTATTAACTGAATAGTGGCATTTAAATATTTATTTAATCTTGAGATGAGAGGTCAGTTTGATAAGATTCTTCACTCACCTTCAGTTTTTGTTACATAGATAAGTTTCAGGATAACCTGAGAAACAAGTACTTCTGGACACCCAAGCGTGTGGAGCTTTGCTTCGGGATCCAGCATTATGCTGGCAAGGTAAAGAGAAAACTATTTCATGAAATCTCATCTAGCGTTTTTTGTTTTTTTTTGCAGGACCTACAGCTTCATATGAAAACTCACACTCTTCTTATTAAAATGAGTGCAAACAACTCAATTCACTTTAAACAATTAATGTACCTTAAGTTAACCACAAGAACATTTTTTTTTTTTTTACTTTTTTGGGGGGAAACATCTCTTATGTTCACCAAGACTGCATTTATTTGATCAAAATAATATATTAATAATATTATGAAATATTAAAAAAATATATTGAAAAACTATTTTCACTATTTTTTTTTATTTATTTATCAGAAACTGTGAAAGGTTCTTAGGTTAAATTAGGCTTTTAGGACAAAATCAGTTTGAAATAGAAGTCTTTGGTAAACAGATTGATCTTTACTGTTCTTTTGATCGATTTAATGCATCATTGCTGAATATATTTTCTTAAAAAATAAAATGTTACTGACCCCAGACTTTTAACTGTAGTGTATATATAATCAACATCATATTTAAACAGTTACTATTGCAGTAATTCGTTAACACATTAACCCTGTTGTATCAAAATATAAAGATTTCCTGCAGTTTCACAAGTAAAAGTATGTAATAATGAAATGCCTTGTCATAGGCGGAAATCTTGATTTCTTCAAAAGATCTTGGGGGTCGGGGGGGGCAAGACCCCCCCCCCCCCCCCCCCCCCCCCCTAAAAATATGATTTAAAAAACCACGCTGTGTATTGTAAATAATGTTTTATACTTAAAATAATTGTGTAAGTAGTAAAACAACACAAACGCAAACGGGGGCAAAAATGTGTTTTAAGTTTAGAAACATTTTGAGTCTCCCCCTCCCTTGCCTCACAGTGCTTTGGTCAAAATGCTTTCCTCTTTTATATCACACACACAAGTCAAGAGATAATAAATCTCAATAATTGTGGAGCTCCAGTAAGTAATGCTGTCAATTGGCTATTTTATTCACTTAAACAGCGGATAAAGTTATTATTTTTATAGAGCAGCGTGTTTCTGAGAGCGCACGTCTGGTTTTGTGTGAGAGCAAAGAAAATCTGCGTGCTAGGGAAGAGATTATTTTAATTTGCTTTCGTGCTACAATGCGCTCTCGACATTTGTCATTAAAATAACACCTTAGTCTCCCTGCTACACTAACAGTAGTAGCTTTCCTCTGTGTATACATCCTTACAAGAACAATTTTAGCTGTATTATTTGTGCCCCCTTCAAAAACTGTTCTTGAGAAATTGTATGTATATTGTCCCCCCCTACTGTTAGATGAAATTTACGCCCCTGTGTCTTGTGTCTTTCTGTCAGGTGTTGTATAATGTCAGTGGTTTTCTGGAGAAGAACCGGGACACTCTTCCTGCAGATATTGTGGTGGTTTTGAGGACGTCAGAGAACAAGCTTCTGCAGCAGCTGTTTTCCAGCCCTCTGACTAAAACAGGTACCAGAATCATTCAGTATTATCACGTGAGCTGTTCGTGTCACGTCTTCTGTCACCTCTCTAGCCAATCAGAACTGATTGTCAGGCCAACTGTATCCCAGAGTTCTCTTGACAAATAGTGCAGTGCCACAGAGCATCTAGGAGGCTGGAACAGAGTGTCAGATTAATGGAAATGCAGTAATGGTGTTACAATTTTCCCAATTGCTTGAGATGCTTCACACCCCATTTTCACCGTCCAGAGGTCACTGGGTCAAGTCAGGGCCAATGGGTGAGAGCTACGTTAAAATCCATGACAGTGGATTGTAAAAGGTTAAGAGCTGGTGGGGTAAATGTTTGTTGCTAAATGATAAAGCAGTCATTGGAAAGTGATGTTCACACCTCAGCCCAGACATCTGTTGTAGTAAAGAATGATTCTCTTTGTCAGTGTCATTTTGCTCCAATAAAGGTCAATCTCAGATCCACAGAACAGCTGAGAGATCACATTACTGAGAGAATATTTCCATAAATATAGGATACAAAATAAATGGTCTTAAATATGTATGAGGTATTAGTATGAAATCAATTAGTATTAAAATATATGAAAACATTAAGAATGGATAATTGGGTTTAAAGTAACAGGATTTTAGATTTAGCCCAAATAAAGCTAGCTTTGGGGTCAATAAGATTTATTTATTTTTTAAGTAATGCTTTTATTCAACAAGAATGCATTAAATTGTGAATAAATATTTATAAAATATTGCAAAATAATTATATTTCAAATCAATTCTGTTCTTTTAAACTATTCTTCAATAATCCTAAAAAATTACTCAATAAAAACCCTATAAAATAATAATAACAATACATAATAGTAAGAACAAATAACACACATACTAACAATAACACACATAATAATTCTTAAGCATCAAATCAGCATAATAGAATGATTTCTGAAGGATCATGTGACACTGAAGACTGGAGTAAAGATGATGAAAATTCAACTTTGCATCACAGGAATAAATTACATTTTAAAATATATTCAAGTAGAAAAATATACAGTATATATTTTTAATTATGGTAATATTTCATAACATTACTGTTTTACTGTATTTTATAAATGCAGCCTTGATGAAATTAAATGTAGCCATGATAAGAGACTTAAAAAAAAAAGAAACGAAAAAGAAAAAAAAGTTTAAAAAAATATTCAGCAGCCCATTGAAAATGTGTGGTCTGACTCACTGATGTTAAAGTATGATTGTGTGAATGTGCTGTGTGGATGTTCAGACTCAAATACATGAGCTGAATTCTTTATATTGATACTTTGGCCACAGCACAGTCTTTGTCTCTCTCTCTCTTTCTCTGTTTCTCTCTCTTTCTTTATACATACAAATCTCTCCCCCCATTATGGCTGATCTCCAGGCAGAAGAAAAGTGGAATAGAAAGGAAGGATAGAGCTGTGGATGGATGTGTTTTCATTTCCTCTAAGCTGTCCGCTAGGCTCCCGCTGCTTCTCTGCTATCTATTGGAGTTTGGGATATTCCAGAGATAAGATTCTCAAATACCCCGAGGAAGAAAAGCAGCTATTTAGCCCAGTAAACTGCTTTTCCTCTGCTGTCGTTCTGCCAGCCAGGTGCTTAGTAAAGCCAAGAGTTGCTAGACGGTCACTCGACTTAGTGAGGTGTGAATAGGAGCATGCTGGGTAATTATAAGATGTGTATTTTCATACGTCTCTTTAGTTAAGCCATTATGTGGCTGGCCGCTGCCTTTGGCTACCTGTTAATGAGTGTGTTTAATCAGAGCCCAATGAAAAAGATTTGAAGAACCGTGTTTTCAAATGAATGTGCTGAGCTTATAATAAAGTGCTGGATACTTTGCTAAATGGAATAGGATAATTTTTATTGGTCAATTTTGAGGTGTGTGTGTGTGTGTGTGTAGAGAGAGAGAGCTAGAGCTTCCCTTTAGTTTCAAATCATAAGATTTTGAAAATGGTATGAAAAAGGATATGATGGTTTATTTTTTCAGTGAAATTTGAAGTAGATATATTCTAAATGAAAGTAAAAATAAAAATTCATAATAAGCTATTACAAATGGTATCATTGCTTACTTAAATGTGTACATACATATTGTTAACAGGGAACTTTATTTTTCAAAGCATACCACACAACACAGTTTTATTAATATTATTATTATTAGTAGCATTAATATTAGTATTAGGGACTATTATTATTTAATACCACTGCAGGATGAGTGTCTTGTTTTATTATTATTATTATTATTTATTTATTTTTGAGAAAACCACTGACATTTTACAAGACTTGGCAGAGAAATTCAATACAGTTGAAATGCTCAATTACAAACACTTTTACATATTAAATATGAAAAGTTCAGATGCAAAAGCCTATAAGTGCCATTTGAAATTTTCTTCTAAAATTAGTATTTTTCTTAGGCTCCTATGTTTACATTCTGTTATTTCACTTTAATGGCAATAAAAAGAACCTATTCATTGCCATTAAAGTGAAATTGCTGAACCTACACATAGGAGCCTGATAAAAATGCTATATTATATACAGTTAGGTCCATACATATTTGGACACAAGCACAATTTTTTTTTTTATTTTAGCTGTTGACCAAAACATATTCAAGTTGCAGTGATATAATGAATATGGGCTTAAAGTGCACACTCTGAGCTTTAATTTGCTAGGAAATTAAGGTTGCTAGGAAACGCTTATTTTGTTTACTAGGATGAGAGTTGCTGAAATCGCGTTTGGTCTCGTACTGTATCGTGTATCTTGTCAGTGTGTGCACTTGCTTGGCCATTTGTAGTTGATAAACAGGAAAGTGGGTCCAGCTGAATTGAAATGATAATTTGTTGGTTTGGTATAATAAAGGTTATTATACCGCGGCAGCGGTCGCGGCAGTCGTCGTGTGAAGCCCTCTTAGTGTGAAGACCAAAGAGTGTAAAGACCATCGACTCTACCGTGCGACTCCACCGGGCAGGGACACCGGCAAGGGATAGTAGTAGCTTTTTATTTAATTTTTTCATTGATATGTTTATTATTGAAATGTTGTTGTTATATGCATGTGTTAATTTGATTTAATTTCTTTATTTTCTTAAATATGTGGGTAGATAGTATTTATAGAGTTGTAACTTTTTAGTTTTAGTTACTTTTTCTTATTTGTAAGTCGCTTTGGACAAAAGCGTCTGCTAAATGACAAAAGTAAAAAAGTAAAGAGTGTAAAGACCATCGACTCTACCGTGCGACTCCACCGGGCAGGGACACCGGCAAGGGATAGTAGTAGCTTTTTATTTAATTTTTTCATTGATATGTTTATTATTGAAATGTTGTTGTTATATGCATGTGTTAATTTGATTTAATTTCTTTATTTTCTTAAATATGTGGGTAGATAGTATTTATAGAGTTGTAACTTTTTAGTTTTAGTTACTTTTTCTTATTTGTAAGTCGCTTTGGACAAAAGCGTCTGCTAAATGACAAAAGTAAAAAAAGTAAGTAAGTAAGTAATTTGAGGAGGGTATTCTCATGACAATTGGAGGATTGGAGGAATTACAACTCTTTAATATGTACCTCCCTTCATTTTCAAGGGACCATAAGTAATCTGACAGTTTACTCAAAAGCCATTTTATGGACAGACGTGGGCTATTCCTTCATTATTTCTACATCAATTAAGCAGGTAAAAGGTCTGCAGTTGATTCTAAGTGTGTCATATGCATTTGGAAGCTGTTGCTGTGAACCCACATCATGTGGTCAAAGGATCTCTCCATACAAGTCAAACAGACAACTGTTAGGCTTCAAAAACAAAACAAATCCATCAGAGAGCTAGCAGGAACATTAGGAGTGGCCAAATCAACAGTTTGTTACATTCTGAAAAAAAAGAATGCACTGGACATCCACAGAGGACAACAGTAGTGGGTGATCGGAGAATCCTCTCCATGGTAAAACCCCTTTCACAACATCCAGCCAAGAGAAGAACACTCTCCAGGAGGCAGACGTGTCACGGTCAAAGTCTACAATCAAGAAAAGACTTCACCACAAGCAAACAAGGCCAGATTAGACTTTGCCAAAAAAACACCTAAAAAAGCCAGCGCACTTCTGGAAAAGTATTCTTTGGATGGCTGAAATTAAGATCAACCTGTAACAGAATGACGGGAAGAAAAAAGTATGGAGAAGGATTGGTACAGCTCATGATCCACATACAATCATCTGTGAATGTGAAACATGGTGGACCAGTGTGATGGCATGAGCATGCATAGCTTCCAGTGGCACTGGGTTACTGGTGTTTATTGATGATGTGACAAATGACAGAAGCAACTGGATTAATTCTGAAGTGTATCACTCTCTGCCCAGATTCAGTCAAATGCAGCAGAGTTGATTGAGCGGCACTTTATAGTACAAATGGACGATGACCCAAAACATACAGCAAAAGCAACCCTTTTTGAAGGTAAATAGTGGAATATTCTGCAATGGCAGAAGTCAGTCTCCTGATCTCAACCTGATCAAGCATGCATTTAACTTGCTGAAGACAAAACTAAAGGCAGAAAGACCCAGAAATAAACAACAACTGAAGTCAGCTGCAGTAAAGTCTTGGCAAAGCATCACAAAGGAGGAAACCCAGTCTCTGGTGAAGTCCAGACTTAAGGCAGTCATTGCCTGCAAAGAATTATCAACAGAATATTAAAAATGAACATTCTATTTATGATTACATGTATATTTAAAGTCCAATTAGCATCTGAAAATGCTGGGACTGTGTATAAAAATGCTTGTGATTCCTAAGTGTTTTATGTTATATTTTTGCTCAACCCCTTGAATTAAAGCTTAAAGTCTGCACTTCAATTTCATCTTGATTGTTTCATTTTAATTATATTCTGATGACATATAGAGCCAAAATTATGAAAATTGTGTCAGTGTCCAAACATATATACATAAACATGTTAGCAATGGCACAAAATAATGACACAATTTATAAATTCAAAATTATAAGCAATTAAAATTGTATTCATGTATTTTATTCAACTTTACATTCAGATTTGCCATCACAGGAAATCACACAATTAGTCTTGGTGAGCATAAGACATTAAACAAATGAAAAATAAAAATGACAAATCGTACCAAAAGCAAAGCAAAATCTTGCATGGAATGTACACTCCCTTTTAATATAAATCTGGTGTATGCAAAAAACTAATGTTTTTTGATAAGAATAGTGTCTTTGATGTATCTAATATGCTACAAAGAATCACTAAGCCTTTATTTTTAAGAGTGTAGCCATAATCCTCAATACTTAAATCACCTGATCATTTTAATCTGCAGGGCAAAATACCTGGTGGCTTTAATATGCAAATATTTTCATTGTTCTCTGTTTTTTCTGTTATCTTAAAAAATTCTGGAAGAACCTGATTTAATCTGTCCTTGGTGACTTTGTGAAGCTGGTTTTCCTCTTCACAGTGCAGGGTGAGTTCAGACCAGTAGGGGTCAGGCGTGATGATTCAACCACATCTCAATCACAGAACTTCTTTGTATGATACTGTTCAGAAGTCAGTGATGTTTGTAGCATTTGTACATGCTGTAAAATGACTAAATGATCATAAGTCATGTGCCGAATAAATTATGTTTGTTTAAGTGCTATGGAGGTTTATTTAGAAATAAGATTTTTGAAAATAAGATTAAAATTACAACACTTAGCATATTGTGTTTCAATAACGGTCAGTTTATATTGCTAGGCTGTTTTGTTGTACTCTGGGTTACTAATTAATCCTGAGATGCAGGTTTCACATTTTACATTTTTCAATTGTAAACTCTAGGTTAACTTATTTACATATTCATGATTAGTTGATGCATTGTGTTTGTTATTTACACCAATTTAGGTTTATATGAATGTATAAGTAAAAATGGACATTTGATTTTTTCACTCTTCTAAATCACATTTTTACATCACTAATTAATTTTAAATACACCTGCAGTGAAAACGTCTCAGGTTACGTATGTAACCATGGTTCCTTGAAGGGAACGAGACGCTGCGTCGAAAACGCATATGGGAACGCCTTCAGCGTGACCAGGCTCTGAATATGATGTGTAATCAGTCAAACAAGGGCGAGGCGTCACGGGCGGCGTGACGTCACGATCAGGAAGCATATAAGCACGTGCGGCGGAGCCGGCTTCAGCTTCACGTCATGAAGCAAGCGCTGGCAGGGATGCCGGAAGTGTGGCAACGCGACGCAGCGTCTCGTTCCCTTCAGGGAACCATGGTTACATACGTAACCTGAGACGTTCCCTTCCAGGAACTTCGAGCTGCGTCGAAAACGCCTATGGGAACGAGATACCAACGCCGCCAGACTGACAAGTCCCTGCCTGGTGTCAGGACGAAAGGACAGAGGAGCCGGGAGTGGCTCGGATGTCGAGGTCATAGAACCTAACGAAAGTCAGGGGCGTGGACCACCCAGCTGCGTTGCAGATGTCCTGCATGGAACACCTGCCCAGAAGGCCTTGGAGGCCGCCACACCTCGGGTTGAGTGCGCTCTGACTCCCACCGGCGGGGGGAGCTCAGAGGCCTCGTATGCCAAAGCCATGGCACCCACAATCCACCTACTAAGAGGAGGGCTTCGTAGCAGGAAGACCCCTCTTAGGCGGACCATAGCACACGGGCAGCTGGTCCGCTTTCTCCACAGGGAGGACCTGTGGATGTATGCGTCTAGTGCTCGCACTGGACACATACGGTTGTGCTTCTCCTGGTCTGGCTCCCCGAAGGGAGGAGGACAGAAGGCCTGCAGTACGACCGGCTGTGGAACGACCGATGGGACCTTCGGAACATACCCCACGCGGGGGTAGAGGAATACTTTCGCCGAACCGGGCGCAAAGTGAATAGAGGCCGTAGTCAGGGCCTGAAGGTCACTCACGCTCCTCAGAGAGGTGATAGCCAATAAGAAAACGGTCTTGATAGTGAGGAGTCTCTCAGTTATCTCCTGAATGGGCTCGAAAGGTGCATTGCACAGAGCCTCCAGAACCACAGCCAGATCCCACGTAGGGACGAGATCGTACCGGAGGCCTCAGCCTCAGCGCACCGCGGAGGAAACGTGTAACCAGGGGGTGTCTACCCACTGACTGGCCACCGGTAAGGGCGTGGTATGACGAAATAGCTGCCACGTAGACCTTAACAGTGTAATGAGTTACCCCTGCGGAGAAACGGGCCTGCAGGAACTCCAGTACTGCACCAACGGGGCAGTTGACTGGGTCGAGCTGGCGGTCCCCGCACCAAGAAGTGAAGAGCCTCCACTTCAAGGCGTACAGTTTCCTCGTAGAGGGAGCTCTGGATTGGAGGATGGTCTCGACAACCTCGGTTGACAGACCGGAAGCTATGAGCTGTGCCCCCTCAGGGGTCACACCAACAGCTTCCATCACTCCGGGCGAGGGTGCACCTCGGTGCCCCCGGCCTGTGAGAGGAGGTCCCTCCTGACGGGCACTTCCCACGGAGTGCCGTCGAGGAGAGATATCAGGTCCGAGAACCATACTCGGCCCGGCCAGAACGGTGCTACTAACAGTAGACTGACCTCGTCCCGGCGCACTCTCGCCAGAACTCCAGGGAGCAGAGCGATCGGGGGGAAGGCGTACAGACGGAGCCTCGGCCACATCTGTACCATAGCGTCCAGTCCCAGAGGAGCTGGAGGGGTCAGTGAGAACCAGAGAGGACATTGTGCTGACTCTTGAGTCGCAAAGAGGTCCACCTGGGCCTGGCCGAAAATACCCCAAATCTGCTTCACCACCTCGGGGTGAAGCCTCCATTCCCCGGGCCTCAGCCCCTGCCTCGACAGGATGTCTGCTCCCACATTGAGATGCCCAGGTATGTGCATAGCTCTCAGAGATAAGAGCTTGCCCTGGGACCACACAAGGATCTGGTGTGCCAGCTTGTACAAGGGGCGCGACCGCAGACCTCCTTGGTGGTTGATGTAAGAGACCACTGCCGTGCTGTCGGTGCGCACCAGCACGTGGTGATCTCTCAGGTCTGGGAGGAAGTGCTTGAGTGCACGGAACACCGCTAACATCTCTAGCCGATTGATATGCCACGTCAGGTGGCAACCTCTCCACAGACCGCGGGCAGGGTGGCCACTCATGACCGCACCCCAACCGGTGAGGGAAGCGTCCGTCGCTAGCGAGACGCGGCGACAAGGAGCTCCCAACACCGGGCCCTGGGACAAGAACCAAGGATTCCTCCACATGTCGAAGGCACGGACACAACGGCATGACACTTTGACAGCGCGGAGTGAGTTTCCCCTCAGGGAGACCCCCTTGGTCTTGAGCCACCACTGTAGGGGTCTCATGTACAGCAGGCCAGAAGGTATCACGCTGGACGCAGCTGCCATGAGCCCCAGCAGTCTCTGAAACTGCTTGACAGTGAGTGACTGGCCTTCTCGCACTCTCCTGACTGTAGTAAGGATCGACTCGATCCGAGCAGGGGACGATCGTGCCTGCATCGTGGTCGAATCCCACACCACGCCTAGATAAGTGATTCTCAGAACCGGAGAAAGCACACTATTCTTGGCGTTCAGTCTCAACCCCAGTTCTTTCATGTGGGCGAGAACGACATCTCGATGCCGAACCGCCAACCGCTCTGATTGAGCGAGGATCAACCAATCGTCGATATAATTGAGTATGCGGATGCCCTGAAGCCGGGGCCAGTGCCGCATCCACACACTTGGTGAAAGTGCGGGGTGAAAGTGCTAGGCCGAAGGGAAGAACCCGATATTGGTACGCTTTGCCCCCAAAGGCGAACCTCAGGAACTTCCTGTGAGAAGGAAGGATGGAAACATGGAAATATGCGTCTTTGAGATCTATCGTGACAAACCAGTCCTCGGACCTGATTTGAGTCACGACCTGCTTGATAGTAAGCATCCTGAACTTCAGCTTTCTGACTGAGCGGTTCAGTAGACGCAGATCCAGTATGGGCCTCAGCCCTCCATCCTTCTTCGGAACAACGAAGTACCGGCTGTAGAAACCGGACTGGGTCTCGTGAGGAGGAACCAACTCGATGGCTTCCTTCCTCAGCAGAGTACCAACTTCCTGTTCCACAACCAGAGCCTGCCCGGGGCAGACCGCAGTCATAACAACCCCGCAGAACGGCGGGGGTGGCCCGCCGAACTGAATACGATAGCCTTTCGCTACGGTCTGCAGGACCCAAGGAGACACATTCGGCAGCCGCTGCCAGGCTGTCAAATGCTCTACTAAGGGAATCAGTCTCTCGAGACTGACCTCTGGTGCAGCCAGACCGCTGTCTTGAAGCGGCGCACCGGCAGGAGACACGTAATCTGGCGGCTGAGGCGAGTTTCTCGGCTCCGCGCTGCCGGGCGGACAAACCTGAGAAATATACTCGCTGGGACCGGCTGTGCCCTGGAACAGCGGCAGGGTCAGCAGACAAGTCCCTGGAGGGCACCGAGGGGAGACGGTCACCGTGTGCCACGGTGTAAGCCGTTCCACCCCGGTAGGGGTCGTCCTCCATAGTCCTGGGGCTCACCCGTCAGGACCTCTGAACGAACCAGACCCTGCAAGGCAGGACCCAAAGAGACACATTCGGCAGCTCGCTGCCCAATGATCTTCTAAGGGAATCAGTCTCTCGAGACTGACCTCTGGGTTCAGAGAAGCGGCCAGACCGCTGTCTCGATGCGGCGCACCGGAATGAGACGCGTAATCTGGCGGCTGAGGCGAGTTTCTCGGCTCCGCGCTGCCGGACGGACAAACCTGAGAAATATACTCGCTGGGACCGGCCGTGCCCTGGAACAACGGCAGGGTCAGCAGACAAGTCCCTGGAGGGCACCGAAGGGGAAGTGGTCACCGAGTGCGGCGGTGCAAGCCACTCCACCCCAGTAGGGGTCGCCCTCCGCGGTCCGTCAGGACCTTTTGCGCGAGGAGCTGGTATGCGGAGGAGGCTGCGCCCGCCCAGCAGCCACCTGAGTTTAGAGAGCGTGCATACCCTCTGCCCACCAAAGATGTTGTAAGCAGAGCAGGAGCCTTCAAAGGCGATGCCGTGGAGGGAGACAGATAGCTCGCAAGCGTCTGTTCAACCCGTGGCATCATCGCCGCATACCCGCGCTCATTCAGTTCCCGCGGGAACGACTGGCCGGGACGAAAAAATTTCACCCGCGATCTCGACACCTCGGTGAGGAGATCGGGGAAAACGGAAGGCTCCTGTGTAGAAGTAGCTCTCTGGGGCGAGAGAGGCGGCGAAACCTCGTCAACGCTCGTCACATCAACCTCCTCGGAGGACGCAGCGTCAAGCCCTCGTCTCGGGGGAAGAGACCGCTTCCGAACCGAGAGACGGGGTGCCAGATCAGGCGCGGGAGGAGATAGGGACATGCCCGTCTGACTCTCGCCAGCCAGATCAGCCTTTTTCTCTTTTTTTTTTTTTCTCTCCGCAAGCCCCGCGAGCGCAGCCGCCGCTCTGCCTTTTTTTTCTGATTTAAAGGCAGAAGCGGGACCGGCTTTATTCATTTTATGCTTGTGCAAACACTGCAGCTTACAAAGCTTTCATAGTTATATCATATTGGGGTGACAGAGGCGACGAAGCCTCGTGAACGCTTGTCGCATCAACCTCCTCAGAGGAAGAGAGACGAAGCATTGAGCCCTCGTCTCGGGGAAGAGACAGCTTCCACACCGAGAGACGGGGCGCCAGATCTGGCTGATACGGGAGGAGATAGGGACATGCCCGTCTCACACTCGCCAGCCAGATCAGCCTGCGAGCCCCACGAGTGCAGCCGCCGCTCTGCCTCGGCAGCAGCGGGACCGGCACCGCGTGGGGAGCTCGCGAAGGCTCCCTTCTCGAAGAGAGCCCTCCGGGTGCGGAGACCGAGTTTGCGTGCTCCGCACCCAGGCAGACCACGCGCAAATCGTGTGTGTCCTCGCTCATGATATAGCGAGGGCAAGGATGCACACACGACTCAAAACATGGTCTGAAAGCTTCACCCCTGAGCTTGCCCTTGGCTTTGGCATGATACTGAATGCTTTCCACTTAAAACTAGGACAACAGTAAATAAGACTGACACACACAGAGCGCTTCGCTGAATGACAAAAAGCTGAAGCCGGCTCCGCCGCACGTGCTTATATGCTTCCTGGTCGTGACGTCACCCCGCCCGTGACGCCTCGCCCTTGTTTGACTGATTACACATCATATTCAGAGCCCGGTCACGCTGAAGGCGTTCCCATATGCGTTTTCGACGCAGCTCGAAGTTCCTGGAAGGGAATTTTGATATTCCATTTTTCCACAGTCTCTCAATTAATATGCGCTCTTAAAGATACTTGCATAATCATCACGAAGGATTAGCAAAACTCTTGAGAAAAAAAAGTATGCTTAATTGTACTGAATGTGCAGTTGTTGTGTATTTTAAATTCTAAAATATTTTTAAAAAATTAAAAATGCTCGCAGATAATATAATATTAATGAAGTAAATGGCCACTTAAGTGTACACTTTCATGATGATGTTTCTTAAAATACTTAAGTACACTTTCAAATTGTGCACTGTAATAATGTCAAATTAAAAGTTGTAGGCCTATTTTTAGTACATTTTAAGTCATAGTTTTATTAAGATATTGTTGTGCTTTAAAGAAGTAAACTTACATATTTAATGTGTTGCTTAACATAATAAAGCACATGTAACATACATTATCATAATTTTAACTGTAGTATGTTATTTGATATTATATTTAAAGTGAATATATTTTAAATCTACTAAATTGCATATATATTTAAATACATGACATACAGTTTCAATTTGCATGTAGTCATAGTAAACAGTAGTTTAGTTCAATAAATGCATTTTAACAATATTTCAAAGACAAGAAGTAATTATAAAATTACACATAAAAATTTACTTAAGTCCTGCTTAAGTGGGACAAAAAATAATAATAAGTTTAACTTTAAATTAACTTTAAGTTTAACTAAGTATGCACTTTAATGCCAGAAAAAAAAAAAACAACTTTCAGTCTGAACTTCCTATTTAAGTTTATTATATTAAAAAGTACTACTTTTAAGTATGCTAAAGTGTCCTTATTTTTCACACAATGGAATAGTTTTAGACTGAGCATAGCACTGGTATATTTTGACACACTTCCATCAGGTGCTGAAACTAACAGCAGTGTTAGTTTAAAAAATGAGAGAAAAGCATTGTTTAGTTTATGGGGTAACACTTTATTTTGATGGTCCCTTTTGAACATTCTGTTGATACTAAGTAATGTTGCAACTACATGTCAACTAACTCTCATTAGAGTATTAGTAGACTGTCTGCTTCATATCTTCTACTGACTTTAAGTACATGTCAACTTATTCTAACCCTATCAGTCTACTAATACACTACTGACACTCTAATGAGAGTTAGTAGAAATGTAGGTGCAATGTTACTTATAGTCAACAGAATGTGTTAAAGGCACCATCAAAATAAATGAAACCATGATTGGTGCTAAACAACTTGCCGTACCACTAAACTGTTCTAGCACTAGCACTTTTCTTTACACTTTATACATTTGGCATAGCAATTCAGGGTTAGCACCTCAGAAACATTCAGTTGTCGTGTTAAAGACATTAAAAGACATCCTAACACCCTTTCATGTGTAAAATGTAGTTAAAATTGGCCTTAACCCAAGGTGAAACAGTGTGAAAAGCCTACTAGTTACCCTGATGAATTCCAGTTTATTCAGATTTTTAGGACGGTTAAAGTTTCAGGAAAATCTGTAACTCAGAGACTGAGGGGAATGAACTGCCCTGTGTTATTATAAGAAATGTCACAGTAATGTTATATTAGGATTTAGCAATGTAAGAAGTTGCACAGAGGTTAGATGTCTCTTCAAACCTTTGAAACGGCAGAATAAACACTGATGCCCATTAGAAGGCCGTGTTCTGAGTTCAGACCTCTGGTTTGGGTCTGGGGTCGGCCTGCAGTCCATGTGGTGCTGTTTTGTCAGAGGAAATGGATTATATTTGCATGAACAAATTCCCCTAAAGCCAGAGCTCTTGTGTGGATTTGGGGGTTGGAGGTGTTTGGTTTGGCCCTGTTCTAGAAAACTCCATGGGACTTTTACTGCAGGCCTGTGGCCACACTGCATGTATATGCTCCTCTGTGCGGCCCTCCAGTGGATTTGCATAGAACATCTGTGCATTAGAACAGAACCGTATGCTGTTCTGGTTACTGTCAGATAGAGATGGTTGCTCTCGATGTCTCCGGAGAGGAACTGATGGTGTTTTTGCTGTATAGGAAATTGCAGAGTGCAGCATGGATTGTTGAGCAGTTTGTACATATGGACCATATGAGTCGAGTCAGACTGATTATTGACATTTACATGTCTAAACTTAGTGAGGTCTGAATGTGATTAGATTTGCGCAGTTGTATAAGAAAACTCCTTTACATTTCTTTATGTTTTGTGAACAATTAAGGTTTTGTGAAATCGCTGACAAATGCCCGAAATCGGCAAATGACGAGTGACAATCATCCAGTATGAATTATACAACGTGACAGTAGACAACAGAACCCATTATAATAACAAAACTCCCACTTCCAAGTACCCATGAAAAAAAAACAAGATAGTCATTTTAACCAATAATCCTGTAATCCTGTGAAATGTAACGCCCCTTTCCATAATCGTGAGCTTCAGCTTTCAAAACAAAAGTAAAGACCGTTAATAATGTATTTAGTTTTACCATCAGTTCAAACCCGAGAGGGGAACAGAGTTGCGTGACAGACACAGTGATGATGTTCGTATGCTTTTACACACAAGGTAGCTGACATGCTGTGATGTGACCCTCTCTCTCTCGCTCTCTCTCTCACACACACACGCACTCACACACACACAACGCGCAAAACTTCGCATTTGAACAGTCAATAGCAAATACTTAAACTTATAACAAAACTTTCTTACAGTCGCTGATTCAGAGGCGCCAGATTGTCATAGCAAAGTCAGAATGACCTCCTCCCCTAGGTTCACGAAACGGTTGTCCATAAAATGCGTTGTGATAACATCTGAGTTGTGCTGTTCTGTTGTAAGTATTCTTAATGATTCCTAAATGCATCTACTTTCGGAAGGCCAAATAAAGTGCTTTTGCTTTTGCCTAGAAACACACGGCGTCTCCCTGTCCCTGGCTGCATCAACACTACTGCGGTTTCTGAAACCACACCTTCTTTCTTTGCATGATCATTTGGGCGGCATTACGCAAATATTTCCACATCGTGACGTAGATATGTGGGGGCGTGGCAGAGTCTTAACTTTGATAAAGAATATCTCTTTGGTTTTGAGACTTTAGTCTTTGCAACTTCAGGGATCTTATCTATGCACAATCAGCTTTTAACACTCCAAAGAGAAAGGAAAACTTGAAATCACATCATATGACCCCTTTAAGGTCTGGGTAGATTAGATGGTAAGCAAACAGTCAGTGTGTTGGATGCCAGAGAAATTGGTAGAAATAAAGATCTGAGTGACTTTAACAAGGCCCAAATTTCTATGGGAAGGTGTCAGAGTGTATCTGAAATTGCAAGGCAGTCTGAGGAGGAACAAACGACAAACCAACGACAGGGCGTTGTGCACCCAAGGCTCATCAATGCATGAGGGCATCAAAGTCTATCCCGCCTGGTGCGAACAAACAGAAGGTCCACTGTGGCACAGGTAATGATGGTTATGGGAGGAATGTGTCACAACACACAGTGCATCCATCAAAAGCTCCTACAATGGGCACGTGGAACAGTGGAAGAATGCGGCCTGGTCTGATGAGTCCCATTTTCTTTTACATTACGAGTGCACCATTTACATGGGGAAGTGATGGCACTGGGATGCATGGGACAACGACAAGCCAGTGGAGGGAATGTGATGCTCTGGGCAATGTTCTGCTGGGAAGTGTAAATCTGGATGTAAATTTGACATTTTGATATTCCTTTTACCCCTAAATGAAGAAGAAAAGTGTATATCAGGGTTTTTATTTTCAGTACTCACTTTGTTGCATTCACTGTGGAGTGTAGAAGATCCTACTGTAGATTAGTCATCCTATTGAGTGTTGTACTCTCACGAGTATTACAATCTTTCAAATAGGAGAACCACTTTTTAACTTCAGCTTGACCTCGGGGCAGTGCTGTGTTAGGTTGACAAAATCCCTTGCTGCTTTTCCGACTGTGATATTGCTGCTTAGTCACACTAAACTGGCCCAGCAGACCATCTCCTGATTAAAGCCCTTTACAGTGGACAGAACTAACGTGACTCTCAAATGGACAGCTCAAACCGCCTCTGGTCAAGCGCTGAACGGAGAGGGGAGATGGTGGCAGGGTATCTCGGACTGGAACAATCACATTTGCCTGCCTTCCGAGCTAAGTTTCGAGAATATGTCATATTTATTCAAAAGAGCAGAGAGTGTATGAATAAGAGATGAAGTATAAGGAAAAGCCAGGAGATACGAAGGTGCTTTCCACAGCAGAAGTCAGCTCGTGTAGACTGCTGTCTGACAACTTTGATTGTCCTCTGTGCCGACAGCTCGTTCCTGGGCTTCACACACATACGCTGGAATGAAAGGTGTCATACTGAAGCAGGGATTGCTTTATAATCCAGGGCACATTGACTATTCTGGTCAATAGAAAGGCAAAAGAAGTGGCAGCTTGGGCCGCTGTTCTCTGGGAGAATCTTGCTGGGCTTAATTTTCAAAGTGAATGCACAGGGCTTTCTTTCTCTTTTTTCCCCATCTCCCATTCGGCAGCTTGTGTCAGAAGCACATGTGAGGAGAGATGCTGGGTGTCATCCTTTTTCACAGGCCTGTAACTTAACAGACAGATTGACCTGATGGGAAGAGTGTGCGCAGACACACAAACACACACACACACGATTTCCTTTCATTATGTCCTGACCTCTCTCTTAGATTCTACGTCTTTCGGTAGAAATGTACTGCTGTTCAGAAATGCTTTTGTTGTTTTTTTACATTTTAAATTAAGTAATTTTAAAATCAATCAATAAATAAAAAAATCACAAAAAAGCTCCCCAAAGCTAATATTAGAAGTAGTTTGTAAATATACATAAAATATTATTTTTCTAAATGTATTTGAGTAATTTCCAGTATAAAAGTCTATTAATTGAGTGAATGCAACAATGGTAAACAAAATAACGCATACAATAGGTCATTCTCTGGAAATGCTGCATTCATACTCCATTTGTGACCATAGCTGCGTTCATGTCGTTGTCATGTGACATTTGACATATTTGACTGAGGGATTCAGCACAGCCTCTTGAGGGCTCTGTATCCTCTCAAGTCTCTGTATCTCTAAGCCACAGGCAGTAAGTTGTAGTCCTCAGAATCTGATGGCGTCACTGTGCTCTATCCTTACCTACTTTTCTCTCATTTTTGCTCTCATTGTGTGAACATGCTGGAAAGAAATTATAAAAAAATGTGTTCTATGAGCACAGAATGATATTCCATTCCACACCCTTGTAATACAGATGTGCACTTTTTGAAAGTGTACTTCAAATCTTAAAAGTGCATTTAAAAAAAATAAAACACTACTTACAGATAATGTTAATGAAATAAAACACCACTTTCATGACACTTAAGTACACTTTAAAAAATGTCAAATGAAAATGCTTAATTTAAAGTACAAATCATTACAAATCATTTTAAATCATTGTTTTGATAATATTTTGTTGTTGTTGTTTTATTCTTTTTATGTGTTGACTGATATACTTCTAAAGGACTTGATTGATTTGAACTGTGTTGAGTCATTCGATATTACGTTTAATATTAATATATTTGAAATGTGCTGAATTGCAACTTTATCATTACACGTGTGATTACAAATATATTTAAATACATGACATAAAAGTTTCAATAGAAACAACTTAAAGTATATTTTAATTTACCATCAGTGATTGTCAGTGCATTCAGCAGTACACTTTAACCATATTTCAGACAATAGAATAATTATGAAGTAATTATGTACTTTTGTCCTACTTAAGTAGGACAAGAAGCACTTCAATTCAGCTAATTGCATTTAATATTCATTTAAACTAGAATATGTTTTCATTTAATTTTAAATAACAGCATACGTTGTAAACTAAACTGTAAACTACAGTCTACCTAAGTCTACTTATTTTTCACAAGAGCATTGATGAGTTATGATCGCATGCAATGTCATTAAAATGTTGAATTTAAACACTTCCACTGTTGTCCCAATAACCCTGCTTTACAAGGAGTAAATTAATTGCAAGACAAAAAAAAAGTGTGACATCATGTTGTGACATTTCAAAATTTGCATCAGAAATGAGTGCGAATACAGAGAAGCTCTAGCAGTGTGGCAAGCCCTGACAGCAGTCAAGTTATTTGATAGCTTTTATAATTATTTAAAATAAACTATTAATTGCAATTTAATTGTAATTAACTGACCGTGGTAAATAAATAATACAATTGCTAGTTAAAACTTATAACTAGTAATCGTATAAATAAGTATCAGTATTTTTATGTCAGGATACCTCGTTAATTATTGAGACAAGCACATTAATATCAAGATAAAAATTATAACCTTAAGCTACCCAGTACTCTCTGAGGTATAGGTACAAAATGCAACCAACATTTGTAATGTAATGAGTTTGCGTTAAACATGAAAGAGATGTGTGCTAGGCTATTCATTTTTCATTCAGAATGTGTGATTTATTACAAGGCACACAAACTGAGTGATTCTAGGCTTTCCTCAACTATCTATTCAAATTATACGAACAGAAAACTTACTGTGACGGGTTAGAAATAATGTTGTGCTTCAGGGTTAAGCTTATAGATTTAATTGGAGTTGGGGGTTGTAGTTTAGAAATCAACCATTGAAAACCCCATATTTGTCGAACACTCAATATTGGGGGGTTTGCAGTTTCACAATTCAATATGGAGGTATCATGAACTGCTATGTGGGTGTCAAAACATCAAGAAGTCATTATGTGAATAAATACATGCATAAAGAGGCACTGCTCCACTCTGTGTGTGTGTGTGTAAGACAGAGATACTGTATGTGTGTGTCAGTGTGCGTAGGTGCGTTATAAGCTGACTTCAAGGTAGATCCCCTTCATCAGACCATGATGTCTGTGTGAACAGCGTGAAAATGCACTTATGCATTGCATGCTTGTTCCACTCGCACTAATTCATTTTGACAGATGTCCTTTAATAATCTGCACTCATAGATGAGAGAGAGAGGAGGGGAGAGTCTCAGACAGACAGACATGAGCAGAAAGAGAAAGAGAGCTGTAAAGAAAAAATGACAGGCAGAGATAAACAGAATTTCTTCTACAGTAATTTGTAGGTTGTCAGGTTGGCATGTGACCTGACAAACACAATATCGCCACAATTTAAGCAGTACCCACTATGGTGGTATGATTTCTGGAACGAGGGAGGTCAGTAACAAAATTGATGGTGATGGTATGGGTAGAGGTTGAAGTAAACCAGCTGGGCATTGATGAGATGACTTGGTAATGTTGCAGTGCTGGATGAACATGGCAACATCCTTCTGTACCAATGGCCACCAGAAACGGTTGTTAATAAGGTGAACAGTAGCTGCGATGCCGGGATGACCGTAGGATGCGTTGTCGAATATCTACAGGAACATAAGTTAAGTTAGGTGGGCATTCAGGTGGCGTGGGATCATCGTCTTGTGCCTCGGTTATCTCTGTCATGATGTCCCATTGTACGGGAATGAGGGATGTGGGGATGACCGGTTCATTGGTAGCATTTGATGATGTGGTGAGTTCAAACTGCCTAGAGAGAGCATCAGCTTTACCATTCTTTGAGCCATGACGGTAAGTAACATGAAAGTTAAATCGGGAAAAGAACAGTGACCATCTTGCTTGACGGGAGTTAAGGCGTTTGGCTGACCTGATGTATTCCAGGTCTCTGTGATCCGTGAGTACAATGAAAGGTAGTTTGGCGCCCTCTAGCCAATGCCTCCACTCCTCGAAAGCCCCTTTCATGGCTAGTAGTTCTCGATCCCCAACATCATAGTGCCTCTCAGCAGCGGTGAGTTTCCTGGAGAAATAAGCACATGGATAGAGTTTAGCTGAGTTACCTTGACGTTGAGACAAGATGGCTCCAATGCCTGTGTTAAAGGCATCCACCTCATCCGTGAATTCGAGTTCTGGATCAGGGTGAAGAATAATCGAAACGTTCCTGGAGTTGCTGAAAAGCCTCTGATGCTGCTGTGGACCAGTCGAGATAGCGTTTGCCTCCCCTAAGCAACGACGTTGGCGGTGCGGCTATGGTACGGCTAGAAGTTGGCAAACTCCAGGAAATGCTGCAGATCTTTAGTGGTCTTGGGCATGGGCCAGTTTAACACTGAGCTGATCTTTTTCTCATCCATCGCCACCCCGTCAGCACTGATAATGTATTCCAGGAAAGATGTCAAAGTCTGATGAAACTCGCATTTCTCCATCTTGGCATACAACTCATGATCGATGAGGCGTCTTAGAACTGCTCTTACATGTTGCACATGGGATTCAAATGTGTCAGAGTAAATTAATATGTCGTCAATATAAACAAACAATAAACCACTGACCCAACATGTCCCGGAACACATCATTGATGAATGCCTGAAAGACTGACGGACTGTTGAAAAGCCCGAACAGCATAACCCGATATTCCACTCATCCCCCTCTCTGATGCGGATAAGATTGTGTGCATTGCGAAGGTCAAGCTTGGTGAAGTATTTTGCTGAACGGAGCATTTCTAAGTCGGCAGGAACCAGTGGCAGAGGGTAGCGGAACTTGACTGTGACTACCGTCACTTCAATGAAGTCAATGCAGGGGCGTAATCCTCCATCCTTCTTGACAAAGAAGAAGCCTGCTGACGCTGGTGATGTGGATGGTTTAATGAAACCCTTGGCTAGCTCCTCCTCAATGTAAGCCTTCATGGCTTCAGACTCTTGTTGTGATAGAGGGAAAATATGGCCCTTAGTGGGTACTGCCCCAGGGAGAAGGTCAATAGCGCAATTGCTGGGACGATGAGGTGGAAGTTGAGTGGCTTTAGATCTGCTGAAAGCTTCACATAAATCATGGTATTCGGCTGGTAACCCCTGAAGAGCTGGATCTTCCTTGGGAAGGGATTCAAAAGTAACAGGTGAGTGAAACTGAGGCAATAAGGCAGTTCTTGTGACATGTCTCTGACCACTGAACGATCTGACGTGTGGACCATGATATGCAGGGGTTGTGTTTCTCCAGCCAAGGCAAGCCGAGGATTAATGGTTTCTGGGGTGATTCTATGGCGAACATGCGTATGCTTTCTGTGTGAAGAGAGCCTGTCCTCAATGTAATGTCCTTGGTGATGAATTTAACGTGCCCCGTGCCCAGGGGACAGCCGTCTATCGCTGCCACTGCCACAGCGGATTCACATGGAATGAGGGGAAGAGAATGTGTCTTAGCAAAGTTAACATCAATGAAATTACCTGCTGTCCCAGAGTCGAAGCCAGAGAATCTAATTGGGAGTTCTCAAACATGATAGTTACTGGAACTTCGAGTGTGGATAAGTTAGACGGATTAGAACTCACCAAGGATGAACCCAGGAGGGCTGGTCTCGTGAGACAGGAGATTCTCATATGGCCTGACAGACCGCAGTAGAGGCATAGATTCTCACGGCGTCGGCGCTGTCTCTCCTCTGATGTGAGATGGGTCACGCCCACCTGCATAGGCTCGGGCTCTGGCGTAGTTCGCAATGTGACAGCAGAGGGCAGTGTGGAGGAATGGCGTGAGGGGCGTCTTGAAGTGCATCAAGTTGTCAATGCGAATGGCGAGTTCGATAAACTGCTCAAGTGTTCTACCCTCATCGCGGCAGGCCAATTCTGATTGGAGCTCAGTCGAGAGACCCTTGCAGAACAGAAGCTTAAGAGGATCCTTATCCCAACCAGTTTGTGCAGCGAGAGTTCGAAAGGTGAGTGCGTAATCAGCCGTTGTGCTGCTTCCCTGACGTAGGGCTAGTAGTTGCTCTCCAACCTCCTTTCCATCAACAGAATGTTCAAACACATCACAAAATTGTTTCATATAACTTCTGAAGGAAGGGAAAGTCATATTACCACCCTCCCACACCGCCGTGGCCCAGTCTAGCGCTCTCCCCGTCAGTAATGAACATACAAAAGAGACACGACTGTCCTCAGTGGGGTAGAGAAGGGTTTGTTGGTTCATAAATACTGTGCATTGGAGAAGAAAACCCTTACACTTGTTGGGAGCGCCGTCATATTTCTCGGGAAACGCCAGGCGTGGACTGGTCACAGGCTGGCTGGGACTTTGAATGGCCAGTGGGGAGGTCGGTGTAGCTGACGGCGCAGTGCTGCACAAAGCCTGGAGTGTTTTGCTCAGCTGCTCCGTGACGGAAGTGAGATGCTGCAGTTGCTGATGATGAGCTGCTAGCATAGAGGCTTGAGAAGATACCTCGGTGGTGAGCTGAGAAACGACTGCTGGATCTTGAGGTGGCGAAGTCTTCTGTAATGATGGGTCTGAGGCACGGGGGATCCATTTGCAGCTTTAATAATAAGATCAATAAACACAGACTAACCGCTTAGAGGTGTAAGCCAGGGCAATACAAGACTTCACGAAGTGTGACTGGAGGTTGCAGTTTATATGGGAAACAGTGATGGAAAACACCTGTGCCGCAATCAGTCTCAGGTACAGAGCATTGTGGGAAATGCAGTTCAGTTAATATTCCGATGATGGTGCCCTCCGGTGGCGTTCAGGGAGGGCCACAGAGGCCGAGTTTGTGACAGCTACCATTTTATTACAATGAGCAATTATAATAATGAAAGTTTAATTTGTTGTTTGTCAGTTTTATTAATGCTATTTAATATTGTTAAGACTTTTCAACATTTCACTTTAAAAAAAGTACTTATACAGAAATAATACTTAAGTGCAAACTGAATGCAATGCTTTTGGACACTGACATGTTGAAGTGAAGTGACATTCAGCCAAGTATGGTGACCCATACTCGGAATTCGTGCTCTGCATTTAACCCATCCAACGTGCACACACACAGCAGTGAACACACACACACCGTGAGCATACACCCGGAGCAGTGGGCAGCCATTTTATGCTGTAGCGCCCGGGGAGCAGTTGGGGGTTCGGTGCCTTGCTCAAGGGCACCTCAGTCGTGGTATTGAGGGTGGAGAGGGCGCTGGACATTCACTCCCCCCACCTACAATTCCTGCCGGCCGGGACTCGAACCCGCAACCTTTGGATTACAAGTCCGACTCTCTAACCATTAGGCCACAACTTCCCCCATGTTGTTTACAATTAAATAAAAAAATTATTATAATGTACATTTTTGTTTGACCCTTTTAAGTAGGACTTTAGTTTATCTTTATATGTAAGTTCATAATTACTTTATATTTAAAGTGTACTGTCAAATGTACTGATAAGCATTTATAGTAAACTAAAATATAATTTAATGTTTACAATTTACTGGGTAAATTTACTGTAAGCAAACAAACATTCTGTATCGCAGAATTAATACATTTTAACATCCAAATAAATCGATTCAGCGTCTTTATGCCATCAGAAGCTGCTTTTACATTTACATTTAGTCATTTAGCAAGCTAGTGTTAGAGGCCTTTTTTGCTTTTGTTAATTGTATATTAAATAGAAAGAAAACAAATAGAATACAAAACGATTAGAAAATCTAGTGTTAGTTGTTTTTTTTTCTTTTAAAGAGAACATGCAGAATGCAAGTCTAAATCAAATTTTCTAGTCATCTAAACTTAACCTACTCGTAATTTACAATTAATTTAAGCTAATTTGTGGTTCATCACATTTATACCAATCAATGCCATCTTATGGTGTTCACAAAAATGATTTTATTTTAACTGAACAGGAAAGATAATGCAGCCGGAATAGCTGTGCATCATTAAAAAAAATTGCATGAGTTTATTGCAGTGTAGACAGATTTTTGAATGCTGGTTTAAGACCAGTGGAAACTGGTTTGGCCATTTTGTAAATGCACAGGATGAGACTGAGCACCGGCTCCAGCTCCAGCACCCGTCAATGGAAAAGAGCTACACATGGCCCATCTAGCAGTGCTGCGTCAGGGTTTAGACTACAGCAGAGACAACATTTAGCAGCAGCAGCCTACACGTGTAATCCCATTGGCAGGAGCGTGGGATTCCTGAGCTATAGTTACATCTGAAACAACTCAATTAATCCCTGACAAATAGAGCAATTAAACGTGATCTGCTCTGAACGCTGGGAACCACGCATGTTCGTTCACACGAGACGGTCATTACGAAACCAGCGTGGTGATGGGAAGAAAAACGATAATTGTTTTCTTACATTTACACATTTAGCAGACGCTTTTATCCAAAGCGACTTACATTGCATTAAAGTTAGTTTTTACATTCTATCAGCTCTTGCTTTCCCATTCTGACCCATTCTAATCTGTCATCTGGTGTATTACTGGGGCGCAGACTACAAGAACAACAGATGTTTCATTTCCTTAGATTCCTTCAGACTTCCACACACACACACACACACACACACACACACACACTGCAGTGCTGCAGCTACAGTTGCACTCTGCTTAGCGTTTCTGTGGTGGGTATTTTTCTAAAGGTGTGTGGCACATCTGTGCTGCCATTGTTTATTCATGCGCCGGAGCCTTTGAAACGTGCTAAAATGCTTCCCACTCATTATAAAACTCCTGCCACCCATGGATTAGCACTTTGATGTCACCAATCCGGCTTCAAAGGCTCCTTCAGTACCATTAATCAGAATTTAGTCTCTGAAGACCCAGCCAGGGAAAACATTTGGACATCTTGTGCAGAAACTTTTGAAAAGCTCAGACGGTGCTGCATATGCAACAGTGGGGTTTCATATCCCGAAGACGTGTGTGTGTGTTTAAGGAAGAGAGAAAAGAGGAAGCAGAAAGAGAGAGAGAGTGTATTAACGACAGAGAGAAAGAGAGATGAGAGGCAGTGACGGCTCACTCTGATCCTGATCCTCAGCACTGGATATTAGACAGTGCATAGGTCACAAGGTCACAACACGGGCTTCATTGAGGCAGCCTGTTAAAGGGTTTTAGCCTTAAATAAGAGTTGTACTCTCCCCATATTACATCACAAAACACTGATGTAGTTCAATTAGAGGGTAAATGGAGGTCATTTTCTGCCATATGGTTGCAGTCTACTAGCCCAGAAAAGTAGAGACTCTTGTGTTGGTTTTACCAGTTTCAAGGGCTATAGTTTTATTACAACGAGCCATTATAATAAATAAAGTTTAACTTAAAAAATATACTATTTTAAATAGTCTTTTATTATTTGAAACTTTTGAAACTTACACTACAAGTGCCATCAAAAAACAAAAGAAGACAAAGAAAGAAATTCAAAATGTTGCATTAATTTTGAAAGCAATGAGAGTTTGATAACTGGCTATATCTGGTATTGTCGCAGACACTGTTCCTAAGGGTAGAGCAATCTGGCATTAAGGATCAAGACTGTAGTCTTTGTATTTATAGTCTAGACTAGTCTTTTAGCTGATCTCCTCCAGGGTTCAAACATGCATTCTTTGGGTTGCAAGCTCAGATCTCTACATTATGTTGTTTTATTCATTTGTGCCTCAGAGAAGGAAGATTGATGTGTCACTGATCTGTGTTTCTTCTTTCGCTGAGTAGGTAACCTGGCCACATCCAGGGCAAGAGTGACAGCAGCATCCAGATCTCTGCCTCCACAGCTCAGCAGTGGGAGAAATAAGGTCTGTGCTGTCTTCTTTACATTCAGACAGTCATCACAAAATATCTTATTAATTTTTATGTTCGTTTCAGATGAAAATGAACATGAATTATCACATAATTCTGTTTCTTTTCTGATTCTTGTACAGTTTTATCTGTTCAGTAAAGGTGCAAATTTGATATAAACTCAACACTTATTCGTTTACCTTAGATATTAGCTTTTTATATAATTTTCTTATATAATTTGTTAGAGTCAGGTGTTACTGTATGGGCCACCACCAGTTACTTCATCAGCCACATAAAAAATACTTTTGCATCAGCTACAAATTCTGACTAAATATATTACAACTGATGAAGCATATGATGTTATTATTTTGCCGGTGTATTTACTACAGAAACTCTGAACTCATATTTGCATGGTTTTCATTGTAAAATACTTCTGTTCTTCACTCTTCTGCACTTTTGAACTATTATCTGACTGTCTCAACCACCCTTTCTCCTCTCAGTCTCCTAAATACCTGCTAAAGGTAAGAATCTTCATATCTGTCTTCATATTCATTAGCCTGGTATTTTCTAACGCAATTTTCACTACTTTATTTTCTCTTTCTGGTTTGATTTAGTGGTAGCACTTTATTTTAAGGTCTCTTAACTAGTTGCTTATTAGCATGCATATTACTAGAATTATAGCCATTTATTAGTAGTAATTAAGCACATATTAATGCCTTATTCTACATGGCTTACATTTACATTTGGCTGCCTTACATTTGATATACCTATTACAATAGTCCCTTTACAGTCACTGCTATCATAAAAAACAATCACTTATACGTAGGTTTAAAATTTTACAAAAGACACATTTAATGTCCAACAGCAAATATTTTAGTAAAATGTATATTTTACTCAGAATCACTATCACTTATTCACTATTAACTACGACTTTTCCCTCAATAAATTCATAATTTGCTGCATATTAATAGTTAGTAAGTTAGTTGTTAAGTTTAGGTATTGGGTAGGATTAGGGATGTAGAATAAAGTCATGTAGAATAAGGCATTAATATGTGCTTAATTAGTACTAATAAATGGCTAATATTCTAGTAATATGCGTGCTAATAAGCAACTAGTTAAGAGACCCTAAAATAAAGTGTTACATGATTGTTCTTACTTTCAATACAACTTTTTTTGTCCATTCAAATCTCTAAATTGAGATTGTCCCTTCCCTAATTCCACCTGTCATTGACTAGCAATAGAAATGTTGTACTGTATATAGTAGGGATGTGCATCTCATGACTCAGGCCGATATGATACGCATCTCGATGCACAGCCAAGAATATGATACATTAAAGATACATACAGTATGAAGCAGGTACCGATGCAATGCGATACGATACGATTCACCCCTTTTTACGATGCAGTGCGATTCGATTTCGATTCAATTTGATTCAACTCAACACAATGCGATTCGATGCAATATGATGCAATGCAGTAATATGATCACTTTTAATGTCCTGAGGCCTGTTTCATAAAACAAGTTAACCAAATAAGCCAGGCTTACTTCATTTAGTCTGACTCATTGTCAAATGATTTTGTTCCATAAAGCAAATTTAACATAGGCCTAGATCAAGCTTATTCACTGTGACAACTTATGCTGGGAAACTAACCTGGTCTAAGGCAGTTTAACTGTCAGGCTAAGCTGAGCTATATTTTACTCAGAATTATTGCGCTCTTATTCGATTGGGCTCCGTCTGTTTAGCGCGCATGCGTGCAGCAGCTCTCGTTGCTCTCGCATGGCACTCCTGACAGCAAAATGGATATGTTTGCATGACTTTCTAACATTTACAGATGAAAAATATAAATAATTCAGTCATGAAACTCTAGATGGCACCAGCTGACAGGTTGTTAACATAACTGATGATATTCAAAGAGTTAAATGACTTGGCACAAGCTGATTGGTTCATGCTGCATATGCAGCCAATGAGCTTACTGTCTTGCATTTATATGGCTGGCTAGTATTCACTTGAGATTCCTGCAGCATGCTTTCAGAGTATCTCTGAAGCCCTCCACCTTCCCCAGCTCCACCTGTATAGATCTGCTACGGGGTTATTTTATATGCTATTTGTGCAGCAGCAGTATGTCTCAAATACTCATGACACTGTATCGCCATATGCATAGGCAGTAGCAAGTTCCTCTACTTGCTTGCAGCAGCAATAGTCTACAGCTATAGCAATAACCAACAGCAGCAGCAATTCAGCAGCAGTGTAGCAGATCTATTTTGCCAAGACCAAATACATTAACATTGTCATATCCATCACTGCTAAAATCTTCAGAGAGTTGTCATGATTGAAATACCTGTGACATGTCAGTTATGCACTGAGGAAAACACAACGTCTCAAATGCATTAAACTGCACAGATATCGACATTAAGGTCTGCTTAAGAATAAGCGTGCACAAAATTGTGTAAATTTAATTTGTCGTTTATGGAACCGCTTTAGCCCCGATTGATTTGTTAGGTTATTTCAAGTCAGGTTTTGGACTTTAATCCCCGTTTTTCCTCAGGTCTCCATGGTGTTGTGATTCGTCATATTGAGAAACAGTTTAGAGAGGAGAAAATAGTCACCGATCATTAGTCACTTTCTAAATAATATACATATAGCCATCCACTTGTAATTATATATAAATAAATTGTTTTTTACCAATGAAAATATGTTAGAAACAATGCATCGCGATATAAATGCCAACTTGTAGCCGATGCACACTTTTTAAACCAATGCATCACATCGTTAACTTTTTATGCCGATGCACTGAGCGAATCGGGGAATCCTCCCATCCTTAGTACATATACTGTTAAAAACAAATCAAAGTTTTAAGTAAAACAGTGATGTTTTACAAGACAATACACTGAAAGAATGTCCTTGATACAATTTTCACTTAGAAATTTCTAGCGAATTTCACAAATAAATGAAAAGAAAGTAATATATTTTATTTGCACTGTCTGAAAGATGTATTTACTTTTTCAGTCTTAATACTTGAAAATGTCATGTTTAATTCAGTGTGTTACTTGGCGTTTCATTGTAAATATTTTTGAAATGTGTTTCAAAAGTGTAAGAATTCGATTTCTCCACTATAAAAGCCCTTTAGTAACAGCGAAGCCCCAGGTGAGGTTACATTTCATTAGGTCTAACTCAGATTGGGGACTTCATAAAGCTGGATTTGCTGTGGTAATGCATACTGACTACAGTGCTGAGGTGCTGTTCTTATGAGGGAAAACCCTGGATAATTATTTCTCCCTTTTCCTCTGTTTTGTGTGTAAGATTAAAACAGTCCTGCAGACTACCTGCTGTATCAGAGAAATATAATTAGACACAAAAAAAGCAGTTTTTTACTTTTAAACTGCTTCAGTCACAGATGAGACACTTTACAAAGTTCTGCTTGTAAGCAGAAGTGGGACAGATGTCTTATTAAAACACTGGGTTAGTTCGATTGTCTCTCAGTCAGGGTTCATGTCCAACCCTTCAGTTTCTCATAAAGATCACACACACCTACCTCTGCACACGCAGATGAAATAGAATATGAAGCTTTGCTGGTATAGACCTGCTCTAAATTATGTATCACCTTGATAAATTCATGAGGTCTGTTGTAGCGATGGCTGTTATACACATCATGTCTTGTCCTTGTTAAGAACAGTTGGAAGCCTGAAGTTCATTGTGAAAACACGTCCCTGCAGTATTCAACCCATCATGCTTGGATCATGATGTTTTAAGTGCTTGTTTTACATTTACATTTATCTGACGCTTTTATCCAAAGCGACTTACAATTGCTATATATGTCAGAGGTCACACGCCTCTGGAGCAACTAGGGGTTAAGTGTCTTGCTCAGGGACACATTGGTGTCTCACAGTGGATTCGAACCCGGGTCTCTCACACCAAAGGCATGTGTCTTATCCACTGCGCCATCATCACCGCTTGTTTTGAATCTTTACATAAATATGAGTTGATCATTGTTATTAATGGCAATAGTAGTAGATTTAAATAAAAACACTTTCCAATAAGGTTAATTTTTTTTAACATTACTTAACTACATTAGTTAACATGAACTAACAATAAAACATATGGTTACACTTTATTTTAAGGTGTTCTTGTTACAGTGTAACTATATACATTTAAGTGCTGAGTAATATTAATTAACTACATTTACTTAATATAAGGTTAGGGTTCAAATTAGGGTTTGGCTTTTAGGGTTACTTGCATGTAATTATGCATAATTTATTGTAAATATATGGAACAAAATAAAGTATACCAAAAATACTTCTAAAGCATTTCTTAATCTTAGTTAAATATAATTTCAACATTTAATAATCCATTATTAAAATCAATAATTATGTCTGTTTTTATTATTTACTGGACCTGGGATAACATGAACTGACAATAAACAGTTGTATTAATTAGCATTAACAAAGATTAAAAAATCTGTAACAGTATTGCTTATTGTTAGTTTATGTTAGTTGATGCATGAACTAATTTGAACTAATGGGACTGTATTGGAAAGTGTTATTAAATATGTTGTGAAGTCAGTTCACATTTATTTTTATAGCACTTTATACAAAACATGTTTACAAAAATAAACAGGAAAATAACTGTATTGCAAAATTCATAGCTAAACGTCACACACAGACACACTCTCCCACTGTCTACAAACAAATATGCTTATAGATTTCTGCAATAATAGCCTCATAAGCTATGATTTTACTAGTGTGATAATTGATAAAACTGTGAAACCAACCCGATCTCATTAGACAACATACTGTAACAATTTTATAAAGTGTTATTTTGAATGAATTTGCATGATGCAGTTTGTACAGATACATGCTGTTTTTAGAAAAATAAATAAATAAATAAAAATAAAAAGTTCCACCCAATACAAAATTTATACAAATTATCTACCAATTCACCAAATCTTAAAGTAGTTATGATTACAAATTGCCATTAGAGTGTGTTAGAAAGACTTTTTTTTATTTAAGACTTTACTTTTAGTTGTTTACCTTGACTAATACTGTACCCATAGTCCATAGTTCTTGTTTTGTCATTAAAAAACCTTTCTTAGTGTTTAATGTTTTTTTTTAATAATCTAGTTGAGAAAATTGTGTGTGACTGTGTTAACATTTGTCATACATGAACAGGAAAGTTACATGTTCGTTTAGTCTAAACCAGAATACTAGTGTTCATTGTATGTGTGTGTAAATATGGGGTCTTGGTAATGTGCACATTTTCTGCGTGTAGGCAAAGCTACAGTAAATGTGTTTATGTGTGTGTTTAGGTGGACACCATGGAAATGATGCGTCACCCAGAGGAAACCACTAACATGAGGAGACAGACAGTGGCTTCATATTTCAGAGTGAGTCCTCAGCTCCTCACATCATTAGTTTTGTAGGCAACACTTTAATATAGAGACCAATTTTCACTATTAACTAGTTGCTTATTAGCATGTCTGTTATTAACATATTGGCTGTTTATTAGTACTTGTACTGTAAATCACATATTCTGCATGACCATATTCTATATCCTTAATCCTACACAATACCTATTTAACAATTTAACACATGTGTGTGTATGTGTGTCTTCTATTGTAGTACTCTCTCATGGACCTGCTGTCTAAGATGGTGGTGGGAATGCCTCATTTCGTCCGCTGTATCAAACCCAATGATGACCGACAGGCTCTGCGCTTCAATAAGGAGCGTGTTATGGTTCAGCTGCGATACACCGGCATCCTAGAGACTGTCAACATCCGCCGGCAGGGCTATTCTCACCGCATACTCATCGAGGAGTTTGTTAACAGGTAGAAAACAGCCACAGTGTAGCATAACGCAGGCAGAATGAGTGTTGCGCTTGTCCCGCAGGGCCTGAGAAACATCGAAGATCACACAAAACACAAGCTGCTAATGAGAGCGGGAGGAGAGAGATTAGGAATGACTCAATGAACACGACATCCTGAGAGAAGCCTGACGATTCACAGCAAGTCAGAGAGAATATTGTTGAGTTAAATATTTGATGTACAAAAGCTGATTCCTGAAGTTGCAACATCTAGTTAAAACGGAAAATGTTTTCATTTTGTGGTTCATTAAGTTAATTTAATTAGTGGTTCTTGCTAGTTATCTATTGCTCACATGTAGGGTTAGAAAACCAAATAAACTCTTAAAGTGTTAGTTCACATTTAGTTTGGTCACACTTTAGCCTGGGGACCAATTCTTACTATTAAATATTAACTAACTATTAACTATGACTTTTACCTCAATACCATTCAATTAATGGTGTTTGTTGATTGCTATTGCTTATATTTATGGTTAGGAATCCAAATAAACCCTTAAAGGGTTAGTTCACCCAAAAATGTCATTGCAAACCAAAAAAGCATAAATTAAATCTGTTCATCATATAAAATGAAAACTTGGATTAAACCGCTTGATTAATTTGGAGTAGTTTTTATGAACTATTTAAAGCTTAATATTTTTGGTTGATTTAAAGGATGCACAGTGATGAGAGAATATTAAAATATTTTCCTTTGTGTTTCAAAGATGAACATTAGTCTTATAGGTTTGGAACGACATGAGCTTGAGTAAATTATCACAACATTTTCATTTTTGAGTGAACTAACCATTAAACCCTGAAATATGGCATGTAATTCTTGTGTGCTGCCAAGTGATTAGACATATGGACTTATATTGAAGGAGAGACTCAATCTATATTTAGATCATAGTATTATAGACTTGAGATTCTGTCAATAAGAAACCATCAAGTAACCACCCTAAACACAAAAGCATTATGGCAGCATTATTATCAGGAAACATATAAATGTAGATTTAGCTTCTTTATTGACTGGAATTCCTGCTCCATTTTACAGTGTTTAAGTTACTATAGGTGGTCATAATTATTATGTTATCCAGCAAAGAAGAAGGGAAAAAAAATTCGGACTCCAAGTCCAGACTTCATCAGTTATGCAGTCAAATGAAATTATTCCGGGCGTTCCTGTTGGACCACAGGAATGTTATTAGATTTAATTAGCTGAAGCTCTTGGGCTTCATGAAAAGAAGGAAAAAAGACAGACAGACAGACAGTTAGAGAGATCAAAGCTTAGAGAGCGCTCCATGAGCGCATATTGAATAGACCCACCTCCTCTAGTGCTCCCTAAAGCTCCTGGGAAACTCACGTTGCAGGTTTATTATCTATATATTTTGACAGCTCTGAACGAAGACCATAATCTCATCAATAATAGGTCATTAAGCCTCTGAGAATACAAGTAATGCTAAATTAGACTCTGGTTGAGTAATTAGTGCTGAAGTGGTACTTTGAAGGGGTGGAGTGAATCTGCTGAAAGTTTCTCAGTGCCGTGGAAATTCATGGTCCAAATTTACTTTTCCGAGGCTTTGGGAATCGCACTTCATTTTCCATAAACTTTTCTCTTTCTTGCCTTTTCTTTCAACCCATCCATCTCTTTCTCTCGTGGCCCGTGAGACGGTGGACATGTAGGTCATCTCTTTTACATAAACATCCCAGACAATTTCTCTGCGCTCAGAGGGGCCGCTCAAACGCAAGACTCTCGTCGGCTTTTTTCCCGTCATCCTTTTGATCACAGAAGTGTCCTGATTATCTGTATTTTCCCCAGACTTCCCCCGACCAGTTTGCATTAAAAAAAAAGAAATACACTTTCCTTAGTCGGACAACGTCTGGTGCTGTTCCTGATCTGCACTGACACCAGCTCCGTAAAACCGGTTTCTGTATGAAGAAATGGATTCAAACGGATCTTTTTGGAAAACCTTGTGAAGAAGAGCTCTTTGTATTTTCAGCCATAACAGCTATCAGGAGCATAATTATGAAAGATCACGGTTCAAGTGGAATCAAAGGCAGTTTTCTTTCTTAAACACAAAGGCTGATATATTCCTCTTCAGAGAGAGTAAATATACCCAGGATCAACCGCAAGCTTCAGATGTTTCTATGAGACTCATTTATGAGATGCAGGCCACTCTATTTAGGCAGGTATATTCAGAAGTATAAATGATGGCCCCTAGACAATAACAATAAGGCAACAATGGCCCCATATCTAGTGATTTATCAGAGAATCAGGTGACGCTTTACCTTGCAGTCCTGACCATCAGAGGTTTTTGCAGCGGAAAGATGTTATCATTGGAATATCTAGGGATCTCGCCATAGTCTTTTATCTTGTTCCATGCAAAACAGTCTTAAAGGTGAAGTGTGTAATTTTTGCTGCACTAGTTGCACCAGACGGAACTGCAAAAATGGTTGTGTTTAGTATGTAATACTAAATTTTGTGAATGGTGTCAAGTTGAAAATAAAAAAAAAAAGACTGTAGGAGTGACTTTTTTTTTATATATTGAAGACATGCAACTGTGGCATAGTTCATTTAGTATTTTACTTCTGTCAATTGTATTTTAAGCATCAAAAGATAAATTAAAGATAAATAAATTTGAAAGATAAAAATATGAAAAGATAAATGAATGTTTGAGCTTAAAAAGGAACCTCTGTAAGTGTGCTTAGCACTGTACATTTATCATTTTGACTGGTGTAATGAGAGTCTGATCATTTTGATTTCCTGTAGGTATTACTATCTGGCCTTCCGTGCCCATCAGATGCCAGAGGGCATTAGAGAGAATGCCATCATCATACTGCAGAAAGCCAAACTGGACAACTGGGTCCTGGGCAAGACCAAGGTACAGTTATCATAATCCTCTTGAAAAATTTTGTAAATTTTTTGTTCATAATTTTTTTCATCAGTGTTCAATTTTGTGTTGTTTTGCAAAAGTACCAAAAGTACTATGCACTACCAGTACATTTTACCCTTGGTTCATGAATATAAGGTGGGTCCCACTTTGCATAGTTATTGCATACTTATTTTGTAGTATAAATAGTGCGAGTAGAGTGTTCACACTGAAAATTCCAAAAAGAAAAAGTGCCCCTTAAATAACCAAATGATGCACTTAAATAACCGAGATAGAAAAAAAACGAAGTGTGGAATGTTGGACACTTCATGCACTCAACTGTCACAGCTCAAATTATGTAGTGGAGGGGAAGGGGTTATTAGACTCTAATTATGAATGTCAAAATAACCTTATAACATTCATACACTAGACGGTGGAGTACATAGTGCATAAGTATATTCTATGCGTGCATAGTGTGTAGTGCGTCATTTGGGACGCAGCTATAGTGATCGTCTAGTACCATAGTTTCTGTGATATATACCGTGGTACACTCCAGTATGCTTTTTTTTCAGGGGGAATCCCCATTTTTCATACAATATTGCCAACACATTCATCAAATACAGACACAGGCCTATTGTAGGAAGACAACTAAAAACATTAGTGAATATACTAAAAAAAACTAAGAAAAAGGTTCAGGCAGGTTATATATGTTAATAAATCACACAAGAATATATAAAACAACCAATACATAGGAAAATTAGTATTAGTGGGAGTAGGGATGGACTAGCCATAGGGTGCAATAGGATTTCCTGGTAAGCTGTCAAAACCAGATATACAATGCGTTAAAAAAAGTATTCAGACCCCAAAGCCACATTTGTGTTAACTTTGCTGAAGAAAAACTGAATTATCATTACTTAAAGCACCTTTGGCAGCAATAACAGCAACCCATGGCTGAATGGGGAGAAAAAAAAATGTCTGTGATGACATTTCTGCAAAATTATATAATGTTGCTTCTTGCACATTTCATGATACTTTCAAAGTGAAATGTTCAGTCATTGGTGCAAGTTTTATCCGAAACTGATGAACATAAATCAGTCAACATTTAATTTTGTTTGTTGTTGTACATATCACAGAGATGAAGAGTTCGCTGTCTGGTAAGTGGTGCTAAAATTGAAAATAGCCACCTACACTAAACCACGTACACTGAACCCTGCCCAAACCTAAACGATAGTGTAAAATAAAAATGCTTGCTTGCTTCTTGTCACGGTATGCTTTCCCAAAGAGACAGGCGAACGAGGAATGCAAAGCAAAAATCCAACTTTATTAAATGAAACAGAACAGAACTCCAGGTAGCTGCATAAACGTAACTTCAAGACGAGACAAGGACAAAGACTAAACTGAATGCTTATAAAGGAACTAGAACAAAGGAGCAAACTAGATAATTAATTGGAACACAGGTGAAAAGACTAAACGATGATTAACTAATAACAGGAAACAAGAACAGGAAGAACCAAATAAGGGCAAAAGAGGACTAAAGAGAAACTAAACCGTGACACTTCTACAAGGCACGCTGCATCGTGTTGTACATGGTGTGCTGCTGAGCAAGTTTACTACATCAGAAAATCCATACATATGGAGCTGGTTATGTGCTGTAAATGTCAAAATGTATTACTTCAAAATCGTGCTCCATATTGCATCTATATTACTATGACTAACATTCCACATATATCATAGGCTTTCTTTATTGTGCTGCTCATAACAGCCGTTAAAATGTCTACTAGAAAATGCATAGAGCTGTGGATCAGGCAGGAAGAGCTCTGGACATTGACCAAACTTACTAAACAAGCTCTACACATGTCTGACTTTGTGCCCCAGAGACGGTTATGTGGGATGTCTACTATAGATATATATATATATATATAATTTATTATTAATTTACCTTTAATAGCACAGAAAGACTTTCTCCTTTAGTGCATTTCTGTCAGACCAATGCTTCCAGAAAAAGTATATATACGCCAAGGTTCCTTTCCTCACATTCTTTCACAATCACTCACTCTCACTTCTGTCTGTCTGAGAAGTTAAGGTAGTTATCTGTGAATCTAATTGACCAGATGGTTGGCATCTGCAACTCTTGGAAAAAAAATAAAAAGTTCAAAGTGTCCTTTTTCAACCTGAGCCCCTTGATGATTTTGTGTCATGAAGGTGGTGTTTTTATTGTAAGGTATGAGCCTTTTCCCTGCATCTGCATAGATGTGTGTTTGTGTCTTGCAGGTGTTTCTGAAGTACTATCATGTGGAGCAGCTCAATCTGATGTTGCGGGAGGTGATCGCGCGGGTGGTGTTGATGCAGGCCTACACCAAAGGCTGGCTGGGAGCTCGGCGGTACCGAAAAGAGAGAGAGAAACGCAACAACGGAGTGATTATCATACAGTCAGGTTCTTGCAACCCAGACTCATTACCAAATGACTGTGATAATAGATGCATGTGCAGGGCTCAAAAGTGAGGATTGTCTGAGGCTAGTTTAAGAGGATCACTGCATTTTACGTTTGTTGATCATATGTGATGATTTATTTCTGCATCCAAAATAATGTTATATATCTGTCTAATATAAAAGAGGAAATTTGTTGAAATTTCAAGGACAAAACATGGTTAGAATGAATGGAAAATTCTAAACAAAAATGGGCTGCACTATACTGTATGCCATTTTACAGCAAAGTAGTGTTTATAATTTAATAACTCGCTTTAAATAGACTATTGTTCAACATTTTGGGGTTGGTAAAACTTTATATGTTTTTCCTCACAAAAGCTGCATTTATTTGTTTAAAAAATCAAATAACTGCCTTCTATTGTAATATATTTTCAAATGCAATTGATTCTTGTGATGCTAAGCTGAATTTTCAGCATCATTACTCCAGTCTTCATTGTCACATGATCCTTCAGAAATCAATCTAATATGCTGATTTGATGCTCAAGAAAATTCTAATGTTGAAATCAGTTGTGTTGCTTAATATTTTTGTGGAAACAGGGTTCTTTCATCAATAGAAAGTTTAAAAGAACATCATTTATTTGAAATATAAATATTTTTAAAAATGTCACTCTTGATCAGTTTAATGCTGAATAAAAGTATTAATTTCTTTTAAATTAGAATTTTACTGGCCCCAAAAATAAACACAGTTTATATTTGTGACTGTTTATCCAGTGAGAATGTTATAAGTAAAAATTTGTAATACTAGTTGAAAAAAAATCCTTATTGTTGATCTCCGTTTGTATTACACAGCAGTGATGAATACTAGAAATTGTTTGCTACTATAAACTAGTATGTTGTGTTTTAATCCCCTCATGTCTCTCTTTGTGTCTCTGTGTAGCCTGGAGGGGTTACGTGGCCCGTCAGAATCTGAAGCAGATAAAGAGGGAGCGTGAGCAGGCTGCTGTACGGATCCAGTCAGGTACACATCTCTGAACACTCTGTGCAACTCAAATCAAACTAATGTCACAATAATGAAACATTCCCTGGAGAAATTCTACTCTTTACTTTCATTTTCTTAATTTTTTCTCTCTGTGTCTCTCAATTTCAGTGTAGTGTGATTTATTGGCATGACAAACAACACTCATTTGTAATGCTATTGCATCTGAACTGCAAACAAGGAAAAAGTGCAAAATAAAGTATAATAGAAATTATGGAAATCAATCAAGAGCAACACTGCAAAATTAAATAAATAATTGTTTTTGACTCAAAAGACGCTGAATATTTAAATATTTATATTATTAATATTATACAAAAATTATACATACCCCATTAAACACCATTAGACACCATTCAAAAGTTTGGGTCTGTAAGATTTTTATTTATTTATTAATGTTTAAGAAATTAATGTTTATTTAGCAAGAGTGCATTGAATTGATCAAAAGTGACAGTGACCATTTATAATGTTACAAAATATTTCAAATATTTTTCAAATAAATTCTGTTCTTTTGAACTTTCTATTAACGAACCAAAAAAATGTATCACATTTTCCATAAAAAATATTAAACAGCACAACTGTTCGCAATGTTTCTTGTGAAGACTGGAGTAATGATGCTGAAAATTCCGCTTTGCCATTACAAGAATAAATTGCATTTTAAAATATATTCAAACAGAGGTCAGTTATTTTTAACTGTAAAATTTTGATCTCAACAAACAATCCCGTGAACCAGTGCTGCTAAATTAATAATGTGTGAAGACAGCATCTCTTTTGCAAGTTTGGGTCACAACATTTGGTCCCCATGTTTCAGTAGAATGCTGCATTTTGAGCTTCTCTCTTTGCTTTCATCTGTTTCCCAGTGGAGGAGGCAGAGGAGCGGAGAGAGAGAGCGATAGAGAGAGGGAGGGAGGGTGCTGAGGTTTCCCTGACACTTCCTCTCTCACATTCCCGGCCCATTAAAGACTCTCAAATACCAGAAACAAGATGGCTTTTTATACTGTCACTCTTTTCATCTGAAATGTAAATGAATTCTTACTCGGTGTGGCCTGACGGAGATCAAAGCGGGCGTATTAACCTTCTCGGGGCGCGTCTTCTGAGGGCGTGAGGAGGGAGGGGCGGAGGCAGGGGTCCAGGGGGAGGAAGAGAGGGAGGAGTGGTGCTATTGTTCTCCTCTCCTCTTCTGGAGTACTTCAATTCCCCTTTTTGGCAGACGTCTCTCTCTGGCTCTGTGCTTGCAGTGTATCCACTGGTGCAGGTGGTGCGGTGCTCGGCCACATGTTCAGAGCCGTGTAGATGTGTGTGTATCCACTTGGAGGTGGGCCGCATTAGCATTTCTAAAACAAACACTCGTCTTTCAAACGGTTCAGATCCATAGGCTGAGAATATGCTGAGCACAGTATGCAAATTAAACAGCGGCTTTCAGGAGAGGAAATGTTTTCTATGTCCATAGAATATCTATAGAATATCTACAAGGATATCTGTAGGAAGTTATTGGTGAACATTCTGTTTTTAGGTTCTTGCACAACCAAAGCTATATTTTAGTAAATGGCAATTGAAAGATTGGTAACACTTTAGTATAGGGACTGATTCTCATTATTAACTAGTTGCTTATTAGCATGCCTATTAATAACATATTGGCTGTTTATTAGTACTTATAAAGCACATATTCTGCATGACCATATTCTGCTTCCCTAATTCTACCCTATACCAAAACTTAACAACTACCTTAGTTACTAGCTATTAATAATCAGCAAATTAGGAGTTATTGAGGCAAAGTTAATAGTAGTTAATGATTTGTTTATAGCGAGAACTGGACCTTAAAATAAAGTGTGACCTAAAGATTTTATAAAGTCTGTATTCAATGTGCTTTATGGTGGTAGTTTTAAAGCCCACTCAGAACATCGTTTACTCAATTCCTGTTATTCCAGACCTGTATGCATTTCAAATCGGTAGTCAGAAAAAATGAAGACATTTTGAAGAATGTCAGTAACCAAACCGTTTTAGGTCTCATTGACTTTCATAGTGGGTGTTTTTTTTCATACAGTGGAAGTCAATGGAACCGTAACATTTTTCAGGCATAAATTGTACTCGTGATGGAGCGGTGATGGAGCGCTCTTGGAGCGAGTGAAAACCACGACGCTCCGACTTTTAAAAAATCCGCTCCTCGCTCCATTCAAAATCACACTGCTCCGTTCACAAACTCTGATTGTGAGTAACTGTTGCTGTCATGACAGATTTATTTCAGAACCAGGCGCTATCAAAATAATCTGGCTACGGGCGCGGGATCTATATTATTGCTGGCAGGCCACTTTTGGCCGGGGGCCACCTGTTGCCGACCACTGCTCTATTGCCTTATAGAAACACCTTATAGTTTGTCATATCATCTTATGATTAATCGTAACAACAGTATACATACATTATAATTCATTATCATTCTTACGTATTAGTAATTATAACTTTTAGTGTTATTATTTCATAGCACATTATGAACACCATGTTATATTAAGGTTATAATGTCTTATAGTTTCTTTAGTTATAATGTATTATATGTCTCATAAATTGTCATTGTCAGTATCTTTCTACATCTTATGAGTGATTAGGAGTGATTGTTCATACACTTGAAACTAATGGTACTTTACTTAAAGCAAACAAAAACCACTTAAAAATAGTATAAAGCCTTTTGGATTATTACAAGAAGACTTTGCATTTCTCACTTCACACTAAAATAACACTAATAAAATGTAATAAGATACTGTGCACATCTTAAAAATTTTGAGATATGAGGTTTATAGCTGGGAGAATATGTGAATATGACATGGTGTTCATCATGTTATTAACCACCATAATCTTACATGTTCTAGTCACAAATAAGTATTATAATGTATTATAATTGTTGTTAAAATTACTCATGTTCAAAACATAAGGTTTTGATGCACACAATATAATTATGATAGTGATGCAAAGTGTTCTCAATAACTTGCATCCTGGGTTGTATTTCCAAAAAGTACTGTTAGCTTACTATGTATGCATGTTCTGAGATTACCAACATAGTTGAACAATTTGTTGTTTCCCAAAACCATAAATCCGACAAACATTCACACACAGCATCCCGAGTGGTTGGGAGCATACTTTGTTATTAGTATGATATGGACCTACACAGATCATGTTCTAGGGCACAGTAAGCAAGCCATCATGCAGCACATTCTGTGTCTTTCATCTCATTTAAATATAAGTGTGTCAACAATCAGCAGGGTTTTTGAGGTGTATGCAGGTGTGTAAATTTGTAAGGGAGTCCTGGAGTGTGACATGAGGAAACCCGAGATAAATCAAAATCAAATAAAACGAAACGACGTGGAACAAAAATAGCGAGGTACTTCTCAGGTGACACGAAGCTACTTAGTTTCTATTACGATGCACGGTACTACCGTGGTTAAGCAGCAAGTTACGTTGTGTATAGGAAACACACTCCTTAATGAATATACATCTGAACTCCCACCAAAGCGCAAGACAAACTACCCACTCCCACAGTGGTTTGTGTGTTTGAGTTTACAGGCCTGTGTTCACACCCTGATCTGCTCTGATTAAAGCTAAAGTTTTGTGTTTTAATTGGGCGTCTCATTGAAAGTGGAATAAATGACTGCTTTAGCATTTTAGAGCAGAGCTGCTGCTTTCATGTGTTCTGAGGTTTACACTCATTTGTATGAGTGATAAAGTACTAATTATTCACTCAGAGCTCATTGTGTTTTTATCCTAAACATTCACTTAGTGTGTCTGATCAAAGAAAACGATTTATCTGAATCAATGTATACAGGTAGGAAACTTTTACATTACATTTGGTATAACCAAAAAGCAAAATATGCTATTAGTCATACTAATTTGTGGCATTTTTTGTGGTTTTCAAACATTATCATTCCTTAAACTTAGTTTTAGTGATTCGGACAAACCCACCCTATATGTTAATCTTTGCTAGAGCACCTTTCATACTACAGATCCCTCAACTGGTGTGCTATTACATTTCTAAGCAATCTGATTTATAATCAGATTCATGTTATTTTATTCATTGTTTGATCGTGTGAATATGTGTTACAGCATACAGAGGCTATAGAGTCAGGAAAGACTACAAACAGAGTCGACAATGGACTGGGTGAGTGAGGGTGTGTTCATTGTGTTTGTTTCCATTGTATGTTATCATAGTGTATTTTTGCATGATTGTGTGTTTAGGTCTGTGTTTATCTGTTTGTTCTATACAGTAAGTCCCCTATAGACTGTCCCAGTGATGTTGTATTAGAGTGTGTGCAATCATTGAATTCACCTTCCTTAAGTCACAACTCTCGAGTGACAATCCACTCGCACACACATGCTCTTTGTGAATAAACACTAGTAGATGATCGTCTTTAACCTTTGACTGCAAGTTCCGTTTCTGACAGATTATGTTGTAGTGCTGAATGCAAGACAGTGTACAACAAAATGCTGATAACTATCAACTCAACTAACTATCAGCTCATTATTATTATAAAAAGCAAAGCAAGAAAAGTTGAGAGTGCAAAATTATTTAATTTGACCAACAAAAAAAAAACATGCACAAAACAAAACTTGTATTAAGTTTGTTTTGTTTTGTCTTGTCTTATCTTTTTATTTTTTTTCAGAAATGACACAAACTGCACTCAATCATGCACTGCCCTCCACAGCTCAAGGTGTAAAAGGATGTGCACTAGACACTTTTTAAACACTTTAAGACACTTTTAATTTACAATGTTGCCTTTTTAAAAGAATGTGAATCCTAATTCGCATTCCTAATTAATTAAAACAAGCTCTATGAGCTATGCCCTAGGTTTAGTGATTTATAATACAGAGTTATATTATTTTTTAGACCTATGCAGTAGAGAGATTGCTGAATATCATATCATAACTCGTTTTAATAAATTTCATAAAGTCCAAAGTTTTCATCCACCCTCCCACATCTGACTGTGTTTTGGGTGAGTGTATATGTTTATGTGTGTATGTGTGTGTGTGTATCCTCCAGCCAGTTGGCTTATCAGAGGGGATTCCCAATGCTTGTTTATATCAGAAGTCTCAGTGGTGAAACTTCAAACCTCACACTTTGCTATTCTGTTTCATCAGGGCTGGAGAGAAGTGTTATAGATTTATTTTGACATCAACTGGCCCAATTTTCCCTTGTAAAGTTCATAAACTTACCTACATGCTCATTAGCTGACTGGAGCAGGTGTGTGTGTGTACATGTGAGCGCTATCACAGGGTTCGAATGCCAGCTGTGTCAGTGTGTGTGTGTGTGCCTTTAATTAATACATGTTCATCAAAGTTACTGCACTAAACAGTTATGTCATGGTTGGTGACTGTGACAAACTGGGTGATGATGTCATTAATATTGACATTGATATTTTGAGTTTCTTCATAGCTTCATAGCATATTTTGAGCTTTTTCATAGCTCAGGAGACTTATGGCCTGACACAAATATTTGCTGTGAAGCTATTCACACAGCTATTTTTTAAACAAATAATTGACTTCATTTTGACATACTATGTGTAAAAATATTGTGGCTAAAGGCCTGTTCTAGAGTTCTAAACCTCTTCAAAGCAGGCTGCCAGTGTTTTTATTGTTTATCAACTGGAATAATTAAATAGAATAAAATTAAATGGAATAATACAATATTGATTCCAGCAATATTGTTCCTATATGCCATTATCGTTATAGTTGTGGTGTGGAAATTTTCAACGATTTTTAAAACTGTCTTTGTCTTTATCATTATAGATATCTTACTTGGTGTGAACTGAAAATTCTGTCATTATCATTTACTCATTATCAAACATGTATGACTTCCATTTGTGGAACAAAAAATATGGTAGCACTTTATTTTAGGGTCTCTTAACTAGTTGCTTATTAGCATGCATATTACTAGAATATTAGCCATTTATTAGTAGTAATTAAGCACATATTAATGCCTTATTCTACATGACTTTATTCTACATCCCTAATCCTACCCAATACCTAAACTTAACAACTACCTTACTAACTATTAATAAGCAGCAAATTAGGAGTTTATTGAGGGAAAAGTTGTAGTTAATAGTGAATAAGTGTTCCCTATTCTAAAGTGTTACCAAAAATATATTCTTAAGTACGTTAGGGTCCAAAAAGAAAGAAAGAAAGAAAGAAAGAAAGAAAGAAAGAAAGAAAGAAAGAAAGAAAGAAAGAAAGAAAGAAAGAAAGAAAGAAAGAAAGAAAGAAAGAAAGAAAGTTTTTAATTTTTGGTTAATTATAAATAATTGAGTTTGCATTGAAATCTTTGTCAAATGTCTTGGCAAATCTGAGCACAGTGTAAATCATTGTTGAGATCGCATCTGAAATATGAGAACATTGAGAACATGAGAGCATTGTTATGAACAACACAATATATAATGAAAATCTACAACATATGAAATAAGAATAATGTAATGGAATAACAGAATAAATACACAAGGACCTATAGAGCGTAATGAGAGGAAGCACCTGGACCTGGTGCTGGAGACCATGAGCTGTTCCTCTGAGTGTTCTGGACCTTTCTTCTGGTCCGCTGTTCATAGAATCAGACTAGATTTCATAGGCCACTCAATGCCACACATTGATTTTAGAGCAGATGTTTACAATGGTTTGAAAGAGAGAGTGATGTAAACCAGAATACTCACAATATAAGTGTTGCAGTAATGCAGTCATCTGATATCAATGACTTCATCTCTAAACTAAATTGTTTTCTCAGAATTACGGAAATCCTAAACTTGCAATTTGTGAGGAATCATGATTGTTTTATGATTACTTTTATCCTCAGACAAACCACACCTGAAAGAAGATCCTCCACCAGTCACCTCTCAGATGAAAAGGTCAGATATGATCATTCCTGAAAGTATTTGTATATGTATAATTTTAAACACAAAAGAGATGGTTTGTAGAACTGCACCATAAAAGTTTCCCCTGCTTTTATGGTGCTTCCTGTCCTTTTGCCCTTGGTCATTTTATGCTTTTATAGTACGAAATAATGCAGCACGATCATCCTCCAAAGACACAGGTTTGAAACAATTGAGTAAACATTGACAGAATTTTCATTTTTGAACGAACTAGTCCTTTAATTGCACGTCTGATACGGCTCATGTTAATGTGAACTCTGCTGTCACCTAACTGCAGTAAATATTACACAGAGCAAACCTCAGATCAAACAGCACAGTCCCTGAGACAAAAGAGACAGTTCCCTCACAGAGAATTCACTTCTCCGCTGAGAGAGAGAGAGAAAGCGAGGAACCCAGGGAGGTAGAGAGAGAAGGAGTGAATCAAAAGCCTGGAAAAGCGTGGTAGAGAGTAAACGCTGACTTCTCCCTGAGGTGATTTGTCTTTTCGCTGCTCTCTCTACAGATGTTGGAGCCCCTTTTTTCCAGTAAAGACCTGAGGTTCTTTGCTAGGACTTTGATATCCTACTCGAATTCAATATGTGAAATAGTAGAGCCACTCTGTGACTTGGAGCACATCGCTGAGCTTTGAAGTCTGATCCAATTTTTGCTACTCGCCATTTGATGTTGAAAGGATGAGATGAAGAAAACGTACAGTTTTTGCCAGTAACTCTGCTGAGCATATGTAAGATTAAAACAGCCCGCTCCTTTGGAGGGTGTACTTAGAAATGTTAAGCAGATTAATTCTTTCCTATAGCTCTTTTATTCAAAGATAAAATTAAATGTGTGTGGAAGTCTGTGAGGACGGCCTCCGTTATTTCCTGCATTACAATGAAGCGAGCGTGACGAGAGAGATAGAAAGGGAGCGCTGTGGTACCAGTGCATTAGCACTTACTGTTGCCAAACACAGTGTGTTAATGGATGCTCCAAACCAGCCTGCTCTTCATAAATCACTTCAATTAATTCACACAAAAGACCCTCTGCTGTTTAATTCATTATGATGCGCTTGTTTGTATTTGTTTGCTTTGTTTGCTTTGTTTCCTGATGTTTTCTGTTGATGTGTGTGTGTATGTGTGTGTGTGTGCGTGTGCGTGCATGTTTTTTTCTCAGGATGACACGGGCAGCAGAGAGGACAGCTCCGGTGACGCGTCTGTGCTGAAGACAGACAAACAGAGTGACAGGAGAGAGAGAGATGGGCTGCAGGAGCGACCGGCACTGAGCAAGCAGGGTGAGTCCACGCACACATATATATACACACGTTTGTGTGCGTCTGCTGCTGCAACATTCCCATAGTCCGTATGCACACACACATGAGGACATGTATAATGAACAAAAACACAGACACACAAAAAAACGCCCAACATTTTCTCTCCCTGTTGTTTTTCCAAATTGACTTTTGGAACAACTAAACAGCTTTTTTTTCCATAAAATGAAAGTGTGACCAGTTGTCAAGGACAAAAATACCATAAAAGTACGTTCAAAATTGCATCTGACATGACACACGAGATAAGGCATCATTGAAATCAAATCCTGCACAACACGTCTTTATGCCAAATTTGAATACACAGAAGAGTCCCTTGTGAAAAAGAACCACACTCTAGCATAGTTTTAAAAACTGTATTTATTATGGAATTAACATACTTTAAAATAATTTATGGTAACATTTTATTTTAAGGTGGCCTTGTCACACACGTTACATACTATTATAATAACAAAAAAGGTAACACTTTATTTTAAGGTGTCCATAATACAGAGTAATTACATAGTTAAGTACTTAGTAGTAGCTGTTGTACTTACATTAAACAAAATGTACTTACCATGTAACTAAGTTATGGAACAGCCTGTAATTACAGTTTGTAATTATGTACATGTAATAGGCAGCTACTGTCACACATATGTAAACAGACCGAGTCTGTTACACAGCAACTTATGTAACCAAAAGATTGTTACATGTGTTACAGACTTTATACAACGTAATTATAGTACACAGACATAAGCTACTTAAAGTGTATCAAGATTGTACTTAAGTGTACTTCATGTGTATCTATACTGTACACCTTATCCAGCTGCACCTTAGTTTGATTTAACCCACCAGTCCACATCTTAAATACATGTAATACCTTTCTAATTACATTAAAATGACAGAATATTACTCAGGCATAAGCTACTTTAAAAATAAGTGTATCAAGATTGTACTTAAAAGACCAAGTCTGTTACACAGCTACTTGTACAGTTACATGTGTGTAACAGTAGCTGCCTATTACATCTACATAATTACAAACTGTAATTATAGGCTGTTCCATAACTTAGTTACATGGTAAGTACATTTTGTTTCATGTAAGTACAACGGCTACTACTAAGTAATTAATTAGGTAATATCTCTGTAAATTATGCATAATTATGTGCAAGTAACCCTAAGGCAGACCCTAATCCTAACCCGAACCATATAGTAAGTACATGTAGTTAATTAGTATTACTCAGTACTTAAATGTATACTTACACTGTAACAAGGACACCTTAAAATAAAGTGTAACCGAATATACTATGCTAAGTGTGAACTGAATGAATTAAATGTCTTATAGTTTAGAATTTATATTACATGCATTTAGCTGAAATTTAGAGTTCTTTTTTCACCCACTTGTATGCAATTTCATAATTACTTCTATTGTCTTTTGAAAAGTGTGCTGCTGAAGCCTTTATGATAAACTAAAATATAGTTGAGTTTCATTTCTATTATGATGTATTTAAATATATTTGCCATTTGTAATGATAAAGGTGTAGTTTAGTTCATTGAAAATATATTCATTTTAAATATAATATTGAATAACAATATAATATTGAATAACAACAATACAATACACTTTACATGTGCTTTAGTATGTTAAAACATCAAAAATAGGTGAACTTCTTTAAAGCATGACAAAATGTTTTTTTGTTTTTTTTTAAATGTACTTTAAAGTAAAACTTTTAATTAGACATTATTACAAAATGCACTTTTAAAAGTGTACTTGAGTGTGTTAAGAAAAATTAATTAATTTTTTAACTCATTTTGTGGCAGTCGTGGCCTAATGGATAGAGAGTTGGACTTGTAACCCGAAGGTCGTGGGTTCAAGTCTCGGGTCCGGCAGGGATTGTAGGTGGGGTAGTGAATAAGCAACACTCTCTCCACCCTCAATACCACGACTGAGGTGAGACCCTTGAGCAAGGCACTTAACCCCCAACTGCTCCCCGGGCGCCGCAGCATTGGCTTCCCACTGCTCCTGGTGTATGTTCACTACTGTGTGTACACTTGGATGGGTTAAATGCAGAGCACAAATTCCAAGTATGGGTCACCATACTTGGCCACACACCACTTCCCTTCCCTTAAGGTATACTCAATTAGCCTTTTATTTCCTTAATATTATTTTCCAGTGCTGTTTTTTTTAAGAAGTACACTTAAGAATTATACGTTTTATACAATTAGGTGCACTTCTTTTTCAAAAGGGGTGTCGGAGATTTGAAAGCTACAGAAAATCTACAGCTACTTCCTTAAACAAAGCTTTAGTATGGATCGCAAGTCATATGAACTACTTTATGGTGCGTTTTGAAGTTTGACATGAATGAGCAGCACAAGCACTCTGCTAAATGTCTTTTTTATGTTCCACGCAAGAAAGAAAGTCATGCAGGTTTGTAAGTACATAAGGGTGAGTAAATGATGACAGAATCTTCATTTTCTGGCTAAACTATTCCTTTAATACCAGAAGTACCTGCTTTTCTCTCTCTGTCTCATTCTTGTGTCCTGTCATATCAGCTTATGGTTTGGCTGAGCTTTCAGTTTCAGGCCAGACGGTGGATGAGAGGTGTGTGTTGAGGGTTTTTAAAAATCACACCAATCACATCAAAGACTCACACACGCCAGCGACTCTATTAAATGCTCTGAGATACAGTGACACCAAAACACACATATTTGCTGAACATATGTTTGCTTTGTGTTTTGCCCTGGGCTGTGAATTCCATTAATGAGAGCTGCCTAGGAGGAATGTGTGTGTGTGGATACACAGAGAGAGGGAAGGTGTGTCAATCAGGGGCGGGAGAGGCGGTGCTGCTGTGATCAGTTGCCGGGGGTCCATCATTAGAGTGATTAGTGAGGAAGGTGTGTGTGGGGGTGGGATTGAGATTAGCCGTGTGTCCGCGGATTACCGGATTAAGCCAGATAATGTAACACATACTCGGCTCTGCAGAGGCTCCGGATTACTGTCAGATCACCGCAGCACGCCTGGGTTAGACAGCCGCGCTAACTCTGTGAGACTGAGAACAGGTGACCCCTCTCATCCTGTCTGTCTGAAACACACACACACACTGGAGATGACACACTAACGCAGAAAAACACACTCAGAGTCTCTTCTGGTATAATGTTACTCTTAATGATTCATTTTATGATGTTATTTATACAATGTTGTGTAAATTATTGTTTTTCTGGAGGTAGCGTGCACCTGGTATACATAAGATTTAAATTATTGAAATTCAGCATTAAACCTGAACTACTGAATCAACAGAAACAAGAACAAAAACATCAATATTTAAGGATTTATTTGAGTACAAATCTTAAAACAGGAAAAATGCCATGTAGGGACTTCTGGGAAGTTCTTTTGAATGATGAACATTTGTATCAGTAATCAGTTTCATTTTTGAAGTAAACCAGTTTACAAAATGCTAAAATTAATCCAGAAGCTATAATTGAGATAGGGAAGATTGTGTTTGATTATTGTCTAAGCTTACTTGAGGGCAAAAAAAAAGTGGAACTACAAATGAAAATTAGGAAGGAGGCAAGGAGCCTATTAATATGATCAGTTCAGCAAGAATATAAGCACAATTTACTTCTCACTGTGCTTGTAACTTCCCGCATCTGTCCTCCAATCTAGCTCCACCTTTGTGCAATTTATCATCATAAAATCGAAACTACCAAACAATAGATCTGCTGTTGGTATGTATATAAAACAAAACTGTAGAATAGCCACATACTGTATGCTGTGTATATATTATTTGTTATTTGTATATTATTTGTATATTATTATTTGATATAGTCTATCCATAAATTCATATAATGTATCTACTTGGCTCTTGAGAGTCGCAAATGCTATTTCTATGTATGCAGAGTGTAGAGACAAGATGATTCTAGTGAATCCCTGAAGGGACCTCTGTCTCTAATGTAGCTTTAGAAAATCTTTCAGTCCTGTTTGATTGAGTTCTATAAATGAGGGAGTCTCCTAGTTTATATATATATACTGTATATATACAGTGGGGAAAATAATTATTTGATCCCCTGCTGATTTTGTATGTTTACCCACTGACAAAGAAATGATCAGTCTATAATTTTAATGGTAAGTTTATTTGAACAGTGAGAGACAGAATAACAACCAAAAATCCTGAAAAACACATTTCAAAAAAGTTATAAATTGATTTGCATTTTAATGAGTCAAAGAAGTATTTGACCCCTTTGCAAAACATGACTTAGTACTTGGTAGCAAAACCCTTGTTGGCAATCACAGAGGTGAGACGTTTCTTGTAGTTGGCCACCAGGTTTGCACACATCTCAGGAGGGATTTTGTCCCACTCGTCTTTGCAGATCCTCTTCAAGTCATTAAGGTTTTGAGGCTGACGTTTGGCAACTCGAACCTTCATCTCCCTCCACAGATTTTCTATGGGATTAAGGTCTGGAGACTGGCTAGGCCACTCCAGGACCTTAATGTGCTTCGTTTTGAGCCACTCCTTTGTTGCCTTGGCCATGTGTTTGGGGTCATTGTCATGCTGGAATACCCATCCACGACCCATTTTCAATGCCCTGGGTGGCTTCAATGCCCTGGCCCTGAAGGTACATGTCCCCGTCCATCGTCCCTTTGATGCGGTGCAGTTGTCCTGTCCCCTTAGCAGAAAAACACCCCCAAAGCATTATGTTTCCACCTCCATGTTTGACGGTGGGGATGGTGTTCTTGGGGTCATAGGCAGCATTTCTCCTCCTCCAAACACTCCCCTGTGATGTGACCCTGTTCCCCTCACACACACACACACACACACACGACACGTTACGCGCAAAACTAATAACAAAACATACTTATAGTTGCTGATTCAGAAGCGCCAGATTGTCATAGCAAAGTCGGAACTGACCCTTTTTTTGGGGGAAATAGCCTTCGTGCATAGCCAGCCTTGTACTCTACTAGGTTCACGAAACTGTTGTCCACAAAATGCGTTGTACAAATTCTAACATTTGGGTTGTGCTGTTGTGTTGTAAAAAAAAAAACTTAACCAGTGATTCCTAATTGCATCTACTTTCGAAAGGCCAAATAAATTGTAAAGAAACACACAGCGTCTCCCTGACATGGCTGCATCAACACTATGGCGGTTACTGAAACCACGCCTTCTTTCTTTGTGTGAACATTTGGGCAGCATTATGCAAATATTTCCACATCGTGACATAGACATGGGGGGGTGTGTTTGAATGAGCCTTTTTAGGGAGACTTTTATAAAAAATATCTCTTTGGGTTTGAGACTTTAGTCTTTTCAACTTTAGGGATCTCATCTATGCACAAACAGCTTGTAACACTCCAGAGAGAAAGGAAAACTTGAAATCGCATCATATGACCCCTTTAAAAACACACATTGGCAAAGAACAGAGGTCTACCCTAACTCACAAAGATCCACCCACTTGGAGATTTCTGGCCTTGGCACTGTTGCTGAATAATGTTCGGTAGTTTTCATTAGCATAAAAAGCTAGTAGTTTCAATAATATGTAATATTTTACATAATATTGTTCACTAATGCTGCTGTCCGGTTCTAGCTGTTCTCACTGTATTTACACTCATGTGCTGGAGGATAAAGATCTCTCAGCATGACTCTGATTCGCTGTTTAAAGCTGTTTAAGTCAAATTACCTCACCTTGAATATGCAAAGAACAGAACTGCTGACTGGACTGCCCTGAGAGCCAACACACACACACACATACAGACTGGTTTTAGATCACAGTTTGATGCCTTCATCAGAGGAGCTGCTGGCTAAACTAAAGGCTTGATTCTCTGTGTGAGGAGAACACGTGTAAGTGTGTGTGGATGTTATTTGGATGTGTGTGTGAAGAGTAAGCAGGGCAGACTTTGATCGGAAGAGATCAGAGTGTGTGTGTGTGTGTGCGTGTGTGTGTGTGTCAGGAGAGACAGCAGTGCCAGATGTCTGGAGTTCTGCTCACTTCCTGCCTCTTATCCTGCTGCTGTCACCCTAGAGACACACACACACACACACACACACACATTATCCCTGTCTAACCTCTTCATATCAAATGTTCGGGAGGTCATGGCCAGTGTGTTACGTTATTGGACGTTAAGTGCACTGCTGAGTCTCTGCTCTGATCCCAGCTGTGACAGAATGTGGTGTGTGTTTGTGACTGAACAGAAAGTCTGTCACCATTTCACATAGGTTGTGATTTTAACTCTACACTGATGCTGTACAATCAGTACAAACTCTATAGCCTTAATGGCCAAGGTGGAAAGTAACAAATTACATTTACTTGCGTTATTGTAATTGAGTAGCTTTTTTGTGTACTTCTACTTTTTAAAGTAATTTTTTAAATCTGTACTTTTACTTTTACTTAAGTATATTTTGTTTGGAGTATTGTACTTCGCTACATTTTAAAACACATTAATTACTGAGTTAAAAAATTTTTTAAATTGCTCCCTGGAAACTACTGCAGTAAATAATGCCCAGGAGAACAAACTGGCGCTAAAATCACAAGAAAGATGCAGACGAACATGACAGGCATTAGTGGTGCAGACCCAGCTGAAAACCTAACCCCATCGTATTCGGCTGAAGTTGAACTCAAAAGAAATGAAGTGAACCCCTGGCCATGTTTATGCTCTATTATGCAGTGTAAGCTGTGTTTACCTAGGGAGACCAAACTAGCAGCTTATAAAATCTCGACACCACCCCTTCGCAAGCATGTAGAGGTAAGGTAAATACTTGCATCATTGCATTGGTGGTTAAAATGAAGCAATTGGCAGTTTAGCAAATGGTTTTGCAAAAATTAGCCAAAAAGACAGTGGTGCAGGGTGTGCGATATATATCATCTGTGATAATAACGTAATTGTTGTTTTAACGATGTGCGATTTGACATTATCAGTATTTAGCCAAAAACCAAACAAAACACTACTACAGAGTGCCATGAAGTCTAGTAGATTAGACTAGTGCACGCGCATTTAGAGTGCGTTCTTTCACTGCGTGATTGTTAAAATGCATGTAGAATGATCACAAAATTGAAGATATAGGGAAAGAAAATGTATAGTTATATAATTTCATATAGTAAATCAATATCACATGAAGAGTGATGTTTTTCTCCAAAAATCAGCATGATTACATATAGATTTTTTTTACAACAGTTCAATAAACAAGAAGTTAATTAAGAGACTTGTGTTTTAGACACCATATTGCCTCTTTTTGCTCTATTTCGACAACAAAAATAATCCCAAACACAGCCACAGCACTGTTTTGCGTCTCTGAGCAACATGACGGTGTTACAGTTTCGTTCCTGAACGAATCAACTTTTTAAATGATTCGGTTCAATCGCAATGACTCACTTATTAACAGTGACTTGGTGACACCTACTGGCAATTTTAATTTCACGTTTAAAGTATCTTTTGATTTTTTTTCTATAATTTCAAATGAGTATTCAACATTTTGTCTTATACAGTGCCCTCCATAAGTATTGGAACAGTAATTGCTCTGTTGGCTGTGGAGTCAAGACATTTGCAAATATGATTAAAAGATGAATATGAGACAAAACTACAGAATGTCACATTTTATTATTAGTCATTTCAACACACGTTTTACCAGATAAAAAGAACAGCACTTGTAGAGTTCATCCCACTCATTGATGTGAGCATAAGTATTGGGACAGTTGAACATAAGGCAGATATAAAAGATTAAAAGCTATTATTTAGTTGCAGATCCCTTGCGCACAATCACAGCAGTGAGTCTGTGATCCATAGACATCACCAGACTCTTGGTCCCATCCTTTGAAATACCTTTCCCAGCCTTTAATGCAGCCAATTCCAATTGTTGCTTGTTTTGGGGAGTTTCTACTGTTATGTTACTTTTGGGAATGTTACTTTTACACACATTCATCTCTATCGGATAAAACTGAGCATGACGAGTTTCAATAGAAATGTCATTAAATAATATTATAATGTACCAAAAATGCATGTCAGTATGTTCAGCAGTACACTTCAACCATATTTCAAAGATAATTCAATTATGAAATCACTTGTAAAGTTGTACTTAAGTTGGTCAAAAAAGCATTAATTGCATTTAATATAAATTTAAACTATACAACTTTTTCATTTAGTTGCAAATAACATAAGTGTCTGAAAACAAAATATTCATTCCCACTTGTACTCTTTTGAAGTATATTATTTACGTTATAAATATTTTCAAAAGTATGCTAAAGTGTACTTCTTTTTCACAATGGTATGAGTATTTCTGTAAACATTTTCTGATTGTTTCTACTGAGGACCAAGTTGAAAGTATTTTCTGTGGTATTTGGCAGCATCTGAAGCATAGACATTTAGTTTGGAAATAAACTAATATTCCTTCAAAGTAGAGATCGGGAGTTAGAGTCTCTCTCTTTCAGCCCCTCAGCATCATAATTTACCTTTCTTGTTTTCTCACTGCTGACATGTATGTTTACCAAAAGCATAATCTTTATAAAGCGGGTTAACATAAGGAGCTCAGCTTTCATAAACCATGAAGTCTGATCCTTTTTAGCAGAGAGAGCAACAGAAGAGAACTAACTTGCACTTATGAAGTATGGACGTATAAAGACGATGCGTTATTCCATATACATAAGTGTCCTTGAAAGGCATAAAGAAAATTCTAGAAAGAAACACTTTATGCTGCCTTCTCTTATTTATTTGCATGCGGATGGCAGGCCTGCACATTGGCCTGAAGGGTTCTGGGGAGTGGGAGTGTTAGAATAGTCTGATCTAGGCTTTACTCAGTGTGTTGGCTGTGAAACACACCTCTGAACATGTCATCTGAATGCATCATCAAGTACAAGATCAAAAGTTTTACAGGATTAGCACAAATGAGTAACAAAACAAATTAATGTGTGCACACGAACAGATAGTGTCATCCCTAGTTAGTGTGCCTTCACTCACTTTGGTGGATTAAGTTCAGGAAGTGCACATTTCTTCTAGGTAGTTTGTGCCCAAATGAATTTAATCTTGGTTTGCGCTATAGCCAAATCTTCTCTTTGATTTGTTCTCAAACTGTTACATAAGGAAATATGATCTACAGGAAACCATGCTGTCATATCAAAATAAGAAGATGTTATGATAACACTTTAATAAATAAACATAATAATCGTGGTCATTTGCGAACATTATTATCTTGTATTAATGCTTAATAGATCATAGGCCAATAAACATACATAGTCACACATAAACATTAATTGAACTTACATGTAACTACATAATAATTTTAGTTATTAATTTTTTGGTTACACTTTATTTTAAGGTGTCCTTGTTACAGTGTAATTATACATTTAAGTACTGAGCAATATTAATTACCTACATCTATTTACTATAGGGTTAATATTAGGGTTTAGCTTAGGGTTACTTGCATGTAATTTTACATAATTTATTGTTATTATAATACTAAGTACATGTTATATGTGTAAAAAGGACACCTTAAAATAAAGTGTTACCAGTTTTTCTTTATATAGCATTTTTAAGACCCCAAGGTTACCTTTACAAGAAATAGAAAACAATCATACAGCACAAAACAATTAACAAAGAAAGAGCATTGCAATGTAAAAGCCCAGGATTAAAGCAAATATCAACAGGACAAAGCAAAAAGAAACAAACATACAGTTACATTAAAAGAAATAGCATCATAGAGTTAAAGGTCAGAAACATTAGAGTAAAAAAAGGGTTGAGGTTAAGTGCAGCTATTAGTACTACATATTACTAGTTATTTTAATTACTTAAGTACTATGTTCTTACAAGCTATGTACTTAGTTTGTAATTAGTGCAGTATGTATGTGGGACAGGACTGTAAAATAGTGCTACCTCTGTTTTGTTTATCCATAAGCATAATATAATTAATGAAAGTCCACTGTTGAATATGAACTTAACAGGTCTCAGGCTTTGTCATATGTAAATCATAATGTGGAAAGAGAAATGTATACATTGAGGTCGCCAAAACACCAGCCAATTCAAAGACATCAAGCAAAAATGAGAAAAGTGAAGTTAGTGAAGAGAAAATCAGATGTTCACACTTGCTTTGATTTTAAATCTAATTTAAAGACATTCAGACATGTTTAACTGAGAATTAAGTGTCCAAAATTAAGTGTCCAAATTCTTATTTAGAATAGGGAACACTTATTCACTATTAACTATGACTTTTCCCTCAATAAATTCCTAATTTTCTGCTCATTAATAGTTAGTAAGGTAGTTGTTAAGTTTAGGTATTGGGTAGGATTAGGGATGTAGAATAAGGTCATGTAGAATAAGGCATTAACATGTGCTTAATTACTACTAATAAATGGCTAATATTCTAGTAATATGCATGCTAATAACCAACTAGTTAAGAGACCTTAAAATAAAGTGTTACCATTTTTTTCTTACAATGAGAGTGCAGAGCAATCTTTGAACGTCTTGTGACGTTGTAACTGTTGTTCAGATCATTTGATAGATTCAGGCTGCCTGTGCAGAGCTAAAGTCATTGACTGTGTCTAATTGGCTGCTCTGCTGACTGTGTCTGCCGCAGGGAACATGTCATGTCATGCAAGATGAACATAGATCTGGGATTTATTTTTTGGGTCCTTTATTGTCACCACCACAGTCATCATATCTGTCACACCAACCATCTGGAGCTTATCCAGACAATCTCTCTCTCTCTCTCTCTCTCTCTCTCTCTCTCTCTATCTCTCTCTCTCTGACTCATTCATACAACATCACTCCCGTTTTTCCCCAAAAGTGCCAAATACTAGTAAACTACTAACTTGGTAAAACTAGAAAGGCTCATAATCAACCAGTTGGTGGGTTGTCTGCATGGTTTCCAGTCTTAGGATATAAGTAGTCAGTACCCTTGATCAAACACATTTCTAAAGGATGTATAATCACTCAGTGCAGCCCTTAAATAAGGTAACAAGCAGATGTCTGACAAGTACTGTAAAACAGATACTAGATGTTATTGCAAAAAAAAAAAGTCAAGTCAATATTATAGCGCCAGACAAAATCAGCAGTTTAAATCTAGGCTAAAGCAGAATCAGATTGTGCAAAGGACTCATCTGGTTCCTGTGGTCTTGTCCCGATGGCCGTCTTGGAGACAGTGTCTTCACTGGGGATCAGTCTCTGGGGCTCATCTAGGTGTCCTGGCTGTAGAGGTCATCTCTAGGTGCTGATTCACCATCTGATCTGGATACAGTCTGGATCTGGGTGGCTACGGTGACCTCGGAATGAGAAAGAAACAGACTAATGTTAGCGTAGATGCCATTCTTCTAACAATGCAACAAGTACATCAGGTGTTTTGGGAAGTGTTCCCGGTTCCAGTTGACCTAATTAATGCAGCCTAACAATCCTTTAACGGATTTGAATTATAGAAAAGCGATAGTGTATTATGTGTAAGCCAGGTTAAAGAGATGGGTTTTTAATCTAGATTTAAACTGACAGAGTGTGTCTGCTTCCCGAACAGTGTTAGGAAGATTGTTCCAGAGTTTGGGCACTAAATAGGAAAATGATCTCCCGCCTGCAGTTGATTTTGATATTCTAGGTATTATCAAATGGCCAGAGTTTTGAGATCGCAGGGGACGTGAAGGACTATAGTGCGATAAGAGCTCATTCAAATACTGAGGTGCCAAACCATTCAGGGCTTTATAGGTAATTAGCAAGATCTTAAAATGTATATGATGTTTAATAGGGAGCCAGCGCAGTGTTGACAGAACTGGGCTACTGTGGTCATACTTCCTGGTTCTAGTAAGAACTCTAGCTGCTGCATTTTGAACCAGCTGGAGTTTGTTTATTAAACGTGCTGAGCAACCACCCAATAAAGCATTACAATAATCTTTCCTCGAGGTCATGAATGCATGAATTAATGTTTCTGCATTTGACATTGAGAGCATAGGTCGTAATTTAGATGTATTTTTAAGATGGAAAAATGCAGTTTTACAAATGCTAGAAACATGTTTTTCGAAGGAAAGATTGCTATCAAAAAGTACGCCTAGGTTCCTAACTGATGACCAAGATTTTACAGAGCAGCCATCAAGTATTAGACAGTGATCAAGGGTATTACATGCAAAAGTTTTTGGTCCAATAATTAACTCCTCTGGTTTTTCAGAATTTAGCAGTAAGAAATTGCTAGTCATCCAATTTTTGATATCAACTATACATTCCGTTAGTTTTGCAAATTGGTAAGTTTCATCAGGTCGCGAAGAAATATAGAGCTGGATATCATCAGCATAACAGTGAAAGCTAACACCATGTTTCCTAATGATATCTCCCAAGGGTAACATGTAAAGCGTGAAAAGTAAGGGGCCAAGTACTGTGCCTTGAGGTACTCCATACTGCACTTGTGATTGGTATGATACCTCTTCATTTACTGACACAAATTGATGGCGGTCAGATAAGTATGATTTGAACCATGCCAGTGCACTTCCTCTAATGCCAACATAATTTTCTAGTCTATTTAAAATAATGTTGTGGTCGATAGTGTCAGACGCGGCGCTAAGATCCAGTAGCACTAATATAGAGATACAACCACGATCAGATGATAAAAGCAGGTCGTTTGTTACTCTAATGAGAGCAGGCTCAGTACTATGATATAGTCTAAAACCTGCCTGGAAATCCTCACATATATCACATATATAAGAAGGAACATAGTGGTGATGATACTACCTTTTCCAATATCTTTGACAGAAAAGGGAGATTCAAGATCGGTCTGTAATTAATTAAATCTTTGGGGTCAAGTTGTGGTTTTTTAATGAGAGGCTTAATAACAGCCAGTTTGAAGGTTTTTGGAGCATATCCTAATGACAATGATGAGTTAATAATATTCAGAAGAGGATCTATTAGGAGCCTCTTTTAGGAGCTTAGATGGAACAGGGTCTAAAATACAGGTTGTTGGTTTAGATGATTTAACAATTTTATACAATTCTTAATTTCCAATAGAAGAGAATAAGTAGAATTGCTCCTCAGGGGATCTATCTGATGCGATACTGTGGCTGACAGCTGCATGGTTACAATTTTATCTCTAATAGTTTCGATCTTGGAAGTAAAGTAGTTCATAAAGTCAGTACTACTAATGTCTGCACCTGCTGATGTTTTTTTTTTTGTTTTGTTAATTTAGCCACTGTATTAAATAAATACTTGGGGTTGTGTTTGTTTTCTTCTAAAAGAGACGTAAAATAAGCAGATCTGACAGTTTTTAATGCTTTTCTGTAGGATAGGGTACTTTCCCACCAAGCAATACGAAATACCTCTAATTTTGTGCTCTCTTTAGGGCCCGAGTGTGCTCATTATACCACGGTGTTGGAATCTTTTCCTTAATCTTCCTTTAGCGTAAAGGAGCAACCATATCTATAATGCTAGAAAAGTGAGAGTCAATAGTTTCTATTACATCATCAAGTTGTTCTAAGCTATTGGATATGCTGAGGAATTTAGATAAATCAGGAAGATTATTTATAGTCTTTTGTGGTAGAAGTGATGGTTCTACCATATTTGTAACAAGGAGTTGGCTCTACAGCTTTAGCTATATGGAATATACACTAAACTAGATAATGATCTGAGATATCATCGCTCTGCTGCAATATTTCAACGCCACTGACATCAATTCCATATGACAGTATTAAATCTAGAGTATGATTTCGACAATGAGCAGGTCCTGAAACGTGTTGTTTAACACCAATGCAGTTTATAATGTCTATAAATGCTGATCCCAACGAATCTCTTTCATTATCAACATGGATATTAAAATCACAAGCAATTAGGACTTTATCTGCAGCCAGCACTACCTCAGATAGAAAATCAGCAAATTCTTTAATAAAGTCTGTATGGTGCCCTGGTGGCCGGTGTGCAGTCCAGTCACACTTTATTTTAAGGTCCAATTCGCACCATTAACAAACGCCTCAATAAACTCCTAATTTGCTGCTTATTAATAGTTAGTGAGGTAGTTGTTGAGTTTGGGTATAGAAAATATTTTGAGGACATTTGGTAAAACTTTAGTATAGGGACCAATTCTCACTAGTAACTAGTTGCTTATTAGCATGCTTATTATTAACATTGACTGTTTATTAGTGCTTATAACAAAGTGCACTTTTGAGCACCTACTCACTAAGTGATCTCCATTCCATGTTCAAAAATCCATTACTGTTAGATCAGAAATATTGTTGCTGTGTAACATCTAGTTTGAGGGATCCAACAGTTTGTCTTTTTCTATTGCAATTATTTGTTAAAGGAGCCATCTGTCAGACTGCAGTGTTCTGACAGACGCACAGGATTGAGCATCACACCAAAATGAATAAAGCAACAGACTCTAGAAAAACACTGTCCTTTAATGGATTCTGCATAATAATAGGAACATTGCTCGCAGCAGGGGATTTGAAGTCTGATAATGATTACCCTGAAATTTGTTGTTTAAGTGAATTTGCACATACACTTTAATCAGTGTAGTGGCTGTGTATAAAGTATTATAAATAGAAACTGCTCAGATAAGGTTTTACTATGCTGATTGCAGTAGTACATTGTGCACGCTCTCCGAGAACTTGTGTCTATGAATTATTTTAGAGTTGGTTCTTTTTAAATGCATCACCACTAAATATATTAAATTAAGGATACATGGCATAAAAACAGGTTATGTTTATGATATAATATGTTTGCAGATATTTAGGACACATGCTAAGCTCACACACTTATTTGTCTGAAAAACAATGCTACAGCCAGTTCAATCATGACAACTCTTGGAAGATTTTAGCATGGTGATGTATATGACAATGTTAATGTATATGGTATTAGCGGAATAGATCTGCTACCCTGCTGCTGCTGCTGTTGAATTACTGCTGCTGTTGGTTATTGCTTTAGTTGTAGATTATTGTGGCTGCTGCTGCAAGCAAGTACAGGAACTTGCTACTGCCAGTGCATATGGCGATACGGTGCTGTGAGTATTTAAGATATACTGCTGCTGCACAAATAGCATAAAATAACCCGTAGCAGATCTATACAGGTGGAGCTGGGAAAGGTGGAGGTGTTCAGAGAAACTCTGAAAGTGTGCTGCGAAAATCAAGTGAATGCTAGCCAGCCATATAAATGCAAGGCAGTAAGCTCATTGGCTGCATATGCAACATGAACCAATCAGCTTGTGCCAAGTCATTTAACTCTCTGAATATTATCAGTTAAGTTAACAACCCGCCAGCCTACGCCATCTAAAGTTTCATGACTGAACTATACATTTATTCTACTTTGAAATGTTTGTTCTGTGTCTACATCTAAAATGCTATATGACCAGAGGCTTATTAAAACATGGGTAAATCAACTCATTAGCTTATAAGTATTGATTGACCGATATTGATTTTTATAACCAATACCGATACCAATTAGTTGCATGTTTATGTGCCCGATAACCGATATGCAGAACCGATATTTATTTACTGTTATAAAGTAAATAAATTACTGAGTGAAGTAAGAACATACTTCACTTTGGTTTTTCCTCTTTTCAGTCATCTTTTTTTTAAGTGTTGAAAATTTGCTGTCTTTCTTGTTAAATTTAATCTTCATATTACAAAAATAAAAAACCTTTTATTTATAAAAAGTATCGGCAGCAACAACACTAATATTAATAAGCAAAATAAATGTAGAATGTCTAATGTTTTCAAATGGAGAAAATAAATAAAGGACAGGAGTCATATCAACTTCATTTTAAACTACACTTTTAGTAGGTTTATAAGCTGTTTAATAGGCCTATAGATTCAAGAATAATTCACTGGATAATGTTAATTCACTGAATAATATTCTCTGGAATATTGGAAGATAACAAACAAAACATCGTATTGTATTGCATTTCTCAACTGGAATGTTATATCAGAATTATTAATAATGTTTTTCTCCTTCTAGATTATGAAATACCTGCTGACAGTACGGTTTATATATACATTTACACAGAACTACACTCAAACTGCGATCGATCGTGGAGATAATAATAAATTATTATTATTATTATTATTATATAAAAGTTGTATTTATTTAGATGTTTATTAACGAAATAATGGTTATAGAGTAAATGTCACTACAATTTAGGGTGTTTTAAATTAGTGAATCTTGTTAAAAGTTACATGCGGAGGCTGTGAACAGCAATGTGAAGTGGCTTCACGAGATGAATGATGAGTAAATATGCAACAGAGAGAGAATTAAATTCAGCGCTTTTATTTCCAACATGCGCTTATTCATGGCTGTATTGTTTAACACATGCAAAGTTACGTCCTTATTGGGAGAGGACTTGACGGATAATCTACGACTACGTGACTCCGACTTCACGAGACTAACGATGAGCATAGACAACAGAGAGAGAATTAAATTCAGCGCTTTTATTTCGAACATGTGCTCATTCATGGCTGCGTATTATTTAATTTAGGCAAAGTTACGTCTTTATTGGGACAGGACTTGACGGATTATTTTACATGACTCCGTGAGTTGCTTTCTATTTCTTAGAGCCAAGCTGCATAAACTACATAACAGGCATTTATGTAATGCATCTAATTTGTGCATTAATTGCTGTTATGTTAAATAAAGTTTACTAAATACAGCAAATCAAGTACCTGCACGCCGTTGTTGTTGTTTCGTCTCCCCTCAGACCCGCTGCAATGGCGATCCTGCGTGCAATTCTCAAAACACCCACAAGATGGCGACATTTATCGGTGAATCCGATATTACAAAACCGATATCTGATTATGGTAAACTGCTCAAATATCGGGTAAAATATTGGTAAATCGATATATCAGTCGATCTCTACTTATAAGGCCCGTCACCTTCCATTGTCAATTGCATTCGTTCCTGTTCCGTGTTCGCAATCTGGCAACCCGTGTGAGCGTCGAGTCTGAGAAGGAAGGGGCAGGATAAACACTGTTGTCCAGTATTTTGAATTTGGACTGTGGCACTGGGTTCAACTGCTAGCTGTCAATATTACATACCTTTAATACACAGTACTTTGTGCCTTATTTTTACAGACTTTTCTTAGAGTGTTGTTGGACAACAGTCCACCTGGAACAACCCTACCCTTTTCAGCAGTGAAAACTTGTCTTTTTCATAAGAGTCTAGCTTTTCCATTATAAACAAGCATTTTTACAGTAGCGTTGCAGCATGACATAATGTTAATCGCTGTTTTTGTCACATTATTTTGCACAAACAGCCTTACAACCAAACAGAGACTATAATGATTCTTTAGAAACTCTGGGAAGAGTGATTCATTTCAGAAAGTTTCTTCAGACAAATCTTTTTAATAAACTGCTTCCAAAACTGATCAACCTTTTCATTTGAATATTGAAGTTATATTCCTTGAACAGTCAACCCCATGCATGGCATTTCCTTTCCATTGAGTTCCTTTATGTAGTTTTGTTAAACATTGCTGTTGAGCATTATTTATTTTTATAGTATTTCAAAGTTAATAATTCTGTAATATAAATAAAAATCATATAATCTGATACTTAGCCTATATAATGTAAAACATATCGCCTCCTTAGTAGTTAGCTACTTTTTTGTTAAGAGCTTGCTACTTTTTTTAAAGAGTAGCTTGACTTTGATTAGATGCTTTCCAGCTCTGGCTAAACATGCTCTTCATTTCTCCACCTGTTGAGATTTGGCTGAGTGAGCGCTGTATCGTGGGAAAGTCTACTTAACTTGGTGCCAACATTTGCAATCCTCTTAATGTCAGTGAGAAACAGAGTAACTTTAACAGAGTTTAACAGCATGTACTTTCACACGGGACAGTAACAGACTGAGTCTTTAAAATGATACTTATACTGTCCCATCTATTAGAATATTAGCATCAGTGGTATTATGGTTTAAGTCTTGGTGATGAGTTAGGTGGATTTCCCTTCATCCTCCTGAGGTGCGACTGTTTTGAGTTAAAAACTCGTCTTATGTCAGATTTCCCATGACCACAGGCATCATGGATAGATGTGTTTTACATGATGAGATTGGCCCAAATTAGATTTTGTTTCAAATTAACAACGTTCTTTTGTCAATTCATCATGGGAAGTCGTGGCCAAATGGTTAGAGAGTCGGACTCGTAATCCAAATGTTGCGGGTTCGAGTCTTGGGCCGGCAGGGATTGTAGGTGGGAGGAGTGAATGTACAGCGCTCTCTCCACCCTCAATACCACGACTGAGGTGCCCTTGAGCAAGGCACCGAACCCCCAACTGCTCCCCGGGCGCCGCAGCATAAATGGCTGCCCACTGCTCCGGGTGTGTGTTCACGGTGTGTGTGTTCACTGCTGTGTGTGTGCACTTTGGATGGGTTAAATGCAGAGCACAAATTCCGAGTATGGGTCACCATACTTGGCCGTATGTCACGTCACTTTCACTTTCAATGGATACTTGAAATAAAGTATTGTGGTTTCATAAAAATAAGTAGCACAACTCTTTTCTACATCATTTATTACAATCAGAAGTGTTTTTGAGCAGCAAATCAGCGTATTAGAATGAATTCTGAAAGATCATGTGACATTGAAGACTGGAAAAAATCACATTTTAAAATAGATTCAAATAGAAAACTGTTGTTTAAAATTGCACTAATATTTCATAATATTGCTGTTTTTTTTTTATTAATGCAGCCTTGTCTGACCTACCCTAAAGTTCTCAATGATAGTATAAATACAATTGTGAAAAATACACAGTAGTATTTATTTAGCTATAAAAAAACAATTAGTTTTTTTTATTTAATTTGAAAAATATTATTGTGTCTATTTTCACTACTGAATTATAGTATGATAATGAAGAATATTACAGTATGAGAATTTAATTTTTTTCAAACGACAGTAATAGGAATAAGATTATATGCAGTCCTATAATGACAATTTGAGGGAAAATGTGATTAACTGATAAAATAATGCTGCAGTACTTAATCTTAAAGCTATAAAATAGGTTTTATTTTCTTTATGCAACATTTATTCATTTTAGTGTGTGTGTTCTTTGTAAATTCCCTGCTGTGTGTGTAACTTCAAACACATTGGGATTAGATTTTAACAAGCCTGTTTCAATTCCAATCATCAGACGTTACTGAGAGTCTGATGTCAGAACAGTTCCAGATTAGCCTGGAAATCATGCCGCTTTAGTTTTGTTTGGTAGCTTTGTTTGGGAGGGTTCAAGAATGTAGTCTGCATGCACTTTTACAGGTCAGGTTAATGTGTACATGGGGTTTCTCTTTGCATTTTAGTGTGCATGTATGTAGGTATGTGGGTTAGTGTTGTGCTTTTATCTGAGTGAGAGTGTGTGTGTGTGTGTGTGTGTGTGTGTGTGTGTGTGTGTGTGTGTGTGTGTGTGTGTGTTGTTTCTCAGCATCTCTGTTCAGCAGTGTGTGTGTGTATGGTCTGGTCTGCACATGCTTCATTTAGACATCAAAGAGCACTGCTGATAATTTTGCCTTACAATCCCCCCTCTCCTCCATCTGTACAAACAAACCCCGATGGCTCAGCCCAGCTCGAGACGTGTCAGGTGAACACGCACGTGAGCGACGGGAATCAATACGCCTCCCGCGTTTATATGGCTAAAAACCCTTTTAGCATCTCTTTTATGTAGTTTCTGAAGCGCGTTCTGATTTTCAAGGGATTTAGAGGTGCTTTTTAAGAGCCAGCCTGAGTCTCGTCAAATTAAAAACGCTCTCTGAGAAGAATTCTCAGCCTTTTTATCTATCAAATACAAACATTTACGATATGCAAGGCAAATGGTACAACATAAAACTCAACCCTTAGTGTTTTTTTATTGCTTTTTTCTTCTTTTCTTCCACCCAACAGTCTATAAGACAAATCAATAAATCCTGAATAAAGGATTATATTTGTGAAAACCTTCAGAGATTGCTTGAGAGATTGCTACCCCTCCCAACACAAACACATACGATGGTTTGTTATGCCGTTAATGGATTTGTGTGACCCTGTCATTGTTTCTTTAATGTCTGGCATTAAATATTCAATACTTCAGAAAGGGAAATATATATATATATATATATATATATATATAGCAATAATTTCTGATTATGGCTTTCATTCTTAAACACAAATGCATTTGGCGGATGCTTTGATCGAAAGAAACTTTGCATTCAAGGTATGTATGTTATCTATTCAGGCATTAACTGGGAATCAAACCCATAACCTTGGTGTTGTTAGCACCATGCTCTAATGTTTGTGCTACAGGAGTATAATTGCTCAGGTGGAGTATGGAGTATGGAAGTACAGTATCATTCCAGTAGGCTTTTGTGCATGACTAGTCACAATAATGTGGTTTATTGAGAAGAAAAATAGGTCCCAATACCGAAACCTGAGGTACACCGGTGGTTAGCTGGTTTCACTGGTGTGACTAGCTGTGTACAAAATGTAGTTTTGAAGACTGTGCTGCTGCTCTTGCAAATATTTCATTTTAATGTTCCAACTGTTTTCAGAAATCACAGAGTTAAAAGAGTTAAACAAAAAGTTTAAAAAAATAAAAAAATTGAATCAGCTTCATTCAATGGCCCTAGAATACTTTTTTCTGATCTTATGTGTGTAAAAGCTATTTTAGTTTGAACTTTCATTATGAAACCTTGCTTAAAGTCTAGAGTTTGCTTGCTTGTCCAGCTCCCTATGATTTTCTGGCTCTTTATTTTTTATTGTCCTCTGTGATAGACAAATGACTGACCAGCTAATATACTGCACAATAGAACTTGCTGATGCAGTCATATAACAATATTTCACAATTTCTTGTCTTGTGATACTGCATCGATACCCTGAAACTGGCATATCTCAGTGCTGCCAAATCTAACTACATGTAAACTGTATAAGAGATTGAAACATTTACATTCTGTGTACATTCTGAGTTTCTCTCTTAAATCAGAATGCATACGATTTATTTACGTAAGCATAGACATCTGTTTCTATGCTTGAATAATATAACAGCCTGATTACAGTTTTTTTCAACTGCTTACACACAAAATCTTTACTTGTCACACAATTTCTGAAAGCTGACACTCAAACACCAGAACCACACACTATCTGCAAAACCATACACTAATTCTCGGCCTTTGACTCAGTTTTCAAGTTCATAAAACACTTTTTGCAAAACACAACACACAATTCTCTATGTAACACACAAAAATCTAACAGGAATTAATATTACGGCAAAGGTGTTCGCAAATGTTTGCTTTTGAGATGCGTTTGTGATATTTTGAATTCAGTGCTTCATTTTGCAAGAGATGCGTGGCATTTTGCATTTTGTGTGTGCAATTCTTGGATTTGTGTATAAAGATTTGAAAAAAAGAGGCAAGGTTTTGAAAATGTGTGTAAGCAGTTGAAAAAAAAAAAACTAATAATAAAAGTTCTAATAAATTCATACATTTTAATTATCCGGCCAGTTCAATAAATTTGTGTCTAACAGTTTTCAAAGAAAAAAAGCTTACATTTTATTGTGATTATGGAGTGGGTTCCCCTCTGTAGAGCTGCTGGTTTTATCTAGGGTGGGATTCTTTGCTCCCGTGTGCTGCTGGTCTATCAGAGCAAGAGCGGCAGCCCTGAGGGAGAGCTCGGGATCAAATGCTGCTGATTTTCCAGACAAAGGGGGAGGATCAGCCACTAACCCACATGTGTTTGTGTGTGTGTGCGTGTGTGTGGTAGTGGAACTTACATTTCACTAATGGCTCAAGACTATATAAATTCTGTGTTAGAGTAACTGAAGAGTAACTGAAAGGTATTGCTCTCTCTTTCTCTCTCTCTCTCTCTCTCTCTCTCTCTCTCTCTCTCTCTCTCTCTCTCTCTGTTGTTTCAACAGCATTCACTTTACTTAAAGTTACAAGTTCAGCATTTCAGATCTTATTTAGCAGCTAAATTAAGTGTGATATAAGAGGATGTTCAACAAGGAAAAATTGTAAAGTGAGATTTAATTTTATCCCATGAAATTTGATTGGATGGTGAAAAGTGGGTAGTTGAAGGGGAATAAGCAACAAAAATCATTTTAGAGAAGGAGCAATTTATTACATTATTATCAATTATTACAAACTTTTTTTGTCTTTACAATAATAACTTTTTTATGCATTGAGAAGATGCTTTTATCTAGTGACATTTTTATTAGATTTATATTTGTATCAGTTCGTGCAAATTTTCACAAATTTGCATTGTTAAACAATACACCTGGCACATGTATTAATACAGGAAAAGAAAATCAGTTTTGATTTGTTGAATTTAATCTAAAACTTTTAGTGAACTAATTATTTTAGTAAATAACTGTTAAATGATTCAGTATAAATATCATTTTTTTTTCATTGATTGATTTTCCCAGTATTATTTTGCTGGGAGGGAATATTCTTCTGTATGCTTAGTATCTGGATGAAATTACTGGTTTGCTGTCAGAACAAATTTGTTCATAAATGTGCTTTTCCGATTTTTCATCTCTTATTTTTGTCTTAAACAGTTATGTTCTCTTTTTGATCTCCTCTCATTGGGTAAATGTTGAGTTTCTGTCCAAACCAGTTTTGATTTACAGTCGTGAAATGACTTGCAGAGCAGTTCTGTTATGCAGGAAGCTTGTAGGTCCTTAAGCATGGGAGATGGGAAAAGTCAACTTTTGCGCAAAGAAAAATTGAATTTAAAGTTGAAAGCAGTTGCAGTGTGTGACATTGAGTGCTCTTGACCCATTTGGAGAACTTGTACACCAGAACTGTGTAGTCATTAGAAGTGCATCAATGTACAGCAGTAGAGCACATCACCCACTCTTTAAACGCTTTTGAAGCAACAGAAAGTCAAATCTATGCAAAGTAGAATTACAGCCAGCCAGAGAAAGACTCAACCTCAACACTTTGAAGTGTGAGAAGGATAGAGATGTTCTGCGCTCTGTTCAAAGCCATCACTCCATTCTGTTCCGGAGCGTTCTGCAGAACGACTACATCACTGAACTCTGTTTTAGAGAAGATTTACGGAGGATCTGGAAAGATGATGAGCGGAGAAGCTCTGATTCGTCTGAAATGAAGGCAAGATGAAACAGGCCCAGATATTAAATATACATGGCGGCGTATAAAGGTGTCCTGGATTTCTGCTCATTTTGTCATGTTTGTAGATCTGAAAGGTTACAAGTGAACATGAGGAAGCAAGACTCTCTCTCTTTCTCCTCTTCCTGACATGCTGTTTGATCTTCTATAATTGTGAACCGACAGAATTTTGGTGGATCAGATGGTCAGGACTCATGTATGATTGTGAAAAGTACACACTGCATATTTAAACTACTTTTATATGTGATAGCAGGAATTATTCGAAAACCGTTTCACAGTTAAAGAAGTAGCACATCCGTTTTCAACATTGATAATAAGAAATGTTTCTTGAGCACCAAATGATTTCTGAAAGGTCATGTGACACTGAAGACTGGAGTAATGATGCTGAAAATTCATCTTTGATCACAGCAAGAAATCGCATTTTAAAATATATTCACATAGAAAACAGTTATTTTAAATTGAAATCATATTTAATAATACTTATGTTTTTACTGTATTTTTGATCAAATAAACGCAGCCTTGGTGAACATAATGAGATCTTTTTTTTTTAAATATGTTACCTAATGATATACACTGTTTTGAACAAAAACCATTGGGTTACAGTTTATTTTAAGTGCTGTTTTTGTTATTTTGGTGTAGTTAAATAAATACTCTGTAATATTAATTAACTACATGTACTTATTATACAACTGTGGGGTTTGGTTTAGGATTGGTTTAATTAACCAATAATTACTTGTAATAACTGTTATTACTGAGTAAGTTCATGTAATGTGATGTTTTGATGTCTGCAATATGAACAGGACATGAATTACACCTTAAATCATGTGGCTTGTTATGGAGGGGTGTACCATTACGGATTTTTGGGTAACATTTTTTTTTTTTTTTTACAGCCTTGTTCTGCTTGTACATGCTATGCACTTATTATAGTAATTACAATAACTAGATAAGAACTAGGTAGGCTACTAACCCCAAACCTACACCTAAACCTAACCTTAACCCATGTAGTTACATTATAGTACCCAGTACTTTCTTAGATATGTACACTGTAAGTGCACACACTCTAAAATAAAGTGCAACTGTTTTTTAGCCTGCATGGTGGACAAAAAAATGGATCCCAAATCCCATAGACTTGCACTCTATTGACTTGGACCAGTAAGAGACCACCTAATTACCACTCACAGCACTCAGCCACCGCATAGCAACTTTTTTCAAGGGCAAACAGCACTCTTCAAAAAATGTACAAATCTTGCAGTGCACTATTGTTCAGCGTGATGTATTTATGTCAGCTTTATTTGTGCTGCTCTGCTTATACAATTCCTGCAGGGCAACACAATGGGAGACGTGTCACTGATCCGTCCCGCACATGTGTGTGTGTGTGTGTGTGTGTGTCCCGCAGGTCCAACTGTGAAGCTACATCACCGTTCCCCTCGGCGAAGAGGACAGCATCCCAAGCTCCTGAACAGCCCGGAAGACAGTCTTTATTACAACCATCTCAACGTGAGTTCAAAGCCTTTCATGGAAGCCTTTGTCTAACTTTGTTTCCAGATGATAATACAATTAAAGCTACCTGTGCCAGACCCCCGAGCCCCCACCCCCACGCCGCTCTGCCGTTCTGTTGTCTCCACCATGTGCTTTGGCGCTTTATCTGTTGCTTTCATGTGAGGATGTCTCCCTTCACGGTGAATAATTGATGTGGTTTATCAAAGCCGAGCAAGATGCCTGCCTCATCAGCCTCAGCCCCACGCGCTTTGATCAAGAAAAATTATGCTGTGACTTCTGATATTATCAGCATCTGCACACATTCAACACAAAATCACTTTGAATTAAAAATTAATGATTCTCCCGCGCATGTTCGTTGCTTCGTGCTTGTCTTTTCTGAAGCTTTTCTAACTCCATGCGTGCGTGTGTGTTTGTCTGTGTGTGTTTGCGTGCGTTGGTTCTGTGTCCTCTCTGCAGAGAAGTCTGGATTATCAGGGGAGCAAGAGGAAACCCAGAAAACTGGGGTAAATAACAGCTTTCCTTCTTCGTATCTGAACACCCCACCAGCTCTGGAGGGGAGCAGAGAAGACCACGGCTCTGTTTGCTTCTCATGCAAATGCACAGCTGAAAATACGATTTAAGAAGCGCCTTTTTGCCCCTATTATTTTTGGGAGGAGAGAAGACGTGATATAAGAATGCATGTATTAATTGTGAGATATGTGACCTCACAGTCTGTGAAGTTAAGCCTGGTTCCTCTAATACCTCGAGCAGGCTGTATATCAGCGCTCTTTATGAAAGGATTAACCGTTTCTTGCTTATTCTTTTATTTATTTATTATTTTACCCTTGTGAAAAGTAAGGCAGCTTTCTTGCCTGTTTAGTTTTTCGTTTTAACCTCTTAGAGTTATTTGCTTTGCTTTTTTAACACCGTTAAAATGAAAACACTTTTATTAGTTTAGTGCCTGTATTTGTAGCACTGAGGTTGCTTCACCACAGAGATGTTTCAGAAACAAATGCAACTGACTGACATGAGAAACTCAAAAGAAACAGAGAAACACACACATTAACTGTTAGAGGCAGGGAAATAGTATTGTGAAAAAAAGGAGAGTGGATGGAGAAAATGCTGCAGGGACTCAATGAGAGTGAGTTTCAGTATTTCAGAGTGATGCTACTAAATGATTGTTCACCCACAGAGGAAAGTCTGGATGTTTTGACTCTGAGGAGCTCAGAGAATATATGTGAGGCTGAAGTAACTGAGATAGTGGAAAGGTCATTAAAGTATCTTGTAACAGAAACGAGAAGAGACAGCCAATTAAATTTAGAATGTAGTTAGGGAAATTTGCATGTTCTGCTATTTTTCAAGTACTTTAAGGAATAGTTTTAACAGTATTTTGCTAATTTTTCTATCATTATTATGCATGCAGTTTTTATGAGCTCATATTAGTTGAGAGATTATGTTTAAATGTTTGTATTTAATTAACATAATAAATTAATTTGCCACACCATAGGACAATTTCATTGAACGACTGAAGACAAAACTCAAAGTATACTTTATTTGCGTCAAGGGGACATTTATGAAAATAATCATAATAAATACATTTGTGGAAAAAAACATAAATAAAAAAACTACTCAATTAAGTTGAAATACTTTTAAAAATCTGTACTGATACTGGCACAAATGAATTCTTATACTTGTTTAATTTATATCATTGAGCTCTGTATCTCAGAAGGAAGCAGTTACTGTGAGTACATATAATGAGATGTATCACTGAATTTTCTACATCTGGCGAAGTATGCAGTGCTCATATAAAAACTAAAGATTATGGTGCGCTTTCGTCTGTAACCAGTGCATCAACTTCTCACTAAGATTTCCAAAACACACAGTTATACCATAACTAAAAATCCTTCCTAAAACAGCCTGATCAAACTATTTTTAACACAATTTTCTTATCAAACAATCTAAAAGTACAACCTCTGATGTGTGTTTAAAACATGGAAAGACTTGAAAGAAATTATGAGACACAGCACCTACAATAAGCCCTCTTTCTGATGTTATAGGATGCAAGTTTTAATGTAATGTCAAACAAGTTTTAATATAAAACATTGGCATTGTTTTTTTGTTTTTTTATTATTGTCCACATTATGCTTACTTCAAGAAACTACTTGAAAAACCACTTTAAAAATCCATAATTTATTCAATTTATTCAAGTTAATTCATTTTTTATTTAATTGATTTTTTTAATTAATTTAGATACTGTATTACATGAAGCATATTTTTAGGTTACCAAACCTATACAGTATTTTTATAGATTATGCCCTTTTGCCTTAATGTATCAGTGACTCTCTTATATTTCATTCTCATTTCTCAGGCAAATCAAGCTTCTGGATGGAGAGGATGAATATTATCAGTTACTGTCCACTATAGAGGCCGTCCCTGAGGAGGAGGTTTTATCTGGCTCCTCCCCAAACCCGGAAACTGCCACACCCACTGCCCCTCCCATTATCTCATCCAGATGAGCTGAGCTCCGCCCACCACTTTGACACGTGCTGACAGTTGGTGAGAAACCATTGTGCCTGTACACAGTTAAACACACACTACCAGCAAGCACCGTTACAGGGTGACCAATTTATTGGCTTAGATGCATATTACATCATGGTTATAAGTATTTAAAGGGACAGTTCATCCAAAAATTTAAGTACTGTCATCATTTAGTCTACCTAATTTTGGTACAAACCTGTGCGACATACTTTGTTCTCTGAAACATATAAAAGATATTTTAATAAATGTAGGTTTATAAATTAATTAATTTGTTTGTTTGTCCTTACAATGGTCAATAATCGAGAAAGCTGTTTGATTCCCAAAATATAGAAATTCATACAGGTTAGGAATGACATGAGGGTGAGTAAATGATGACAGAATTTTCATTTTTTGAGTGAACTATCCTTTAAAAGCAATAACAATAAAGCCATTACAGACGGTTCCTTGCAGTGATTTTACCAAGGTTAAAGATGACATGAAAGCATCGCTTTTAGTACTTACCGTAGTAATGATAATACACTTGAACATTTAAAATCTTCAGAGAAACATATTTCAGTCTTCAGTAAATTCAAGTACAGCATTACAATCCCAACAATATGAACAAATCACTCATAGCCTGCTTTGCTTGTCCCTTTATTTCTGCACTATTTTTTCCACCTCTTTCTGTGATTGTAGTCTTGTTTGCTGTGGCAGACTGTCAGATCAGACATGTTTCACCCTAATACACCTGACAGACAGTGTAGATGTCACATGGCATGAATGAATGAAGAATTTAATGATAGACCTCACTGAGTTTGGAGACGGTGACGTCCTGCGGTGTCATTATAGTCATTCAGGACACAACAGCAGTTATTCTGCAGAAACTGAATTTCTGTTGACTTTCTACACATATACAGCGGCCCCAAAATATACTTGGGCACTTAAGACACACTTAAAAAGGGGCATTCATTTTTAAGATAGAAAGCACACTTTTAAAGGAAAACATTGACAATAATGTGTTTGAACTGATAAAATAGTTCAAACTATGTCTGTAAAATTGTGAGATACAAACTTTTAAAATTTGCGAGAACAAAAGTCAGATAAGAAAACTTTAGATAAAAAGTTGCAAATACCTTATTTTTTATTCCATGACAAGGAAAAAAGTTAATTGGGAGACAATTGCCTGAAAGAAAGAAAGTCTGTGTTTATAATATCTCATAATTCACACTTTTCCCCACAGATTTGCAAGAAAAAAATCCAAATTGTGCAAATAAAAGTCACTTTTTAATTGCATAGCGGAAAGGGGCTTCCATAGAAAAACTGATTAAATGAAATTAACCAATAATGTGACACTTTGTGTTGTGAGTTTTGTGACAGTAGTGCATCATGTTGATAGTGATTGTTTACACCTGTGGTTCCTCTGCTAGTGTAACTTGAGGAGAACTGACTTCATACATCCACTAAAAATGACCAAAACACCAGCTGAATAAAGGACATTGAGCAAAAATTAGGAAGAAAAAATGAAGGTAGTGAGGAGAAAAGCAGTTGTTGACACTTGCTTTGATATTTTATATCTACTGCCGTGACATTCAGACATTTTTAAGTGTGATTTCAGTGTCCAATTAAGGTTCTTTTGTATATAAAGTTATGAAGTAATTCACCGCAAAAAAAAGTTTGTTATTATTATTAGTTTTTTAATCATAAACACTGAAATGGTGCTGAAAATCAGAGAATAAATTAACTAAACGTTTAATGAATATTTGTTTATAAGTATGTTAAAGAAAATTGTCCTTATTGTGTAAAACTGCTTTTTAGGGCCCTATGCACCAAATATTTAACTGCCCCTTTTTTGATGTTTATGACATCCCTGCACTCTCAGAGATTAATTTGACCTTATCTCATAGCGTCAGGCAATATCTGCATTTCAAAGCCTCTCATGGTTATGGAAAGTTTGAGGAATACTCTACAATGTCTTATTTTTGATTCACATCCTTGATATAATTCTTTCATTAAACACAGTTTATCAAACCAATAATGATACAATCATTAATTTGAATTCTCCTCAAGGAGGCAGATAACATTAGCACATGAAAAGTGATTCTTTGCGTTTGATCCCCTCTCACAGAAACAGAGACAAAAAGACATGAAGAGAGCAAGATAAGACTGTTATGAATGCCTCGCATTTCAAATTGTTTTCAACTTTGTTCTTTTAACATGTTTTTTTTTTTTTATTATTATTACTTTTTCTCTAAATCTTTTATTCAACACCTCCATTTGTGGACCTGCCGTGATGTTGGTGTAGATGAGAAATTTTGGACAAAACTCTCTCTGAGATGATAAGGTCCGTACCGCGCACACAAGCCAATTTGTGGCGCTGTTTTTTTAAATTTGCATATCATTTGGTTCATCTGCAGTTGTTGACCCCTCAGGGCCCGCAAGAAATTCTGATCTTTAGTGAAGATGTAGACAGATCTTATTCTCTCAAACACCCTCCATGTATTTCTGTCTTTCGCTTTCAGTTCCTTTCAGGTCAAAAAAGCCTTATTAGCATGCTTGCCTTATTGGCATTGGCAAGGTTAAATTTTCAATATTTCGGTTGAAATGATGTGTGACATTTTGGTGAGAAGCCAATCTGGCATTTGTTCAGTATAACGCTGTCACTAAAGAAGTGGATCAATTTTCTCTAGTGTTTTCTATACGACTTTTTTGACAATCATCCCATATTATTATAGTCAACACTTTGGGGTAATGGCACATTAGATGCTGGAAATTTGCAACATTTTTCATGGTCAGTGCAGATATATTTTTAAGCAATGGTGCACATTTTGTTGTTGTTAATGAAGATATTATTGGTTTTCCGGTTATCTTAATGTTCATGATGATGTTTGATTTTCCCTGTTCATTTTTGCAATTACTGTCCTCTAGACGATTTCTGTTTTCCTTCCTCAGTGAGGTGAGGACAATTCCTCTGTGTTTCTGGGGTTCTCATCTCTTTTCTCTAACATGCATCATAAAGATTTCGACAGGTTTCTCACTGAACTGGTATGTTTCAGATGTTTGAATCTTCTTCAAATTTATGCCAGTTTGAAACATATTTGAAAAACACATAATTTAAAGACAAATATTAGGCTACTGCAAGTGTTTTTTTAAGCAGACACATCATGCACACTTACAGACGTGAGTGCTTTCTCATGTATTGCATTGAACAAACAACCTCTTTGTTAAAGAAAGGCCTATACTCAATCAACTTCCATGTGGCTTATAACCAGTGTCGGACTCGTTACTCAAAAAATGTAATGTATTACTCATTACTAGTTTCTCCTTTCAAAAGCAATATTATTACTTTACTTGTTTCTTTCTGGCAACAATAACTACACTGCTAGTTACTACATAGCTTATCCAAATAATTCTTCTGATGTTACCGACAATATATTTCTGCCTCATCATTTGACCAAAATCTACATTGGATCGCAGTCAGAAGTTATTACAAACACTGTGATTGTGGTGATTAGTGACTTTTACAGGGTTACTCCACCCCAAAATGAAAATTTTGTCTTTAATCACCTCCATGTCGTTCCAAACCCGTAAAAGCTTTGTTCGTCTTTGTAACACAATTTAAGATATTTTGGGTGAAAACCGGGAGGATTGTGCCTGTCCCATTGACTGCCATGTAAATAACACTGTCAAGGTCATATGCAAATAGCGTATGCTGTTCTGTGTCAGCCGAACCACACGGATACGCTATTTTTGTTCAAATCAAAGCGTAAAGAATGTAGAAGACGTATCCTTGTGGTGCGGCTGACACAGCATACGCTATTTGCGTACAGTGGATATTCTCCAAAATGGTGCTACGCTGACGCAGAGGAGCCAAAATTGTTTGATAAAGTCGTTATTTAGATTTTCTTTGCGTACAAAAAGTATTCTCGACGCTTCATAAAGTTCAGATTAAACCACTGATGGCAGATGGACTATTTTGGTGATGTCTTTCATACTTTTCTGGGTTATTTACTTGGCAGTCAATGGGACAGTGACGCCTCCCGGTTTTCATCCAAAATATCTTAAATTGTGCTCCGAAGACGAACGAAGCTTTTACGGTTTGGAACGACATGGGGGTAAGTGATTAATGACAAAATTTTCATTTTGGGTTGGAGTAACCCTTTAAAGGTGCCATAGAATGCATTGATACAATATTTTAAATTGTTCCCTGATATCTACATAGAAGGTATGTGGCTTAGGTAAGGGCAAAAAACCTCCAGAAACGGTTTTACATGTCCATTTACAACTCTAGGATTTGTCCCTAGAATGAAATGGTCTGTTATTACCTTATTTGGAAGGGTCATGAATGTTGAGCTCTGCTCTGATTGGCTGTTTCACAGTGTGGCTCAATGTTGAGCTCTGCTCTGATTGGCTGTTTGACAGTGTGGCTCAATGTTGAGCTCTGCTCTGATTGGCTGTTTGACAGTGTGGCTCATTTCAGTATCTCATTATACTGTAAATAAAATGCGGGCATCAGGGAGCCGCTATTACTATACGGGGCATTGAAACTGCTTTCGAATGCACGATCGCTTTTTAGTTTCACTTTTACTTTCGAGATTCGCGATCGCACGTGCTCTGTGTAAACAACAGCACCAGAGTACTTACCACACATTTTAACTATTAGTGATCCCGACTGTACATTCACAGTCAGTGTTATGCTTTGATTCTCCTATTTTTCAGTGGTCTTTTGCTTGCACGAGATTTCCATAAGAAGGAGGAATCAAAGGTTTTTGAGGCTCACGGTATATCATTTCCATGTACAGAACTGTTAGTACTCAACTATGCCAAGGTAAAAACAGTTTTCCATTCTGTGACGCCTTTAAGGGTTGTATTAACGTTATTAATTGTCATGTGTAGCTTGAAGCTAATTAGCTTTCTCTGTTACCCATAGACCCAGATTTTTAATTATAGTAATATAATTTATATTGGGATCAGAGGGATGTGGGTGGGCAAGCCATGTAATGCCAGAGTAAAGTAATGCCACAACTTACACATCAGTGTTCAGGTCATCTTTTCTTCTCACAAAATCAATGTTATGACAATATTTCCATCTATTGAATGTACATTTCTTCATATTTCAAGCTTGCCTGCTGCTCTGGTGACTTCATGTGTTTATGAGTCATTTATTGGAATTATAAGTAACTAGCTGTTTTATAGATGGTAACTGTAATATTATGAAATCTTACTGAAATAGTATTATTATTATTATTAGTTACACTGCTAATTACTGCAGAAAGTAATATTATTACTGCAACTAGTTACTGCCCAATACTACTTATAATAAACACACATTAGCCATATTTGGGTTTTAGAATTAATTTTTATGTTCAACTAAAAGTGTAGATTTAATTTGTGTGTTACAAAGTGCATGTGACTTAAAATGTACGATCTATTAATAACACGTTTGGCTAGCATGTGTGTGTCAGTGTGTGCATGCTGACTAGCTCTCGTTCTAATCGTAGCTGGCCGTGTCCAGTTTTCTTGTGCTTGGATGAGGCGATAATGAGAATATTCTGCGAGCATTATTCCCCGTCTGAGAATATTTAGTTCCTCTGAAAAGCGCCGGCTGAAATAGGTCACTCTAACACCCGCGAGTGCCTCTTTAAAGAACATCGAATCCATTAAGAGAGATCTTGTTCCCTAGATTATTTTGGCCCTGTTTTGCCATGAAAATCAATTTTGAACAAGCTCTCTAGTTTTTGTGCTTGCCTCTGAAGTTCGCGGTGGAGACTGTTCTTCAGCAGGCATCCTTGATTAACCAGGACAATATCAGACCGCAGAAACTCCGTGTGACATGACGTTTAATAATCAGAAGCAGGCTGAGAATTAAACAGAGCTGTAGAACTGTCAAACACGATGCTTTTATTGACAAGCTAAAGCTACCGATGATCCCTAAACTTATGTCTGCTCCGGTAAACAATGTTGGCCCTGCACCTGTGCTCTTTAATATCTCAACAACTCTCCATAAAACCAGGACAGCCTATTCTTTGTGCTCATTAAAGCGCCCTCCGCATCTGGAGCACCCAATGATCTCTTTTAATGTGGTCGGCACACAACGCCGAAGAGTTTTTCCCCTCGGTTTTAACTGTTTGTTCTAGAGCGTGTGTTTTCTTTTCCAAGTATGCGGAGCAATGTGGCACCTTTCAGATATTTTGCAGCAGTAATCTTCAGATAGAGCAGTATTTATTGTCAGACAGCACACTCTCTCATACTAATAGACAGGGTGGACTTCAAAGGGGGAACACAAATAGACTGGCATTGTCCTGTCTCTATATCCTCTAGATTTCAAAGGAAGAGTTTTGAATAGCAGTGTTTCCAAAGCCTCTCTTTCAAACCTGCTGGGATGTAAAGCAGGTAACCTGCCATTGATACACAAGAACACACACACTCCCGCACTCCCGCGTATATGTTCGTTTGCTAGTAAACGCTTCCTGTGAGCCGCATCTAGTAATCGTGGTGGGATAATAAAGCTGGGAATGAAAGTAAACACTTTATTTTGCCGTCTTTGCTCGCCGCCTCTCAGAATAAACAGGTACTTTAGGATATTTGCAGATTAGCGGTGTGCCGCTTTTACGCTGACTGATGTGTGACAGACAGACAGGCATAAGAGCCAAACAGATGTCGGGTACAGGAGTGGGCGCCCTCCCTAAAGACTGATTTAATGAAGAACCGCGGAAAGAGAGCGGGTTAGAGGAGAAAGACAGAAGGAGAGAGCGGGGTAGCGTAAGATGTAGAAAGAGAAGGGCTGAGAGGGGGAGAAGGAGATAAAAGAGTGAGTGGAGTACGCACATCAAAGACTTGCTAATGATGCTGGATGCCATTAGGGCTTGTAGTGGCCTTTGTTTCGGCTTCCTAACACCTGCAATTTGTTGAGGGCTTTCTATGCCCCGCTGAATTACCCACATTTGCATGAGCGCTGAGTGAATACCGGAAGGAAAAAAAGTGGGAGATTTTACCCCACTGCATTTGGACTTGAATGTGGGCTGTGGCCAAATCTGGCCAATGTTCGGCATCTGTCTCAGGAGTAACTGAGCTATTAGCCTACTGGGTCTAAAAGATTTACCAAACTAGTCTTGTGTCTATAAGATTTTCCAAACTAGTCTTTACTTTGCCAGTTGATTCGCATGAACTTAAGTGTGTTTCCTCAACTACGGGCTCCTTTATGTTCCAGGATCTCTAACTTTTTTCTAAAACGTTTTGGAAACTTTTCCCCGCTGCTTCATAATTAATTTTTATTACTTTTCAAAATGACTTTATGTGTACATTTCATTATTGTGCCTAGATTTTTGCTCCTGAAATTTAAAAAAAATTATATTGTTAAAACTATATTTACAAAATTGCATGATTTGTTGCACTACCAGCTGGTAAGATTTTTTTAGTTGTTTTTGAAAACTTTTATTTATTAAGGTTTTTTTAATGCTCACCAGTGCTCCATTTATTTGATCAAAAATACAGTAAAACAGTAATATTGTGAAATATTATTGCAATATAAGATAACTTCTTTATAGTTCTATATATTTTAAAATAGCGATGTATTTCTTTTTGTAACAATTTAACAATCTTTACTGTGTCTTTGATCAATTAACTGTATCTTTTTGAAGGGTATGTCAAATTTACATATTTATTTTAAAGTATTACACAATTTGGCAATCAGACCAGCAATAAGCCACTAGACTTACTTGTTCACCAAGTAGACAACAGTGTAAGTGAGGAGCATGAGATATTAAACGTGATCTGTGAAGAAAAAAAAATAGTTTTATTGTTTTGCAAACAAGCTTTTAGTTTGTAAAGGTGTATAAAAGAGGTTAAAATAGTAGTATTTAATTGTTTACACTCTTAAAAGTAAAGGTGCACAGCGATGCCATAGAATAACCATTTTTGGTTCAACAAAGAACCATTCAGTCAAAGGTTCTTTAAACCATATCTTTCTTACCTTTTTATAATCTGAAAAACCTTATTTTGCCACAAAGAACCTTTTGTGAAACAGAAAGTTTCTTCAGATGTTAAACGTTCCTTATGGAACCATTTAGACAAAAAGGTTCTTCTATGGCATTGTGAAGCACCTTTATTTTTAAGAGTGTATGTAGGGTTAATAAAATCCTAACTGTAAAACCAGTGTTAGCAAACAATAGAAAATGTATTTCCCGCCACAGAACACTATTAAACACAGTACATGCTATTTTACACACAATTAGAGAGAATGACAAATTTGTCCTTTGATGTATGAAAGTCTCCTGTTAAACACTGAAACACAAAAATTAAATAGACTGTGAAAAATGTGATTTAAGTGAGTTTATATTTCCAATTGCCTGTAGTTGAAGAAACAACATGAAAATGCTGGATCCTGTAATCGTGAGGTATGAGCTGAGGACTATCCTGCATGAGCACGGCCATATGGAAGCGCATGTAGCCCATATCTCCTGAAAATGAGCTAAAGTTTCTTTTCCTGCGGGGCTTGGATAGAGGTCTGGGGAAAATCAGAGCATGAAATTGCGATTAGCCCCTGTTGTTTGTGCAGACCAGGAATAGGCTACAGGACTTGGCATGGCCAAAGGTGTAACCTGTTTTGTTTGGCCTTGCTAAAGCCCTCCCAGATGGTGATCGCAGCTGCCACTGAGTAAACACAAGCAGAGCAAGCGCTGAGAGAAGTGGCCAGGACCTGTTTACATTCAGGAGGCAAAGCAACAAATCTGTCCCTTACAGTCGGGACAAGCCATGGAAAGAGACTGTCTCAGTTCAGACAGTTTCTTACCGATCATCATAATCATACACACATAACGATTATGGAAAGTAATTTACCTAATTCAGCTTGAAACATTAGCTTCTCTACACTAAGCATTACAGAAAAAGAGTTCTGCCATCATAAAAAAAAGAAAGTGGTTGAATCAGTTTTATTTTAGTATCATTGATACTATTATAGTTTTATTCATATTTTTAGTTGTATTTACTTGAATAATTTTGTTGTTTTTTATTAATTTTGCTGTGTTTTCGTCAGTTTTTTGTCTATATATATTTTATTTTTTTTAGTTTATTTAGTTGTGAAAATGAGAGATGTTTTCTGATATTAAATAAGTTTTTTTATATATATTTCAGTTAACATTTATTTCAAGTAATTAAACTTTTCATGGTTTTAGGTTTAGTTGAATGACTAATGGGATATAATATAATCACTAAAATGCCAAAATAAATCTTTAATATCTCAGTTCTGGCTGTGATTCAAACAAAGATTAAATGAAATAAAGTGATTCACCAATTTTTATTCTGAGAAAAATACCCCGGTATTCTCTCATGTCTACTTTAGACTGTCAGAAGAGATCTCAATTATTTCTCAAATTGTTATCAGATTTGGCAAGATTCTTAGTTTGCAAATTAATGTATCAATGTAAACAATGTAATCAATGTAAACTCATCAAATTCTTCCAAAGCCTAAAAATCTGAGCTGCTATCTACAAGTATTTATATCTCTATACTTGTATTTAAGTCACTATTGACTCATCGAGTCTATATGCATTTCACAGATTTGCATATAGGAGCACACAGGAGAAACATTTGAGAAGTTTGACACTTAAGTACAGCTGAGAACATTCTGAAGTTTCTTAAAAGCTGAATGGTTTTGCAGCTCTATTTTCCATCTTTCAATGGTTTGTACAATATCTCAAATTCCAGTTGGATTGCTATTGTTTAATATTAATTTGCGTAAAAAACTGTTTGTTGATATGAGTTTCTAGTGAAATCTAAATGTAAATTTTCTCACTTTCTGTGCTCTAAAACGTTTGATTAATTCAGCAATGAAGAAAGCCTCAATTGTCCCAAAGACAAACATACGCACATGGCTTCAAACCCCATCCGACTGAATCTAAAATTAGTAAAAGTCCATAAACTAGATGTTCTGGCCCCTCCGTATAATCCCGAACCTCTGATCATGCTCGGGGAAGCCAGACGTGACCCCAACAATTACCCCGGGCCGGCAGGAACAGAGCGGGTCAGAGCTGCGATACCACACACAGCGGCGAGCGGGTGTTTAAGGGGCGACCTCTCCCTCATCTCCTGACCCGAGGCCCGTCAGCACACCGCTCCAGCCTGAGCACAGGTAACAGGATCAGATTTCAGGGGAAAATGTTGGAAATTAGCAAGAGCAGAGTCAGGCTACACAGCGTCGAGGGCAGAACACAATGGCAGCTTTCTGTCAGGGAGAGACTTCAAAGGGCCGCTGAGTGACTACTCTGAGTTGGACTTTGTTGTAGATCACTGAGGAAATTCACAGATGTTTTCTCATACGAGACACCATTACTGAGGCTCTCGTAGCCAGTAGCCCCGAGCATTTCTCTGCCTTTCCATCTCTCCTGCTCTTGTGTATGAGACAGATGTGGAACCCCTTTTTTCTTTTTCAGACTTTTTGCTTTATTTTCTTCTGCTGTCTGTCCAGAGAACATGAAAAGTTCAGCTCTGACCTGTCCGAAAGAAGCCTTAAAAATCAAGAAACTCACTGTTGATGCTTTCATCAAAACCTCACAGTCAATGCAGTGATCCTGCCATAAGAAATCCATTAAAGTTGTGCATCATCACCGAACTCTTGTAGATTAGATTGATATTTTGCACTATTTGCATATAATTTGATTAAGCTTTTCATTAACCCTCTAAAGCCTACTGTTTCTTGGCGTCTAAATTATTAACATGATCAAAACTTTTCTAAAAAAAACTACTGCATGCCTTCAGTCATCTGATTGATTTTTCAAACTTTTTCAGCAAGTAAAAGGCCATTTAATGTGATTGTAAAACCGCCACGTCTTTTTACTGTGAAATCTTCACTGATTTTTTAGAAAGGTAATGAAAGAATAACTTTTAATTGTTAGTAATATTTTAAGATGAACACTTAACTGGACTGAAGTTGCTTAGGTTTATTATTTGATTATCCATGCATGATTTGTTTTTTTTTTTTTAAAGTCATGTTAAAATGTATGAAATAACATTTTTTGAACATTATTTGTTCATCTCTCAAAAATCATCGTATTGCATTGCATTACATCTACGTCTCCTTTATTTTTTATTAAGATAATTGATTTACATTACAAGCTATTAAAATTACACTTACAAGGTTAAATTTGTGTATTCATGTTTTATGTAACCGCTGAAAACTAATCACCCTCTTTTTTCTTTTACAGATTGCCTTCTCCAGCCTTTTGCAACAAAATGTGCTGTATATATATATAATAATGAGGGGTAATTATTTATGTATGCATTATTTGCTCAGTATTTGGATTCATGTATTTATTACGAAATACAAATGTATCAGTTTTCTTGTAAAATAAAAAGGAAAAATACATTCTGTGGTTAATTATATAAGGACTCTCAATGGCAGCCTGTTGAACTGTTAATATTTAAAATAATAATTGCCAAACAACATGATTAGAAGAGTAATGGCTGACTCACTGTGCTTCATTTGTTTCTTTTTTTCTGTTTGGTCTGAGCTGTTTATGAGCAACAGACCACAGAAGAAAGTGTGTACATCCTCTTGAGAGAAAGTGATCAGCTGCTCAATAATGTGCTCTCTTCACTTTATGAGCAGCGCTGTAATGTGAGACTGCTGTTCCAGTCATAGTTTGGTACAGATCTTAAATCTCAATCACTGCTTCTCATGTTGATATTATAAAACTTCCTCTGGTAATAGATTCATTCCAACTATACAGTAAAATAAATAAAAAATATTTAACATCTGGAAAGTAACACATGGTTTTGAATGGTGTGGTTGTGAGTTTCACTTTAACAGTGTTGATGTTCTCAATCCAATCTTGCCAGCTGTTTTATATCCTATAAAAATAAATAACATCAAGTTCTGTCATTTATTGTGTGCCGACTACTTTTAAAACTCTTTGCATGCACTGCATAACCTAAATTAAGGTTGCCAAAAATGAGCCTGTGGCACCCAGAAATATATTATATAGGTTATAGTTGAACATCATATAACTGGAGGTGACCATTAAGAAGAATAAACAGAATTGTGCCCTCTTGCAATTCTCTATGGACTGCAGGAAAACTGAGATCTCCCGGTGGGAATCCCCCTCCTCCCCCATTACTATGTGAGAAACCTTAATCCCATCAAAAGAGCTGATCTGCTTCAACATCAACCACTCCAAACTGCTGGAATCTCTCTGTGGGTGTTTACTTGTCTTGTTTTTTAGTTAGTCTACACTCACACTTGAAGCTGCACTGATATGACAGCCTGCAAAACTTTGAAACTGCTAAACACTTGCTACTTTGAAGCACTTTTGGTTTTTAGCACTCTTTTACGATGCTTAGTCCTTGATTCCTGTGATATTTGTGGAGGTGTCACATGCGCTGGAGACTGAAGGCTTGACTGGTTCAGGGCGGAGCAGAGGGAGGAGAACTGGAAAATGTTCAGACTTTCTCAAAGATTGGATCTCCTCCTCTTGCCAGCCTGCAAATCACACAACTAAGACATCATCATGTCCCCTCCACACCTTGATGGCTCGACGTTGGTGTTGTGGGATTATTCTTTCCTAAATGATTTGTCTTATCAACTATGAAAACAATAAGCAGTCGCTTGTTCTTTTTGGTCTTTAATCACAAGCAATTAGTGCAACTAAAGAAAAAGTGATTTGAGAGCTGCTTTGTTGACTTGTGCCAGAAACAACCGCATCCTGTTTTTATTATTTGTTAAAAATTGTCTGTGGGGAAAATAGTTGTCTGTGTTTCAGACATATTTCATGGTTCATTATTACTGTTGCAACTAAATTATAATGGCATTGTTGCATTTACTCACAGGACGGATTCCATCTCTTTATTCGTTTCAATTGCACACTTTTAATGTCTACATGGTTTGTTGATATATTGCATACATACAATATTAGTATATTTAATGACATGTTATATCATGAATAACTGCTAATATGGCGTGTTCGCTGTGATTTTTGGAAAGAGCCAACAAGTCAAAACTCCTTGTAAGTGATGCATCCAATAAGAGTAAATTGCGGGACAGAAAATGAGTCAAATGATTCCTTCCTCTTGAAGTTATCTAGTAAGTCTGTACCAGATCTCTGGAGATAACACACAGTCCTATTGTCACACAACAAATCCTTAATTACAGAAAGTGGGATCGGGTGACTCCGGCATCCAATAGCGGGGTCTCCAGGCGGTGAGGGGGTCTTTGATCAAGAAAATCCAATTATTTGTGTATATACATTTCCCACATAGTGATTACTTCATTAATTGTCCCGCCTTTATCCCACTCGTCCCATCCCCCCCTAATAATCAGCCCTTTTATCCAGACCAACAAACACACCATAGGAGCTTTGTGTGGATTCAGAGGATTTGCTTCCCCCTCTCAAAGAGCCGCTCTTCTTTGATGATTGGGCAGCGGCGAACTTCAAAGTCATAAATCTCACTCCTGACTGGCTGGCGGCCCACCAAAGTCCTTATCAAATCCAAAGAAGTGATCCTTCACTCCCTCAGATAGTCCAGGGATAGCTGGAGGAGAGGAAGCGACGAGACCGCACTTTCCGCGAGAAGACATATTTAAGTATTTCAGAAGAAGTGAATTTGGCTGCTTTAAACCGGGAAGCTTGAGGAACTCGAGGAAGTGTTGCCATGGCAGCTGTGGCTGTGCTGAGGAACGACACACTGCAGGCATTTCTTCAGGTTCGTGAAAAGTTTGAGATATTGTTGAAAATGTCTTTCGTAACGCGCATAACGCAAATAAACGGTGCTTATTGACGAGAAGTGCCTCTGAACCGCGCAAACTCCTGCTGATAACGAGACAGTTCTACTTTATTTGGCGAGCGATTATTTGAACGATTTCACATTTAACACCAAACACACACACATAACAGGACTAGGAACTGTAGGACTTCCTTCATCGTTAAAACGGTGTTTCCATCCGTGTAATTAGTAATTACAGAGTTTCTGAGAGTTTCAGTTCGATTTTCATCATCAGTAATTAAATTTAGTGGAACAAAAAGTGCAATAAACTTGCTTTGCACTTCATTTTAAATTCGTAATGCAGCAATTAAACTTAAGCTGTTTGATTTTTTACAGTATACTTTAATTAGAATGGCAAATATATCAGATGAAACATTACTGTGAACGTATTTCACTAATGCAGCTAAAGTACATATTCAAACAACCAAATTCCGTCGTTTTGTCCAACTTGAACAGAGATTAAATGTGGTCATAGTTTCATTGGCTCGTTTTAAAATCATATCCTTCATAAACACTAAGGTAAATTTGCTTTTGCCCACAATTTTGTATGTATCATTGAACACAACGTGGAAAACTTACCACCAAAAGTTACATCTTTAATTTGATCTTAAATCTAAATTTGATCTTTAAAAAGTGTTTTCAAGCATGTGTAGCTAAATGTTTTAACACGGCTCTTTCCCACAATTTAGGATCGCACTCCCAACTCCTCACCGGAAAACAGCAAACACTCTCCTCTGGCACTTCTAGCGGCGACGTGTAACCGGATCGGTCATCATCACGGATCCACACCCACGGACTTTATTCAAGTTCCCTACGACACGACCCTCGGGTCTCCGTCACGGATTTTCCACCCTTGGAGTAACGAGGCCAATCCCCACCTTTCTAACAATTCTTCCTTTGGACTATCCTCTAAATCTCACCTGCAGGGCTCCTACACCACCCACCATGAGCTCCCCTTAACCCCTCCAGCTGACCCCACCTATCCTTATGACTTCTCTCCGGTCAAGATGTTGCCATGCTCCATGCAGTCGTTACAATCAAGCTGCCCGCCAACCTACGTTCCCGCCGTCACCTACGCAGCACCACCCCCCATCCCACCGGGTTTCATCCCGGGACACTCAGGCCTGGTCCATCAGCAGCAGAGACAGCTGTCTCCAAACCCCGGGGAGGATATACCATGGTGGAGCCTTCAGCAAGGAAACCACGTCAGCCACCCGTCGACCCTCGGCCCGCACCGCTTCCCCATCCAGAGGGGCTTGGTGTTGGGACACACAGACTTTGCACAGTATCAGACTCAAATCGCAGCACTCCTCCACAGCAAATCCCCCCTGGCCACCGCCAGGCGCTGCCGGAGATGCCGGTGTCCTAACTGCCAATCGTCCAGCTCCAGTGACGAGCCCGGGAAAAAGAAACAGCACATCTGTCACATCCCCGGATGCGGGAAAGTATATGGCAAAACATCCCACCTAAAGGCGCACCTGCGCTGGCATTCAGGAGAGAGACCCTTCGTGTGTAACTGGCTCTTCTGTGGGAAGAGCTTCACCAGATCGGATGAGTTACAGAGGCACCTGAGAACTCATACCGGGGAAAAACGATTTGTATGTCCGGACTGCTGCAAGAGGTTCATGAGGAGCGACCATTTGGCCAAACATGTGAAGACGCACCAGAACAAGAAGAGCAAAAGTCACGAAAAGACCTCTGATTACGTCAAAAGAGAAGACCTGAGACCTGTGTAGTAGTAGACTTGGATGACCATAGACTAGTGCAATAGATACAGTCTTCAGGATCCTCATGAAGCGAAAATATGTTTTGTTTTTGTTTTTTTCATTAAAAAGGATGATGAGACTTATAAGACTGGGAGTTGTAAATATAATTTTCAAGTCATTCTCAGTTCCTCAAGGAACCCTGGAAAATGTTTCTTGTCTCTGAAGCTACTCAAAACATTAACAAGTTTTGACGTGTTCAGATCTCTGTCTTCGGTGGAAGATTTCATTATTCTGTAAATATATTGATAGCTTTTGTTGAATGAAAGTGTCAGTTCTCGCTCCTTGTGGGGTGTTTTAGCATGCTATTGAAAACCATCTGTTAAACTTTCGAAATTATTGTGTGAAAATAAAGAATATGACTTGTACAGTACATGCCATTGAAACATAAGGTGGTGAAGTGGAGTTATTAACAGTGGATAGATTTATTTTTTCAAGAGGAAAAATGCGAGTTAAACGGATGTCAAAGTTTGAATTTAGTTACGTTGTATAGTGTGTGAGTGTGTATCAAACGCTTAACAGAGAAACAGTGAAACTCTGTTAAAAATGTCTAGAATGAGCCAAGAATGAAGCACTGTGAGATTTATCAGTTTGGTATCAGTTATTAGGATACATAGAGCTCTGATGTTCAGTTCAAAGGACAGCTTTTATACAGATTATATGAGTTTAAGAACAAAGTTGACAAAAATGACAATAAAGCAAATGTTAACTGACGTCAAATTCAAATTCAAATTTTATTTGTCACATACATATACATACATAGTACGACATGTAGTGAAATGTATTGTACGACTGTCCAACAGCTGTAGTTTTCAGTTTTTCGTAACGTCACTCGTAAGCATTTTGTAGATGCTGTAAAATATATGAACACATCCCCAAGCTATTCTACAAAACATATATGTAAGAAATTAGAGTTTTTTGCACTGCATCGAAATCCTAGAATCACATTAATTAAATAATACGACTAACTGTATGACACGTGTTACTATCATGTCAGATTCCTAAGTTGAAACAGTTAGAATATCAGTACTGTGGCGTTCAAATCTGCTCCATCTTGATACAACATATTCAGACGTACTGCGATGTTTTTGCTGAACTGAAATCAAATTGTTTTAACCTCAGTCTGTGCACTTACATTTTTACTAAGTGGTTTCTGGCAATTCACTATAAATAGGAGTATTGTAGTAATAATTAATTCTCTGTCTGAATTATATTGACCATTTTGCATGTTTTGCACAGTGAAAGATAGAACACATTTAAAACATGTTTTCTTTTTTTATTAAGGGAGCTTTCTACTTAAAGTTTCTATTATCTTGCATAAAACTAGCATTTCTATATCAGTTTAGAATATATTAAGGATGTGTGTATTATTGAAAGGGATTTTTTTAGCACCTAGAAAGATGTTCATTGTTTGAACTATGGTGCAGTTTCTCCTGCAATAGCGCCTCCATTGGTAAAATCCTGGCACACATCACTAAACCCTTCTCTAATGTTTGCCCTTTCAGTACCGTTTAGAAGATCTAGCTCTACTACTTATTCTACCTGTACTAGTTAGGGTTAGTCGCTTAAGTCTCTACAGAAGGGCAAATACAGCAACACTTTAACTAGTGCCATACTGCTTTGATCATTTGAATTACATTACATATGTAATTCATAAGATACATAATGGTTACAGTTTTGTCGTAAACTGTAAAATGTATTAATATTTTACAAAAACAGTTATTTTCCTGTTACTTAGACATACTAAAATTTGATTCAGATTCATAAAACCTCTTTTTCACTGAGGACATGCACTGACAGGTTGTAAAACTGCAGAAATGTTGGGTGTTTTGTAATGTGTTCCTCGAATGTTACTAACATAGTACCTCTATCCTTTAAAATCTCTTCACATTCATTCATGTTTTTAGCAAGTAATTTTTTGCTAGAGTGGTATAAAAATACATGATCAGAAAGTTAGGCCTTAAACATCATGAGAAGCCTGTACAAATTAGGGCAGCCATTCGCTAAAGCATAAAATAGATACTAATTGTGATAAGAGCGTATTGGTATTTGCTTATAATAATCAATGAATAACGTTGTAACCAAACTCACACATTGCCAAGATGAATTCCAAAATACAAGAGTATTTACTAACATACTCTTGATGTACAAAATAACGTCAAGTGCTTTAGTAGATGTGTCGGTTTTGTTTTGACTGGAGTCATGCTATAGATCATGTCATAGTACATGTCTAAAAATGTCCCATAGTGAAGTTAAAAAACAATTACTGAAAGATCTGCGCATGTGCCTTTTTCAGGTACTGAGTAACATGTCTCAATGTGCCTCTGCCGCAGCAAGCAGTGAATTCTTCCCATAGGGCAGAAAAGGCTGTTCCTCTCCTTCAGAGAGTGAGATATGGTCAGGCTATCACAACAGCACATGTGGCTTTGCATGGAGGGACTGCTGGAGGGAGTTTGTGTTTAAGCCTCACTGTGACCTGATCTGAATGCTACACTCTGATCTTCCTTTGATGTCAGTCTGTTGAAAGTCTGGCAGAATCAGGCGTTTAGACACACATACTTAAGCATGCATACTTGCAATCTTACATGTGCTTGTTTATTTTAGAGTATAAAATGTGAAAAAATAATAAACCCAGGCCTAGCTGAGCATCAAAGGTTGTTTGGGGTGTGTTTAAGAGCATCACTTCTGGCTGGAGAATGAAGCGATGCTTTGCACAGAAAGATTTATACATTTCTAATCTCAGCCTCACTTCAGTGTCCCATGCTACTTTTCCTGTCCTTTTTTTTCTCTCTAAACAACCAATATATTTTGTATATATTATTATATACAATACTGCTTATTGCTTTTCTAAAATTATTACTACATCATTACAAAATCATTGCATGCACATTTGTTTTGATTAAAAACACAATTTTATTAAGCTAATTTACTAAGTGAAATACATTTAAATAAACAAGTCAAAGCTGACTAAAATGTTTTATTTACCAATCAGGGCCAAAACTATTCATTTATTCATTTAAATCTGCTATTTATTGATTGATTGATTGATTGATTGATTGATTGATTGATTGATTGATTGATTGATTGATTGATTGATTGATTGATTGATTGATTGATTGATTGATTGGGGCAGTCGTGGCCTAATGGATAGAGAGTCAGACTTGTAACCTGAAGGTCGTGGGTTCGAGTCTCAGGTCCGGCAGGGATTGTAGGTGGGGGGAGTGAATAACCAACACTCTCTCCACCCTCAATACCACGACTGAGGTGAGACCCTTGAGCAAGGCACTGAACCCCAAATTGCTCCCCGGGCGCCGCAGCATTGGCTGCCCACTGCTCCGGGTGTATGTTCACTACTGTGTGTTCACTTGGATGAGTTAAATGCAGAGCACAAATTCCGAGTATGGGTCACCATACTTGGCCACACACCACTTCCCCCTTTCCTTGAACATTCTTTTTAAAGGCTTTGAAATCTTTCTGATAACCATGACTGGGATTATCATTATTATTATCACTACTTACATGTAGCCTATGAACTCTTGACCACATTCCAAAAAGTCAAATATCTATTATGTCTAAGAACAATGTTTTAATGCTATACAAACATAATACATATATTTTATTTTGTTTTGTTGCTTAGTGACACAGTATGCATCTATGAAGCAGGTGAGCGTTTGGACTGAGCTTTGCGGACCGCTATTAATATACCAGCGCCATCTTGCGTCGACTTGAGGTTCTGAAGCTGCAAAAAGGATCATATTCTGCTTCTGTTCTGCTGCTTCTCACTGAAATTACTGTGGCGTGATTGAAGAACAGCGTTGTTTTTCAAAATGAACGCTTAATCGCTTCCATACACATAATGCAAGACCAAAAAACTTACAATGAAAGTTGCTTTATTTTGTAATGACCACCAATGTCTATAATGCTAATGTCAAAATACTGATAGAAAATAAATGTATAGCTAAACTGTTAAAAATAATAAAGGTTCTGAAGTTACTCAATAAGCGTTTCTTTGTTCCACAAACAAATAAATTTAGAATCTGAGGCATGATTGCCAGTTCAAGACTCTACTCAACAGAAAATGATTATCCGTTGAAGAGGGTTCTTTGAGTTGGAAAAAACATTAAAGAACCTCTTTGTAAACAATAAACAGTGAGTATATGAGTTTTCGGTTTAACTGAAGCTTAATAAATGTTTAGTGCGTTTTTTTTTTTTTTTTTTTTTGCAGTCCTTCTGCGGATTTGAGTCACCGAGGGAGCTGTCCAGGTGCTGAAACGCCGCGACGCTGTCGTACATTCAATATGATATGACAGAATTACTCCTATACAGTCGATGCATTCCTTCTAACACAAAAATAATGCTTAAGGAAATCTCATCACCTTGATGAAAAAAAGAAAAGAGAACATAAAAGCACTGCATGCATCAACTATGCGTGTGAATTCGCTTGAGTTTATTGCATTAATTGAACGCTTGCTGCCACCATGTGGAGTTTTCCTACAACACCAATCTGAACAGCATTCCCATTCGTGTCCAACATCCAGGACTAAAACTTCTCAGACAAGAGCTTCTCTTCTCAAGGTTAAGAAGATGACTTGCACATAAACATAAAGGCTTACCCTTCAAAGCTCGATGAGTCTCTCGCTTATAGATATTTATAATGAATAGCCTGTTCAAGAACAGGTGCTAAAACGCACGAACACCCTGACATTTGGTGCTCTACAAGCAGTGTTGTCCTTGATGTTTGAAGGTCAGAATGACCCAGACTCCTCTCCAGAGCAGCGTGTAATGTGTTGTGCTATGCGTTGCTGTCGTGTGTGGTTGTTGTGTCAAACTTGGAAAGTGTTTGTTCGTGACTCGCGTTCTCATTTAAGGCACAAAGTCATGCGGGAAGGCGCCAGAGCTGTCGTAACGCTCGTGCTGACGCTTCTGTGGAAATGAGATGTGTTTCAGAGCCAATCTGATGTTGTGAAGAGGTCCGAGGATTACTAACCGCGCGTCACGCACATGCAGTGTCGAATAAATCGGCGATTTACGCTTTGAGTAGCAGCAAATAAAACATCGCCCCCGGAAAGGTAATCGTGATCCGTCAATGAGATTTCTTTTATATATATATATATTATATATAGATACATATATATATATATATGCGAGCTGATTTTGGAGGAGTGAAGGCGCATCTGAAGTCGAAGAAATTTAGTTGCTTGGAGATTTTGGATACTGTTGCATACTCTCGTTTCTTTTACAAGGTAAGCGGCTTCCTGGAGTTTTTTGTTGTTGTTGTTTGCTTGTTTTTTATGTTTTTGTTGATCGTCTAAAGTAAAACTGTAATTATTAATCTAACAGGTGCTTCACAACAGTCAGGCGTTCAGTGCAGTCTGCGCTTTTGCGCTGTAGGCTATGTTTATTAGGCAAACTGTGGATTTTATGTCATCTGAAAAAAAAAAAAATTTAAATCTAACAATGCCAGTCTATATTGCATACTGATATAGCTTATTATCAGGTTTCTATTAACCTTTCAACAGCCATCGGTTTCCTTCATCCATATGTCATCTGAAATCAATATGGACCATTTCTTAATCAATGTTAACATGTGTAGGCTATATTAATCAAGACAATATGTGATTCCTATTGGCATGATGATGAGCACCAAATCCATTTCTGTGAAAGAGACTTTTAGAGCACCGTTTCAGATCTAGTTCTAGTTCTATTTTAATGCAGAGGTCTTAAAATCATTTGACATTTTGATCCAGGAGCATTTTCAGTGAGAAAAAAAGCAAAATCGTCTTTGGTGTGTTACGGAATGTTTAATATATTCTCGGCTTATTTGAGGAAGTAAGCCTACAAGAAATCATTTTAAGGCTCGGCAACCTGTGTGCGTGGTTTCTAAAAGGTTCTTTAATTATAATAATAGTGTGATTGTAAACCACATCCACTTAAATAATCCTTTATTTTGAAATGGTTCTTTGTTAAGGTTCTGTTCTCCTGCTGTTCTTTATATATTTTTTTTAAAGGTTCTGTTTCCAGAGGGGCTTGTAACCCAAATAACCTAAAGTATTCGATTTTTTTAAAGAAAAGAGTGGCACAGATAGGCTATAGGAGACTATCTAATTCATTAACATATTCGACATATTTTTTTAATTTACGATATGAAAAATCTGTTTTAATAAAAAAAAAAAAAAATCTAGTAGGCTATGGACCTTATATGAGTTGTTGATGCGGACGCTATTTCCCCTCCAGTCAGTTTGACTTTTTTTTTTTTTTTTTTGTCTGCTAAAACAGGAGCAGTTTCTCTGAGAGTGACAGCGCTCTTTGGATTGAGGACTTAAACACTGGGCTGATGGCGGCTTCCTCCTCCTCCTCTTCCTCCTCCTCTGGCGGCGATCCGGATCCCAACTCGACAAATTTACGGCCACCCTCCTCAAGTAGGTCCATCACCGATACACCGCTATTTCACTCCGGCTATTTGCTTTGTGGCCAACGCCATTAATCTTGTCGGTGAGGCGGCAAAACGGCGCTATTCGCAACGCGTCAGGAGCAACAAATCACCGCAGCATTGAGCGCGCGGCGGACCTCCCGCGCCTGTCAGTATAGGTGATGGCCTTTAAACACACATGCACAGCGGCAATTAGTGAAGACAGACGAGCAGCCAACTCTGAGCCGTCATTATTCATTTTAAATACATTTTTGCCTTGCTAGATGTACTAAGTAATCTGCAACCCACTTTTGTTTATTTTTAATGTAGGCTAGCTATTATTAAAATTAGGCTATATATATTTTTTGTAATATAAAATTAGCTATCATTATTATTAACATTAGCTAAAATTAAAATGTATTATTAAGCTATTATTATTATTATATTGCAGGACAGTTTCATAGCTTCAGTATTGTAGCCTACGTCTATATATTTTTACCATCTCGGTCTAAAAGGTAAAAACTGAACGAGTCTGTAATTATATAAAGTGTTGTAGGCACTAATAGCCCGCTGCTCGCTCCAGTGTGTTTCTTTGTGATGGGGGAGGCAAACAGCTCTGTTTATTCATTTCCTTAGGACCGGAACAGAAAATTAGCCACGGCATATTGTGACTTGTGTCTGTTAGCTGCGGGGTAAATTTGCTCACATTCATTCTGGGCTCTGTTTTCTTTATTTTTTTTAGATTAGCAATTGTAGATTTAATTTCTCACATTTCTATTTTTATAGCCTATTATTTTTATTATTATTTTTTTTTTCAAAAGCATAAAATCATCGCTATTTATTAAATTCCATTATTCTATTCTTGAAGTGTCCTATATGCAGTCTTTTCAAAACAAGATGTCAATAAATTCGTCATATAGGCCCAGATTTCAAAATTCATTTTCTGTTTTCGTGCCACATTTATCTGCCAAGCATGGCAATTATTTACATCACAGTCTAATAAAAGTCCATCAGAATTGCAGTTGAAATAGAAAACGATTTAATGCACCTGAGATGAATAGAGGAGAAGGCATTTGGAGAAGAATGGGACGGGATTGCTGGGAGAGATAATGAGCTGCTGGTAAATGGTGCTGAACTGGTAATAGCGCTGCTGAGGATTTGGGCCGCAGGGAGCTCCACATCCACCTCTTGTCCTGATTTGGCCTGCATTAATGCTGAATTCTGTTCGGCTGCCTGCCACATTAATTTCATATTAGGAGCATAAAGGATGGCGCATTTACCGCTTGGGTGCATTTAGAAAGAGGGCTTCAAAAGTATTTTGTGGACAGGCGGGAACCATGTAATTATCGCTTTGTTTGTCAGATTACTTAGAGATTTCGCCGTTTTCTCTCTGTAGACTATGACTGGAGTGGAGTCGCTCATGGATGTACGAGGAAACTTGGAATGAAGATATGCGGTAAGGCTAAATATAAACAATTCTGCGAATAAGACGGAAGTGTTTCATGGTTTGCAGGCCTGAAAAGCTGCTAGTTACGCCATCTATTTTGAAAAACCACCTGGCACTGTGGTGCGTAATATGTCTGTAGCTATTAATTGCGTTCTAACGAGCAGATGTGTCTCATAGCGCCCCCTTTTGGTGCTTTCTGCTGGTCACCTATTTATCAGTCAACAGCACCAGCAATTACCTCTGTTATGTACAGATGAATGGAGAAGACTGAAAATGCGTTTCTTTTTTAAAAGAAAAAATTAATGGGGTGAGTAGCCTATTAGACTTGTCTGAAAGACTGAAGATGCACTGCAGTAAATAGACTACAGAATTTGCTAGCCTAAATGTTGCTTTGCTTAACCACGTAATTTAAAAAGATGCGGTGCGGTTATTAAAGATAACGCTTTTCGATTGTTTTCGTCCGGCATATAGTTACAATCTAGTAAAGAGGTGAGCAGATAAATCTAAACGTGTCCCGAGAGAATTATGCTCAGTGGAGATCTATTAAACCACGATCCGTCAAGCCTCTGTTTTGCGGCGATAACACAAGCCCTTTACATAATGCTTACCGATAAGAGGTGATTTCAAAAGAAATGAATTAGTAGTGCTAAATCGGTTTATGGTTGGGTTTCATTAGATACAGACGAATGAGAATGTAAATATAAATGTTCGAATATAAATAAGATTGCCTATAAAACCACGTTTTACGGAGTAAAAAAAATGTATATCCTCTCCGAAAAAAAAACGATTTAAATGAAATATTACTTCACTTACAATAGGTTCATTTGGCATAGGCCTACTTGAAATGTGGCGCTGTTGTGGTAGAAGAGCCAAGCACCGCTTGAATGATCCCATATCAGCTGAGGAAGATGAAGATGAGGACAATGATGAAGCGGCAGAAGACAAACTGAAATAATCTGCAGTGGCATTTATACGCGGATAGAAAGAGCCAGCTGCTGTCTCGATGCGTCTTTATGTGTGTGTGTGTGTGTGGAGCTTGTTATGCCTTACTTCCTCTGTAGCCTAAATGCAGTGTGATTTAAATTCTACACTCAGGTAGTCTATCTTTTGTTGTTGTTTTTAAACAAAGGCTCCCTGAAAAGCTACAAAATTAAAGTAAAGTAATTTTTATTTTTATTTGTTTTTATTCTTAATTATTTTACATGTAGCATTTATAAACTGGGGTATGGTCCCTATCAGCTCGGTATCGGACCAGCATCAGCTCTGTCTGCTCTGTGGTGTTGAGTGTTCATTTACAGTCCATCTAAATCCCCGTTACACTGATGTCATCAGTGGTGACCTCCCCCAGATCACCTGTGCCATAAATACACATGAGCTGGACACTGCTCCGAAGAGGAGTTTAGACATTTCATCTGTGTTTAAAGTATTTGCTGCAATGTCTGGAAATGGAGGCCGCTCATTTCAGTCTTCTTCTCTGTGTAATAATACAGGATTTTTGCAGAAGAACAATAATGTTGACGACAAGAGCCGAATTGTCGGGTTTTTTAACGATCAGCAGCCCAAGAGCATTTTAACACGGGACAACGAGCGAGACCCTTGCTTCAGACGCACAGAGACAGACTTCTCCAATCTATATGCAAGAGGTGAGTGATAATATCATTACCCTCATACTCAAAGGTTAAGTATCTGTTGTGTGTGTGTGTGTGTGTTGTTTTTTGTCTTTTACTAAAACAACTGTTATTTTATTTATTATATTTATTTTATTTATTATAATAATATACTTATTTAATTTATAATATCATTTGCAATGGGATTCTTTTTATGTAATATTATTTCTTCTGATGTACAGTTAATTATATTTTAGAATGAATAAAAAGTCTCAAAAATTTTATTCCAAGCTATTGAATAGTAAAGCAGATTGGTGTTAAAACAAATGAGTGGTCTGTCTACATAGTTTGCATGTAAATAGTTTTTCAGTGTTGTCAAAAAAAGCCACAATATTAAGGTGATTTACATTTATGTAAATGATTTATGACATGTATGTAACATTATTTTAAATATTCTGCTTTCCGCTCATACAAAAAAAACTGTTCAAATTTTTATGATTTTTAAATGTTTTTGAAGGAAGCCTCTTATGAGCCAATGAAAAATATATATATTATTACAATATGAAATAACTGTTTTGTATTAGAATATATTTTGAAATGTAATTTATTCTTGTGATGATAAAGCAGAATTTTCAGCATCATACATCATCCAGTATTCAGTGTCACATGATCCTTCAGAAATCATTCTAATATGCTGATTTGGTGATCAAGAAATGTTTCCTATTATTATCAATGTTCAAAACAATTGTATTTTTTTCTTGTTTTTACCCCAAACTTCTGAATGGTGGTGTTTCATCTTTGACATCGTGGGAATAATTTCATTTAAATATATTCAAATAGAAAACAGTTATTTAATAATATTTCATATTAAGGGGTTTACTATATTCTGATCAAATAAATCCAACCTTGGTGAGCATATGAGACTTCTTTCAAAAACATTAAAAAGAGAGAAAAATCTCAATTATTCCAAACCATTCACCAGCATGTGTAAATTACATATTTTTATATGAATGAAGCAAACTGTAAGAGCAAACAGCAATTTGATTTACTGATCAATCTGTGTTACAAATTTGGTCACAGATCTACTTCCTGCTAAAAATGGTGAGGAGTATACAATGCAGTTCCTGTTGGAGGTGGTGGACATCCTCACTAACTATGTGCGCAAGACCTTCGACAGGTCCACAAAAGTGCTGGACTTCCATCATCCACACCAGCTGCTGGAGGGAATGGAGGGTTTCAACTTAGAGCTGTGTGATCAGCCAGAGAGTCTGGAGCAGATCCTTGTGGACTGCAGGGACACGCTCAAATACGGCGTCCGCACAGGTGACCCTCACCTGCTCGTCCTGTCTTGTCTGATTTAATGAATGTTTCAAAATGTTAGAATAACACATGCAATGTTGTTAGCGTCTCATTTTCTTTCCTTCTTTCTCTGTCTCTGCAGGTCACCCAAGGTTTTTTAACCAGCTGTCTTCAGGTCTAGACATCATTGGTTTAGCTGGAGAGTGGCTGACCTCTACTGCCAACACTAACATGTGAGTTCCCCCTTCCTTCATTCAGCGTTGTTGTGTTGAACGAGTAAATCAATTTGACCAAATAAGACAATTCAACAATTTGCATTAAAACTTTATATTATGAAGTTCTATAGTACTTGCAAGGCAGAATTTAAAGAATATTCTTCAAATTTTCGACACAGGGATTGTTATGAACCCCTAATGTTAAGTATTAAACATCTGCTATTAATTTATTGTATATTATTGTATAGCCTCAGTTCAAGTCTTGTCAGATCATTTTAGCTTTACATCTGCTATCATTTATAAGGACCTTAGTTTCAAAAATTGACTTGCTGTTGAACATTCAATTTATAACCACAATGTAAAATGTGGTGACCTGTAAGTATTACCTTGAAGAGCTATTTCTGCCTGATTTAACTGGTAACATTCAGTTTTGCTGGTATAAATTGATGTACCCGTACAGTCAAATCAAAATTTATTCAGACACCTTCAACATTTCTCACATTATCACAGTTTATTCGCTATAGTTTAGAAAATGGTAATAAAACATGACAAGAACTATAGATAATTAGATAATACAATTTGGGTCAACCAATTACCAAGCAATTTTTTTTCAGTCTGTGGTGTAAAAAGTTTGCATTAGCAATTAAAGAGAAAAACACAAGCAAAACAGGGGCAGGTCAAAGTGTGTGAGAAATGTTTGGTCCCAAATTGTTATTAATTTTACTGATAATAAAACTGTATGAAGAATTTTTGGGTATAATATGTCACAGTTTACTTTATTTTGCTATCCTCACTTACATAAATGAACTATAGTTTCCTGCACCCACTAGTAAAAAATTTCTCACAAATTATATCTGGTTTCTGAATAATTTTAGGTTGGACTGTATGTAGGTTGGCTCAGTGATGTTAAATAATACCGTTGACATGAATAAAACCACTTATTTTATTCATTTTTTTTTTTACTGCGACAGCAATAACATCATTTTTGCTAGTCAGGCTATTTGACCATAAAGTCATTTTTTATATTTCAAAGACATATGCACAGATGTCATAAAACATAATTGTGCTGATGTAGCATTTCATTTACACAGAATCAAATAAACAAAATTTAAAAAGAAACAAAAACATAAATGTAAATGAAGAATAAAACATATTAAGAACAGCAAATGAAGTGTAATGTTGCTCTGTTAACTGGAGAATGGGATAAAATGTGCCATGACTGTCAGCTCAGAATAACACGCATTAGCTCTCATCAGAAAAGCTCCAGATATGTGACAGTCTGCGGATGGACACGGCCAGAATGAGGACTAACAGCTCATTGGTCAAGACTAATTTACAGCTACTGAGACATAGTGCCAGCTGAGATTCTGACACGATCCACACCTCCACCCCCATCTCCCCAGCCATCTATTCATCTGTCCATCTAACCATCCACCAATTCATCTGTTCATCCTGAAGGCAGACTGGTATCTGTGAATAATATTTGACATCTAGTGTTCAAAAATGGCAAAAACAAAAGTGGTTTTATAAGATCAAAATATACCATTATAGGGCATTGCTTTGCAGTTGCTATGGTGTTCTGGGTGTTTTTAGTGTGTTGCTATGCAGTTGCTAGGTTGTTGTGGTTGCTTACAGGCCCACTCAAAAAAGCCCATCCCAAAGTCTCTACAATGTTCTGATTGCTAGATATTCCATTTATGTCCAAATGAGTTCTTCATTTAATTGTATGGCAGGTGAAAATGGATTAGTTTGCTTATAATATTAATATCACACCTCTTAACAAAAGTTGAGGTATTATGCATGCATGTAGCTCAAATGATAAGGGAGGGGCAACACATACATATCTTATATTTAATGTTTGTTCAGATTCTGAATCATGAGAAATAGTAATAGTGATGCTTGTCTTAGTAAACACTGCTATGCGTTTGTTGTCAGAACAGTATTTTCTTTTTTTTTTTTTTCTTTTGTTTTAAGTAATTGTTTATTGAATCGTTGGACAAATTACTAAAACAAATTATGTATATGTGTTTTTTGTTCAGTATTATATTTGACACATTTGGGCTTTATGGTTAGTGTGATATTGGAGAATATGGAGCTCATATTTGAGAAGGAAATGCTAAACAAAACATATGCAATTTGCTGCAGTTGCTGATATTTATATGGCCAAAAAGTAAACTGACCGCTTGTAATATAAATCAATGAGATCTTTATAACAGTATAACAGATTACTTACATAAAATGTATATAAATGAGTTGTCACTCTATATCTCCCAATATTGTCTTAGTAAGATGATTTTTAAATGCTTAGTTTTATGATCAAAGCTCGGTATTTTTGAAGCACACAATACAATGCAGTACATTGATGATTGAGAGTTCTTAATTAAATGTTCTTAAAACTGATGTTTTTGATACTCACATTTTAACATGATTTTTCTGAAAATGATGTATGGCTAATCAAGTAAACCTAAGTTGACTCAGTCCAGTAAATGTTCTTGAAATATTACTAAATATATAAATATTATGCTTATGTTTTTGTTTGTTTGTTTGTTTTTTACATTTTTACAATTATACAAAAAGACATTTTACTTGCTAAAAATAAACTTCAGATGGATGTTTTCCTGCAAAGTTTTGATCATGTTTGTATGATCCGATAGGTTTTGTTATACTTAAAGTTATAAGGAATGCTAAAACTAACCATGCCAGTCCTTATATGGCTGCATGGTCTGCTCTAATGACTCTGATGTCAGATTATAAAACTAAAAGGAAGTTTAAAGTATTTGTATGGGTCTGTTGGGATCTTCTTCATTATATAAGGACAACAGCAGTGAGTCCCCTGGTCCTGTTTGACCTCTGAGGGTCAGAGATTTTATGATGTCTTTCACAGTCCATGCCCAAATTCTCCTTTGATCAATAAAAGATTTACGCCACGTCCTCAGATTTACTTCCCTCATTCCCAAATGACTGCAGCTTTGGATTTTAGGGGCTGTATTGTGTGACGCTGCTGCTTAATGCCTATAATGGCCAACAGTCAATTTTATGACAGAAATTATGGTGTCATAAAAGCAGCAAATTAACACTCTTAGAAAATGACATCAAATCTGATCAATAACTCTTGTAAAATGTCTTGCTCTCCTCATGAAGTACTTTAGAGTGATCATATACAGAAGTTTGACTGTAAGGAATTATATACCAGGGATAGTCTGACTTTTTGTTTCAGTAAATATTTGTCTGTCCTTAAAATTTTGTCTGAAAAGATATTGAAATTTGTATCATTATTGGCCAGAAAAAAACTTTTTGTTTATTTGAGGAAAACATGAAGTTAAAAAAATAATTATGAAGCGAAATACAACTCAAAAAATGACAGAAATCAAGAAAGGTATTCAAACTGGTGTAATTCATTTTATAAAATAATTATTATTTTTTAAAATAAATAAATAACATTCAAATCTGCTTTTAAATGTACCTTCTTGTCTGAATGTACTGTGTATGACTGTGTGGTTTTATTGTATTTAACCAACAGCTAATACAATAATGTAATTTGGAAGACAGAATGCACACACACACACACACACACACACACAAACAATATAATGTGTTGTTGAGTTTTGAACTAGATGTTTGAAACTAAAATATAAAACTACTGCTAGAAAAATCACAACTATAATTGGATTTTTGACTAGAAAACCTGTGACAACTAGGTCAGGAATTTATTTGTGTAGGAGATTCTCAACTTTTTGTTGAGAACAACAAGTTGAGAAAACTCAAAAATCTGATGAAGCTGGTTGCCTTAAAATTTTAAGTTGGTTCAACTTTTATTTTATTTTTTATACAGTGTATATGATTTCACCTTCTCATGTTTGCACGTTCACGCTCTCTCTAAATTATATGTCAGTACTGTTTATATTGATTAGACAGAACTGCATGAGCACTTGACATTTGCATGTACTAATGAGCTGCTCATCATTACTAATCACTGTGGATGATTATTGACTGGCGCTAATAGGTTGAAGATGCCTCCAGTGGGGTTCCTCCCATCACAATGATTCAGTGATGGATTGAACAGATGGACATGAATACAGATAGTTAGTGAATTACCTCCTGCAGTCAGGACACTCATTAATGTGGGACAAGTAGGAATGAGGTGTGTGTGTGTGTTTACAGGTTCACATATGAGATTGCACCGGTGTTTGTACTGATGGAGCAGCTCACTCTGAAGAAAATGCGAGAGATCATTGGCTGGCCAAATGGAGAGGGCGATGGCATTTTCTCACCAGGTGTGGCCATGTATACAACAGAATAATGAACAATTGGAAAAATGGTTAATATAAAACATCAATGGCTAATGTTTTCCTCTCAAGAACTGGTGGGTGAACAGATTCACAAACAAAAAACAATTCTGTGGCTCTTTCTTGATGTTCCCATTTTTTTATGATGTAGTAATACAATTTTTTTTTTTACAATGAATACTGCAAGGAAACAATTCTTACAGTGTTTTAGGAAAAGGAAGAAACTTTTTTGAGATGCATGGGTGGATAGGGGAGCCCATCTTCATCCGGCTGCCATGTTAATATATTTTTGCTGACAAATACATGCATGCACAAATATTAATTTGGCCCACTATAATCCATCAACAGAATACTTTAGAACTGTTCATTATTTTGTTGTTATTCACTAAGACAAATGTGAATGTTTCACTGCTTTCGAGATAATTACTTCACAATATTAAGACTGAAAGCCTGATATATGAAAATAATAGTCAGAAAAATATTTTTACCGAAACAGTATATTGAACTAAACAAAATAAAATAAAGAAATATTTAAAGAAGTTTGTGTATGTTTTTTATGTTGAGCATTATATTAGATACATCAGGCTTTTGTGTCTCCTATGATATAGGAAAACATGGAGCTTACACTCGAGGAGAAAAAAAAACACCTTCATTTTATTCAAAAGCCCAAACTGAGCAAAAATATGCAATTTGGTGCAGTTGATGATATTTTATGGCCATTTATGTAAACAAGAAGGTGTGGAGCAGATTGTGTCCAACAGCAAACTTTTGATAATGTTGATAAAGGCCTTAGAAATATGTGCATCAGATATGATATAGTAAGCTTTATAGGGTTACTTACAGACCTAGTTGATGTGGTAACGTGTGTTCTTGCAGGAGGAGCAATCTCAAACATGTACAGCGTGATGGTGGCACGGTATAAACACTACCCTGAGGTTAAAATCAAAGGCATGGCAGCGGCTCCCAGACTGGTGCTGTTCACCTCTGAACATGTAGGTCATATACTCGCTCTCTGTCTTCACTCTCCTTCGGTATGCTGTTAGATACTGAGCCTGAATATATTCCAAATAGTTTTAAGTTATCACTCAGTGTGCATTGTTACTATCAACTGTTTCTGAAGTCAACCCATAGAATGTAAATGGGACAAAATTCTGTCATCATTTACTCCTCCGTATGATTTTGTTTCTTCCTGAAACTCATAAGAAAATGTTTTGCAGAATATCTTGGTGTTTCTTTCTCATGCAATGAATGCAGTGAACTCCAAAACTGACAAAACAAGCACCATAATATGCTAGCTTTATGACCAATTCACTGTAAACCTTTTCCTTTTGCTGCATCTCTCACATCTCATGCATGCATTAAGATGTGTCGCGCTGGACATCAATGACATCAAACAATCTTGGTTCCATGACAGATCAGGAATGTCAAACCTGGTGTGATGTGTCTTGATGCATCATATTTGAATGTATGCAAATGCAAATGAGATGTGAGAGTTATGCTGGCTGGTGCTTCTTTATGGGTCTTGTGTGTCAGTTTTGAAGTTTTGAATGTAATTATAAATGTACAAACTCCACCACTTACCAGTCTGTTACAATGTTGTTCCCAGAGTCACTACTCTATAAAGAAGGCGAGTGCAGTACTGGGTTTCGGCACAGAGAATCTGATCTTGCTGAAGACAGATGAGAGGTAAGTGGAGGCTCTCTGTGTCTGTGCTGTGTGTTTGTGGACTGTCTCATCAACGGAAGTCTGTAACATTTGCATGTTTTTGTTAGAGGTAGAGTGATTCCGGCTGATCTGGAGGCCAAAGTCATTGATGCCAAACAGAAGGTGAGTCTCCAGTGCACAAGAATAAACTCTTCTACTCTAACAAAAAGACTTCAACATTATATGAGACTATTGTGTTTAAATTGCATCTTTGTGTAAAGTTGTAATCCAGTCTTGAAATTTCTGTCACAACCATGCAAACCTTCAAACAGTCATTTAGACAGTAATTAATGCATAATCACATTTGTCTGTTTTAATAAAAAAAAATGTAAATAGATTTTACAGCTCCAATAACACACGGAAGAATTAATAGTGCTTGAGCAAAATACAAACTGCACATTCCTGCCTTCACACCTTTAATTTCTTGCACTGCAGATGTAAACACACTGGACTTCTAAAGCTAAAGCTTTATTGAAACGGCAATATTTCTTTAATATCACTATTAAAAAAAATAGTGCAGTTGATCAAACATGAATGACGTATCTAAAAGACATCAGAACATAGTATCTCAGTACTGGCCCATTAAGACGCAGAGGAGGACATGGGTTTCATTTAAATAAATGTGGTTCCTTTAAGCCCATATTTGTTTCAAAAGCATTTAATGAGTTTAGTTTGAAAGATTTAGTTTTGAGCGACTCTGTGAGTGACATTGTGTATGGAATCTGGTGAAATGGTTGTGTTTGTCTCTTCTGTCCAGGGGTTTGTGCCAATGTTTGTGAATGCTACAGCTGGATCTACAGTATATGGAGCCTTTGATCCAATCAGTGAGATCGCTGACATCTGTGAGAAATACAGCATTTGGCTTCATGTGGATGTACGTTTGTGTTTATTTCATTATTAATTTTAACAGACTGATTATGGTGAAACACTGTGAATAAGGTGCATTTAAACTGATGGTGTGAATGTGTGTTTTAAGGGAGCATGGGGTGGAGGTTTGCTGATGTCTAGAAAACACAGACACAAGCTGAATGGCGTAGAGAGGTATGGTAAATAAATTACGCTCTAGGGGCAAAGTGTGGGTCTGAAAAGAGGAAAGACATTATAAAACTTATCAGCTTGCTACATGAGTAGTATTTGGGTGACATAACATTCACATAGTAGTTGTAATTTGATAAAAAGAAGCTATGTGTTCATTAATGTTTAACACTTTAAGTGAGCTTAATTGTACTGAACTTATATTTTAAAAATCTGTACATGCAGATAATATTAATTAAATAAACAGACACTTAGAGTGTACTTAAGAGAGTACACTTACATCGCTGTTTCTTAACCCACTTAAGACTCTTTTAAAGACTGCACTTTTGAAGTAATGTCAAATTAAATATTTTATGTTTTTGATGTGTTTTCCAAAGTTACTTGCAGTTTACATGCAATTTTTTGACTATTAGCTGACTACAAATTTTATCTTCACACTGCTGACACACAACTTAAAACTAAAATGGGGGAAAAGTGAGGGAAGTGGGGGAACTTCAAGTTTCAAATGTTATAATGGTTGCTATGCACATGCTAAGCACATACTCTACTATGTTCTTATCTCTATAACCAACTGCACATGTGTGAACAGCATGTTCTGATCAGTGTTGTTTCTCCAGAGCAAACTCTGTCACATGGAACCCACACAAGATGATGGGCGTTCCACTACAGTGCTCTGCCATTCTGGTGCGAGAGAAGGTAAGAAAAAAAAGGAGAAATGGGGGTTTAAAAAAATGAATCTGAATAGCAATGGAACGGAGTAAAATTCAGTGATAGAATGCAAAGAAAGCTGGGTGAGAACAAGAGGACAAGAGAGGCAGAGAGACAAAGAATCAAAAGAGTGATAGCTGCTTGCTGACATGTTATTATGATCATCTCCGCTCAGTGGTCCTGCTCTCTCACTGTGTGTGTGTTTTCAGGGTCTTCTTCAGGGCTGTAACTCCATGTGTGCAGGATATCTCTTTCAGCCGGATAAACAGTATGATGTCACCTATGACACAGGGGACAAGGCCATACAGTGTGGCCGCCATGTAGATATCTTCAAATTCTGGCTTATGTGGAAGTCAAAGGTGTGTGTGCACATCCATGAGATCACAACCTCAGAGCTTGATATTTTGCTACTCATTAATTAATCAAATGCAGGATGTATAAATCATGGTTTTAATGCAGTGAAGAAAAACAAAGTGTATGGATGGATGCATGGATAGATGGATGAATGCATCGGGTAGACGGATGCATGAACGTTTAGATTGAAGAATAAATGGAAGGAAGGAAGGATGGATCAATAAATGAATGGTTTTATGGATGGATGAACAATTAGATGGATGTTTGAATGTCTGAATGGATTAAGGATAAATGGGTGGAAGATCAACGGTTTTATGAATGAAGTTGTGGCTGGATGGATGAAATAACAGTTGGAATTAATCAATATTATTTGTATAGCGCTTTTAACAATGCAAATTGTGTCAAAGCAGCTTCACATTGGCTTGATATAAAGCTGGGTGGCTTTATATCATCTTTACAGTATTTAGACGGGGAAATAGTTTGTCGAAATAGTGTCATTCTCCTCTGACCAGACAAAATCAGCAGTTTAAATCTAGGCTAAAGCAGAATCAGATTGTGCAAAAGACTCATCTGGTTCCCGTGGTCTTGACCCGATGGCCGTCTTAGAGACAGGGTCTTCACTGGGGATCAGCCTCTGGGGCTCATCTAGGTGTCCTGGCTGTAGAGGTCATCTCTAGGTGCTGATCCACCATCTGATCTGGATACAGTCTGGATCTGGGTGGCTACGGTGACCTCGGAATAAGAAAGAAACAGACTAATATTAGCGTAGATGCCATTCTTCTAACAATGTAACAAGTACATCAGGTGTTTTGGGAAGTGTTCCCGGTTCTGGTTGACCTAATTAATGCAGCCTAACAATCCTTTAACTGATTTGAATTATAGAAATGCGATAGTGTATTATGTGTAAGCCAGGTTAAAGAGATGGGTCTTTATTGTAGATTTAAACTGACAGAGTGTGTCTGCTTCCAGAACAGTGTTAGGTGGATTGTTCCAGAGTTTGGGCGCTAAATAGGAAAATGATCTCCCGCCCGCAGTTGATTTTGATATTCTAGGTATTATCAAATGGCCAGAGTTTTGAGATCGCAGCGGACGTGAGGGAGCAAGATCTAAAAATGTATACTATGTTTAATAGGGAGCCAGTGCAGTGTTGACAGAACCGGGCTAATGTGGTCATACTTCCTGGTTCTAGTAAGAACTCTAGCTGCTGCATTTTGAACCAGCTGGAGTTTGTTTATTAAACGTGCAGAGCAACCACCCAATGAAGCATTACAATAATCTAGCCTCGAGGTCATGAATGCATGAATTAATGTTTCTGCATTTGACATTGAGTGCATAGGTCGTAATTTAGATATATTTTTAAGATGGAAAAATGCAGTTTTACAAATGCTAGAAACATGTTTTTCGAAGGAAAGATTGCTATCAAAAAGTATGCCTAGGTTCCTAACTGGTGATGAAGAATTTACAGAGCAGCCATCAAGTATTAGACAGGGATCTACGTTATTACATGCAAAAGTTTTTGGTCCAATAATCAACACCTCTGTTTTAGCAGTAAGAAATTGCTAGTCATCCAGTTTTTGATATCAACTATACATTCCATTCGTTTTGCAAATTGGTAAGTTTCATCAGGTCGCGATGAAATATAGAGCTGGGTATCATCAGCATAACAGTGAAAGCTAACACCATATTTCCTAATGATATCTCCCAAGGGTAATGTAAATTGTGAAAAGTAAGGGGTCAAGTACTGAGCCTTGAGGTACTCCATACTGCATTGTGATTGGTATGATACCTCTTCATTTACTGCCATAAATTGATGGCGGTCAGATAAGTACGATTTGAACCATGCCAGTGCACCTCCTCTAATGCCAACATAATTTTCTAGTCTATTTAAAAGAATGGTGTGGTCGATAGTGTCAAACGTGGCGCTAAAATCCAGTAGCACTAATAGAGAGATACAACCACGATCAGATGATAAAAGCAGGTCTTTGTAACTCTAAAGAGAGCAATCTCAGTACTATGATATGGTCTAAAACCTGACTGGAAATCCTCACATATAATTTTTCTCTAAGAAGGAACATAGTTGTAATGATACTACTTTTTCTAATATCTTTGACAAAAGGGAGATGAAAATCTTTGAAAAGGGAGATTCGAGATCGGTCTGTAATTAATTAATTATTTGGGGTCAAATTGTGTTTTTTTAATGGGAGGTTTAATAACAGCCAGTTTGAAGGTTTTTTGGACATATCCTAGTGACAATGATGAGTTAATAATATTCAGAAGAGGATCTATTACTTCTGGAAGCACCTCTTTTAGGAGCTTAGATGGAACAGAGTCTAAAATACAGGTTGTTGGTTTAGATGATTTAACAAGTTTATACAATTCTTCATTTCCAATAAAAGAAAATGAGTGGAATTGTTCCTCAGGGGATCTATAGTGCACCATTTGATGCGATACTGTGGCTGACAGAATCTGGATTAATTGATGACTGGTTGAACAGGTGAATGGATGAACGATTAGATGGATGTTGGATGGTTGAATAGTTGAATGGATTATGGGTAAATGAGTGGAAGATGAACAGTTGTATGTATGAAGGGGTGGGCAGATGGATGGATGGATGGATGAACAGTTGGAATTATTGATGGACGGATGGATGGATGGATGGATGAGTGATGGATACATTGGGTGGATGGATGCATGAATGGAAGGGAGAATTGATGAATGAATGTATAGATGGACGGAAAGTTGGGTGGATGATGGATTTATTGATGACTGGTTGAATAGATGGATGGATGAACAATTAGATGGATGAAGGATGGATATATAGTTGAATGGATGATAGATAAATGGTTAGAAGATGAATGGTTGTATGTATGAAGGGGTGGATGAATGGATTAACAGTTAGAATAAGTGATGGTTGGATGGATGGATGGATGGATGGATGGATGGATGGATGGATGGATGGATGGACGGATGGATGGATAAATGAATGGTTGGATGGATGGATGGATGGATGGATGGTGGGATGGATGGATGGATAATTAATTAATTGATGACTGGTTGAATAGATGGATGGGTGAACGATTAGATGAATGCATGATGGATAAATGGGTGGATGATGGATGAATGGTTGGATAGATAATGGATGAATGGAGGGATCTCTTCCTCCCTTCTCTTGTCTCCTGTCTATTGTGTTCTTTCTATTGTAATACTTTACAATAAAGTTCCATTTCTGGTTAACTATATTTGTTAACATGAATTGACATTGAGAAATGCTTAATGCATATTTTAATCTTATGGATGGATGAATGGCTGGATAGCGAGATGGATGGGCGGATGAACAGCTGTATGAATGAATGGTGGATATATGTTTACTGATGTCAATCCAGCTCAAAGATGTTTGTGTAGAATATCAGTCGTCTTTAACAGGGCACTATAGGCTTTGAGAAGCACATTGACAGATGTCTGGAGCTGTCTGAGTATCTCTACCACAAGATAAAGAACCGAGAAGGATATGAGATGGTGTTTCAAGGGGAGGTGAGTGAAAACAGTCACAATAGAGTGTTTCACTGTCCTTCACATACTAGTGCTATACAGAGTCAAGGTTAATTTCATAACTTTTTAATGCTGCTCTTCTGTCTGTTTCTTAGCCCCAACACACCAATGTGTGTTTCTGGTACATTCCTCCAAGCCTGCGGCTTCAGCCAGATGGAGAGGAGAAAAGACAACGACTTCATAAGGTGAGAAGATACTCACACTCACTTCTTCTCAGTCTACTTAAGTTGCTCTTATGTAACTGATCAAATACACGTGTACATGCCACCAATTTTATGCCACTTATTTTATGTAGCCAGTTACCTTAAACTTCTGTCCTATGAATTATATCAAGGTTGCCCCCAAGATCAAGGCAATGATGATGGAGTGTGGAACAACAATGGTGGGCTACCAGCCTCAAGGCAATAAGGTCAACTTCTTCAGAATGGTTGTTTCAAATCCGGCTGTAACCAGGTCTGACATTGACTTCCTGATCGATGAGATAGAAAGACTGGGACAGGATTTATAGAGTGCACAGGGCTGGAAATTCAGTAGATGTTAGTAAATTATGTAGAAATATAGGAAATGGAGAAGACGTTTTGAAGTATTGTATCAGCTGGACATTCCAGAGTATTAGACCAATGAGGTGCTCTAGAATAATGAACCTCTCGGATTTCTAGAATGTTCCACTAGGAAACTGGACATTCCAGAATGCAGAGGTGGTGAGCTCTTAAAGCTATAATTTCATAATGAAGGATCAGATTTCCTCCTATGACATTATATGTCCTCTCCTGTTTCTGTTCTCTTGTCTCCTGTCTATTGTAACACTTTATAATGAGGTTACATTTTTGGTTAACTACATTTGTTAACATGAACTGACATTGAGACATACTTAATGCATATTTTAATCTTACTTTGTTATTTTTAATATTTACTAATACATCTAAAATTATTTAATGGACCTGAGCTAACTTGAATTTGCAATAAACAGTTGTATTATTATGAACTAACGTTAACAAAAATTAATAAATATATTAATTATATTATATTGTTATATTATAACAATATATTATGTTATATGAATAAATACTACAAATATTTTTCTCATTGATCATTAATGCCAAATACTTGATCCTGATTGGCTGAAGAATGTTTTAGAGTGTGCCGTTTATTTCATTGAAACGCACAGCTAAAATAGTTCCAAGCAGGTCTTGACGGTATTTCATGTCCATATAACTTCACCAAAAGATTTCAGTTATTTCAAAAGTCCTTACCGCCTACAACAGCAAAAGAACAAAATCACACAACAACACTGACCAAACAAATAAATATACACTGAACAAAATTATAAACGCAACAATTTTGTTTTTGCCCCCATTTTTCATGAGCTGTACTCAAAGATCTAAGACTTTTTCTATGTACACAAAAGGCCTATTTCTCTCAAATATTGTTCACAAATCTGTCTAAATCTGTGTTAGTGAGCACTTCTCCTTTGCCGAGATAATCCATCCACCTCACAGGTGTGGCATATCAAGCATTACAGCATGATTATTGCACAGGTGTGCCTTAGGCTGGCCACAATAAAAGGTCACTCTAAAATGTGCAGTTTTACTGTATTGGGGGGGGAGGTCTGGGGGGGAGGTCCGAAAACCAGTCAGTATCTGGTGTGCAACACATCTGATCAGGTTGTTGATTGTGGCCTGTGGAATGTTGGTCCACTCCTCTTCAATGGCTGTGCGAATTTGCTGCATATTGGCAGGAACTGGAACACGCTGTCGTATATGCCGATCTAGAGCATCCCAAACATGCTCAATGAGTGACATGTCCGGAGAGAATGCTGGCCATGCAAGAACTGGGATGTTTTCAGCTTCCAGGAATTGTGTACAGATCCTTGCAACATGGGGTCGTGCATTATCATGCTGCAACATGAGGTGATGGTCGTGGATGAATGGCACAACAATGGGCCTCAGGATCTCGTCACGGTATCTCTGTGCATTCAAAATGCCATCAATAAAATGCACCTGTGTTCGTTGTCCATAAAATACGCCTGCCCATACCATAACCCCACTGCCACCATGGGCCACTTGATCCACAACATTGACATCAGTAAACCGCTCACCCACACAACGCCATACACGCTGTCTGCCATCTGCCCTGTACAGTGAAAACCGGGATTCATCCGTGAAGAGAACACCTCTACAAAGTGCCAGATGCCACTTAAGTCGGTTACGACGACGAACTGCAGTCAGGTCGAGACCCCGATGAGGATGACGAGCATGCAGATGAGCTTCCCTGAGACGGTTTCTGACAGTTTGTGCAGAAATTCTTTGGTTATGCAAACCGATTGTTGCAGCACCTGTCCGGGTGGCTGGTCTCAGACGATATTGGAGGTGAAGATGCTGGATGTGGAGGTCCTGGGCTGGTGTGATTACACTTGGTCTGCGGTTGTGAGGCCGGTTGGATGTACTCAGTGCTTGAAGTGGAAAAAAAGAAGTGCCGGTACTCACTCCCCCCCCCCCCCCCCCCCCCCCCCTCATTGCACTTATTTATTTATTTATATTAAATAAGTACTTTTTAATAATTCACAATGTATGTATAGTGCCACAATCAATCAATCAATAATTAAATAAAGGTTTTCAATACAAATTAGCACAAGTCAAGCTGCAATACCAAAACAGGACCACAGAGAGATGCCAAAGACCACTAAATAGCCTGCTTTTAATATACGGATCCATTCAGAATCACTAAATCTCTGACCACCGCATAATCAGCTTTCATTATAAAACACTCTTGCTTTTAAGCCAAATACATGCTGAAAATAATAATTTTACTGACATCTGGACGTAAGTCACTATACTCTCCGGCATCTTGACGTAAGTCACTATTCTCTCCGTAATCGCCGATAAAATCAGCTTACTCTTACAAAAGCTTACTGTTTGAATTTGTTCACTGGATCCTTGGACTTTCCAGGAGTTTACGGTTTAAAATAATGTGATTGCAAAAGCCTGCTTCTTTTCATTTTAAAATATGATTTTCGTTATAAAGTACTGATTCAAATTAGTAATCTATAATGAATAATTATTCTACTACTCCACGTGCCTCCCCTGACATGCTCTCGCGCACCACACAATGAAGTAAACCGACTCTGCTTGCGTTCATTCACGTGATTGGTCGAGATGAGAGGTGATCCCGCCTGGGTAGTGTGATTTACATAGTTTCTATATAATTTTTTAATCATATATGGGAACATATAGCCTTATCACCCAGACCCTGACGATTTTACTCTGAGTACTGGCAACATGTCAGAAGTGCTGGTACGCACAAAAAAGTGCAGGTACTCTAAAGGCTAAAATCTAGAAGTACTGTGTACCGGTGCGTACCGGCCCACTTCAAGCACTGGATGTACTGCCAAATTCTCTGAAACGCCTTTGGAGATGGCTTATGGTAGAGAAATTAACATTCAATTCACGGGCAACAGCTCTGGTGGACATTCCTGCAGGCAGCATGCCAATTGCACGCTCCCTCAAAATTTGCGACATCTGTGGCATTGTGCTGTGTGATAAAACTGCACATTTTAGAGTAGCCTTTTATTGTGGCCAGCCTAAGGCACACCTGTGCAATAATCATGCTGTCTAATCAGCATCTAGATATGCCACACCTGTGAGGTGGATGGATTATCTCAGCAAAGGAGAAGTGCTCACTAACACAGATTTAGACAGATTGTGAACAGTATTTGAGAGAAATAGGCCTTTTGTGTACATAGAAAAAGTCTTAGATCTTTGAGTTCAGCTCATGAAAAATGGGGGCAAAAACAAAAGTGTTGCGTTTATAATTTTGTTCAGTGTATTAAACAATAAGATAAAAATGAGAAACTATTTACATGTTTCTCCCACGCTGAAAACTGAAAAGGTGCATGACATTTCTCAGTAGTGAGATGGTAGCGTTGCTGTTCTTGAAGCAGTTAAACTTATAGTCCTTACATCACCACCTTGGGTGTGCATTATTTTATAATAATTCAACTGTCCATTTTCAATTATTCAATATTCAATGCATTAACTCATGTTAAGTAATTCAACCTTGTTGTAGAGTGTTACTCTTTAGTTTAACAGGGAATATTATACTGTACAGCACAACTGTACATTTAAGAAATGTTCATGTTCAGCTCAAGTTAAGCTCTATGACATTGTCTGTGATAAAAACTATTTTGTCCCTTTCTAGAAACAAAAATTGTGCTTACAGTATTGCTCTTTCAGTGGAAATTTAACAGGCAAGGCAATGGAGTAGCAATACCTCACTGTATTAAAGTCACAGTCACAATTACGATAGAGAAACCTGCAGGTCAAATATCATAAGATAAGCACTTTATCAAAAAAGTGCCCCATAGACATCCACTGTAAATGCATTAATTTAAACACAATATTTTTGTACAGACTGAGGGACATAGAGCATAACTTTTCAACTGTGAACATTTCCTTTAAAATCCAGAACTGGTCTGAATTCAAAAAAAGTTCAAAATCAAAAAAAGTGTAAGAATATACTGTAATATACCACCATCTAAGAGCCACCTGGGCCGTCAGTGTGATTTCACAAATGCATAACTTCTTAGCTGTTATGTTATGAAGATTAACTGAAGTGTGTACCATTTTACCAAGTACTGTATTGACATGCTGTGTTTTTAGAATTTATGACTGTGTAAATTGTGATTGTTTGTGACAAACATATATCACATAGTTTTACAGTAAGAAATGTTTGAATAGTGTTAAAGATTTTATTCCTCTATTTGTATTTTAATTTGTAATTTGAGAGACAATATTTATCTATATTGTTTAAACAGTGCATTAGATATTTTAATTCATTTATTAACCAAAGACATAGAACAAAAATGAAATGTCATTGTCAGTCTACATATTGTAAAACTCTGATACATTATATGGCCAGAAGTATGTGAACATCTTATTCTAATTAATGGATTTTGCTGTTCCAGTAACTCAAGTAAAGACAAATTTCAATGCTACACCATAATGCCTGTCTAGAGAAACAGTGGTGCCCAAAACAGGGTCCATATATGGTTTACTAAAGCCGGGCTCACACTGTGTGATTTTTAATAGTCTTTTGCGATTGCTGCTTGTCACACTGTACGAACATGATCCCCATGTCAGACTGTAGGATCTCAGTTGTCTTAATGTCAGACTGTACGACAGTCAAGACGCGACACAAACGGACGTACTTTTTTTTTTTCAAAAACGGACATACTCAAGAAGACTTGTCCAGTTTTAAAGCTTAAAGCCCGGCTCACACTGTGCGATTTTGGCCACGATTTGTTCGTCTGAGACTAATTTTGAAAATCCTAAAAGATTCCTATAATCCTAGGCTAAAATCGGTTGTCTAGATCGCTGGTTTGACATGTTCACCGACAGCCGATTAATGGCCGTTGCGATCAATTTTTTCCTCCGATTAAATTCTGGCAGTGTCAGAAGATTTCAGACACTTTCCTGCAGTGTGACATCTCCTACGACGACCGTCAAAGCAAGAACCAATAGGAGCACTGAACTTGATGACGCAATTAGCGCGACAACTTCAAACCATTCATTATTTGTAAAAAACAATATAAGTACAAAGTAAAGTTTACTTAAAGTTTATTTATTAAGGGGCAGGGTGTTTAAACTCGAATAACAAAATTACCTCAAGTTCGCTCTGTAGAACTGGAAGTCCATAACGTCCTCTTTTGCCCAGCCATGACTTGCTCCACACACGTCGTCTTTTTTGTTTTTTTAACATCAAGGCATGTAATTAATTGTAATAAAACTAACGCTACACGTTGCTGTTGTTTGCTAGCTGCCATTATAGCGAGAGAACGCGGGTCACGTATTGATGACGTAAAACTCCGGACAAGTCTTCTTGAGTACGTCCGTTTTTGAAAATAAAAAAAAAAAGCACGTCCGTTTTTTGTCGCGTCTTGACTGTCGTACAGTCTGACATTAAGACAACTGAGATCCTACAGTCTGACATGGGGATCATGTTCGTACAGTGTGACAAGCAACAATCGCAAAAGACTATTAAAAATCGCACAGTGTGAGCCCGGCTTAAGTCTGGTGGGGAAGACTTTGACAGTCCTGCACAAAGCCCAGACATGAACCCCACTAAAAACAACTTTCCCGGACACCCTCATCCAACATCAGTGCCTTTGGCCATATAGTGTATAGTGTATCTAACTTAAGAAATGAATGTCTTAAGATATCAATATAACAGAGCATTTTCTAACCATAGTGCTATGAATGCTGTAGCTGAGATTTAGTCAATGATATTCATGAATTAACATAAAAAAGAACTTTAAAAAGGGAAGAAAAAAAAATCTAAAATAAAATCTCTTAACTTTTGTTAAGAGAAAAGCACAGCGACGTCACAGCGATGATCCTCCAGAAAGGGAAATGTATTTTATTAGCAGCTATATTTGTAGTATTGGTAATTTAGTTTAATTTCTTCAATATAGACCAAACACAATTTCACATTCTTAAATCAACAAACTATGCTAATATTTGTGTACACTATGCTTACTTCAGTCTGCACAATAGATGTAAAGCTAATGATCTCTAGCTTGAAGTGCCTGAGTGTTTACTAACTAAAACAAAGTGCATTTTAACTGGCTTGCAGTATGTGCAATATTACTGTTCACTGTTACCAGTAGAAATAAACACTCAGCTTGAAAAATCTTGGTTTATTTTGTGTGTATAAAAATCATAAAAGAAAGGAATAATGGTTGTTATATATCACTGAACAGTATGCTAGACCAAGAGTTGCCAAACAGACTGAGAATAGAGCACTGCTTAGAAATGATTTGCTCCTCTTCTAGCTATATAAAAGCAAATGAAAGGAACAGTTCACCCAACAAATTTGGAGAAATGTAGCATTACATCACTTGCTCACCAATGGATCCTCTGCAGTGAATGGGTCCAAACAACTGATAAAACGTCACTATAATCCACACCACTCCAGTACATCAATTAATGTCTTGTGAAGTGAAAGTGCACATTTTAACTTTAAACTGTCACTTCTGGCCAAAATATGAGTCCATAATATCACTTTTTTCCAGTGAAAAATCAATTCCCTTTTGTCTCTCACATCAAAATCACCAAGTTTAGAACAGTTTTGGACTGATTTTACATGATCTGTGCATATTTCACTCCTGATTCAGACAAGATTACTTTTTCACTGGAAAAATGGAAAAATTTTCTTATGGACAGAGGACTCTGTTTTAGCTGGAAGCAATGGTTTGAAGTAAAAATGTCTTTATGATGAATTAGTTTCTTACAGACATGAAGCTTTCTCCTGCACAAGATGTTAACTGATGGACTGGAGTGGTGTGGATTATTGTGATGTTTGGTAATACTTTAGAATAGGGAACACTTATTCACTATTAACTACGACTTTTCCCTCAATTAATTCCTAATTTGTTGCTTATTAATAGTTAGTAAGGTAGTTGTTAAGTTTAGGTATTGGGTAGGATTAGGGATGTAAAATAAAGTCATGTAGAATAATTAATATGTGCTTAATTACTACTAATAAATGGCTAATATTCTAGTAATATGCATGCTAATAAGCAACTAGTTAAGAGACCTAAAATAAAGTGTTACCTGATGTTTTTATCAGCTGTTTAGACTCTCATTCTGACGGAACCCATTCACTGCAGAGGATCCATTAGTGAGCAAGTGATGTAATGCTACTTTTCTCCAAATCTGTTCCCATAAACTCATTTAAATCTTGGATTGCCTGAGGATGAGTACATTTTCAGCAAATTTTCATTTTTGGATGAACTACTCCTTGAATATCTCAGATCAAAAATAAATGCTGTGTTCTACCTTATAATGGTTTTCTTTGAGGAAAAACATGGGTGTCTTCAGTGCATCAAACAAGAGGAAGAAAATCAAAGCACTCTGTTGAGGTGCTTTGATTTTCTTCATTGTTTCTCCATTCATTGTAATAGACAAAGAGGCCACACCACTCATTAGACTCCATAAGCTGCTGAATTTCCATGTTCCAGCTCATTTCACAGGGATTATCTGTGAATTTCACAGCCATTGGATATAATGTTGAGACACAGGTGCAGCATTAAATGCAACTCTCTAATCGAAATACAATCACTACAAAACGCACCATTACCTTAACCAAAAAGCTTCTTGATTTCAGCCTTTATAGAAAGCCCTTTGCTGTAAATGAAAGTGATTTGCCTAAGGACAGGGAAAAGAGACTCCAGATCTACAGATCTCATCTTATATCCAGCCTCTCTTTCCTCAGTCTCCTCTGTCACTCCTCATTTCTCTCATTAATATCCCTGAGCAGTAGTTTTACTGAGTGATCACAGCAGTGAAGTGCTTCCAGTCCTCTGTGGGAGCAGGTTTGCTCATTATTTACCTCTGTAAAGATATTTATCATAAAAGCCAACAGACCTTGTTCTCTTTCATAAGCAAAGGCGCTGTGGGGAGCCAGTTTCAGCATTCTTTTACCTGCATTAGGTTAATGCAGGAAAAAGGTATATTTCTTTGTTTTTTTTTTTTTTGTTTTTTTTTAAGCTGCGTTTCATCCTGCTGCATCCTGATACGAGGTGATTTCTGGCATTGCAGAAGACATGGAAAACAACAACAGCTTTACACTTAAATATAAAGCCTCTTATTGTAGTTGTTTAATAAACCAGGCATTGTGTAGACTTATTGGATATTGTTAGCTCTTTGACAAATTGCTTTGTTCCTTTGGATAAAAGCATCTGGTAAATGCATGGATGTAAATGTAAAGGTTCCAAAAGAAGGGTTTCACAGTGATGTCATAATGATATATGGACATCAATTATGGAATTACATGTTGATTATGGTATGTGTATGTAACATCAAGGAACTCTTTTTATTAATTCTCTGTTATTAAAACTCATTATTTATCTACTACTTTTCTTTCTGTTTGAGATTTCACTGATACACCTGTAAATGTTATTTTCCCATAATGTCAAATGGAAAAGCCTTGTGGAACCTTGTGGAAAGCAGCCAAGAGTGCTCTCACTTACTCACATTAGCTTCACGGTCCTAGCAGAGCTCTTCTGCACCCATCCATTCCAATTACAAGCATTATTAAACTTAGAGCTGCATTAGAAAGAATAAGCTTGGCTCTCTTCCCTCAGACACACACACACGTCTCAGGTGTGCTGTGTAGACTGTGAGCAGTCGACTGAGAAAACCAGCCGTCTGCTCGGCCTTACCCCATATGTATACAGTACAAGGCAGTTCACACTCACACATTTTTGCCATTGCATAACACGACCACCCAAACCAAAACAGATTGCTGTGAAATCCCTTTACAGTTAATGTCTTTTTCTTCGTTTTTTACAATAAGTAGCACAATATTCTTTGAAGTGCGTTTGAGTACTGTGTAATTACAATAACGCATGAATATGGTAATCATGGTGCATATCAAAGTAACTTGGTTATTACCATCTGACACTTTCGCTGTATCTCAGACAAACATACTTCCCAGTCATAGTTTGTTTTTAGAATCCAGTTTGATTTATAGATATGCTTGGTTGATTTTGATGTGGGTGAAAAGCAGTGCCCATCTAAAACTGGTTTGTGTTAGTGGTGTTAACTGGGTGAGTAAATCTCAGGCTGGGTTCTTGGTGTTTTTAAAATGTACAGATTCCTTGGGACTATCAAGTGCACTCCAAAAAATAAGATACTAATTTTACTTAAAATTAATGCTTCTTTGAAACTTAATTGGCCCACTTTTAGTTTATAAAAGTATCTGAAATGCACTCAGAGTAAAACACTGAGTTAAAAAATGAGTTTAATAATTTTTGTGAACAAAATCATACATCACATTTACAGTTAATATATTATTTTTACTTTGAGTATACTACTAGGTTATTTTTATACTTGGGATAAACCTCAAAGGCAAGACAATATATGCATTTTAAGATTTTGGGATATTTTGTCTTTTTTCAGACAGTGCAAAGAAAATATCCACCATTTGCACATTTTTCTGACTTATGGCGCAATAAAAGGATATATCCAAAATATCCCTGTTGTAAAAGATAAATAAATAATAGTAATAATAAAATACTCAATAAACAAGAAATGTAGAAATTTGAACCTGTATGTCTTTATCCATTATTCTGTGGACATGCAGGCCAATGCAAATTAGTGATTAAGTACATAATGTATAATTGAAACAATGTGTTAGAAAATGTGTAATTCAAAACAATTGTCTTAATGTACTGTGATTAATAATCAACTGGTGGAAGTATGTGTCACGGTGCACACACGAGGGAGGACACAGGAACACGCAGACGAGGATGTAACTTCAAATCATAGTCTTTACTGATAACATCAAGGCAGGGCAAGACAAGGCAAGACTGACACAGACAGGAACACCGGGGAGTAACGAGTAGACCAGACGAAATCTAACTGAACAGACAGGACTAATATACAATGGATAATCATAGATAACGAGACGAACACGGCTGGACAAGAATTAACTAATGACAACATTTAACAAGGACAGGAAACAAACCAAATATGGACACATGAGGCAGGAACACATGACACACACGACAGAGGACTGACATAACATAGGGGGGGTGGGCGCTCTGGAGGCCCCTCGGGACAAACATGGACCGGAACACAGGACGGGGACCTCCAGAGTGAAACAGACAGACGGAGGCCAAGGCAGGTGGTCTTTGAGACCTTGGCCTCGGACCCCTCGGCTCGGCCCCTACAGCCGAATCCCTTTTACCCCCCAAAAAAAATCCCTGGGGAAGTTAGGGGGTATCAGTAGCCCTCCGGGGCTAGACACACTGAACAGTACATGACAGGACAGGAACAGGACTGGGACAGGACAACCCACACGGGCTAGACAAACAGGAACAGGACAGCCCACAGGAACAGGAAGCCCTCCTGGGCTAGCTCGGAAGCTGAGGCTTCTCCTGGGCATGGGCATCCTCACAGGGTCCCTCAGCAACCGCCTCCACTTCTACGACAAGGGGGCAGGCGGCTAGAATGGCCTCCGCGGCCACATCAAGAGGGGCCGCCTGCCCCAGACGAGTCTCCGTGGACAAGACAAGACAAGATAGATTAAAACTGCTCCTGTGGACACAACACAAAACTGGCGCTCCTGGCCGGAACTAGGAAACAGCGGAGGCCGGCGGGCATGAGTCAGCGGCGATCCGGCGGGCATGACTCCCGCGAACGGCGGTGTGACTTGGGGGAGCCACCGACAGTGGGTTGGCTTTCCCCACGGACGGCGGCGGATAACTCCCGCGATAGGCGGGCTGGAGGGCTCGCGGTCAGCGGACTCGTGGCTCTCGCGGTGATGGCGACTTTCTTGCCGCGGGACAAACGGACAGGAACCAAACAAAAGACTTTTGAAAACGAAAAAACTAAACGGAGTGAAGGGGCGCTGCTTATTGTTTGTGGTCTGGTCTTCTGTCACGGTGCACACACGAGGGAGGACACAGGAACACGCAGACGAGGATGTAACTTCAAATCATAGTCTTTACTGATAACATCAAGGCAGGGCAAGACAAGGCAAGACTGACACAGACATGAACACCGGGGAGTAACGAGTAGACCAGACGAACTCTAACTGAACAGACAGGACTAATATACAAGGGATAATCATATTCATATATAACGAGACGAACACGGCTGGACAAGAATTAAATTATTAAATGCCACTGCCTGGATTACAGGTAATATGATATGAAGTCATGTGACAAGACTGCTGTTTACAATGTTTGTAGAGGAATAATGGCACATACTGCTACGAAAAATAAAAAACAGCAGCATGCAGCAGTGTGTACTGCGAAGTATGCAGCAAGCCGTGAGCTAGTATGTATTTGAGACACAGCCAGCATCTCCAGAAAGCATTGCTCCAGTGCCCTCCAGCGGTATGATCTGCAGCTGCTCTCTCTAGCACTGCCTGCATCAGCCGCAAACACCTATGATATTCACAACAATAAATGGGCTGCCAGTTTGTGTCCTGGTCGTTCTCTCCTTTATTTGTTCCTTCCTAAATCACTTGCTAGAACGCAGTGTAATCAGTGCAGCGTTAATACATCAACCTCTGCATATACGGGTGTCTTGTGCAATCCTTACTAAATTATACTGTGTTAACCATACTTCACTGATTATTCATTCAGCAGTCATTCATAATGATTACTGCATCATTATCCATGCCTAATCAGTTATGTAAAATAAGATTTAGGCTATTATTGAAATAGGAGCTCCTAGAAAAGCATCATCATTTCCACAAGCAATTGTTATTGGCATATAGTAGGCCTATACTATTTCTGGAGTGTGATGCTTGGTCTATTCCTCGCCTTCGGAAGTATTAGTTTGGTCCACAGTGTGTGAGTCTGTAATTGGGCTGTTGTTATGGTTGACTGCAGGTGAGTAATTAAAAAGCTCAAATGTCCATCAAGTATTATGTAGGCTACAGTAATAACACGAAAATAAATCAAATAATGTATATGAATAGTATGGAATGTTTGATAGCCTAGACGTGTATCTTACCCTGATACCGTAATATTGTCATAAGCCAATTAATACATACAGAAATATTTTTGCATAATTAATATTGAAAAGCTTTATGGTAGCCTAAAGCATTTCTAGGCTATTGCTTTTTCGTTTATCTGTTTTTGACTCTTGGCTTTGGAAACCCTTCTTGTTTTGACACTTGATTTTAGTCTTTTTGACTCAAATGCAACAAATGTATAGCACATTAGCAACAAATCACAAATACTTTATTCATCAGCATACTTGTCTTGTTTTCTTTGTCAAGTATTGTGAATGATGATGATGAATGAATGAATGATGAATGATGCATTTATATAGCGCTTTTATTGTGTATTGCCATACACCCAAAGCGCTTTACAATCATGTGGGGGTCTCTCCTCAACCACCACCAGTGTGCAGCATCCACTTGGATGATGCGACGGCAGCCACAGTACAACGGCGCCAGTGCGCTCACCACACACCAGCTACAGGTGGAGAGGAGAGTGTGATAGAGCCAATCAAATGGATGGGGATTACTAGGAGGCCATGATTGATAAGGGCCAGTGGAGGGAATTTGGCCAGGACACCGGGGTTACACCCCTACTCTTTACGAGAAGTGCCATGGGATTTTTAGTGACCACAGAGAGTCAAGACCTCGGTTTAACGTCTCATCCGAAAGACAGATTGTAACAAACAACTCCCTGTAAATTGGTTGTATAATTTACACCAACTTAAGCATATGCAGTACGCACTCTACGATCAAATCTGAGCGTACGCACGCTTTATAAATGAGGCCCCATGTCTCTGGCTGCCGGCTTTTGAAAGCCAAATAAATACAGACAAGACCAAATTACCACACTGGGGACACATTGAGTTCTTATGAAGCTAAACGATCAAAAACCGCCAACCACAGACATATGAGTCACGGTTTCAGATAAAAATCTTTACTGTTCTACTGAAGAAAAAAAGTCACTGACATCTTGTGTTACAACCGCTATGTTCAGCCTTAACAGAAAAAAACGAAGAGTCTCAATACCAGAGAGATGTTGAATTACAAGAATTTATTTACAAATAAGGGTTTAGCTTCAGGGGCAGACAAGGCCAAAATAACAAACAAAATGTCTGTCTTTTTAAAAAAAAAAACTCTACACTTCCTAAATCAAAATGAAAGAAAACAAAAATACAGTTTCAACTTATCAGACTCCCTAAATCAAAAACAATGTGAAAAGATGTTTCAAAATAAAATGGCGTCTAACCCCCTACTTAAACTTTGCAATTGCAATTAAACGTTGCGATTAAGTAAAATTTGGTGGTTTTGTATGTTGTATGAGGGTTGGCATCATCTGAGGTCTTCTGGGGGTTGGCATCATCTCTTCTCAGGTGTTTGTTCACCTCAGACATTCATAAGGGTTGGATCCAGACTGAAGCTTGTGTAATTCCTAGTTGCCTTGGGATGCAAGTCCCGTGGCAGAAACAGAGAAGCAAATAGAGAAGAAACTAGTGTAGCTGCTGTTCCAATCAAGCAAAGATGATGTGTTCAACCTAAGCTAAAGAATTAAAATGTGGATTTGATCAGATATAGCTGAAGTACAATGTTATGAGATACATTATGTAAATGCTTGGCTAAAAAGACGTGTCTTGAATCTAGATTTAAACAGAGAGAGTGTGTCTGAACCTTGAACGTTATCAGTGAAGTGAAGTGGCATACTGCCAAGTATGGTGACCCATACTCAGAATTGGTGCTCTGCATTTAACCCATCCAACGTGCACACACACAGCAGTGAACACACACACAGCAGTGAACACACACACAGTGAACACACACCCGGAGCAGTGGGCAGCCATTTATGCTGCGGCGCCCGGGGAGCAGTTGGGGGTTCGGTGCCTTGCTCAAGGGCACCTCAGTCGTGGTATTGAGGGTGGAGAGAGCGCTGTACATTCACTCCTCCCACCTACAATCCCTGCCGGCTCGAGACTCGAACCCGCAACCTTTGGATTACGAGTCCGACTCTCTAACCATTAGGCCACAACAAGTTGTATATATGTACAACTATATATACGTAGTACATATCTAAATGCATATACAGGTTAAAAGACAACCTGTGTATAAACAATAAGTAACAAACAAACAAAAAACAAGAACTTTACATATTTGAGGCTATGAAAAGTAAAACGCAGAGAATGTGTTCACCGCGTTTGAGGTCATAGTGTATTATGCTTGATCTCGTTTGCAGTCAGGGTAATTGGCATATTTGAATCCAAACAAGGCTACATACAGTCCTTTAAATGAACTGCATTGTTAATGTCGTTTTACAACAAATGTCTAATTTTTTGGAAAGATATATTTGAATGTTTTTTGGCTGAATGAACATGATCATCTTGAAGGTTCAACAATAACATACTGAACGGATTGTGTGTCTTTTTTTCCCTTTCCATCAAATTACGCACGATGTCTACCCTGACTATAAAGTTTGGGTGGATAAATCCTGTTTATGCAATCTAAAATGTAATTTATTACTTATGGGAAGCATGCAACAGATGTAGGGCCCTATGAAATCAGTTTTAATTTTTCCCAAATTCCGTTTTATTTTTCTGAATCCTGTTTTTTCTTTCTAGACTCTGTTTTAATAGTTAAATTAAATTTTATTAATCAAACAGCATGCATAATTAAAATCATGAAATGTACACAATTTAACAGCAGTTTATTAAAAGTTTAACAAGACTGACATTTTTTTAGGCCCTATGAAATAACGTTTTATATTTTTCTCAAATTCAGTTTTATTTATACAATATTACCAATTCACAACGTCGTCGGTCTTCAGTACGTCCTCCTAACGTAGATAACCAAGAACGTCCCTACTCTAATCTAATATTTTGGTAACTTCACGACTTACTGACAACGTAACTGCTTGTATGCACGTAATCTGTGTACATTCTTTATATGCTCTCTGATTACCATAATGCTATTTAATTAAACTTCAGACACAAGATTGAACGATATATTTTAAAAATTGTTCATGATGCATGTATTAATGTGTACGAAAAAATATATTGCTATTTATACGCCTTAGTTTAATCAATGTTTTTTCATTGTTATTTCTACACCACGTTTACCATTTCTAAAGCTATTATATTATATATAGGCTCTATGCGCGTCACAATTCCGGATTGGTTTATACCGGCTGACAAACTTCCGGTTACACTGACCGCGAAATTCTAGCTTTCTTGACCGACAGCTGGTAAACATGGCTCATTTTTACACTCGCTGACACCTACCTCGTCTGACTATCAATGATGTGGACCGACTTGTCAAGAAGCCATGCCCCACTCCCTCCAGCAAACGGGAAAGGGGATTTAAGATGTATATAGCCAGCTACATCGATAACTACGAGGGTAACTTAAGTCGTTACGTTTAAATGTTATTGTAGCAGCTACTGTTAGCGTTAACTGAATGATTAGATGGCTGACGTTAAAGTTAGTTGTTTTGTTCGACTATGACTGACAGACTTGTCAGCAAATTTTCTTTTGTGAGTTTGTGTGTTTTATTTTATAGAGATACTGTCAAGATACTGTGTAAAAATGTAACGTTACAGTCTCAAATTGTGTCTTCGTCATCCTTCCTCACAGTGTCAGTGAAAGACAAGGTGACAGGAGAGGTCAGCGTGAGGGCAGTCTGTCATAGATCCATGAAGAAAAGTGAAAAGCCACACGACTTGAGAGTAGGGTTATTGTTAGGGAAATGGTTAGGCAAGCTGATAAATTGCCTGTCCGCTTAATAAAAGTAACATTATCTAAGCAAAATAGGCCTGTATTATATTGTTAAAAATTTATACATTTTCATATTTTGTCTGTGAGCCTCAGAATGCAGCATTATTTTTCTTGTTAATGCTTTATCTGCCAAGCAATATCTCATCTAAGCTTCTATTTCTCCCTAGATGATGTTAAAGCACTCAACACCTGTTGTTTTAGTGAGCAGCCATTGTTCCTGTGTGGCGGGCTGTGCCTTATGTAATCATTTGGTTGCACTACTTTATCAGACTGCCCACTATTTGCAGCTAAACATTCCTGCTGTTCCCCCGGTGCACAGCTGCACAGACACAGAGCAGATCTGGCATAAACCAAGGACACTGGTAAGTCATGTAACATGTGAACTGTACTATTACTGTGCATATATTTAGCTATTGTGATGCCATGTTGAATGTGACTCTGATGTTAGGGTGTTAGGCCAGGCCCAGTTGGAGAAATGGAGTTTCGAAAACCCAGAAATTCAACAACAGACTGTGTAAGGTGAGATTCTTTACTTTGTATCTCGGTGTGGTTTTTGCATGTAACCCATTTTATGTATGTTGTGGCAGAAATTTGGTGTAGTGATTTTTACTTTAATCCTTTTTTTTTTACTGGTAATATTTTTCAGAAGTTCTCTCTACAAGGCACTGGATGGGGAACTGCCAGATCTTGCCATGTTGAGAGTATCAGAGGTGTACAATGACTTTTCCCCCTTCACTTGCACCCTTGGTAACAACAATGGGTATGTCAGCGGATGTCCCGTTAGTCCAGTCTGCTTTTGGAGCTGTCCAGGCAGGGAGCGTGCTGTCATTTCAGCATAAACTACTAACCTAAAAGTATGTAACGTTACTGTACAGTTAATCGGATAACTTACATCACTTACACAGAGCGTGAAAATGGGCTGAAACTTAAACAGGTTTTGATCTTTAAACACATATTGATACTTGTTCTGTGATTTTCAGAAGTGTCAGGAAAAACCCTCTATGACACAGGAGAAGTTCCTGATTTAAACCATTTCATTGTATAATAAATATGGTTGGCTCTGTGACAGATTGTTTATGTTCCTAGATTCTTCCACGCTGACGGCCGTGCACTAGAGTTGGAGCGTATCTCCTGTCGAAGAACATCTCTAGACATTATGAACCATATAGTAAGTAATACCTCAAACATACACTGCCTAAAGTTTAAGGGTCAGATTTGTCATGTATTTGAAAGAAGTCTTTTATGCTCACCACTGCTGCATTTATTTGATTAAAATACAGTAAAAGTAATATTGTGAAATTACCATTTTTTTAATAACTATTTTCTATTTCAGTATATTTTAAAAAGTGATCAAAGCTGTATTTTAGCATCATTATGCCTGTCTTCAGTGTCACATGATCCTTCAGAAATCATGCTTTGCGAAAACAAGAATAAATTACATTTTACAATATATTTACATAGAAAAATTATTTTAAATAATAATAATATTTCACAACATTACTGTTTTTATTTATGATCAAATAAATGCAGTTTTCTTGGTGAACATAAAGAGACTTATTTCAAAAACATAACTGACCACAATCTTTAATAACACAAGGGATTCGAATATTCATTCATTTATTCTAATAAAATGCCAGAAGCTCTTAAAAATATTAACGTAAATAGTCATCTTTTTCTCTGGTGATTTGTATTGTATACCCAGAATGCAATGCACAATGACACTCACAATCCAAGCTAGACACTCTCAAACCGTGTCTACACTGGATGCGACAAAAGGAACATTGAAAATCATTTGAACTTTGTGTCAGTACGTCATAAATAGAACGAAGCATCAGTTTACGGTCAGGGATTTGTTGTTGCACTGCGCCGCATCCAGTGTAGACATCATTTAATTATAGGTTCTATTGTATTTTGTTGCGCCATCCGGTGTAGACATGGTGTTAGATCTCCTATTAAATATCGTTACATATGATGTATGATGCCATCCATAATTGATAGAATGTTTCTATTTCAGAGACTGAAAATCATCAATTAACCAAAAGGTAATTATAATTTATTTGAAGAATAATAATAAGAATAACAAGAATAAATAAAAATGGATCTGTGACTTAATATTTCTTATTTTTCAGTGGGTTGAAAGTTCTCATTAAACACATTGCTTTCTTCTCATCTTTGCGCATTTTCAGATGTTGTGCATATTTATGAATCATAATTTTTAACTTTATTTTGTCTTTCTCTTTTTTTTAGTTTGGTTTAGCTCCAATCCCAATTAAGCAGACCTGAGCAGTTGATCAAGTATCACCAGAAACTCTGCAGAACGTTGGTCCTCCATGCCCAGGACTGGACACCAGTGTTGTAAGTCATCAATCTAGAAGTCATCCTGCCTCTCTGAATTGTCATGTTAGGAGATCTCAACATTGTCTCTCAAGGTCCACTTACATGCAGAGTTTTGCTCCAACCTAGTGAAGTGCACATGAACGAACTAATCAAGTTCTTCATTTTTACTAAATATAAAGTCACAAACAGGTGTGGATCTAAACTCTGGGTGTGAATCACTCAGGTCCCTTGCTCAGTAGTCAGTGTTTAAGGGCTGTCTCAATCACAAAATTTAGTTTGCTCCCTATAAAAGCTGTGAAAACCAGGAAGCATCAATGCTCACTATGTTCCCTTATAGGAAGTTCTGAAGCTCAAAACAAATACAAACCTGCAATAGCCTAATTAAATGTTAAGACAAATATCGTGGGGGAAGTCGTGGCCTAATGGTTAGAGAGTCGGACTTGTAATCTGAAGGTTGCGGGTTCGAGTCTCCGGCCGGCAGGAATTGTAGGTGGGGGGAGTGAATGTCCAGCACTCGCTCCACCCTCAATACCACGACTGAGGTGCCCTTGAGCAAGGCACCGAACCCCCAACTGCTCCCCGGGCGCTGCAGCATAAAATGGCTGCCCTCTGCTCCGGGTGTGTGTTCACTGCTGTGTGTGTGTTCACTGCTGTGTGTGTGCACGTTGGATGGGTTAAATGCAGAGCACGAATTCCGAGTATGGGTCACCATACTTGGCTGAATGTCACTTCACACTTCACAATATCATTTATGTATTTAATCCCATTTTATTAACCAACGTCTTTGCTACTGACCTTCGATGATCCAATTCAATCATAAGCAAAAAACGACATTTGTGTTTCATTTTTGTTATTGCTGAATAGTGTTGAACTTTCTTCTCCTGAAACATATCAAAGCGGTCATATTCTTCATGCAATTTAATTTGTTGACTTTGAGCTGCGCCCTCTACTGTACAGACGTGAATTTGCATTTCCTTCAGATTGAGGCGTATTAGGCCCCGTACACACGAAGACGGCGTATAGGCGTTTCGTCCACACGAAACCGGCGTTTTCGAAGAGTGAAACCGATCATTTTTGAAACCGGGTCCCAGGGTGGATAAATTTGAAAACGCCGTTTTCGTGTGGACGGCGAATCCGTATATTTTCTGAAACGATGACGTCATCAGCCCACGTCTCGCCCCTAATCAGACACCGCTACGTCACATAACAGCGACAACAACAACAACAATGTCAGACTATGGCTGTATCCGAAATCGCCCCCTATACCCTCATTCACTATTCCCTACATTAGTCCACTCATACAGTTCACTTGAAGGAGTGAATGAAAACGAGTGAGTGAATTCGGACACTGAATGCACCGGAAGAACTGCCGCTTTTGCATAGTTTGCTTCCTGTTAAATAATCATTTGAAACGGGCAGCTCCAATAGTAAGATTGAAGGATTTATCTTTAACTCTGTCACGGAAATTATGTATAAACCCTAATAGTCCATTTACAATTAATTTTGTACCTTTGTTGTATTCCACTGTATTACGCCGTGGACGAGCGCTTCTAAAATCAATGAATGGATGATTCAGCTGCGGGCGCCATCTTCTGGTGAGACGTGGGAATTGACTCGGCGCGACTCTCGCAGTGCATTCTGGGGATTCTCTAGCCGTTGAGTGTACATCGGTTGTACACTCGTTTTTGCGATGCATTGTGGGATTGAATGAGTGCACTCGAGAACATCCACTAAGGTTTCGAACACCACTTAAAATGGCCGTCCACTCAAATAGTGCACTATTTGAGGGTATAGGGGGCGATTTCGGATACAGCCCATGTGCCTGTGTTCGTGCTGCAGAACCTACTGAGCTCATTAGTTTTATTAAAGCAAAATCTTCTGCTTTGTGTGTTAGTTTATATTCAGCGCGCAAGGTTTACGCACATGGTCCAAGTCTTCTTCTCTGTTTTTTTGTGTATCTCTGTGGCAGAATTACAGCGCCACATATTGGTCTGGCATGTGTACTACATCGTTTTCAGTGATTCCGTGTGGACGCAGATATTTCCTGAGACGACTCCGTGTTTACAGAATTTGAGGCAAAAAAAAAAAGATCGGATACGGAGAAACCCATCTTCGTGTGGACGTAGCCTTAATTTCACGTTTGTTGTGAAAGGGCTATAATATAAACTTTTTTTATATTAAAACAAATAAGCAAGCCCTGCCCAGATTTAAGAAGTAACGCAATGCATTGCTTTCCATAAACAGTATCTAAGTAACATAATTAGTAAATTTTTTAGGGGGTAATGCAATATTTTATTTCATTACTTTTAAAACGTTCCCCAACCCTGCAGACAATAACATACTCAGTGTTGGGGAGTAACTAGTTACGGAATTTAATTACAAAATAATAAGGTTACACTTTATTTTAAGGTGTCCTTGTTACAGTGCAATTATACATGTACTGAGTAATATTAATTAACTACATGTACTTACTATATGGTTAGGGTTAGAATTAGGGTTACTTGCATGCAATTATGCATAATGTATTGTTATTATAATAGGAAGTACATGTAACATGTAAAAAGGCACCTTAACAGTGTCACCCAAAACAAATGTAACTGTAATCTGTAACAGTTACTGAGAAAAAAAAAGTGTAATTACATTAGTTACTTATGAAAATGTTACGTATTACAAAGGGGGTTACATCTGAATATTTTCACACAAACAGATTTAATTAATTTCTTTCCCAAGTTGCATTGACTGCAATATGAGACACCAATGTTTCCAATGTAACGTAATCTTCAAATGCGATATCAAGTTGCTATCATATTTTCTATTTGGGTTTGTATGCTTTATTTAGTTTTTTCTAAAGTATTATTAGATGCCGGTTTTCCTGTCGTAGCTATGCAAAGATTTGATTTCCAAAACAGTATAGAAATTAAACTATATCTTATGATTTGTAAATTTGTATTTTACTTCAAAACGATCTCAAAGTAAAAAGAGGTGCTGAAGTCTGATTTTGGAGTGACTGTCCTCTAAAATTAAATGATTATAATCTTAATTCAAGTGATGAAGGATTTTGAAAGTCTGACAGTAATCAGTGTTGAGCACTACTGTAAGGTTAACCCTACTTTAAATGTTTCAAAATGATTAACAGTTTTAAAAAAATTGTTAGAAATGTAGAAACGTATTCAAATGTAATCAGGTACATTAATAATGTAATTGTAATAGTTACACTACTTATTACATTTTAAATAGAGTAATTTGTAATCTGTAACCCATTACATTTCCAAAGCTTCCCAACACTGCATATTGTGAATATAAGATACACATCTAATAATTATGACTATGAAGTATGTTTGTGAAATAAATGTCAAATAACATTTTTTTTAAACAAATGTATTTCTTTGAAAATCAATTTGCCACTGCAAACATGTAAAACATTACAAATAAAAACATAAATATGCCATATTCCAAACCATTCAATTAAAGCCTGAACAAATACATATTTAAAGAACAAATCAAATCAAATCTTTTGTGACACAGTCAAGTTTCAAGGAGTGAACTGGCATTTTCATGAGAAGGGATACTTTGCATATTGTGTTTTAATAAATATAAAATGAATATAGCAGTACACAAAATAATATTATGAAAAAAATCAAACATAATTTTAGTGATGAATTATGTATTTAATTAAAGTAACTTTTAAAAGAACTACTGTTAACTTTCAAGACTCCAGTAATGTTAATTCACTTGATTAACTAATAATTTACTACAAGGCGATGCATTCATTACAATTTATTGAAATCTAACAAAGGCAAATAGTGGCACATGGGAAGTTAAAAGAAACATAAAAATTGATTGCTTTCTTGAGGTTTTTGTAATATTATATTGCCTATACTTAATATAATATTACATTTACTATACTTTAAGTCTATCACAAACAAAATGTCCTTTGAAATCTTGATAGGTCTTTGTGTTCAAGGCCCTTTGCCCAGTTCTTTCAGATCTCAGTCTGCTGCTGAAATCAGATAAGGCTTCCTGTATTTGCTTTGTATCCACACTCTGTGCATTACCACCTTCTTTCCTCTGTTTACTTGCAGTCTTCTGTCCTCCAGATTCTGAAGCTCCTCCAAACCAGCATTAGAAAACAAATGATGAACCTCATCTGTGTAGAGATCAGGACATTCAGCATGAATACTTGGTGTATACACAAGCCAAAAACTGGATGGAATCCAAAAATAATATGTAAGGAGTTTAACAATATCTAAAAATCGGCTGAAAAGGTTCTACCTTTTGTGAAGAAATACACACAGGTTCCATCCTGGCGCGTATAGAAGTTTTCAGACAAACACTGACCTGCAGAAAGTGGTCATGCATGGTTATACAAGAATCGATCAAACAAGTTTCAGTATTACGAGAATAGAATATTAGGTATAGGAATGGATTAAAGGATTCAAATAATAAAAATAATAAATGTTTTGTTTTGATTTCTGTAATGAGAGGCTTAACACATCCATTTAATATTTACGTAAAGAAAACAAAAATAATGTGTCATACTGTATATTGATGGTATTGATGGTTTGGACATCAATTAAAAAACTGAATCACTATAATAATGTTTTGTAAAAATATGAATTACAATGCTAAATGATACCCAGTGTGAGTTAAACGATGTTGTAGCTGAAGAGGTAATGCTAATGTGACAATTCTGAGTATGTATTGTACACCTTTATACAATGTAATTTGTTGAACGTGCATTTTAAATAGAATACACGAAGAAAGATCTCTGTATCTAGGTTTTCACAGCTGACATATACAATCTAAGTGAAAAGACTGCCCCAGAGCAGGGATAGTTCACCCAAAAATGAAAATTGTCATCATTTACTCACCCTCAAGTAGTTCCAAACCTGTATGAATGTCTTTGTTCTGCCCAACACAAAGGAAGATATTCTGAAGAATGAGGGAAACAGAGCAGTTCTGGGGCACCATTGACTTCCATAGTATTTTTTTTCCTACTATGGAAGTCAATGGTGCCCCAAAACAGCCTGGTTACAAACTTTCTTCAGAATATCTTCCTTTGTGTTCAGCAGAACAAAGAAATTCATACAGGTTTGGAACTACTTGAGGGTGAGTAAATGATGACAGAATTGTTATTTTTGGGTGAGCTATCCCTGTAATGAATCCAGAGACAATCACCTTTTTTAAATCTTAGTTGTGACAGATCGTATCTGCCGTAGTCTTTGAACAGCATGATTCCTCCCTGCTTCAGGAATCCAGCCAAACCCTTCACCACATCTTGAGCTCTGCTGAAGGAAACCAGAAGGGTTAGAAGTGTTTTAAGCAGGTTAATCTTTTATTAATAACAGAGAGGTTATAAAGCTATCATGTGATATCAGATGAGTTTGAATATAACAACAATTTATCCATATAATTTGTATGATTTAACACAACTAAGATACAATTATAGATGTTTTAATTCGTATATTTTATTTTCATTTTAGTTACGGTTTTAATAATTTTGAGTTTTTATCATTTTTTGAATCTATATATTGAATCTATAATTTTATTTCAGTTTTAGCTTTAGTTATTTTAATACATCAGTTTAAACTAAATGTAAATGAGAATTGTTGGCGACTAGCTGAAATAAAATACGTTTAAGGTCATTTTTATATTTTATTTTATTTCAGTTAAAGTTTATTTTATTCAATTATCACCTTTTTAATGGTTCTAGTTTTTAAGTTTTAACACTGCAGATATTCATGCAAAAAACAGAGATCAGAGGACTGAACCTGTAAAAAGTACACTGTACAAATAACTCAAACAAGGCCTCCAGATTCAATACTGAACATTTGATGTATAAAACTATGATTTATCTGTGAATCTGATGAGGAAACATTAGTTCAACAAATCTCAGAGTACGAAGAGAGGCTAGAGACATTTTGTTAATGCAAACAGAAGAGAAGAGAAGCTAGTCTATGAGTACAAGTGCAGACAATTTGAGCTTATTCTAAGGGTTCATGTTTGCACTTATTTCACTTGGGAAAAAAAAAATCAAATACCCCAGAGCGGTGGTAAAGTATGTAAACTGACCCTCTCAAACACACAATTTTCCATAACACTGCTAAAGAGCTGTCAATATCATGTTTATGTTTGAGGATATCTTAGATAACTTCTGGAGCTACAATGCTGGCCACACTGTAACAGTTGCAGCCTACAGATACTGGTCAAATAAACAGACAGGGCAAGTGTGTTACAGTGTTAACATAATGAATGTGTGTGTGAGAGTATATGACCTTTATTACCGTGCTGGGTGGATGGCAGAGAGCACAAAGACCACTAGAATAATGTCCAGACTCTCAGGGGGGAAGGGAAACGGGGACGTTGTGTCACAAATGTCCTGCACGAATGCGTGACACACTGCAGGGTCATAGTCTGGGTGCTCCTGCAAGGGGAAAACATGCACAACTGTCCTTTCAATATGTTCTGCTGGTGGCATTTGATATAGGTCTCTGCATACCAAAAAGCACCAGGAGACAGAGCCAAACTCCCACACGACTGATCAGCCGTCATTAATATGAATGGAGAGGAGGATATGTTGCCCTCCCAATCTTTATCCATTCTCAAAGGCTTTCACTACACACATGTAAATCTGGGATGTGTGTGGGCTCTGTTTGATGTAAAGGTGGCACGTATAATTATGCACTGAGGAGCAGAGACATGTGACTGTCATTTACCTGGATGAGCTCAATAGCTCGAGATGAGAAGTCACAGCAGTACAGAAACGCCTTACTGCCCCTAGAAATACACAAATACACCTGCTTACTTGTTACTCCCAATAACAGTTTATATTACAACTTTCTGATTTTCATCTCCTTATCTCAGAATTTAATATGAATGGGATAATATAGAATCAGCTCCCGCTTTGTGTCCTGATCATTCTGTTACAGTCTGTTTTGCGAATGATAATGACCTGAACATTACTGACTGTACAATATCCTGTTTATTACGCACATATTTACCTAAAACGCCACCAGTCAAAAGTTTTTGAACAGTAAGATTTTTTATGTTTTTTGAAGTCTCTTCTTCTCACCAAGCCTGCATTTATTTGATACAAAGTACAACAAAGTCAAATTCTGAAATATTTTTACTATTTAAAATAACTGTTTTCTATTTGAATATATTTTAAAATCTAATTTAGTCCTGTGATTTCGAAGCTGAATTTTTAGCATCATTATTCCAGTCACATGATCCTTCAGAAATCATTCAAATGTTCTGATTTGCTGCTCAAAAATCTTTGTTATTATGTTGAAAACAGCTGAGTAGATGTTTTTCAGGTTTCTTTGATGAATAGAAAGTTCAGAGGAACAGCATCTATCAGAAATAGAAATCTTGTGTAATATTGTAAATGTCTGTACATTTAATCACCATTGATCAATTTAAAGCAATACTTTTAAATAATTTAAATAATCTTTAGGAATACGGGCCCTGATCTTTGGATCTTTCTATTCATCAAAGAATCCTGAAAAAATTTACTCAACTGTTTTAAATATTGATAATAATATTAAAAATGTTTCTTGAGCAGTAAATCAGCATATAAGAATGATTTCTGAAGGATCATGTGACACTGAAGACTGGAGTAATGATGATGAATGTACATTCAAATAGAAAACAATATTACTGTTTTTACTGTATTTTTGATCCCTTAGCAAGCAGGGATTTCTTTCAAAACACGTTTCTCAAATTTTACTGACCTCACACAATTTGAACAGTGTACTTTATGCTGCTTTTAGTCATTTGCTAGGGTAACTGATAGACAAACTTCTACATGACTTCTATTAGTAATAAAAATGAGATTTTTCTTCTGAGGAAACAAGGTTTTGTTTACCACACTGTGAAGATGACGCTCTTACCTGATGGTGCTGATAATGGGAAACACGCTGTTACCTGCACCACAGCCCACCTGCAAAAAAACTAATCAAAATCAGTGCAAAACCTAAATTATTTAACACCACACAAATGATTGTGGCAATAAATAAATTGTTCTGAACAATAGTGACTGAATGGAGGCTGTAATACCTCTAGTATCCTGAAAGCAGCATGCTGTCCAGGGAATGCGTTCATATGACTGGTTAATGTACTGGAAGCGCAGGGCTGCTGCTCTGAGCATGAGTCCACCCCACTGCCATGCTCCTGTTCCGGGCTGCACATCCCTGCGACGTCTGGAGGGAGAAGCTCTGGGAATTCAATCAAGAGCCAATTTCGGTTTTTGAAGAACTTCCTCTGGTGCATCTCATAAAATCGGTCCCAATACTTATGACTTTCTCTGTCATATTTAGCTGATGGGAGAGAAAACAAAGAGGCATCAAAACTAGAAAACAAGCTGGAAAGGTGGCATGTTTTGACATACAGTGCCCTCCATAAGTATTGGAACAGTAAAGACAAAATTGCTCTGTTGGCTGTGGAGTCAAGACATCTGCAAATATGATTAAAAGATGAATATGAGACAAAACTACAGAATGTCACATTTTATTTTTAGCCATTTCAACACATATGTTTTACCAAATAAAAAGAACAGCACTTTTAGAGTTCATCCCACTCATTGATGTGAGCATAAGTATTGGGACAGTTGAACATAAGACAGATATAAAAGATTAAAAGCCCTTAAATGCATGCCCATGCCATGACTCCAACTCCACCATGCTTTACAGATGAGGCTGTATGCTTGGGATCATTGCAGTTCCCTTTTTTTCTCCACATTTTTGCTTTCCCATCACTTAGTTAAAGGTTCATCTTTGTCTCATCGGTCCATAAACACAGTTCCAAAACTCTTCTGGCTCACCTTTGTGCTTTTTTGCAAACTGTAATCTTGCCTTTCTATTTTTGGTGCTGGTCAGAGGTTTGCATCTTGCTGTGTAGCATCTGTAATTCTGTGTCAAAGTCTCCTGAGGACAGTATATTGTCAGAGCATCACCACAGCTTTCTGGAAGTTGTTGGTGATTTTACAGACACGTCTTTTAGGGTTCATTTTCACAGCTTTTATGATTTGTCTGTCATCAACTACTGTTGTTTTCTCAGCCGATCAGGTCATTGTTGGTTGCTGGTGTCGCTGGTGGTTTCCAAACTCTTGATTTCTCCATGCCCTTTGTTCTTGCTAGAGCTCTAATTGACTTCCTCTTGTCTTTTAGATCCAAATTGCTTGCTTTCTCTCAAAGTCAGCTCCCTCGTCTTCATCCTGGTTTGTGTGTCATCATCGAATGCAAGATTCAGAATACAGAAGTAATGGATATAACTGATACGACACATTCTCTGCTTGTAATATCTGAAGAATTAATGCAACAGGACACAGCTGATCGCTTAGACCTGTGAGGCAACTGTTCCAATACTTATGCTCACATCAGATAGAGGGATGAAACTCTAAAAGTGCTGAACTTCTTAGCTGGTAAAACAACTATGTGTTGAATCACCCAATAATAAAATGTGACATTCTGTAGTTTTGTCTTATATTCATCTTTTAATCATATTTGTAAATGTCTTGACTCCACAACCAACAGAGCAATTTTGTCTTTACTGTTCCAATACTTATGGAGGGCACTGTAACTGAGTGTAGGGTTTTGAATCCTTACATTGCTCTTCTACAGGAATCTTCTCTTTAGAGTTCTCCTCTGCTTTTTGCCGAGCGTTCTCTGTCTCCTCCTCTGTCCATTGCACATGATCCCTGGAGCACAGCACAGGTTTATTTTATTTTTTTCTAACTCACTGATAGTGATGTGTCTCTATGAGCCGACTCCTTTAAGTGAACAATGGGAGTTGTTTCCTGTCTGAGAGCTGATTTTTTTTCTTCTTCTTTCTTTACAATCCCAATTCCAAAAAAAACAAAACATTTTGGACATTTTGTAAAATGCAATAAAAGTCTAAAAGAATCTGTGATTTGTTCATTCTTTTTAACCTTAATATTATTAACAAAAGTACAATGAAAAATACTATGGAAATCAATGTTTTCACTGACCAACTTAATTGTATTTTGTAAATATATATAAAAAAAAATATTTTGATGGCTGCAACACACTCCAAAAAAGTTGGGACAGAGGCATGTTTAACACTGTCACATCAACTGTCCTTTCATTTACAATCTGTAAATTGTTTGAGAAATGAGGATACTAATTGTCAAAGTTCTGCATGCATAATTTGTCTCCAGTCTTGCTTCAGATGCTCATCAGTCCGTCTGTAGTCGTTATTGTCTGATCCTCCTTTTCATGATGAGCCATACATTTTCAATAGGAGACTTATTATTTATTTATTTTTTTACATTTTTGTAAAGCTGTGTTGGAACAATGTCTATTGTAAAAATCAACAGAAATTAATAAATCTAATAAAATAAATAAACATTTTATTTACTATGCATATAAATGTGAATGGTCTACAATAAAAGGCTTCTTTATTTTTACCAAGCAATTGACCGAATTCATAACATACCTTTCTATCAAAGTTATCTGACATTATCAAGATGAATTTGTTCTGACACAGTTTAACTCTGAGTTCTTGTCATATTTTATTACCGTTTTCTAAACTATAGCGAATAAACTGTGATAATGTGAGAAATGTTGAAAAAAATAGCCTGCGATATAATATATAATTGTAAGTATATACAATGTATTTCACGTTTTCTAACGAAACTCAATGATCTGTACCACATGTTATGCTGGAAGATGTGATCAGGGTTGGAGAGGATTCTTCCTCCTAACGGCGCGGGTGGTCTTCCTCCTCCACTGCAAGGCCTGCAGCTCACAGCACAGACAGTCAGCCTCAAGAAGCCCCTCATCTCTCCACACTCATCTGACAACGTCAGTTATTCATTATGATCATTACAAACTTGTTAACACAACGCTACATACTACTGTGACGTATTGAACTACATATCCCAGCCGGAAACAGCGATCGCGCGCCTTCAGATGACGCATACGGAAGTTTTTGTAAACACATGTGAGCAGCAAAGTATTTCAAAGCAAGCATAAAAATTACTACTAGAGGGAGACAATTGTAAGATTTTCATGCGACTATATTTTATGGTTTTAACACGTTTTGGAAATGCTTGATATTGATGACTTATGTAAACAATGGAAATGTTAGCAGTTAACAGTTAGCTTAGTAGCAAATATTTACAATTTTACTCTTATTATAATTAAACACACGTTTAATTATAATAAGAGCCAGATGAATGAATGCATCTGCTTATATCTGACTCATGTAAGTCATAAGACGCAGATGTTCTCCAGTATATTAGTTAATGTTAACTGTTGTGGTTTGGATAACACTACCGATATGAATTTGAGCGACGCTAAAATGATTGCAGAGTCTGAATATAAAAAGACAGAGAGTTGACTTCACCCAGCACTTACTTAGATGCTATTTCCGAAGATTATTCCGCTTAGTTTTGTGTTAGTCTGTATGTTTTATGTGAATGGCGCGAGACGTTTCTTCCCCTATGTGCGCGCTCCCGTCTCCATGTGCGTGCACGCGCACCAGTAAAAACAGCTGTGATCTCCTGGCTTCAAGATCCAATGGATCCTTCGCCAATGACACTGGCAGATTATTGGGAGCAAATCTTAAGATCCTGAGAAACATCATTCTCCAAGTAAGTATTGCTGTGTTTAATATTGTCCTTTTGCATTACTGACACACTATTTTCCTATTTGATACTGTAAAGCTGCTTTGACACAATCTATATTGTTAAAAGCACTATAGAAATAAAGGTGACTTGACTTGTGTGTGTGACCCTGGAGCACAAATTTGTAGCAATAACCAAAAATACATTGAATGTTTCTGAATTATCGATTTTTCTTTTATGCCAAAAATCATTAGGTTATTAAGTAAAGATCATGTTCCATGGAGATGTTTTGTTAATTTTTGATTAGTAATGAACTACTGCTAAGTACTTCATTTGGACAAATTTAAAGGTGATTTTCTCAATATTTAGATTTTTTTGCACCATCAGATTCCAGATTATCAAATAGTTGTTTCTCAGCCAAATATTGTCCTATAGTAAAAAAAAAAAAACATACATCAATGGAAAGCTATAATTTATTCAGCTTTCAGAAGATGTATATAAATCTCAAAAAAATCTCACGAAAAACGTGATGCATATTTGTGACCCTGGACCACAAAACCAGTCATCAGAGTAAATTTTAATGATTGAGATTTATACACTGTCTGAAAGCTGAATAATGTATTGTTGGCTATTGCTACAAATATACCCGTGCTACTTATGACTGGTTTTGTGCTCCAGGGTCACATTTATGTCATGACTTTATAGGATGGTGCAGAATTCATCAAGGTTTGGAGCAAGACTTCCAAGTCCCTCATCTCCTATGAAAGTGGACGGATATATTTTGATAATTACAGGTGTTGTTACAGCAGGTAAACTATATAATCTGATATTACTTTTTTTTTGGATTCTGATAGACATTTTTAGAAATTGGTAACACTTTACAATAAGGTTTCATTACATGAACTAACTATGTGCAATACTTCTACAGCATTTATTAATCTTGGTCAATGTTTGCATTTACTAATACATATTTAAGATCAAAAGTTGTGTCTTTTAATATCAGTTAATGCGCTGCGAACTGAACATTAACAAAGGTTATTAAATTCTTGAAAAGTATACTGTTCATTGTTAGTTCATGTTAATTAATACATTAAATAACGTTAACAAATTACACCTTATTGTAAAGTGTTAATGGTAATTTTGTGTGATGCTACAGTATGACATCTATTAATATGGTTCTCATTTATAAAAAATCACAGCCTTTTGCCTGAGCCAGAACAGCTGTATGAGCTTCCCAAAGCTCCCAAAACGGAGAAGATTGAAGATGCTTTATTATGCCAGTGTCCTCTAGTGAGTTTGATCAGCTGCTGCACATCATTCACATTTGCATATGCAAAATAATTTTCCCTTTTAACTTCGTATGTAACTGATAATTTTGCAGGACAAAGTTCTGCCAAACGCTTCAGACCAGAAATCATGTCTGCTGGTCCTGACAGCTCATAACTGGTTATATCGGCTCTCAGCTGACACAGGAAAAACACTAGAGCGGGTCTACCTCTCCTCGCATTTCAAATTCAGGTTATCTGTCTGTCTGTCTAGATTTAACTGTAGTAACAAAATGAAGTAGTGGTAATAACTTTAATATATAACAAGCTGCATTTCGTGTCATGATAGGTTAATTTTCGACAAAAGCAGTAATCTCATCAACGTATCTGAAATGACTTTTGACAAATTGTATGCTGGGATGTGTTTTTGTCGTACTAATATGAGTTTGTTAACAGATCTTTAGGTTGGGACTCCTCACAGGAGACATTTTCTGTCAAATCCGTCCAGAGCAAACAGACGACCCTGGAACGACAGGTCAGACTTTACTGGGGCCTGGGGCTTATATCTGCATTGTATTTGCACCACATGCAGTTGGGTATCTCTCTCTGATGATCAAATCAAGGCTTTTAATTGATTTTCGTTCTTACAAAGCTATGGACTCTTTAAATATTTTTGAAAGAATATGGTGTCATAGAGGAGCTTTGTGTTCTGTTATTGAAAATGAACTTCATTTTGCACTCTCTTTATAAAACGGTTTAAAATTTGTGAAAAATGATTTCATGTGAGTAATCTTTTTGTTAAATGCTTGAAAATATAAAAACAATTCTCTCTCTCTCTCTTTCTCTCTCTCTCAGGCTGGTGTTGATAATAACATCCTCATGCGTGTGGCTGTTTTTCAAGTCTTTCCACTGGAGCTTGTAGGAATGCTGGAGATAAATAAAAAAGTAATATCTGTATTACCACATTCATTTTTTTGTTTTTGTATTTTTCCATTTATTTCAATTTCTCTTCACTTACATTATAATGATAATTATGTTCAGAACAGGTATTTCTTGTAGCTTAGTTTCAATAAATGATAATTTTTATTCTTTAAATAATTGGAGCATTTTCATTTGAATGAGTGGCCTGTGTTGTGTTCAGGTGTTTGGTAAGACTGCTGTGGATGTGCTGCTGTCACAGGGAGTGTTAGCTGTATCACACAGCTCAAAACACGTCAAACTATACAGTTTTGAGTACATTGTTAATAAGGTAATGGAAGCGTCATTGTTTTTTTTTTATGATTGCTTGATTTATTGGCCATGTTGTTCGGTAATTATATCATATGTGTTCTTTTCACTTCAGTTTAGAAATGAGGAGTTGGCTTTGGGACAGCAGTTGGAGCTGAAAGGAATTGTGGGAGAAGCTCCATATGGTATTCCGGTCAACATTCACATTCATGGTGGGTGTCTGGTATCTTATATACAGTTAAAAAAGAAAGAAAACAGTAAAACTGTAGTAACCTCCACTCTTTATAAAATAAAGCTGAAAATATAAAGTGTCAAACCTTTAACCGGGTGATTTCTGTTCATGCAAAAGAATTTAAAGTGAAATATTCTTGACAGGTTTTGTGAGAATCAGCCAAATGTTTATAAATGTGACATTTAAAATCACAATCTGTTTGTAACTCATATTTAGCTGAAAGCATCAAACTTGTGCAGTTTTCAGCATAATTTATTTTACATTCAGAAGCCCATGCCTCATGTATTTTATTCCCATTGTGTTGAGAACAGAGCAATCTCTCACTCTGACAGTCCAAGGCCATAACATGAGCCTGCAAACTCATTTTAATACCACTGAGTTCATGATTACAAACACTATATGATACCTCTTAAAATCCTTGTACAAAACTGAGCCTGTAAAAACATCACTTTAGGTGACATTTATCTATGAAATATAATTGTAGGCCACGTTACTTTCTCTTTGGATTTTTGATGACCATTTTTGGCTATTCCAGTGACTTATAAATTCTGCTTGAAAAGGCTGCTCTTCAGTTTTTAGAATATGCAATTATTTCCCTACTACTTTTATTAGTCACCTCTGTGTGTACTATGAAACTTTGCTGAAGAAATTTGCAGGCAGGTGTAGAGATGAAGTGTGTAATTGATGGTGAAGAACTGACAATGGTTAGATAGTACAACAGTGCTATATTGTTTCCACTTTCTATTTTGTTACTTTTGTTTGGCGCAATAGAGAAGATTACGAAGAAAAATACATATACAGGTCCTTCTCAAAAAATTAGCATATTGTGATAAAGTTCATTATTTTCTGTAATGTACTGATAAACATTAGACTTTCATATATTTTAGATTCATGACACACAACTGAAGTAGTTCAAGCCTTTTATTGTTTTAAAATTGATGATTTTGGCATACGGCTCATGAAAACCCAAAATTCCTATCTCAAAAAATTAGCATATTTCATCCGACCAATAAAAGAAAAGTGTTTTTAATACAAAAAAAAAAAAAGTCAACCTTCAAATAATTATGTTCAGTTATGCACTCAATACTTGGTCGGGAATCCTTTTGCAGAAATGACTGCTTCAATGCGGCGTGGCATGGAGGCAATCAGCCTGTGGCACTGCTGAGGTGTTATGGAGGCCCAGGATGCTTCGATAGCAGCCTTAAGCTCATCCAGAGTGTTGGGTCTTGCGTCTCTCAACTTTCTCTTCACAATATCCCACAGATTCTCTATGGGGTTCAGGTCAGGAGAGTTGGCAGGCCAATTGAGCACAGTAATACCATGGTCAGTAAACCATTTACCAGTGGTTTTGGCACTGTGAGCAGGTGCCAGGTCGTGCTGAAAAATGAAATCATCTCCATAAAGCTTTTCAGCAGATGGAAGCATGAAGTGCTCCAAAATCTCCTGATAGCTAGCTGCATTGACCCTGCCCTTGATAAAACACAGTGGACCAACACCAGCATCACTGACTGTGGGTACTTGACACTGGACTTCAGGCATTTTGGCATTTCCCTCTCCCCAGTCTTCCTCCAGACTCTGGCACCTTGATTTCCGAATGACATGCAAAATTTGCTTTCATCCGAAAAAAGTACTTTGGACCACGGAGCAACAGTCCAGTGCTGCTTCTCTGTAGCCCAGGTCAGGCGCTTCTGCCGCTGTTTCTGGTTCAAAAGTGGCTTGACCTGGGGAATGCGGCACCTGTAGCCCATTTCCTGCACATGCCTGTACACGGTGGCTCTGGATGTTTCTACTCCAGACTCAGTCCACTGCTTCCGCAGGTCCCCCAAGGTCTGGAATCGGTCCTTCTCCACAATCTTCGTCAGGGTCCGGTCACCTCTTCTCGTTGTGCTGCGTTTTCTGCCACACTTTTTCCTTCCCACAGACTTCCCACTGAGGTGCCTTGATACAGCACTTTGGGAACAGCCTATTCGTTCAGAAATTTCTTTCTGTGTCTTACCCTCTTGCTTGAGGGTGTCAATGATGGCCTTCTGGACAGCAGTCAGGTCGGCAGTCTTACCCATGATTGCGGTTTTGAGTAATGAACCAGGCTGGGAGTTTTTAAAAGCCTCAGGAATCTTTTGCAGGTGTTTAGAGTTAATTAGTTGATTCAGATGATTAGGTTAATAGCTCGTTTAGAGAACCTTTTCATGATATGCTAATTTTTTGAGATAGGAATTTTGTGTTTTCATGAGCTGTATGCCAAAATCATCAATATTAAAACAATAAAAGTCTTGAACTACTTCAGTTGTGTGTAATGAATCTAACATTCATCCATACACACATTTTACATTTTATCCATACACACTTGTGTAAGTTTTTAAATACAAACTCGAAATTCTACAGAGGAGAAAGCTGGCCATTTCCCCCATTTGTTCTCAGAGATTTGTTTTTGTAAATATATGAGTCTTTCCATTTGTTTGAACTCTGCTACTATTTGAAACCACTCTTCTCTCATAGGCAGATCCTCTTTGTACCATTTCCGAGTTAACAATGGTCTCTTACATAGATATCTGTCCTCTTCAACCTCATCTGGGATATCCACCAAATATAGAACTTCAAATGACTTAGGAATATGGAGAGCAAAGATACTAGTAATAGTAGACAAATTAACTTCCCAAAAACTATTCATCTTTGAACAATGTCAAAATATATATGCATGATGTGCTTCCTAATGTTTACATTTTCTAAAGGGAATCAAATGAAGAATGGCTTACTTGTAATTGACTCTTTATGAGTAAGTTAAGAATTTGTTTTTAAAAATTACACGTATTACCTTTAAGTATGAGAAGATTTTGTAGAGTGTTTCGGCATTGTGTAGATGGTGTGACAGTTACAGAAAAAAATCGTAATGTTTTCATGTGAGTTGTCGATACTTCTCTCTACAGAGTGTCCACCCGCATTGTTTGAGATGTCATACTTTGAGAACGGGGTTCAGATCGGAGGTCATCCCTGGCACTACATCTACACCCCCAACCACAAGAGACACATTGGAACCCATCATATCTGCTCTATCACAGACGGGGCACTGGTGAATACTCTCATTCCCGCAGATATTCTTTGGAAAATCAGTCCTACAAAAAAAGCCAAGCTGCAATATATTCAGAGTGTTGACATGCAGTGAGAGTTAATGTGTGTCTGTTACCTACATGTTGCATTTTAGTTAAAATTATTATCTGTTTTGGTAGATATAATATCAAACTCTTGAGGCGAGACTAGACAAATTATATTAGGTTTATCTCTTATGTTGCTTATAAAATTACAAAGTAAATCGATGAACGTTTTGAGTACTAAAATAACCATTGGTTCTATACTCATCTTCAATTGAAATAAGTGGCATTTAATTTAAGTTATATCATTGCAGAAATCTAAACCATTATCACACAGCTCTGAACATAAACTTGGGTGTGTATTATATTCAACTTTATACAGTGGTGTGAAAAAGTGTTGGCCCCCTTCCTGATTTTTTTTTTTTTTTTTTTTTTTTGCATGTTTGTCACACTTTAATGTTTCAGATCATCAAACAAATGTAAATATTAATCAAAGATAACACACGTAAACACAACATGCAGTTTTTGAATGAAGTTTTTTATTATGAAGGGAAAACAAAATCCAAACCCACATAGCCCTGTGTAAAAAGTGTTTGCCCCTAAACCTAATAACTGGTTGGGCCACCCTTAGCAGCAACAACTGCAATCAAGCGTTTGGGATAACTTGCAATGAGTCTGTTACAGCGCTGTGGAGGAATTTTGGCCGACTCATCTTGGCAGAATTGTTGTAATTCAGCCACATTCGAGCACGAACCGCCTTTTTAAGGTCATGCCACAGCATCTCAATAGGATTCAGGTCAGGACTTTGACTAGGCCACTCCAAAGCCTTCATTTTGTTTTTCTTCAGCCATTCAGAGGTGGATTTGCTGGTGTGTTTTGGATCATTGTCCTGCTGCAGAACCCAAGTTCGCTTCAGCTTGAGGTCATGAACAGATGGCCGGACATTGGGTCTCATTCACTAATAAGTGCGTACGTTTTTCGTATTTATACGTACATTTGAACTTCTCACGAAAACTTTCCTCCTAATTCACAACACGTGCGTACGCACATGAGCTTGTTCTTAAACTCGTTCTTCTGTTAGTGGATCTGGAGTCTTCTAAAAGAGCGCCCGCGTGCACGAGGTTAGTGATTAGCATAATACACGCCCAAACAAGCTCCATATAAGGGCTTTCCGCAAAGCGGCACTCGTCTAGAGAAAGACAATTATGGCATCGAAACAAAAGACAAAGAAAAATAACTTTAGCGATAATGAACGTGAGGTATTGCTGAAAAAATGCCAGAAAAAATGTGTTATTTAAAAGCAACTGAACAGCCATTCGTCACTCTCAGCAAATATATCTGTGCGCCAGAGCCGGCGCCAGGGCACCTCCATCGGGGGGCATTTAAATTTCTAGAGGGGGCACAAATCACGTTGTGTGTGTGTGTGTGTGTGTGTGTGGGGGGGGGGGGGGGGGGGGGGGTGTATTCGTGAAGAGCGTGCAATCTGTGATCGCATGCAGTTGCTGACGCTCGCTAAAGCGTTCAATTGCTTTCTTATGTGTGCTGTTTTAGCGGTACTTTCGCTTTCAAAATCGATCGCATTCAGCAAGGAGGGGAGAGGATGGAAAGTGGGGAAGCAGCAGCAGTTTTCGTCTTGGAACTCTGCCATGCAGGCCATTTTTGCCCAGTCTCTTTCTTATGGTGGAGTCATAAACACTGACCTTAACTGAGGCAAGTGAGGCCTGCAGTTCTTTAGATGTTGTTGTGGGGTCTTTTGTGACCTCTTGGATGAGTCGTCGCTGCGCTCTTGGGGTAATTTTTGTTGGCCGGACACTCCTGGGAAGGTTGCAAACACTTTTTCACACAGGGCCATGTGGGTTTGGATTTTGTTTGCCCTTCATAAAAAAAAAAAACCTTCATTTAAAAACTACATGTTGTGTTTACTTGTGTTATCTTTGATTAATATTTAAATTTGTTTGATGATCTGAAATATTAAAGTGTGACAAACATGCAAAAAAAAAAAAATCAGGAAGGGGGCCAACACTTTTTCACACCACTGTATATGTACATACAGTACACTCACATAAAGAGATATATACTATATAGCAAACTTCAACTGGCAGATTTTTTTTTTCATTGCATTTCATTGCAAAATGTGACTATATTATTACCCAGCTCTTTATATTAAGGTGTATATGCAAGTATGTCTAATACAGTAATCTGTCATCTGTACATCAGGCTAAGAACGGCGTCCAGGACATGAAATGTGACTCTCTGGAAGCAGACTGGATCTTTTTTCACCCAGATGACTCTGGTCGAATTGTGCATGCTGGGCCCAGCACAATAAAGTGAGCATAATACTTATTATATATGGCTAGAGACAAAGCTGCACATTGAATATTCCTTTATAAAAGGAATCTTATTACAAACAATGTCCTTGAACAAGGATAAATAAGTGCATGAGAAACCATGACCTTACCAATGAGAGTATTGTTTTTAGTTATGTACCATAGAAACCATGTAAATAAACAACTTTTCTCCAATTTTTCAATTTTCACTTTTACAGTGTTCTGAAGATCATGGCTGAAACAGGATGTGACTGGAAGTATGAGATAGTCACAGACTTCGCCATCACCGCAGCTCGTGACAATAGAGTAAACGTTGTCTATGGGTTCATTATCAACTGTAGTAGCAATGGGATATTATAAAAATATCAATACTACAGCTTTTGCATTTTTAAACTCAGCAGAAATACCAGCTGATATATATTACTAAAAGAACATTACTGCATAGGAGGGTGGTTTGTAAGCAGTGGTTCTTTCCCACAGGCCCCTCAGGTGATTGTGACGTCTTCTGGCCGGGCAGTGAAAAGGAGATTCCAGTTGTTAGATGATGACCCTGCGCAGGAGGTACTGCAAATCACGGTTCTTCAATAGTTCTTTGTTAGAAAATTGGTGCAGAGAAGATTCCTCTTCTTATCAGGAACTGCTGATCTTTTTTTTAAACCACCAGAGCATATTTGGAATTCTAAGGAACTTAATGAGTTTATTGTGGCACTCAAAGGAATAGTTCACCCAAAAATGAAAACATTTACTCACCCTAATATTGTTCCAATCTTTTATAACAAAAAAAACACAAAAAGAAAAATGTTCATGCTGCACTTTACACAAAGTTGAGTGGATCATATAGGTGTACAAAGAAGTGGCAATTCGGCGTCAACCAGTTGTTAGTTATTTAGTTCATTTGAGTTTTCCCAATTTTAAAAGCACCGTGCGCATTTTACTTTCACTTTTAAATTAGCGACAATTCGGTGTTAGTTGAATTGAATTCAAGCACCAACAAAATACATACGAACAAAAAACGTAGAACATTGACCTTTTATTAACAAAACGAATAAAGACACACCATGTTATATGCCTAATATAAAATAACAAATAAATTACACTAAGTTTAAGTATAGGGTCCAACGGGGCTAAAGGCCCACCTTAAGAAAAATGCACTATTCACTGCGCCTAAAATTTATAATTGCAGAAAAAAAATATATATACGTTGTTTTGGACATTAATGGAGCAACAGATTTTGTGTGAAAATAAATCTTAAGAAAAAATTTATAAAATTTTATAAAATCTTATAAATGTATGAGGTGGCAAGAGGGGCCTTTTACCCCACATCTCTGAGAAGCTACTCAAAATCACGTTCATTATCGCAGGCGATTCATCTGGGATTATGAGCGCAAATTGCGTAGCTTGTCAGAGAACTACAGCTCTGTGTATTAAATGCCACTCCATCTGAATGCACATGATGGAGATTTATTACTAATCACAGAACCGGCTTTACTGATGAGATACACATGACTATCGCATGCAATATATTGTGCAGCCTTACCGTGATCCTCAAACACCATTGTTTCCTCCTCCTTATGTAAATCTCGTGCAAGCAAAAGACCACTGAAAAATAGGCGAATCAGAACATAACATCGACTGTGACGTTACAGTCGGGATCACTAATATGTACGCCCCCGACATTTGCATATGCCTGCCCATGCTCTAGGCCAGCCGAACCATCAAAAGTTCTGCAGGTATTGTGAAGAAACAAGCGAGGATAATAGCGAAAATGGCAGATCATGGAAATAAATGTTATGTTCCAGGCTGTGCAGGGGATGTGAAGTGCAGGGATGGGTTGGTGTCTGTATTCAGAAAGGCACGGACAACAAATAATGCGTTCTAATGAAATAACGCGAGCCACTAAAGGGACATGGTTAGCTTCTTGCTAGCGATAGCCTGTTACAATACAGTACATAAGATTTCACTTCCCACATAAACAGAGTAAGGAAAGATGACTGAGGATGATGGCAAATGTAGTACAGATCCTGAGCACTACTGACAAGCATCTGATCTTGTGAAAATGTGTTTTAAGTACTGCGCGCTGTAGTTTACACAGAGCACGTGCGATCGCAAATCTCGAAAGTGAAAGTAAAAAGCGATCGTGCATTCGAAAGCAGTTTCAATGCCCCGCATATTAATAGTGGCTCCCTGATGCCTGCATGAAGCTGGATATGTAGTATGTCCAACTTTACCTGCATGCATGCAATATAGGAACATGATGGTGAGTAAATGATGACAAAATGTTAATTTTACCTGATCTATCACTTTAAAAATATTCTTATGTGGCAAACTGTGGTAAAAGCAACCTTAGATTCTAACTGGAACTTTAATTTTTAAATAATGTAGTGGAATAATGCATAGGGTCAAACACAGAGGTGGCTGATTGAGTTAACTCACTCTATTGAGTTAACGCGCATCTCTGAGCAGGTCTGTTATGTTTTATACTTTGATGTTTACATGTAGTAACTTGACGGTCTTATCTAGACATTCAGAATGGTGAAGTATGAAGATGAACTTGATCTATTGGCTGTGGTAGACATCACTCACACTGAAGATGAAGGACAGGCTCATCTACAGCTACATGACAATAAGACGGGGGTTTTAATGAAGAGAGTTCCTCTAAAAGAGCCATGGGATGTGGTATGACATTTAAACGAATGTCTCTGTTTTTAGATATCATTCACTCTGTCATAACCCAACATCAACTGTGCTTTGTTTTCCAGACCTACAGTCATGAGGTTTACTTTGATAGAGACACGATTATTCACACTGTCCAGGAGAAAAATAACTCATTCTGCTGCCATGTTTATAAATTGAAGAGACGAGCTTCGGATGAACCATGAGCACAATTCATATTCCTGGATGTGATGATTAGCAATGAACTATAGTGCGTTTCTGATTTTTCAATGTGGATTTTTATTAACTCGTAAGCAAAAGATATTTGTTTTTAAATAGATGAATCATTCACACTGTCATTTGGATTGAAAAATAAAGGCCCTGGACAAACACATATGTGTTGATGGATTTTAACTTGAAATAATTTTCTATATACAGGTACATCTCAAAAAATTAGAATATCATGAAAAAGATCAATTGTTTTTGTCACTCATTTCAGAAAGTGAAAGCCATATATTATATAGATTCATTACACATAGACTGAAATATTTCAAGCCTTTATTTCTTGAAATTTTGATGATTATGGCTTACAGATAATGAAAACCCAAAATTATGTGTCTTAGAAAATTAGAATATTGTGAAAAAGTTAAATATTGGAAAGTCATGGTGTCACACCCTAATCAGCTAATTACCTCAAAACACCTGCAAAGGTTTCCTGAGCCTGTAAATGGTCTCTCAGCCTGGGTCAGTAGGCTACACAATCATGGGGAAGACTGCTGACTTGACAGATGTCCAGAAGCCGGTCATTGACACCCTCCACAAGGAGGGTAAGCCACAAAAGGTCATTGCTAAAGAAGCTGGTTGTTCACAGAGTGTTGTATCCAAGCATATTCACAGAAAGTTGAGTGGAAGGAAAAAGTGTGGTAGGATTGTCAGGCAAAATTAATTCAAGAATTTGGGGGAGCTTCACAAGGAGTGGACTGCGGCTGGAGTCAGCGCATCAAGAGCCACTACGCACAGACGAATCCTAGACATGAGCTACAAATGTCACATTCCTCGTGTCAAGCTACTCCTGAACCAGAGACAACGTCAGAAGCGTCTTACCTGGGCTGTGGAGAAAAAGAACTGGACTGGACTGTCCAAAGTTCTCTTTTCAGATTAAAGTAAATTTTGCATTTCATTTGGAAATCAATGTCCCAGAGTCTGGAGGAAGAGTGGAGAGGCACAGAATCCATGTTGCTTGAAGTCCAGTGAGAAGTTTCCACAGTCAGTGATGATTTGGGCTGCCATGTCATCTGCTGGTGTTGGTCCACTGTGTTTTCTGAAGTCCACAGTCAACACAGCCATCTACCAGGAAATTTTAGAGCACTTCGTGCTTCCTTCTGCTGACAAGCTTTATGGAGATGCTGATTTCATTTTCCAGCAGGACTTGGCACCTGCCCACACTGCCAAAGGTACCAAAAGCTGGTTCAATGACCATGGTGTTACTGTGCTTGATTGGCCAGCAAACTCGCCTGACCTGAACCCCATAGAGAATCTATGGGGTATTGTCAAGAGGAAGATGAGACAAACCAGACCCAACAATGCAGATGACCCGAAGGCCGCTATCAAAGCAACCTGGGCTTCCATTACACCTGAGCAGTGCCACAGGCTGATTGTCTCCATGCCACACCGCATTGATGCAGTAATTCATATATATGAACATACTTTTCAGAAGCCTGACATTTCTGTTTAAAATATCCTTTTTTATTTATTTTATGTAATATTCAAATTTTCTGAGACACTGAATTTTGGGTTTTCATTATCTGTAAGTCATAATCATCAAAATTTCAAGAAATAAAGGCTTGAAATATTTCACTCTGTGTGTAATGAATATATAATATATGGGTTTCACTTTCTGAAATGAGTGACAAAAATATTGACCTTTTTCATGATGTTCTAATTTTCTGAGATGTACCTAGTTGTTTTATTTAATCGTAACTTTACTAATAAAGACTAGTTTGTGACAAATACACTCTTGTCATCATTGTGAAACTAGTGATGTTGCATAAGTTTAATGTGGTTCCTTACAAAATCGTGTTGGAATAAAAAAAGGAAAAGAAAGAAGTCTCTGTCCCAAAACCTAGTGAGCTGCCTACCTAGACAGCATTATGGAGCATCATAAGTGTAAACAGCCCACAAAATATTAAGTGTTACTAAGCATTATACGCTTCACAGGTAGCATTTTGGGTATGGATCATACTTCAGGTTAAAATCTAGTGAGCTGCCTGTCTAGACAGAATTTGTGGACATCGTAAATTTTTAACGAAGTTCAAAACCTGGAAAATATTTCTGGCCATCATCTATACCTAAGGTCAAAATCTAGTGTGCTTCCTACCTAGATTGCATTTTTGGGTATAACAGGCATCATCCTACACTGCATTTTTCCTCCTAGCAATGCTGCCCAGATAGGCTGAATATTAGGGTTTAAGACAGCGCCTCTTGTTTGGGTGAGAAAGTGCAGAAGTGACCCAGCCCCCATCCGACGTGTCTTGTGTAGTTGCTTTGCTGTTGTCAGAGGAGTTTACAGCTGACTACGAGAATGGAGAACTACAAGCAGTTTCTCATTTTCTTCATTCTGGCATTGGCGCTCGGGATTGTGTCGATCGCGTTTGTTTTAACGTGGGTTTTGCATTACAGAGAGGGGCTCGGCTGGGACGGAGGAGCCGCTGAGTTTAACTGGCACCCGCTATTAATGGTGATCGGGTTTATTTTTCTTCAGGGAATCGGTGAGGAGCTTGAATGTTTACATTTCATTCAGCAACCAGAGGTTTCGCATTCCTGAGTCTTTAATCACGATTTAAACTAAGTCATGCTCACGTGTTGGGGACTTGTTAGTCCTGTGCTAGTCATATACAGTGTTAATCTCCAAAAAGAAATAAAGTAATCATTTTAGTTATGCAATAAATTTATCACCAAAATTTGTTGTGAGAAAGCTCGTAATTTAACTTAAAATGGAAAGTAATGTTATATTTTCGACTTCTCGTAACAATTTAGTCTATTACGTGTTTAAAAAATGAAGCGAGACTTTTCGGACACAGTTTGAGTTAAAGATGGCCGTGTATCAAACCGTGCTGAGCTGCCTACCTAGAAAGCAGTGACATAACAATATTACAGCCTAGGAGTTTAATTAATTTAAAAAAAAAAAATTACCATTCATTGGCTGATTTTTTTTTTTTTTTTTTTGTCTCCCAGGTTTTATTTATTTACTATTAAATAATTAATCTAGATTGTATTGTAAAAAAAAAAAAATATTTAATTTATTTATTTTTTTCCTCAGCAATTGTAGTGTACAGGCTGCCATGGACCTGGAAGTGCAGCAAGCAGATGATGAAGCTTATCCACGCAGGGCTGAATGTTCTCGCCTTCATCGTGGCTGTCATTTCTGTGGTGGCTGTGTTTGATTTCCACAATGCAAAGAACATTCCCAATATGTACAGTCTGCAC